>NC_090399.1:68830783-69455206 GCF_036365525.1 Heterodontus francisci
GCTCTGGTTGTTTTCCTTAGAGCAGAGAACAAAGAACAAAGAACAAAGAATAAAAAACAGTACAACACAGGAACAGGCCATTCGGCCCTCCAAGCCTGCACCGATCTTGATGTCTGTCTAAACTAAAACCTTCCAGGGCCCGTATCCCTCTATTCCCACCTTATTCATGTATTTGTCAAGATGCCTCTTAAACATCGCTATCGCACCTGCTTCCACCACCTCCCCCACCGTAACAAGTTCCAGGCACTCACAACCCTCTGTGTAAAGAACCTGCCTCTCACATCCCCTCCATACTTTGCCCTTCGCACCTTAAACCTATGTCCCCTAGTAACTGACTCTTCCACCCTGGGAAAAAGCTTCTGAATATCCACTCTGTCCATGGCGCTCATAACTTTGTAAACCTCTATCATGTCGCCCCTCCACCTCCGTCGTTCCAGTGAAAACAATCCGAGTTTTTCCAACCTCTCCTCATAGCTAATGCCCTCCAGACCAGGCAACATCCTGGTAAACCTCTTCTGTAACCTCTCCAAAGCCTCTATGTCCTTCTGTTAGTGTGGCGACTAGAATTGCACGCAATATTCCAAGAGTGGCGTAACTAGGGTTCTGTACAGCTGCAGCATGACTTGCCAATTTTTATACTCTGTGCCCCGACCGATGAAGGCAAGAATGCTGTATGCCTTCTTGACTACCTTATCCACCTGCGTTGCCACTTTCAGTGACCTGTGGACCTGTACGCCCAGATCTCTCTGCCTTTCAATACTCCGAAGTGTTCTGCCATTTACTGTATACTTCCCACCTGCATTAGACCTTCCAAAATGCATTACCTCACATTTGTCCGGATTAAACTCCATCTGCCATTTCTCCACCCACGTCTCAACCTTCTGTACCCTGAAGGCTGAGGGGGGACCTGACTGAGGTATACAAAATTATGAAGGGCACAGATAGGGTCGATAAGAAGAAACGTTTCCCTTCGCGGAGGTGTCAATAACCAGGGGGCATATATTTATGTTCGGGGCAGGAGGTTTAGAGGGGATTTGAGGATTGTATTTTCACCTGGAGGATGGCTGGAATCTGGAACTCACTGCCTGAAGAGGTAGTAGAGGAAGAAACCCTCACGACATTTAAGAAGTATTTAGATGAGCACTTGAAACGACACAGCATACGGGGCTACGGGCCAGGTGCTGGAAAATGGGATTAGAATAGAAACATGGAAACATAGAACGTAGGAGCAGGAGTAGGCCATTTGGCCCTTCGATTCTGTACTGCCATTCAATACGATCATGGCTGATCATCCAAACTCAGTACCCTGTTCCTGCTTTCTCCACGTATCCCTTGATTCCTTTAGCCCTAAGAATGATATCTAACTATTTCTTGAATATATTTAATGATTTGGCCTCAACTGCTTTCTGTGGTAGAGAATTCCACAGGTTCACCACTACCTGGGTGAAGAAATCCTCCATTTCTCAGTCCTAAATGGCTTACCCCTTATCTTTAGCTTGTGACCCCTGGTCCTGGACTGCCCCGCCTTCGGGAACATCCTTCCTGCATCTTGTCTGTCCAGTCCTGTTTGAATTGTGCAGGTTTCTATGAGATCTCCTCTCATTCTTCTAAACTCTAGCAAATACAAGCCTCACCGACTCAATCTTTCTTCATACGTCAGTCCTGCCATCCCAAGAATCAGTGTGGTGAACCTTCGCTGCACTCCCTCCATAGCAAGAACATCTTTCTTCAGATAAGGAGACCAAAACTGCACACAGAATAGATAGGTGCTTGATGGCTGGCACGGAGCCGATGGGCCGAAGGGCCTGTTTCTGTGCTGTATAACTCTGTGACTCTATGCCTGTATGACCATATGAGGTTCAAACCCAGCAGTGTCACATAGGTGGATTTGTATTGAAATATACCTTTCAGACTGAACTTATAAGGCTGCAGTCAGGCACATTGTTGTGGGTTGTGAAGAGTGATTGGGTGGTTACATAGGAGAAATGGCACAGAAACAGGCCATTCAACCTGATCAGTCCTTGCTGGCAATTATGTTCCACTCAAACCTTCTCTTATCTTTCCTCATCCAAATAACAGAAGACATAAGAACATATTGGGGGCTGGGAAAGGGACAACAGATTTATTATTACAACAATTGGGGCGGCTACTTCATTAAAAATTTAAATGTAATGGGAGGGCTGGCTGCCCTTTAATGGTGCCAGCCACTGGGCACAGACAGCTGACACCATTGCTAACATCAGACAGCCCACTCCCTCGAGGTGATTGGGGGAAGCTGGCCGACCAGGCTATTTAAATTAGTTGCCACGTGGTAGATCGCACAGCTCTGCCGTGTGGTGTGTGGTCTGCACATGTGAACAACCATTCTTTTCACTCTGGCTCTTAAAATCCAGTCCTATGTGTCCTCCTCATTATTTCCTTTCCTACTTACCTTTGCATCGTCAGTTAATTTGACTGCAATACACTTCCTTCATCCAAGTCATTAATATAGATTGTCAATAGTTCAAGGCCCAGCACTCCACTCATTACAGTTTTCTAACCTGAAAATGACTCATTTATCCTGACTCTATGTTTCCTGATACTTAACCAATCCTCTATCCATGCTAATATATTCCAACACTATGAGCTCCTAGCTTGTGTAGTAAATGCTTAGTGACACCTTATCAAATGCCTGATGGAAATCCAACTACACCACATCTACTGGTTCCCCTTTATCCACTGTACTTGTTACATCGTCAAATAACTCACAATTTTATTCAAGCATGGTTTTCCTTTCATAAAATCATCTTGACTCTGTCTGATTGCATTATGATTTTCTGAATGTCCTACCACCATTTCCTCAATACTAGATTTTAACATTTTCCCCATCACTGAGGTTAGGCTAAGTGGCCTAAAGTTTCCTGCTTTCTGTCTCCCACCTATCATAAATAGAGGTGCTATATCTGTGGTTTTCCAAGACAGATTCTGGGAAAATTTGAAAGATTACAACCACTGCATTGAGTATCTCTGCAGCCTCTTCTTTTAAGACCCTACTGTGCAAGCAATCAGGTCCAGAGGCCTTGTCAGCCTTTAGTCCCATTAGTTTTCCTAGTATATTGTCACTAATGACAATGATTGTTTGAAGTTCCTCCCTCCCTTTTACCTCTTGATTTTCCACTATCCTTGGGATTTTTTTGTGTCTCCTCCTGAGAAGACATAAAAAAATACTTGTTTAAAGTCTCTCCCATTTCTTTTTTTCCCAGTATTAATTCCCGAGTCTCGTCCTGTAAGGGACCAAAATTTTCTTCAGCTATTTTTTTTTCCTTTGAATGTACTTGCATAATTTCTTACTGTCTGTTTTCATACTTCTAGCTAGTTTCCTCTCATAGTCGAATTTATCCTTCGTTTTAGCCTTTCTTTGCTGGTTTCTAATGTTTTCCTAGTCTTCTGACATACCACGTATATTCGCAGCATTTTACACATTTTCTTTCAATGTTATACCATCTTAACTTCCTTGTTTAGCCTCGGATGTTGCATCCTTCTCTCAGAACATTTCTTTCTCAGTGGAGAACATCTGTGGCAGGTTGTTCAACCTTTCCTATCTTGGAGCGAAGACCAAAGTACGGAAAGTCCACGTCAGGGAACTCCTCTGTGCTGACGATGCTGCATTAACATCTCACACTGAAGAGTGTCTGCAGAGTCTCACCGACAGGATTGCGGCTGCCTGCCACGAATTTGGCCTAAACATCAGCCTCAAGAAAATGAACATCATGGGACAGGACGTCAGAAATGCTCCATTCATCAATATCTGCGACCACGCTCTGAAAGTGGTTTCAAGAGTTCACCTACCTCGGCTCAACTATCACCAGTAACCTGTCTCTCGATGCAGAAATCAACAAGCGCATGGGAAAGGCGTCCGCTGCTATGTTCAGACTGGCCAAGAGAGTGTGGGAAAATGGCACACTGACACGGAACACAAAAGTCCGAGTGTATCAAGCCTGTGTCCTCAGTACCTTGCTCGATGGCGGCGAGGCCTGGACAACGTATGTCAGCCAGGAGTGAAGTCTCAACTCATTCCATCTTCGCTGCCTCCGGAGAATTCTTGGCATCAGGTGGCAGGACCATATCTCCAACACAGTCCTTGAGGCGGCCAACATCCCCAGCATATACACCCTACTGAGCCAGCGGCACTTGAGATGGCTTGGCCATGTGAGCCGCATGGAAGATGGCAGGATCCCCAAGGACACATTGTACAGCGAGCTCGTCACTGGTATCAGACCCACCAGCCGTCCATGTCTCCACTTTAAAGACGTCTGCAAACGCGACATGAAGTCCTGTGACATTGACCACAAGTCGTGGGTGTCATTTGCCAGTGATCGCCAGAGCTGGTGGACAGCGATAAAGGTCGGACTAAAGAGTGGCAAGTCGAAGAGGCTATGTTGGCAGGAAAAAAGACAGAAGTGCAAGGAGAGAGCCAACTGTGTAAAAGCCCCAACAACCAATTTTACCTGCAGCGCCTGTGGAAGAGTTTATCGCTCTAGAATTGGCCTTTATAGCCACTCCAGGCGCTGCTCCATAAACCACTGACCACCTCTAGATGCTTACCCATTGTATCTCGAGACAAGGAGGCCAAAGAAGACATCTGTGGTGAGAGTTATGAACTATCACCTGAAATGTTTGAAACTGATTCTCTACCATTTTGCATTTTAACCTATTTTCCCAGTTCACTTTTGCCATCTCTGTTTTCATACCCTTGTAATTCCTTTTTTTTACATTTAAGACATTAGTTTCAGACTCTAATTTCTCACCCTCAAACTGAATATAAATTTCCATCCTGTTATGATCACTCTTACCTATGAGATCATTAATTAATCCTGACTCATCACACATTACCTGGTCTAAAATGGTCCCTGATTGGTTCCAGAACGTATTGTTCGAAGAAACTGTCCCAATTGCATTCTATGAAATGATCCCGCTGGCTACCTTTGCCAATTTGATTTCTCCAATTGATAGGAAGATTACAACCTCCCACGATTACTGCAGTACTTTTCTTACAAGCTCCCATTATTTCTCGATTTATTCTCGGCCCTACAGTGTAGCTACGGTTAGGGAGCCTATCAACTACTCCCACCAATAACTTCTTTCGTATCTCTTATCCAAATTGATCCAAAATGCTGTGGCTCAGTTGGTAGTACTCTTGCCCCTCAGTCGCAAAGTTCTGTGTTCAAGTCCCACTCCAGGGCTTGAGCACAAAAATCAAGACTGACACTCCAGTGCAGTACCTATGGACAGTGCAGTGGTAAGCACCGCAACCTCACAACTCCCGCGACCTGGGTTCAGTGCTGGGTACTGCTTGTGTCGAGTTTGCAAGTTCTCCCTGTGACTGTGCGGGTTTCCTCTGGGTGCTCTGGTTTCCTCCCACATGCCAAAGACTTGCGGGTTGATAGGTAAATTGGCCATTGTAAAAATTGCTTCTAGTGTAGGTAGGTGGTAGGAGAATTCGGGAAAGTTGGGGGTGTGAGAGGGAAAATGGGATTAAAGTAGGATTAGTATAAATGGGTGGTTGACGGTTGGCAGAGACTCAGTGGGCCAAAGGGCCTGTTTCGGCGCAGTATGATTCTACATGTTGATTTTCCAAGCCAAAATCATTCTTCACAACTCTTCCGATTTCATCCTTCATTAACAGAGTTACCCCACTTCCTTTTCCTTTCTTCTTATCCTTCTGAAAGGTCAAATACCCTTTAATAGTCAGTTCCCAGCCTTGGTCACCTTTCAGCCATATCTCTGTTATGACTAGCACATCGTACTCACTTATTTCTATTTATGCTATCAATTTATCCATCTTGTTCTGAATGCTGTGTGCTTTCACATAAAGAGTCTTTCATTCTGTCTTTTTAACAGTTTTCCCTACACTGGCACCATTTGCACTCTGATGTTTCTACACTCTGTCTCTTCCTGTCCCACTCTAGTCAGAATTTCCTGTGTCACTACCTTGCATTATTGCTTTGTACTTATTCTTAACTTTACAAATATCCCCTCACATGAACCCTCTGCCCCCTCCCCACCTCCAACCACTTAAATCCCTGTCTACAACCCTAGTTATGTGATTAGCCAGGACGCTGACCCAACACGATTCAGGTAAAGGCCGTCCCAATGGTAAAGCTTCCTCTTTCCCCAGAGCTGGCACAGTGCCCCATAAACAGAAACCCATTTCTCCCACACCAATCAAATAGCCAAACATTTAACTTTCTAATCTTGTTTACCCGATGCCAATTTGCCTGTGGCTCAGGTAGTAATCCAGAGATCATTACCATTGCTGTTCTGTTTTTCGTTTATATAAGTTTTGCCTCTAGGTGCTCACACTTCCTCAGCAGAACCTCGTTCTTCATCCTATGTTGATGGTACCCACATGGACTATTACAACTGGATCCTTCCCCTCCCACTCCAAGTTCCTCTCCAGTCCTGAGGAGATGTCTTTAACCCAGGCACCAACAGGCAACACAACCCACAGTTGCAGAGAACAGTGCCTATCCCCCTAACTATACTTCCCCCTGCTGCAACTACATTCATTTTTAATCCCCCCACTAGAATGGCCCCCTGCACCATGTTGCTTTGGTCAGTTTGCTCATCCTCCCTGCAGTCCCTGCTCTCGTCCACACAAACTGCAACAACATTGAATCTGTTGGACAAGTGCAAGGGCTGAGGCTCCTCGTTGCTACCTTTTTGTTCGCCAGAGCTGCCTCACTCGTAGCCACATCTATCATTGTAACCCGAATTTCCTTCACCCTAATATGTTTGTCCAGATTCCCCTTAAATGCATCTATACTATACTATTCAACTCTCCCTGTGGTAGTGAGTTCCACATTCTCACCACTCTTTGGGGAAGGACATTTATTCTCATTTCCTATTGGATTTCTTGGTGCTAATCTGATGTTGATGGCCTCTAGTGCTGCTGCTCTCCAGAAGTGTAAATATACTCTCTATATACACTCTAACAAAACCTTTCATCCATTTAAAGTCAGTTATTCCCTCAGTGTCATTTTTTCCAACAGAAAAGAGAGCCAGCCTGTTCATCCTTTCCTGATATGTAAACCCATGCATTTCTGGTATCATCCTTGTAAATCTTCTCTGTACCCTCTCCAGAGCCTCTATATCCTTTTTATCATATCGTTACAACTGAGGAGGGTGCAATGCACTGTCAATTCAGTCCCATCACTCCACAAGTTGCAGAATATTATTAAAGTTTTCCCAGCCAAACGGAAAACAGCCAAATTAAACACTCCAGTAACTGCCAGAATAAAACAAACCGAGCCAGATATATATAGACGGCAACAAATTAACTATTTATTAAAACTGAATCTTAAACATTACTATGATAAACCAATGTCTAAAGATGTTGTAACTTCTTATTTTAACCTAACTCCCCCCATTCACACACATACATTCAAAAATCAATGGTTATCTGTTTTTATTTTCAAAAAGATTGTATTTTTCCCATTTGTTTCATGGGATGTGGGCGGCACTGGCCAGGCCAGCATTTATTGCCCATCCCTAATTGCCCATGAGAAGGTGGTGGTGAGATGCCTTCTTGCACTGCTGTAGTCCATGTGAGGTGGGAAGACCCATAGTGCTATTAGGAAGAGAGTTCCAGGATTTTGACACAGTGACAGTGAAGGAACAGCAATATAGTTCCAAGTCAGGATGGCGTGTGGCTTGGAGGGGAACTTGCAGGTGGTGGTGTTCTCTTGTCCTTCTAGGTGATAGAGGTCGTTGGTTTGGAAGGTGCTATCTAAGGAGCCTTGGTGTGTTGCTGCAGTGCATCTTGTAGCTGGTCCACACTACTGCCAATGTGCATTAGTGGTGGAGGGAGGGAATATTTGTAGATGGGAAGCCAATCAAGTGGGGTGCTTTGTCCTAGATGGTGTCGAGCTTCTTGAGTGTTGTTGGAGCTGTACCCATCCAGGCAGGTATTCCATCACACTCCTGACTTGTGCCTTGTAGATGGTGGACAGGCTTTGGGGAGTCAGGTGGTGAGTTACTCGCTGTAGGATTCCTAGCCTCTGACCTGCTCTTGTCGCCATAGTATTTATACGGCTGCTCCAGTTCTGTTCCTGGTAATGGTAACCCCCAGGCTGCTGATTGTGGGGGATTCAGCGATCGTAATGCCGTGGAATATCGGGGAGATGGTTAGATTCCAGCTTGTTGGAGATGGTCGTTGCCTGGCAGTTGTGTGGCACAAATGTTACTTGCCACTTATCAGCCCAAGCCTGGATATTGTCCAGGTCTTTCTGCATTTCTAAATGGACTGCTTCAGTATGGGAGGAGTCATGAATGGTGCAGAACACTGTGCAATCATCAGCGAACATCCCCACTTCTGATATTCAGATTGAAGGAATGTTATTGATGAAGAAGCTGAAGATGGTTGCACCTAGGACACTACTCTGAGGGACTACTGCAGCGATGTGCTGGAGCTGAGATTATTCACTTCCAACAACCACAGCCATCTTCCTTTGCACTGGGTATGATTCAAACCAGCGGAGAGTTTTCTCCCGATGACCATTGACTCCAGTTTTAGTGGTGCTCATGGATGCTGTACTCGGTCAAATGCTGTCTTGATGTCATGGCAGACACTCGCACCTCACCTCACCTCATTCCAACATGTGGAGCTTGTGGAGAGCATTGTGATACTGGACAAGCAGATCTGTGATAAGTGGATGCAGCTCGAGTAACTTTGTCTCCGCATTGTTGAGGTGGAGTTCCAGCTGCATACATTGTGCACCCTCAGAGAGGGGGAGAGTTACCTAGATACATTATCCCAGGAGTCAGTCACACCCCTTAGGTTAATTTTAAATTCGGAGTTCATCAATGGTCATGGAAAAGAGGATGTGAATGTGAGTCAAACAGGTCTGGAGATCCAGCATTTAATGATGGAGGTGACTTGGCTTGACTTTGACAAAAGGCATGGGGCACTTGCTACCTATGTGGATACAAACAAGGACTTCAGGGTGGATGGCCAAACTGACCATAGGACCATGGTACAGGAAGCCATTCAATTAGGGCAGGGAAACAGAATGTGGCAATGATAGGGGACAGTATAGTCAGGGGATAGATATTTTTATCTGCAGCCATGACCTGGAGTTCCAAAGGTTGCGTGCCTTCCCGGTGCCAGGGTGAAAGACACCTCCTTGCTGAACTTGGAGTGGGAGAGAGAGGATCCAGTAATGATGATCCACATTGGTACAAATGATATATGTAGAAATAGGAATGATGTTCTGCTGAGACAGTTTGATGATTTAGAATCCAAATTAAAATGCAGAACCTCAAAGGTATTAATTTCAGATTGTTATCTCAGCCATTCACCAATTGGTGCAGGGTGAAGAAAATTAAACAAATAAATGTGTGACTCAACGAGTGGTGTGGAAAGGAGGGGTTTTGATTCATGGGGCACTGACACCATTGCTGGGCAAAGAGGGAGCTGTTCCATTGGTATGGGTTCCATTGGTATGGGTTCCATTTAAACCAGGCTGGGATCAATGTCGGGATCTGGGCAGGGCTTTCAAGTAAAAAGGATGGTGGTGGGTTCTAGTGAATGGAGATTTAGAAATCGAAAGAGAAAAGTCAAGACAATGGAGCAATTTCGCGACATGGCCACAGACTGCAGAGTGGGATAGGAATGGTCAGCAAGTTTAACATTAATAGTGCATCAGGGAATGAAGTCAATGTAAAGAATGGAAGTAAAACAATAAAATTCTCGATTCTTTCTCTGAATATGTGAAGTTTCCATAATAAAACAGATGAACTAGCGGCACAAATAAATATAAATGCTTCAGATCTAATGGCCATGAGAGACATGGTTACAAGGTGACCAATGTTGGGAAATAAATATATCAGGGTGCACAACATTTATCAAAGACAGGTGCAATGGAAATGGGAGAAGAATAGCCCTGATAATAAAGGATGAATTAGAAAATCAGTGAGAAAGAAGGTCGTCTCATAAGACCAGGGGAGAATCAGTCTGAGTGAAGATAAAGAATAACAAGGGTTAGAAAACACTGGTGGGAGTTGTTTATAGACTCCCTAACTGTAGTTATACTAGTTTACAAACCATGAAGCAAGATATAATTGGAGCTTGTCATAAAACCAATGTAATAATTGTGGGGAAATTTAATCTTTATACAGACTGGACAAATCAAATTGGTAAAGGTAGTTAGGAAGATGAGTTTAAATAATGCATTTGTGAACGTTTCCTGGAACAATAGGTCTGGAGCCGAGTGGTCTTGGCTGAAACCAAACTGTACATCAGTGAGCAGGTTTTTGCTGGGTAATTGCTTTTTGATTGCATTGTTGATGACAACTTCCATCACTTTGCTGAAGATTAAAACAGACGAATGAGGTGGTATTTAACCAGATTAGATTTGTCCTGCTTTTTGTGGATAGGACAGAGCTGGGAAATGTACTATGTTCTGTGCTCTGCTATCACTGAAGAGGAGTTTCCTCCTCCCATTAGCTCTTTAATTGTCCAAAACACTTCCCTGAAAGGATATGACAGGATGACAGAGCATTAATCTGATCTGTTGGTTTTTGCTTTGTTTCACTTTGTCTCTAGCAGGGTTGTACAACATACAGCCTGTGGGCCAGCATCCGGCGTGGCAAAGGTTCCAATCTGGCCCGCGGGTGTAAACTGTACCCAGGGCCATTCCTCATCCTCGCCAGGGCTCCGTAACTGGAGATGAGAAATGTTCCATTGTCAGACCAGCTTTTCAAAAAAGATCGCACGTCAGTTTCACAGCTGACAGCTGCTGTATCGGGAAACTATAGATATGTGAAGAGAAAAGGATTAGTGAAGACAAATGTGGGTCCCTTACAGTCAGAAACTGGGGAATTTATAATGGGGTACAAAGAAATGGCAGAACAATTAAGTACATACTTTGGTTCTGTCTTCACAAAGGAGGACACAAATTACCTCCCAGAAATGTTGGGGAACATAAGATCCAGTGAGAAGGAGGAACTGTATGAAATCAGTATTAGTAGGGAAATGGTGTCAGGGAAATTGATGGGATTGAAGGCCGATAAATCCCCAGGACCTGATAATCTACATCCCAGAGTACTTAAGGAAGTGGCCCTCGACATAGTTCGAAGCATTGGTGGTCATTTTTCAAAATTCTATAAATGCTGGAACAGTTCCAACAGATTGGAGGGTCGCTAATGTAACCCCACTATTTAAAAAAGGAGGTAGCAAGGAAACAGGGAATTACAGACGGGTTAGCCTGACATCAGTAGTGGGAAAACTGCTGACATACGTCGTCCAGGCCTCACTGCCATAGAGCAAGGTACTGAGGACACAGGCTTGATACATTCAGACTTTTGTGCTCCATGTCAATGCACCATTTTCCCAAACTTTCTTGGCCAGTCTGGACATAACAGTGGAAGCCTTTTCCATGCGCTTGTTGATTTCTGCACCGAGAGACAGGTTACTGGTGATAGTTGAGCCTAGGTAGGTGAACTCTTGAACCACTTACATAGCACTGTCGCCAATATTGATGGATGGAGCATTTCTGATGTCCTGTCCCATGATGTTCATTTTCTTGAGGCTGATGTTTAGGCCAAATTCATTGCAGGAAGCCTCAATCCTGTCGATGAGTCTCTGCAGACACTCTTCAGTGTGAGATGTTAATGCAGCATTATCAGCAAAGAGGAGTTCCCTGAAGAGGACTTTCCGTACTTTGGTCTTCGCTCTTAGATGGGCAAGGTTGAAGAATCTGCCACCAAATCTTGCTTGGAGGAAAATTCCTTCTTCTGAAGACTTGAACGCATGTGCGAGCATCAGGGAGAAGAAGTTCCCAAACAGTGTAGGTGCGAGAACACAGCCCTGTTTCACGCCACTCAGGATAGGAAAGGGGTCTGATGAGGTGCCGCTATGCTGAATTGTGCCTTTCATATTGTCATGGAATGAGGTGATGATACTTAGTAGCTTTGGTGGACATCCGATCTTTTCTAGTAGTCTGAAGAGACCACGTCTGCTGACGAGGTCAAAGGCTTTGGTGAGATCAATGAAAGCAACGTAGAGGGGCATCTGTTATTCACGGCATTTCTCCTGTAGCTGGCGAAGGGAGAACAGCATGTCAATGGTGGATCTCTCTGCTCGAAAGCCACACTGGAGCCTGTTTAAAATGACTCGAGCGAAGACTTTCCCCATTATGCTGAGCAGGGAAATTCCATGGTAGTTGTTGCACTCACCGCGGTCACCCTTTGTTCTTATAGAGGGTGATGATATTGGCATCGTGCATGTCCTGGGGTACTGCTCCCTCGTCACAGAACAGGCAAAGCAGTTCGTACAGTGCTGAAAGTATAGCAGGCTTGGCACTCTTGATTATTTCAGGGGTAATACCGTCCTTGCCAGGAGCTTTTCCGCTGGCGAGAGAATCAATGGCATCACTGAGTTTCGATTTTGTTTGCTGTACATCCAGCTCATCCATGACTGGCAGAGACTGGGATGTAACTAGTAGAATAGATAAGGAAAACCAGTGGATGTGGTGTATTTGGACTTTCAGAATGCTTTTGATAAGGTCCCACATAAGTGATTAGCGTGCAAACTTAAAGCACATGGGATTGTGGGTAAGGTACTGACATGGATAGAGAACTGGCTGGCAGAAAGGAAACAAAGAGTAGAAATAAAGGGGTCTTTTTCCGAGTGATAGGCAGTGACTAGTGGGGTACCGCAGGGATCAATGCTGGGACCCCAGCTATTCACAATATATATTAACGATATAGATGAGGGAATTAAATGCAATATATCCAAGTTTGCAGACGACACAAAGCTGGATGAGAGTGTGAGCTGTGAGGAGGATGCAGAGAAGCTCCAGTGTGATTTGGACAGGTTGAGTGAGTGGGCTAATACATGGCAGATGCAGTTTAATGTGGATAAATGTGAGGTTATCCACTTTGGTGGCAAAAACAGAAAGGCAGATTATTATCTGAACAGCGATAGATTGGGAAATGGGGAGGTGCAGTGAGACCTGTGTGTCCTTGTGCACCAGTCACAGAAAGCAAGCATGCAAGTGCAGCAGGCAGTCAAGAAAACAAATGGTACATTGCCCTTCATAGCAAGAGGATTCGGGTTCAGGAGCAAGGATGCCTTGCTGCAATTATACAAGGCCTTGGTGAGACCACATCTGGAGTATTGTGTGCAGTTTTGGTCTCCTTATCTGAGGAAGGATGTTTTTGCTATGGAGGGAGAGCAGTGAAGGTTTACCAGACTGATTCCTGGGTTGGCAGGACTGACGTATGATGAGAGATTGGGTCGATTAGGCTTGTATTCACTAGAGTTTAGAAGAATGAGAAGGGATCTCATAGAAACTGACAAAATTCTAACAGGACTGGACAGACTAGATACAGGAAGGATGTTCCCGATGGCTGGGGAGTCCAGGACCAGGGGTCACAGTCTAAGGATAAGGGGTAAGCCATTTAGGACTGAGATGAGCAGAGATTTCATCACCCAGAGAGTGGTGAACCTGTGGAATTCTCTACCACGGAAAGCAGTTGAGGCCAAATCATTAAACATATTCAAGGAGCAGGTAGATATAGTTCTTAGGGCTAAAGGGATCAAGGGATACAGGGAGAAAGCGGGAACGGGGTACTGAGTTTGCATGATCAGCCATGATCATATTCAATGCTGGTGCAGACTCGAAGGGCCGAATGGCCTATTCCTGCTCCTATTTTTCTCTGTTTTCTATGTTTCTATGAGTCAACCAAGGTACCGAGAAAGATTCGATGTTTCTTTAACGATTGGATCAACTTTGGGTTCTTGTTGAGCAACATTTTGTTTCTGCATTTGTGCCTTTTCCAACCCTGTGAGTTTGTTCTTTAAGAAAATATAATTGTCATGCATTAATCCAATGGTGTATTGCAATGTTGACCAGAACATCCTTGGTTGAGCTTGTTCCATGGGTGCGGAATTTGTGATTTCCTGTTACTGCTCGTTTGTGGGGAATTAATTTTCTTTTGATGGTGTTTGGTTGCTGCAAATCCATAAATTCAGCAGTTAAATTGACATCAGAATATTTCATGTGATACTGTTTAATTTATGCACATTGAACTTCCTGTTTAATATGATGGTCCTGATACATCATGACCCAAGCTCCTGTTAAAGATGATCAAAATTCTCATTGTCCTTCACCTGCCCACAAGGATTTCAGGAATATAAAAGCAAGTGACTTATAAACCTATAAGCCCTGCTCCAGATCGATGTTCATTAATTGTTATTGACACAATTTCCCATTCAGTGTAAACAAATATTTCACCCCATTCTTCAACTCCTCTCTGAATTTCCTCTGTGTCAGTCCATAGATACAAGTGTTTGTGCAGGAACTTAGAAGCTGCAACATAAACCCAACTTGTTGGCTGATATATATCGGGTTACTGTAATATTTGTCTGTATAATTCAAGTTGATCACTGGCCAGTTTATCGAATAGACAACAAATGTCATCCACAATAATATGAAATTGGCAGAAATAGTGAAAAGCAATATCATGGATTTCCTTCGATTCTTCACCTCTGGATCATTCTGATTCTCACTGATTCTCCGGAGACCCCTGCGAACTCTATTTGCCATTATAATGTGTCTGATGGTCAAAGCATTGAACAACACAATTAACAGGATTGGTAATAGAGGGGTTATTATCCTGTTGATACATGCGTTGGCCCTCCACAAGGGGGAGGTGCGATAATCAGCTGTAAGAACACAATACCAAGGCACGTTGTCAATTATAAATACAGGTTCACCGACAAAGTAAAAGGGAAAACTCTTGACACAACTCACCACAAACACAGTGGTGATAACCACGGTCGCTGTTTTCTTGGTGTTATATTTTGATTGTAACTTCTGGCAGCAAATTGATACAAAGTGATCAAAAGTGAAGGCGACAGTAAACCAGACAGAACAGTCTACAGCTACAACATATGCGACAATGTTTACCATACACACAGGAGTTATAAACAGGAAACTAACTGGAAAGTACATGATATTAATCCGGTGTAATATCACATGGATGATAATCACCATTAGATCCGCCACTGCCATGGCCACCAGATAGTGAGTGATACATTTGGAGAGACCGCACTTTCCTCGAGACAAAATCACAATCGCCGCCAAGTTAACTGTAAGAAACGGAAGAGGTTAAATTTATCTCAATAGTGTCCCAAAACATTTAAAAAATCATTTGAAGAAATTTGTACATGAGTTTTTCAGTTCCAAGTTAAATGTAATTGTTAATTTAAAGAGATGCCGATCAGCAACTTTGAAATCTGCGGCAAAAGAAGATAGGGAAAAATTAAAATGCAACCAAAGTTGTTGATCTGAGAAAGAGAAATAGATTCTGAGGGAAAAAAACGTACTGAGGTTTTCTGGAGAATTCTGGTATTGAAAACACCAGTGTCTGTAATAGTAAAAAAACCCGGCAGATTAGCTCCGCAATGTTGGCATCTGCAAAACAGCGAGAGTGAACTCTCACCCTGTTGGGTTATAGTCTGTACAACATGGAGAGTGGACTCTCACCCTGTTGGGTTATAGTCTGTACAACATGGAGAGTGAACTCTCACCCTGTTGGGTTATATTCTGTACAACTTGGAGACTGCACTCTCACCCTGTTGAGTTATATTCTGTACAACTTGGAGACTGCACTCTCACCCTGTTGGGTTATGGTCTGTATAACATGGAGAGTGGACTCTCACCCTGTTGGGTTATGGTCTGTACAACTTGGAGAGTTGTCTCTCACCCTGTTGAGTTATATTCTGTACAACATGGAGCGTGAACTCTCACCCTGTTGGGTTATAGTCTGTACAACATGGAGAGTGGACTCTCACCCTGTTGGGTTATGGTCTGTACAATGTGGAGAGTGCACTCTCACCCTGTTGGGTTATATTCTGTACAACATGGAGCGTGAACTCTCACCCTGTTGGGTTATGGTCTGTACAACATGGAGCGTGAACTCTCACCCTGTTGGGTTATAGTCTGTACAATGTGGAGAGTGCACTCTCACCCTTTTGGGTTATGGTCTGTATAACATGGAGAGTGCACTCTCACCCTGTTGGATTATGGTCTGCGTAACATGGAGACTGCACTAATGCTCTGTTGTGTTATAATCTGTAATGCACGGAGTGAGCTTACTCTCCTCCTTTTGATTATAGTTTGTACAACATGAAGGCTTCACTCTCACTATGTTTTATTATGGTCTGCACAACATGGAGAGTGCACTCTCTCCCTCTTTTTAAACATTGGCTGGAGAAGTTCAGATTGGAAAAGTCTGGTGAGGTGGATCATGCACCAGTCACAGAAATACATTCCTTCCACTTACATTCAGAAACAAAATCAAAGCTGAATCCAAATCCAAACAATCAAGAGAAACTTCTGCAAACGCACCAAATGTCAACAAGAAAAAAAGTTACAATACAATCACTTCTGGATTCCCCATGTTACATGTGGAACACACTAAACAACATCAGCACATTTAAAATTGATAATTTATTTCTGATCTGAAGTCCACGCAGATTCGAGGAAAGAGCTTCTATTGTGAACATTAAAGGTAATTGTTGTTTCAAAGCTTTCTGTGGTAAAAATTCAAGAAACATATTAACTTCATTTTTGGAAATCACATTAAGTAAACAAGATAATCACTTGGCACTTAACTAAAACCATCAAACAAGGAAAATATAACATGAACAGTCAACATTGATTTCAACTTTCACCATGTAATTTCACTGTCTTACCAGGAATACTGACGGCTGCAAGACTAGGGTAGTAAATGATCTCGATCTGGTAAATTACAGGGTATTCCATTTCTTGTGAGAAACATCAATGTAGAGACATTATCAGAGGATCCCTTATTAATAGCACAGAGCAACCTCCAGGGGGACAGTCATCTAGGGAATGTGAGCAGGGATATTAGTTACATTCCACTGAACAAACTGATTTAATGAACTGTTTGTAGTTCTATGTAATATTATATAGTCATTAGAGGATATAGAAAACACAATAATTTCATAATCCTTATACATTTCTTCAAAACGTAATATGCAAATTGTTTTGTTGTGATCTCAGGTGTTGATTTGGATGAACCGTCTCAGGAACAATAGCCCTGGTGTTGATGTGGATGAACAGTCTCAGAAGCAATAGCCCTGGTGTTGATGTGGATGAACTGTCTCAGGAACAATAGCCCTGGTGTTGATGTGGATGAACTGTCTCAGGAACAATAGCCCTGGTGTTGCTGTGGATGAACAGTCTCAGGAACAATAGCCCTGGTGTTGATGTGGATGAACAGTCTCAGAAGCAATAGCCCTGGTGTTGATGTGGATGAACAGTCTCAGGAACAATAGCCCTGGTGTTGATGTGGATGAACAGTCTCAGGAACAATAGCCCTGGTGTTGATGTGGATGAACAGTCTCAGGAACAATAGCCCTGGTGTTGATGTGGATGAACAGTCTCAGAAGCAATAGCCCTGGTGTTGATGTGGATGAACAGTCTCAGGAACAATAGCCCTGGTGTTGATGTGGATGAACAGTCTCAGGAACAATAGCCCTGGTGTTGATGTGGATGAACAGTCTCAGGAACAATAGCCCTGGTGTTGATGTGGATGAACAGTCTCAGGAACAATAGCCCTGGTGCTGATGTGGATGAACAGTCTCAGGAACAATAGCCCTGGTGTTGATGTGGATGAACAGTCTCAGGAACAATAGCGCTGGTGTTGATGTGGATGAACAGTCTCAGGAACAATAGCCCTGGTGTTGATGTGGATGAACAGTCTCAGGAACAATAGCCCTGGTGTTGATGTGGATGAACAGTCTCAGGAACAATAGCCCTGGTGCTGATGTGGATGAACAGTCTCAGGAACAATAGCCCAAGTGTTGATGTGGATGAACAGTCTCAGGAACAATAGCCCTGGTGTTGATGTGGATGAACTGTCTCAGGAACAATAGCCCTGGTGTTACTGTGGATGAACAGTCTCAGGAACAATAGCCCTGGTGTTGATGTGGATGAACAGTCTCAGAAGCAATAGCCCTGGTGTTGATGTGGATGAACAGTCTCAGGAACAATAGCCCTGGTGTTGATGTGGATGAACAGTCTCAGGAACAATAGCCCTGGTGTTGATGTGGATGAACAGTCTCAGGAACAATAGCCCTGGTGTTGATGTGGATGAACAGTCTCAGAAGCAATAGCCCTGGTGTTGATGTGGATGAACAGTCTCAGGAACAATAGCCCTGGTGTTGATGTGGATGAACAGTCTCAGGAACAATAGCCCTGGTGTTGATGTGGATGAACAGTCTCAGGAACAATAGCCCTGGTGTTGATTTGGTTGAACACTCTCATTTACAGTAGCCCTTGTGTTAGTTCTAGAGAGAGTGTCATAGAGTGATACAGCACTGAAACAGGCCCTTCGGTCCACCGAGTCTGTGCCAGCCATCAACCACCCATTTATACTGACCCTACATTAATCCCATATTCCCAAACATTCTCCTACCAAAATACAATGGCCAATTTACCTATCAACCTGCAAGTCTTTGGCAGTGGGAGGAAACTGGAGCACCCGGAGAAAACCCACGCAGTCAGAGGGAGAACTTGCAAACTCCACACAGGCAGTACCCAGAATTGGACACGTGTCGCTGGAGCTGTGAGGATGCGGTACTAACCACTGTGACACTGTGCCGCCCCTAGTTGCAGGGGTTAAATTCGATTCAATCACATTCTGTACAAATACAGCTATAAAACAGAGCAGATTAAGTGTCGAGTAGCCTGTGAGTGAAATGTGCATTGTTTGGTAGTTGCGCAGATGTTTGGTGGAGATGCTGGGAGTGTGACTAGAGAAAGACTTCCGTGTGATAACAGCCTAAAGAGATAATCAAATGCGGCTTTTGAAGACCAACTTTGTACGCTCAGTTTCCTGATCTCACTGCAGCCCAGGTTAGATGGGCCGAATCCAATTATTATTCAGAGTCTTGCCATGCTTCAGAGCCGTTTCACAACCTTTGTGGACACGCAGAGTGCAGGGGGAGTTTTGCTTGTTGATTGGTTTTCTTCCTCTGAAGTATAAGTAGGGAACGGAGCTTGTTGTGCAATGCAGGTGAACAGTTGCTGCAGGAAAGTCCTTTCACTATCCATGAGGTCCCTGTTCCACTCTTCGCCAGTGTAACTGCTTTTGTCTCAACCTAGTTGGAAAGTCAAAGATCCCTGTGAAGTGCAGCCAATACTGAATATTGTGACCACATCCTAATGGTTGAGTAGCTGCTTGTTGCTGAGACAGGAAGAAACCATGTGCATTGAACAAAGAAGAAAGAACAGTACAGCACAGGAACAGGCCATTCGGCCCTCCAAGCCTGCGCCGATCTTGATGCCTGCCTAAACCATACACTTCTGCACTTCCGGGGACCGTATCCCTCCATTCCCATCCTATTCAGGTATTTGTCAAGATGCCTCTTAAATGTCATTATCGTACCTGCTTCCACCATCTCACCCGGCAGCAAATACCAGGCATTCAACACCCTCTGTGTAAAGAACTTGCATCGCACATCCCCTCTAAACTTTGCCCCCCTCACCTTAAACCGATGTCCCCTAGTAACTGACTCTTCCACCCTGGGAAAAAGCTTCTGACTCTCCACTCTGTCCATTCCGCTCATAACTTTGTAAACCTCGGTCATGTCACCCCTCCACCTCCATCGTTCCAGTGAAAACAATCCGAGTTTTTCCAACTTCTCCTCATAGCTAATGCCCTCCAGAACAGGCTCCATCCTGGTAAACCTCTTCTGTACCCTCTCCAAAGCCTCCACGTCCTTCTGGTAGTGTGGCGACTAGAATTGCACGCAATATTCTAGGTGTGGCCGAACTAAGGTTCTGTGCAGCTGCAGCATGACTAGCCTATTTTTCTTCTCAATGCCCCGACCAATGAAGGCAAGCATGCCGTATGCCTTCTTGACTACCTTATCCATCAGCGTTGCCACTTTCAGTGACCTGTGGACCTGGACGCCCAGATCTCTCTGCCTGTCAATACTCCTAAAGGTTCTGCCATTTACTGTATACTTCCCACCTGTATTAGACCTTCCAAAATGCATTACCTCACATTTGTCCGGATTAAACTCCATCTGCCATTTCTCCACCCAAGTCTCCAACCGATCTATATCCTGCTGTATCCTCTGACAATCCTCATCACTGTCCGCAACTCCACCAACCTTTGTGTCGTCCGCAAACTTACTAATCAGACCAGTTACATTTTCCTCCAAATCGTTTATATATACTACAAAGAGCAAAGGTCCCAGCACTGATCCCTGCGGAACACCACTAGTCACATCCCTCCATTCAGAAAAGCACCCATCCAGTGTTACCCTCTGTCTTCTTTGACCGAGCCAATTCTGTATCCATCTTGCCAGCTCTCCTCCGATCCCGTGTGACTTCACCTTTTGTACCAGTCTGCCATGAGGGACCTTGTCAAAGGCTTTACTGAAGTCTGTATTGATAACATCCACTGCCCTTCCTTCATCAACCATCTTGGTCACTTCCTCAAAAAAGTCAATCCAATGTTGTAGCTCAATCTCAGGAAGAAACTCCTCCACATGTCGAACTGATGAAGTTGTTTTCTTGGATGGCCTGCACATCTTTGCAAAATTGCTTCAGTTTGAACATGAGTTACACTTTTTCCCTCGTGCTGGACATGGCGTAGTGACTTTATGAGCAGTTCCACAATTTGGGCACAGTTTTGAAGGTAGCTCACCATGATGGGGTACATTTTGATGAGAGTGCTGAGGTTTCCTTGTCCTTAACCCTTGCACTGAATCTGGTTAGACAAGCTGTGTCTGCAACCCTGAGTCAGGGGAGCTCGTCACCGGGGAGCAGAGGTAGAGAGGACCTGGAGGGGTGGAGTATCAGAGCTGTGAGTATAAAAAAACTTAACAAGGGGATTTCGTGGCCTAGTCACCGGGGAGCGGAGGGAGAACGGACCCGGAGGGGTGGAGTATCGGAGATTTGAGGATAAATAACTTACCTTGAGGATTTTACGGCCTAATCACCGGGGAGCAGAGGTATAGCGAACCCAGAGGGGTGGAGTATCAGAGCTGTGAGTATAAATAACTTACCTTGAGGATTTTGCGGCCTAGTCACCGGGGAGCGGAGGTAGAGTGGACCCAGAGGGATGGAGTATCGGAGCTGTGAGTATAAATAACTTACCTGGGGGATTTCACGGCCTAGTCACCGGGGAGCGGAGGTAGAGTGGACCCAGAGGGGTGGAGGATCGGAGCTTTGAGTATAAATAACTTACCTGGGGGATATCACGGCCTAGTCACCGGGGAGCGGAGGTGGAGCGGACCCAGAGGGGTGGAGTCTCGGAGCTGTGAGTATAAATAACTTACCTGGGGGATTTCAAGGCCGAGTCACCGGGGAGCGGAGGTAGAGCAGACCCAGAGGGGTGTATTATCGGAGCTGTGAGTATAAATAACTTACCTGGGGGATTTCACGGCCTAGTCACCAGGGAGCGGAGGTAGAGCGGACCCAGAGGGGTGGAGTATCGGAGCTGTGAGTATAAATAACTTACCTGGGGGATTTCACGGCCTTGTCACCGGGGAGCGGAGGTACAGTGTACCCAGAGGGGTGGAGTATCGGAGCTGTGAGTATAAATAACTTACCTGGGGGATTTCACGGCCTAGTCACCGGGGAGCGGAGGTAGAGTGGACCCAGAGGGGAGGAGCTCCATTAACTGCTTCAGTGTTCCAACTGAAACTGAGAAAAATCTGAAAAATGTAACATCACAGGAAAGCTGGTAAGGAATCTGCACTAAATTTGAAAAACTAATTAACTAAAGTAAAGGAGAGATGGCAGGGCAGGCAATGTGCCATAGCTGCATGATGTGGGAGCTGGTAGATCCCATTGCGAGTCACAGTGACCACATCTGCAGCAAGTGCTTGCAGCTCGAAGAACTTCAGCTCAGAGCTGATGGGCTGGAGTCTGAGCTTCAGATACTGCGGCACATCAGGGAGGGGGAGAGGTTCCTGGACACTGTGCTTAAGGCAGTCACACCCCGTAGATTAAGTATCTCAAATTCGGCCAGTGGTCAGGGACAGGAGGATGTGACTGCAGGTGAGGCAGGGAGAGGGACCCAGAATTCATCAATGGAGGAGCCTCAGCTTATGACCTTGTCTAACAGGGACGATGTACTTGCTCCCTGTGTGGATGAGGAAAAGGACTGTCGGGAGGATGAGAAAACTGACCACTGCACCGTGGTACAGGAGGTCATTCAAGAGGGGGGAGCAAAAAGAAAAGTGACAGTGGTAGGTGATTCCATCATTAGGGGTACTTATAACATTCTTTGTCAGCAGGACCGAGAGTCCCACATGGTGTGATGCCAACTCGGTGCCAGAGTGAGGGACATCTCTAACCGGCTTGAAAGGATATTGGAGAGGGAGGGGGAGGATCCAGTTGTTGTGGTCCACGTTGGGACAAATGACATAGGCATGACTAGGCAAGAGGACCTGTTTGGGGACTATCAGGAACTAGGAACAAAATTAAAAAACAGGTCCTCAAGGGTTATAATCTCTGGATTATTACCCGATCCACGTGCAAATTAGCATAGGGATAAGAAAACTAGGGATGTAAACACGTGGATAAAGGAGTGGTGTGGGAAAGAGGGGTTCCATTTCATGGGGCACTGGCATCAGTATTGGGACAGGAGGGAACTGGACCATTGGGATGGGCTCCACCTGAACCGATCTGGGACCAGTGTCCTGGAGGAAAGGATAAATAGGTGGTCACAAGGACTTAAAACTGGTAAATGGGGAGGAGGAGGAGTCCTCAGGGAAATTCAATGCAGTTTCAAAAACAAGTAACAGGGCAGAGAGTAAAGAAACAGTCAGGAATCCTACTTCAGGAACTGCAGGTAATGGCAAAACTGCAAGAAGTTATACTGGTTAAACCAGAGAGAAATAGTCAACAGGTGAATAAAGCATCAGTGCTGAGGGACAGGTTAGGGGGTATAGCCCAAATAAGAGTTCTATATACAAATGCACAGAGTGTAAGGAATAAACTAGATGAACTCCAGGCGCAAATTCAAATGGAAGATTATGATGTGGTGGCCATTGCGGAGACGTGGCTGCAGGATGGTCGGGACTGGGAACTAAATATACCTGGTTATAAAGTTTACAGGAGGGACAGGGAAAATGGCAGAGGGGGTGGAGTAGTCTTACTGATTAGAAATAATATCACCTCATTGGTGAGGGAGGATATAATGAGGGGAAAACATCCAGTGGAGACATTATGGGTAGAATTGAGGAACAGAAAAGGATCTAAAACTGTAATGGGTGTTGTGTATAGACCCCCTGGTAGCAGTTCAGAGGTGTTAGATTGTATAAATGCACAAATTAGGCAAGTGTGTAACTAAGGCAGAGTAGTATTAATGGGGGATTTTACCTGACACATGGGAGAGGCAGACTAGCACCTGTCAGAAAGGTACTGAATTTCTGGAATGTGTCTGGGATAGTTTCCTGCAGCAATATGTCCTAGATGTAACAAGGGGACAGGCGATATTAGATTTAGTTATGAGTAATGAGCCTAACTGTGCGTGAACATTTATCGATTAGTGATCACAACATGATCGAATTCAAGGTAGTGTTTGGAAGTGAAAAGCACGGATCAGCGACTAGAATTTTAGACTTGGGTGAGGCTGACTTTACTGGGATAAGACAGAGACTGTCCACGGTAAACTGGGTCGATCTGTTAATGGGTCAAACGACTGAAGAACAGTGGAAAATATTTAAAGAAACATTTAATGAAATACAGAGCGAGTATATACCCCTGAGAGGAAAAAGCTCCTCATCGCAGAAAAAACAGCCATGGACAACTAAAGAGATTCGGGATATCATAAAACATTGAGAAAGAGCTTATAAAAATGCAAAACACAGCACAGATCCGGCCGAATGGGATCAAACCCTGGTTACACCCCACTTGGTGTATTGTGAGCAGTTCTGGGCACCACACCTTCGGAAGGATATATTTGCCTTGGAGGGAGTGCAATGTAGGTTTACAAGAATGATACCTGGACAACAGGGGTTAAGTTACGAGGAGAGATTACACAAATTCGGCCTGTTTTCGCTGGAATGTAGAAGGTTAAGGGGTGATCTGTTTGAGGTATTCAAGATATTAACAGGAAAAGACAGGCTCGATAAAGATAAACTATTTCCACTGGGGTTGGAGTTTCTAAAACTCGGGGACATCGTCTAAAAATTAAGACCAGACTGTTCAGAAGAGATGTTAGGAAACACTTCTTCATGCAAAGGGTTGTAGAGGTTTGGATCTCTCTCCCACAAACAGCAGTTGAAGCTCGAACTGTTGTTAGTTTTAAATCTCAGATAGATAGATTTTTGTTAAGCAAAGATATTAAGGGATATGAGCCAAAGGCAGGTATATGGAGTTAGGCCGTGGATCAGCAATGATCTCATGACAGGCACGAGGGGCTGAATGGCCTACTCCTGTTCCTATATTCCTATGTTCCTATGTCTGAACCTTTCTTTAGAAAGTTATATGACCCCCGGGATGGATTAAATAAATCTTCCCTAACTGGGGCTCAGCGAGCGACCCAATACTGAAAGACTTATCACAGGCTGCCCAGTCTGAAATCAAAGCAGAGGCAGTCCCTAACTACTAATATTTAAAGAATGAGGTACTGGTGTGGAAGTGGAGTTCTCATCACAGATCTGAGGACAAAGAGTGGATAGTGGTTCACCAGCTGGTGGTGCTGCAGAGGTACCAGAGAGAAATATTAAGAATGGCCAGGAGATTATAGTGGCTGTACATGTCAGTATATGAAAAACCAAAGCCCGCACAAGACAGCAGTTTGACTGACCAAAACTCCACAAAGATGTAGTGGAGTACTGCAGGAGTTCCCACATGTGCCATGAGGGGAAACCCCAACCTGTCGTGAAATCTACAGCCCTAAGTCCTGCATCTGTATTTGGGAAATCCTCCAGCAGAGCACTGGGGAACTGTACGCGATCCCTGCGGAGAATAATAAGGGCAGACAAGCACAAGGCTGGCCAGAAGTTAGAGAAGAAATAGGAAAAAGGGACAAAGAGGACAGGTTACAGGGGATCCGAGAGGAATCTCAGATGAAAACCCTTGCTGTGCAGTCAGCCAACCCCTAAATGTTGGATAACTTAGACCCGACATCCTCCTATGTAAATGCAGACACCAGCAGCACCCCGCTGGAGTTGCTGACAGCATTTACACAAACTCACAGAGACAAAGATAGTCCTCTGGAGGGCAGAAAACCTGTGAGGGTGATGCCTCATCGAGTCGAAGTGCCACAGCGGATTTCAGTGGAATATGGGCCAATACCTGAAGGCAGAGGTGTCCCAGAGGACAAAGGGAAGATTAGCAAAGAATCCTCCCCCACAGTCAGGTGAAAAGTGATACCAAGAAAAGACAGGCAATAACAATCTTTAGGATTTCTCTGTGAATGAGAATGAATGAGAGAAATTCATGTGTCTTTTCCTGTACTTTCTCTCTTTATTTCTTTTATAAAGTGGAAGTCCTGCATCAACCTGCACTCCAAGAAGATTACAGACCACCAAGCATTGTCATTGAGGGAAGCCAGATCAATGTCCTCAAGTAATTTACTTATTTGGGGAGCGTCATCTCATTTGATGCCACCATAGACAAGGAAGTGGACAAGAGGCTCTCAAAAGAAAACAGTACATTCGACAGACTCGACAAACGTGTGTGGAGCAACCACAGCCTCAGAGTACAGACCAAACTCAAAGTGTGCAAAGCCACAAAGCTATAGTCCTCATCACCCTTCTGTATACACCGAGTCATGGGTCCAATACCACTGTCATGTACACCTTCTCGAGTGTTTCCATCAGTGCTGCCTCCACAACATCCTCAAGATCTGCAGTCAGGACCACATCACAAACATTGAAGTCCTGGAAACAGCCAACATCACCAGCATCGAGGCCATTCTTCTGTAAAGACAACTGTCTTGGGCAGGTCATGTTACCCAAATGGACGACAGTCTCTTGCCCAAGATCGTGTTGTATGGAGAGCTGAGCTCAGGTAAAAGGAACAGAGGAGCCCCATGTAAACGTTTCAAGCACTCTCTGAAGTATTCCCTCTCTGTGTGTCACATCGACCATCGGCAGTGGGAAGCACAGGTCATAGGGCGGCACAGTGGTGCAGTGGTTAGCACCGCAGCCTCACAGCTCCAGTGACCCGGGTTCAATTCTGGGCACTGCCTGTGTGGAGTTTGCAAGTTCTCCCTGTGTCTGCGTGGGTTTCCTCCGGGTGCTCCGGTTTCCTCCCATAAGCGAAAAGACTTGCAGGTTGATAGGTAAATTGGCCATTATAAATTGCCCCTAGTATAGGTAGGTGGTAGGGGAATATAGCGACAGGTGAGGATGTAGTAGGAATATGGGATAAGTGTAGGATTAGTATAAATGGGTGGTTGATGGTCGGTACAGACTCTGTGGGCCGAAGGGCCTGTTTCACTGCTGTATCTCTAAATCTAAATCGTGATGCCTGGAGGTGCTTCATCAGGAGGGCTGCAGACACCTTTGAGACTGAGTGAAGAACCAGCATGAAAGAGTAAATGAGGTGAAGAATAGATCCAATTGCCCCCAGCAGCGACTACACCTTCACTTGTACCCGCTGTGTGAGAATCTGCTGGTCACAGACAGGCCTGACTAGCCACCAGTGGGCCTGTAACTGATAACTACAACCTTCCCAAAATCTTCATCCGTGAAAAATGCCAAGAGATTTTTTTAGAAAGAAATGCTCTTCAAAAATTGCAGTTCAATCGGCTGAATGTGGAGGTATCTTGAAAACCACACCTGCAAAAATGAGTCATATTAATTTTGTCATATGGGGAATTAATTTTAAACTGCTATTGGACTGGGAAAAATAAGTTTGGTTTAGAAAGACCACTGAAACATGACTGCTCATTTTGGTATGGGCAACCATGATCCATGTCTTGTCTGTGTAAGAGACAGCATTACACTCCCCTCTGAGAGCTTTGGATCCTCAAACCGCTGGAGTGGTTGTTCCCAATAAGGGGTTAGTCACATGAATAACCTGCTGGCCAACTTGGAGTTTTGAATTGTACTCACAGATCACTTAGAACACAGACTGCAACTGAACATGAAGAAGAGAGCACCTGTCTCCCCTCTCTCGCTTCAGAAATTCAAGGAAGATCCACTGAGGCCACTCAAACCTCAAGAGAGAGAAGACTTCTGCATTTAAACACGATTGAAAGTGTGCACTGGGCCCCAACGAGAACTGGAAAAACAACTGCAATCAAAAACTGTACATCCAGTCCACAAACAGTAAATGAACTCCAGTTATTGATTCAAACCTTTCCTTTTTAATTTGTTCTCCTTTTCTGTCTCTATTTGCGTGTGTTTACCATGGATGCATAGATTTAACCAAATTAGAGTTTTAAGGTTAATAAACACACTTTTCTTGTTTAAATCTAAGAAAACCTGTCTGTTTTTTTTGTCTTTACAATTAGAGAGCAGTGAACAAGGAGGGGAAGCTTAACAAACGGTGCTTTAATAAATTAAATCCTGCTACTACGAAACTGGTAAAGGCTGAGAGAGAACACCGAGACTCCTTTCTCACCTGGTTGTAACAGTGTGCAGGAGGCAGGTTCAATCGAGGCAACAACAGTGAATTAGACAGTTATATGAAAAAGAAGGATGTTCGGTTTATGGGAAGAAGGCAGAGGAGTGGCATTAGATGAAACACTCATTCTGAGAGCCAGTGTAAACAAGATGGGCTGAATGGCCTCATTCTGCACTGTACCAATCATGTAACACAAACAAGAAATTGTGGAAATACTCAGCAGGTCAGGCAGCATCTATGGAGAGAGAAACAGAGCTAATGTTTCAGGTCAGTGACCCTTCATCAGAATTCTGTAATTCCGTCTTGGTTACCCTATACCCTGGTCTCTGAAATGGCAACTAAATCATACCCATTTCCCTGTATTTGTGCCTTCAAATCATTTACCTTGTTGTGAATGCTGTCTGCATTCAGACAGAGTGTTATAACTGACTTTTTAACATTATTCTGTAATCTGATTTTATTTGATGTTTGCCTTTGCTTCACCTGTCTTGTAATTTTGCTTACTCCTTTTCTACTTCCAGTTACTAATTTTGCTTCCCCCCAATCTTCCCTTTCTGCTATACTCAGATTAACAATTCCTCAGGACCGACATCACAGAACACATCAGCATCTGTGGTACAAGTTGCTTCAGTTGCTTCTATCGGCTGCTCAGAGTCTGAGATTTTATATTTATTGTGATGAAAGATTCTCAACAGTTTGATTGCCATGGTGATAAGTTCTTTCTTCCCAACACAACCAATTGCTTTCCCAGGATATTTTCATTACCTTAGACCCTCTCCTTTAGAGGGTATTAAATCTCCTGAACAAAGTCTGTCTCAGATGGTCTTAAACAATGGCCAGGATTTTACTCTTTGCAGACGGGAGCCAGCCACTGACTAAAAACGTCGGTGGCGAACCTGCTTCCACCTAGCCTGTGGATCCGACCCATATTTTGCGGATCCCTGGGCTTTTATTGCTCTGGGGCGGAGGTACCTGCTTGAGGTCGGAAGTCCTGCCTAATAGAGCTGCTGACCAATCAGTGGGCCAGCAGCTCTCAGTCCCAGCAGCACCACAGGCAGTGGTGGTGGCTGCTGGGATTGCAGCCCAGCTTTGTGAGGAAGATGAAAGCAAAATACTGCGGATGCTGGAAATCTGAAACAAAAACAAGAAATGCTGGAATCACTCAGCAGGTCTGGCAGCATCTGTGGAAAGAGAAGCAGAGTTAACGTTTCGGGTCAGTGACCCTTCTTCGGAACTGACAAATATTAGAAAAGTCACAGATTATAACAAGGTAAAAGAGACAAACGAAAATCCCATCGGAGAGAAGAGCAGAACTTCTTCAAGGTAGGCATTCCTGGAAGAGAAGTGGCAGTGAATTAAACACTAAAATAAAAGCAAAATGCTGCGGATGCTGGAAATCTGAAACAAAAACAAGAAATGCTGGAATCACTCAGCAGGTCCGGCAGCATCTGTGGAAAGAAGATGTCGGGAAGCCTGGAACACAGGCAAGCTTTTGTTACCTCGCCAGGTACAGGGCTCGTGTTGAGTATTGGGGGTCGTTGGGGAAGTGGGGGCAGCACTCCCTGCTTTTGTCAGGCGGCTTTTCTTGGTCCTGACTAGCGAGCAGCCACAGTTGAAATCTCCGTGGAGATGGGCGGAGGTCCTTTAGTGGCCATTAAGTGTCCACTTAAGGGACCTGATTGGCCTGGGGCGAGCAGGCAGTTTTTAGCCACTGCCGCTCTGGGTACAGTGGCGATGGACTTTAATTTTGAATTCCTTTCTGAGTTTTTTGTTCTTTAAATTGTCCCTCCTCCCTGAAGGAATTTCTGTTGAAGATCGGAACCGGTAGTGAAGGCGACTCACCAAGCCTCCCGCTTCATTTTATGTCCCACCCCAGCCACCATCTGGCTTTTTTAGGGGATGTAAAATGGAGTGGGATGTTCGGGGGACCCTTCCTGACCGGATCCCACCTCTGCCGCCACTTTACACAGAGCGGCAGCGGCTAAAATCTGCCCGCTCACCCCATTTTACACCCCAAAGCCCCCAATATCCAACCCTTTGTGGATGGGGGGGGGGTGGGTGTAAAATCCAGCCAATGTCTCAGTGCTCTTCCAATTTTGAATTATTCAATTGAACAGTGAAGTGGAGCGTATTACGAACATAGGAAGATGGGAACAGGAATAGGCCATTCAGCCCCTCGAGCCTGTCCCACTATTCAATGAGATCATGGCTGATCCGTGGCCTAACTCCATATACCAGCCTTTGGCCCATATCCCTTAATATCTTTGCTTAACAAAAATCTATCTTTCTGAGATTTAAAATTAACAGCTGTTCTAGCTTCAACTGCTAGTTGTGTGAAGAAGTGCTTCCGAACATCTCTCCTGAATGGTCTGGTCCTAATTTTTAGATTATGCCCCCGAGTTTTAGGATCTCCAACCAGTGGAAATAGTTTATCTTTATCCAGCCTGTCTTTTCCTGTTAATATCTTGAAGACTTCAATCAGATCACCCCTTAACCTTCTAAGCTCCAGTCAAAATAGGCCTAAACTGTGTAATCTCTCCTCGTAACTTAACCCCTGTAATCCAGGTATCATTCTTGTAAACCTACATTGCACTCCCTCCAAGGCAAATATATCCTTCCTAAGGTGTGGTGCCCAGAACTGCTCACAGTACTCCAAGCGGGATCTAACCAGGGTTTTGTACAGCTGCAGCATAACCTCTGTGTCTTTATACTCCAATCGTCTGGATATAAAGGCCAGCATTCCATTAACCTTTTTGATTATTTTCTGCACTTGCTCATGGCATTTTAAAGATCTATGCACCTGAACCCCCAAGTCTCTTTGGACATCCACTGTACTTAACCTCTTCCCATTTAGAAAGTTCCCTGCTCTATCCTTTTTTGGTCCAAAATGGATAACCTCACACTTGCTTACATTGAAATCCATCTGCCACAGTTTTGCCCATTCACCTAGTCTGTCAATATCTCCTTGCAATTGTATGCAAAGATCTAGACTGTCTACAATGCCACCTAACTTTGTATCATCAGCAAATGTGGATTTATGACTTACTATGCCATCATTCAAGTCGTTAATGAATAATGTGAATAATTGAGGCCCCAACACAGATCCCTGTGGGACACCACTGGTTCAATCCTGCCAATCGAAGTACTTACCCATTATCCTCACTCTCTGTCACCTGCCACTCAACCAACTTTCTAACCATGTCAATAATTTGCCCTCAACTCCATGGGCTTCTACCTTCGTTAACAGTCTCTTCTGTGGGACTTTATCAAATGCCTTCTGTAATTCCATATAAATAACATCCATAGACACTCCCCTGTACACTACCTTAGTCACCTCTTCAAAAAATTCAATGAGATTTGGCAGGCATGACCTTCCCGTCATGAATCCAAGCTGGCTGTCCCTGAGTAACTGAAATGTTTCTCGGTGTTCAGTCACCCTCTCCTTGATTATAGACTCCAGCAACTTGCCCACCACAGATGTCAGGCTAACTGGTATTGTGGTATCTTGCAGCACAGGAGAACTATGACACAGAACAGAATGTGATTTGGGGTTTTGCCCAGAGACTAATTGATAAGGACTATAGCCTCCAACTATCTGGAGTGAATTCTTTGTGTGAACTGCCCATGCCAGGTGGTTGTCAACTTTAGTATAGAGATGCAGCACTGAAACAGGCCCTTCGGCCCACCGAGTCTGTGCCGACCATCAACTACCCATTAATACTAATCCCATATCCCTATCACATCCCTACCTGTCCCTATATATTTCCCTGCCACCTGCCTACACTAGGGGCAATTTATATAATGGCCAATTAACCTATCAACCTGCGTGTCTTTGGCATGTGGGAGGCAACCGGAGCACCCGGAGGAAACCCACGCAGACACAGGGAGAACTTGCAAACTCCACACAGGCAGTACCCAGAATCGAACCCGGGTCCCTGGAGCTGTGAGGCTGCGGTGCTAACCACTGCGCCACTGTGCCGCCCTTGCTGTGTGGCTGATCAGTTAAAACATTTTGAAACATTTCAGTGATCACCACCTGATTCCTTTTCACAGAGTCCATTGCTGAAAGGCCATCCAGCTGTGATATTCTTGCTTATGATGTTCATATTTTTACACATGGCATTGAACTCGTTGTCAGCAAATTCCCCTCCATTATCAATCAGAAACTTTGCTGGTGTTCCAAGTCTGTAACTGTCCAAAACTGTAACTTGCTATTACTTGACTAAATTAGTAACCAGTTAAATTATCAAATAAATAAATAATGTTAGACAGACATGGCTGAGCAGATGATGTACTGTAACTGCAACATGTGGGAGATTGTGGAGAGCATTGTGATGCTGGACAAGCAGATCTGTGGTAAGTGTCTGCAGCTCAATTAATTTCATCTTTGAGTTGTTGGGGTGGAGCCGGAGCTGCATAATTGTGCAACATCAGAGAGGGGGCGAGAAACCTGGACACAATGTTCCAGGAGGCAGTCACACCCATTAGGTTAAGTTGTAGTTCAGAGTTAGTCAATAGTCATGGAAAGGAGGATGTGACTGTGAGTCCGACAGGTCTGGAGATCCAGCATTTAATGATGGAGGAATCTTGGCCCTTGACTTTAACGAGCAGGCCTGAGGCACTTGCTAACTGTGTGGATGAGAACAAGGACTGCAGTGTGGATGGGCAAACTGACCATAACACCATGGTGCAAGAAACCATTGAAGTGGGGCAATGAAGCAGAATGTGGCAATGAAAGAGGACAGTATAGTCAGGGGATAGATACTTGTAGATGCAGGCGTGGCCTCAAGTTCCAAAGGTTATGTGTCTTCCCGGTGCAAGACACCTCCTCGTAGCTGAAGATGAACTTGGAGTGGGAGTGGGAGGATCCAGTTGTAATGGTCCATGTAGGAGCAAATGACATATGTAGAAATAGGAATGATGTTCTGCTGAGAGAATTTGTAGAATTAGGGTACATATTAAAATAACACCTCATTGGTAATAATCTCTGATTACATTGTTATCTCAGTCACACACGGATTGGCAATGGTTCAAGCAGATTAGAGAATTAAATGCGTGGCTCAATGAGTGATTTGGAAAGGAGGGGCTTTGATTCATGGGGCACTGGGTAAAGAGGGAGCTGTTCCATTGGAATGGGCTCCAGTAAATCCAGGCTGGGATCAATATCCTGGGGAATCGTATAACTAGGGGTCTGAGCAGAGCATTAACGTAAAAGGGTGGGGGAGGATTCAGGTGAAGGGAAATTTAGAAATCTAAGATGAAAAGTTGAGGCAACAGAACAGTGTAGGGATTTGGTTACAGACAGCAGAGAGGAACAGAAAGGGACAGAGGGTTTAACACTATTAGCTCACCAGGGAATACATTCCATGTAAAGATAAAGACTAAAACAATAAAATGAAAAGCCCTTTCTCTGAATATGTGAAGCTTTCATAATAAAATATATGAAGAAGTGGCACAAATAAAGTTTAATTATTCAGATCTAATCGTGCTTTATCTCCCTCGATAGAGCCTCAGTGGTTGAAAGCATCACCGGGCACAGTTGGGCAAAGGGATGGACCATTAACATGGGTGTTCGAGCAAAAGAGAGTTGTGAGTGAAGGGTGGGTTTTAGTCGGGCTGGAGAATTTTACTGATATTGAAAGTCATATGGAAGGATCTCCAAGGACCAGAACTTTAAATTCAATGTTTTGGAGGCCTAGGACTAAATGAAGTTCAACAAGTATATGCTTGTCGGAACAGAGGAGCTTGGATGTGACAGGATGTGGGCAGCAGAGTTTTAGCAGAGCTGAGGTTTGTTAATCTTGTAAATGGGATGTCGACCAGTCGGACATTGGATAAAGTGAGTCTGGAGATGACAAGAAATGGATGAGAGTTTCAACAGCACGTGGACTGTCGAGTGAATGGAGAACTTTGACATTACGGAAGTAGGTGGTCTTTGTGATGAGAGAATATGGGTTCCTGATGCTCATCGTGGGGTCGAAAAGGAAACTAAGATTGTAAACTTTATGGGTTCTGCTGAGACGATGGCCAAGGTGTAGGAATTGAGCGTGAAAGATGCAGAGTTTGTGCTGGGGACTCGAAGATGATGACTCCTGTCCTCCAATGTTTAACTGGAGGAAACTGAATTATAAATACTGCATGTCCTTCAAGCAATCTGAAACCCAGTGGCTGTGTAAGGGTTGAGTGTGATAATGGAGAGTTAGAAATAGGTGTCATCAATATACATATGGAAGCTGACCCTGTATGTTCAGATAATATCTTCAAAGGGCAGCATGGAGATGGGAAAATACAGCTGGAGGGCGAGAGTAGATCCTTGGAGGCTCCAAGGAAAAAGTGAGGTTATTGGACAGCAGGTAAGATTAGAACCACACGAGGACAGCACCAGTTAAATGGCAAATGGATCAGAGACATTGAAGGAGAATTGAATGGTCAACCATGTCAAAGATTACCGAGAGACTGAGGAGGTCTTGTTGAGGGATTGTGCACCACAGTAACAGTCACAGAAGATGAGATGTTTTACTTTGTTTGGGGCAATTGAGTATTGTAGCAGGGGTGGAAACTGGATTGAAGAGATACAAATATGATATTGTCAGAAGGATGTACACAGATTTGAGAGGCAACAACATGTTGAAGGGTTTTGGGGATGAAAGGGAGGTGCGACTGTTATTCGAGTGGAAATAAGCTCAAGGCTGCAGGAGGTGGATTTCATGTCCTGGACAATTTGCATAGAGACATTCTATGAGTGAAGGAGACAGGAGAGATACCTGCAAAAACTAGATGTTTCCCTGACAGGTGAATCCATTTTTGGCCTCTTTTTAAGGAACATATTCTCTGTATTGATAACTTATTTAACCATGTGAATTTGTTCTTGATAAAATAAAGTTTTCATGCATTGATCCAATGGTGAATTGTAATGATTGTCAGAACATCCTTGCCTGAGGTTGTTCTTCGTGTGCAAAATATGTAATATAGTGTCACTGTTCCTTTATAACAAATTAATTTCATGATGTTCGATGTTCTACATTTGCTGTAACTCCATAAATCCAGCTGTTAAATTGACTTTGGATATTTCATGTTATATAATTTCATTTACGCACATTAAAATACATCTTTAATATTCTGGTAATTATATATCAGTATCTAAAATGATGTTAAAGATAATCAGTCTTCTCATAGTCCTTCACTTACACACAAGAATTTCAGGAATATAAAAACAAGTGACCTATAAACCTATAAACCCTGCTCCAGATCAATGTTTGTTACTTGTTATTGACACAATTTCCCATTCAATGTAAACAAATATTTCACCCCATTCTTCAGCTCCTCGCTGAATTTCCTCTGTGTCAGTCCATAGATACAAGTGTTTGTGCAGGAACTGAGAAGCAGCAACATGTATCCAACCTGTTGCATAACATATATCGAATTACTGTAATATTTGTCTGTGTATCTCAAGTTTATCACCGGCCAGTTTAGCGAATAGACAATAAATGTCATCCACAATGGTATGAAATTGGCAGAAATAGCAAAAAGCAAAATCATAGAGTTCCTCCGATTCTTCACCTCTGGATCATTCTGATTCTCACTGTTTCTCCGGAGTCCCCTGCGAACTCTATTTGCCATTAGAATGTGTCTGATGGTCAAAGCATTGAACAACAGAATTAAAAGGATTGGCAATATAGCTTTTATGATGCTGTTGATACACATATAAACCCTCCACAAGGGGGAGTTGAGATAATCATCTGTTTCAACACAATACCAAGGTACGTTGTCAATTATAAATACAGGTTCACCTGCAAAGTAAAAGGGAAAACTCCGAATGCAGCTCACCACAAACACAGTTGCAATAACCACCGTTGCTGTTTTTTCATTGTTATATTTTGATTGTAGCTTCTGGCAGCAAATTTTTACAAAGCGATCAAAAGTGAAGGCAACAGTAAACCAGACCGAACAGCCTAAAGCTGCAGTGTATGTGAGAAGGTTTAGCATACACACAGGAGTTATAAACAGGAAACTAACTGGAAAGTACATGATATTAATCCGGTGTAATATCACATGGATGATAATCACCATTAGATCCGCCACTGCCATGGCCACCAGATAGTGAGTGATACATTTGGAGAGACCGCACTTTCCTCGAGACAAAATCACAATCGCCAACAAGTTAACTGTAAGAAACGGAAAAGATTAAATTTACCAAGTGCCACAAAACATTTGTTAAGAACCATTTAGAGACAAAGAAGAAAACATGCATTTTACAATTCTGAATGAAATGTAACTGAATTTAAAGAACTGCTTATTGGTGTCATTGAAATATGCAGCAAAAGAAGAGAAAATGTGAAAGGAATTGTTGATCTCTGACAGAGAAATGGATGCTGAGGTTCAAAAAAAAGTATGGACTTATTTTTCTGGAGAATTTTGACATCCAAAACACCAGTGTCAACTAAAATAATAATCTGCAGACCAACTCTTCCCTTTTGGGTTATGATCTGGACAACAGGGAGAGTGCACTCTCACCCTGTTGGGTTCTTGTATGTACGACATGGAGAGGGCACTCTCACCCTGTTGGATTATAGTCTGTACAACATGGAGAGTGCACTCTCACCCTGTTGGGTTATAGTCTGTACAACATGGAGAGTGCACTCTCACCCTGTTGGGTTATAGTCTGTACAACATGGAGAGTGCACTCTCACCCTGTTGGGTTCTTGTATGTACAACATGGAGAGTGCACTCTCACCCTGTTGGGTTCTTGTATGTACGACATGGAGAGGGCACTCTCACCCTGTTGGATTATAGTCTGTACAACATGGAGAGTGCACTCTCACCCTGTTGGGTTATAGTCTGTACAACATGGAGAGTGCACTCTCACCCTGTTGGGTTATAGTCTGTACAACATGGAGAGTGCACTCTCACCCTGTTGGGTTCTTGTATGTACAACATGGAGAGTGCACTCTCACCCTGTTGGGTTATAGTCTGTACAACATGGAGAGTGCACTCTCACCCTGTTGGGTTATAGTCTGTACAACATGGAGAGTGCACTCTCACCCTGTTGGGTTATAGTCTGTACAACATGGAGAGTGCACTCTCACCCTGTTGGGTTATGGTCTGTATAACATGGAGAGTGCACTCTCACCCTGTTGGGTTATGGTCTGTACAACATGGAGAGTGCACTCTCACCCTGTTGGGTTACGGTCTGTACAACATGGAGAGTGCACTCTCACCCTGTTGGGTTACGGTCTGTACAACATGGAGAGTGCACTCTCACCCTGTTGGGTTATAGTCTGTACAACATGGAGAGTGCACCCTCACCCTGTTGGGTTATAGTCTGTACCACATGGAGAGTGAACTCCCGCCCTGTTGGCTTATGGTCTGTACAACATGGACAGTGCACTCTCGCCCTATTGGGTTATAGTCTGTACAACATGGAGAGTGCACTCTCACCCTGTTGGGTTGTGGTCTGTTCAACATGGAGAGTGCACTCTCACCCTGTTGGGTTGTGGTCTGAACAACATGGAGAGTGCACCCTCACCCTGTTTGGTTACAGTCTGTACAACATGGAGAGTGCACTCTCACTCTGTTGGGTTTGGTCTGTACAACATGGAGAGTGCACTCTCACCCTGTTTGGTTACAGTCTGTACAACATGGAGAGTGCACTCTCACTCTGTTGGGTTACGTTCTGTACAACATGAAGAGTGCACTCTCACCCTGTTGGGTTTGGTCTGTACAACATGGAGAGTGCACTCTCACCCTGTTGGGTTACGTTCTGTACAACATGGAGAGTGCACTCTCCCCCTGTTGGGTTTGGTCTGTACAACATGGAGAGTGCACTCTCACCCTGTTGGGTTGTGGTCTGTACAACATGGAGAGTGCACTCTCACCCTGTTGGGTTGTGGTCTGTACAACATGGAGAGTGCACTCTCACCCTGTTGGGTTTGGTCTGTACAACATGGAGAGTGCACTCTCACCCTGTTTGGTTACAGTCTGTACAACATGGAGAGTGCACTCTCACCCTGTTGGGTTTGGTCTGTGCAACATGGAGAGTGCGATCCTGCCCTCTTTTTAAACATTGACTGGGTAAAGTGAAGAATGGAAAAGTCTGATGGGGTGGGTCATGCACCAGTAACAGAAATCGCCAGGTTTACCCTTCAACTTACATTCAGAAACATAAACAAAGCTGTATTCAAATCCATGCAAACAAGAGAAACATCTGCAGTAACACCATACGGTTTTATGAAATACAATAATACAATACAATAACACTACGAATCCTTCCGATACATGTGTAACGCACTTAACATCATCAGCACATTTAAAACTGCTAATTTATTTCTTATCTGAAGTCTGTGCCGTGTCTGCGATGAATTTCTATTACAACCATTAAAGGAAATTGATTTTCTGGTATTTTTTGCCGAGAGAATTCAAGAAGAGTTATCATTTTAGTTCAGTTATCACATCAGGAAAACAAAACAATCAATTGACACTTAACTGACGACAGCAAAGAGGAAAATGTAACATGAACAGTCACACATGGATCTTCAACTTTCACCATGTCACTTTACAGCTTACCAGGAATACTGGCAGCTGCAAGAATCGGGTAGTAAATGAGCTCGATGCGATATATTACAGGGTATTCCATTTCTTGTGCAAAACACCAATGCAGAGACTTCTTCAGAGGAGCCCTTATTAATAGCACAGAGCAACCTCCAGGGGGACAGTCATCTCAGGAATGTGAGCAGTGATATTATGGACCATCGCGGTCCACCACGTGGACTCCGGCAGCTGGGGGCAGTGGCTCACCACCACCTTGGGGTAATTAGGGATGGACAAGGAATGCTGATATTGCCAACAAAGCTCAAATCTCATGAAAGAATAAAAACAACTATTCATAATTAATAGGGGCATATCGTAGAGAAACAAAGAACTTATATTGAACTTGTGTAGAACACTGGTCCAGCCTCGACTGGAGTATTGTGTCCAGTTCTGGGTGTCACACATTGGGAAACATGGGAAGAGAGACAGTGTGGAATAAATTTATGAGAATGGTCCCAGGGATGAGGAATTTCCTTGTCGTGGATAGATTGGAGAAGTTGGGAATGCTTCGCTTAGAGAGGAGAATTGATAAAAGTGTTCAAAATCATGAGGGGTCTGGACAGAGTAGATAGGGCAGAACTGTTCCCATTGGTGGAAGGCTCGGAAACAAGAGGGCACAGATTTAAGGTAATTGACAAAAGAAGCAATAGTGACATGAGGAAAAACATTTTCACACAGCGAGTGGTTAGGACCTGGAATGCACTGCCTGAGAATGTCGTGGAGGCAGGTTCAATTGAACAATTCAAGAGGGAATTGGAATATTCTATGAAAAGGAAGATTGTGCAGGGCTACGGGGAGAAGGCGGGGTAGTGGCACAAGGTAAATTGCTCCTTGGGAGAGCTATCACAGTCGTGAAGGGCAACTGGCCTCCTTCTGTGCTGTAAGATTCTATTACTCTGATTGTCTTCTGAGCTGCAAGTTGCTTCTATTCACTGACAGTTGTATCAAGTCCACATCCTTCAGGTCTCTTCAGCTGCTTGGAGCAGATGGTTCTTAGCCCAGTCATTTAATGGTCTCAGTGGTGGAGCTCGTTGTCAACAGTGTCAAAGTCTGCAGTTAATTTAAGAAAATAATTGGGAACCGTGCACCATGGTCACAGACACACAGGATGTCATTCGTGACTTTGGTTATGACTTTGGTTTTGTGACAAGGAAGGAAAGATAATTCAACAAATTCAAACCTGGAGTGAGTGGAAAGAAGGACACAGTTTTTGTGATAACAACACATTGAAGGAATTTGCAAAAGAGGCAGTAATTTTCAAGATCAGCAAGTGTAGAGCTGTTTTTTTTGATCATCTCTGATTCTGAGTAATTGTGCTTTCAAAAGTCTCTTCGGAGACATAAACTGGAGAGGCCCCATGAACCAAAGCTGACAATGGAAATTGTGAGTGTATAGATCACTTTCCACCCAACCAGCCTCCATATCCAAAGGATCATCCTCCACCATCTCCGTCACCTCCAGCGTGACGTCACCACCAAATACATCATCCCCTCCCCTCCCCTCCCCTGTCAGCATTCCAAAGTGAACACTCCCTCTGTGACACCCTGGTCCAATCCTCCATCAACCTGACACCTCGTCCCCTTCCCATGGCACCTTCCCATGTAATCTCAGGAGGTGTAATACCTGCCCTCTTACTTCCTCTCTCCTCACCATCCAAGGCCCAAGCACTCCTTCCAGGTGAAGCAATTTACTTGTACTTCTTTCAACTTAGTGTACTGTATTCACTGTTCACAGTGCGGTCGCCTCGACACTGGGGAGACCAAACACAGTTTGAGTGCCCACTTTGTGGAACATCTCTGCTCGGTCCGTAAGCATGATCCCGAGCTTCTGGTTCTTTGCCATTTTAATTCAGCACCTTGTTTCCATGCTCACATTTCTGTCCTCGGCCTGCTGCTGTGATCCAGTGAACATCAACGCCAGCTCGAGGAACAACACTTCATCTTCCAATGAGACACTCGACAGTCTTCTGGACTCAATATTGATTTATGTATTTGTTTATGGGATGTGGGCATCGCTGGTTAGGACAGCATTTATTGCCCATCCTTAATTGCCCTTGAATTCAATAATTTCAGACCATCAGTCACATTATTCTTTGTTTATTAATTATTGTTATTTTATTTGTATATATTATATATATTCTTTATTTATGTATTTATTTCTTCAGCATGAGCTTGTCTTAAACTTGTTTTTAGTGATTTTATTTTCGTACAGAGCTGTTGATTATTCTGTCATTAACACTCTCACTGGACTCGTGCATTATCTTTCACTGTCACTCTTCAACACTTCATTTGCATTCTGTTCCATGACATTTGCCATTTAACCTCTCCCCCCCCACTCTGTCGTATCACAGTCCTTCCTTCTTGTTCTTCTTATTCCTCCCTCCTTTCACTTGCTCAAAGACTGTTACATTTATAACTTTTGCCAGTTCTGATGAAGGGTCACAGACCTGAAACGTTAATTCTGTTTCTCTCTACACAGACACATAAAATGTTCCTGACCTGCAAATCCAAACCTGATGGTAAATACGGGAATGAGCACAATGGAAAGCATTATTGCGACTTCAGTGGTTAGGAGAGCCAACACATCTTGGTGAAGTGATCTTTGAATATAAAATCCAACCAACAAAATGTTCTGGTTCCATCTTTTGTGAAACGAGACACGATGACCTGTACGTATCATGTTGCCTTCTCTACAGTTCAAAGATTGGAAATATTCAGCCTATTGGAGCACAAATTACAGCTCAGCAAAACTTTGGAAGACTTTAGAAAGGCTTTGAAATGGAAGTGTACCCGAGGGGAGAGAACCATTAACAATGTCAGCTCGTAAGGGGAAGGAAGGGAAACTGGGATGTGTGAAGTGCTGTGTGAGAAAAGACCCAGAGAGCAGATGCTGGGTCCCACATACATAAGGACACAGGAGATAATGTGAAGGGAAGGTGAGATGGATGTTAGGTCAGAACTCGAGTATGACTAAGGGAGAAGGCTGGAATTAGGTTGTGTTTCCTGGACAACGAGAATGTGTCTGTGTCAGAGGCTCATGAGATGATAGTCTGATCAACCTGGACTTGATGGTGTGAAACTAGAAGCTGTAACTAAATAATGGGCATTAGTAAAGATTTTACTGGGGGCAAGCAAATTAAAGTTCAAAATGAAACAACAAGGAACAGGGATAAGATGATTAAACAGAGTCTAATATTACTTGTCACAAGAAGATAACAAGTAGGAGTAGGAGTAAGACATACAACCCCACAAGTCTACTCCGTCATTGAAGAGAATCATGGCTGATCGTTGAAATTAATTCCACATTACATCTGATCTCCATATCCCTGTATTCCTAAAGTCCAAAAATCTTTCGAATTCATCCTTTGACTAAACTCAACAACTGAGCATCCATAACACTCTGGGGTAGAGAATTCCAAAGATTTACAAAGGTTTGATTGAAGAAATGACATACTTTATTCACAGTGCTAAGCCTTCCCACCATTTTTTTTCTGTCATTTCAAATATCAACTACCTTGGAATATTTAGTTCCCAACCATGGTCACCATGTAACCACATCTCTGGAACCACATCTCTGTAATGACAAATAGATTATATCCATTTCTCTCTATTTGTGCCATTAATTTACCCACCTTGTTACCAGCACTTCATGCATTCACAAAAAAGCCTTCAATTTTAACATTTCACCATGTTCCGTCAGTTGACTTTATTTGCCGATGCTCCATTACTGTTAAACTCTCTGTCTCTTCCTGTCACACTCTGTGTACCATGACCCCCATTGCTACTCTGCTCGATGTCCTTGACTTTTCTCGTAGAATTTAAAATTTTACCCTCACCTAAACCTTCACTTGACCTCGACCTTTGCTCTTTCGTGTGGATCTTGTGTCTATTGTGTTATCCGAACAAATGTGGTGAGAGTAACTACACAAACACAGTATCATATCAATATATGTCTGTGAGCTGCAATGCATTTGCTTAGAAACTTGAAGCGTACTTTACTGAACAAAAGAAAAATCTGTTTATATCGCATCCTTCATCACCTCAAGACATCCCAAAACACTCATCCAAAAAGGCAGCACTCTTCACTACTGCATTCGAGAGCCAGCCTGGATTATTGTGCTCAAGCTGGACTTCCAATCTGACCTAGAAATGGGGGATGTGCCAGAGGATTGCAGAGTGGTAAATGTGACACATTTATTCAGGAAGGGTTAGAAGGACAGTCCGAGCAACTGCAGGCCAGTTAGTTTAACATCAGTGGTGATAAGTTTTTAGAAACAATAATCGGGAAAAAAGCAACAGACACTTGGAAAGGTTTGAGTTAATTTTGGATAGTCAGCACAGATTTGTAAAATGCAGATCATGCTTGACTAATCTCATTTAATTTTTTGATGAAGTAATCGAGTAGGTTGATGAAGGCAATGTGGTGGATATTATCTACATGGATTTTAAGAAAGTGTTTGATAAAGTATTGCAAATAAAGACTGGTTAGCAAAACAGAGGCTCATGGAATAGAAGGGTTAGTATTGAATTGGATTAATAAAAATGGCTCAAGGACAGAACGGAGATAGTAAGTTATATTAAATGATTGTTTTTCTGACTGGAGAATACTAGACAGTGGTGTTCCTCATGTGTCACTACGAGGATCACTGTTTTCTTTTAAGAGGAATTAAGAGGGCTAAAAGGGGTGATGAAATATCTTTAGCAAACAGGGTTAAGGAAAATCCCAAAGCCTTTTATTCATATATAAGGAGCAAGAGGGTAAATAGAGAAAGGATTGGCCCACTCAAGGACAAAGGAGGAAAGTTATGCGTGGAGTCAGAGGAAATGGGTGAGATTCTAAATGAGTACTTTGCATCGGTATTCACCGAGGAGAGGGACATGACGGATGTTGAGGTTAGGGACAGATGTTTGATTACTCTAGGTCAAGTCGGCATAAGGAGGGAGGAAGTGTTGGGTATTCTAAAAAGCATTAAGGTGGACAAGTCCCCAGGTCCGGATGGGATCTATCCCAGGTTATGAGGGAAGCGAGACAGGAAATAGCTGGGGCCTTAATAGATATCTTTGCAGCATCCTTAAACACGGGTGCTAATGTTGTCCCCTTGTTTCAGAAGGGTAGCAGGGAAAATACAGGTAATTATAGACCGGTGAGCCCGACGTCAGTGGTAGGGAAGCTGCTGGAGAAGATACTGAGGGATAGGATCTATTCCCATTTGGAAGAAAATGGGCTTATCAGTGATAGGCAACATGGTTTTGTGCAGGGAAGGTCATGTCTTACCAAATTATAGAATTCTTTGAGGAAGTGACGAAGTTGATTGATGAGGGAAGGGCTGTAGATGTCATATACATGGACTTCAGTAAGGCGTTTTATAAGGTTCCCCATGGTAGGCTGATGGAGAAAGTGAAGTCGCATGAGGTCCAGGGTGTACTAGCTAGATGGATAAAGAACTGGCTGGGCAACAGGAGACAGAGAGTAGCAGTGGAAGGGAGTTTCTCAAAATGGAGATGTGTGACCAGTGGTGTTCCACAGGGATCCGTGCTGGGACCACTGTTGTTTGTGATATACATTAATGATTTGGAGGAAAGTATAGGTGGTCTGATTAGCAAGTTTGCAGACGACACGAAGATTGGTGGAGTCGCAGATAGTGAAGGGGACTGTCAGAGAATATAGCAGAATATAAATAGATTGGAGAGTTGGGCAGAGAAATGTCAGATGGAGTTCAATAAGGGCAAATGCAAGGTGATGCATTTTGGAAGATCCAATTCAAGAGTGAATTATACAGTAAATGGAAAAGTCTTGGGGAAAATTGATGTGCAAAGAGATTTGGGTGTTCAGGTCCATTGTTCCCTGAAGGTGGCAACGCAGGTCAATAGAGTGGTCAAGAAGGCATGAGGCATGCTTTCCTTCATCGGACGGGGTATTGAGTACAAGGGTTGGCAGGTCATGTTACAGTTGTATAAGACTTTGGTTCAGCCACATTTGGAATACTGCGTGCAGTTCTGGTCGCCACATTACCAAAAGGATGTAGATGCTTTGGAGAGGGTGCAGAGGAGGTTCACCAGGATGTTGCCTGGTATGGAGGGCGCTAGCTATGAAGAGAGGTTGAGCAGATTAGAATTATTTTCATTAGAAAGACAGAGGTCGAGGGGGAACCTGATTGAGGTGTACAAAATCATGAGAGATATAGACAGGGTGGATAGCAAGAAGCTTTTTCCCAGAGTGGAGGATTCAATTACTAGGGGTCACGAGTTCAAAGTGAGAGGGGAAAAGTTTAGGGGGGATATGCGTGGAAAGTTCTTTACGCAGAGGGTGGTGGGTGCCTGGAACACGTTGCCAGTGGAGGTGGTAGACGCGGGCACGATAGCGTCTTTTAAGATGTATCTAGACAGATACATGAATGGGCAGGAAGCAAAGAGATACAGACCCTTAGAAAATAGGCGACATGTTTAGATAGAGGATCTGGATCGGCGCAGGCTTGGAGGGCTGAAGGGCCTGTTCCCGTGTTGTAATTTTCTTTGTTCTTTGTTCTTTGTTATATATAAATGACTTTGATCTTTGAATCCAGAGTACAATTTTAAAATTTGCTCATGAAACCGAACTTGGAGGAGTAGCAAACAGTGAGGATCACACAAACCCCTGCAACAGGACAGAGATAGGGTAGCAGAATGGGCAGACAAGTGGCAGGTGGAATTTAATATGGACAATTGTGAGGTGATGCACTTTGGTAGAAGGTATAGGGTGAGATAATATAGACTTAATGGTGCAGTTACGAAGAGTGTGCAGGAACATAGGGCCGGGGGGTGAATGTGCATCGATGTTTGAAGGTGGTGGGGTATTTTGAGAGAGTGGTGAGAAAAACATTTGGAAACATGGGCTTCAGGAATAGAGGCATAGAGTACAAATTCAGGAAGTTATACTGAACCTTTATAAAGCTCTGTTTATGCCCCAACTAGAGAACTACATCCAGTTCCAGTCAGCACACTTCAGGAAGGATATGAGGGCCCTTCAGAGTCCGCAGATGAGATTTACCAGAATGGTTCCAGGGACTGGGGATTTAAGTTACAAGGTTAGGTTGGAGAAGCTGGGATTATTCTCCATGGAGCATAGGAGATTGAGGGAGAATTGATAGAGATGTACAAGATTATGACATTCTCAGATAAGATAGACCAGGATAATCTTATCCCATTAACTGAAGGTAAAATGACTTTGGGAAATGGATTGAAGATTTTGGACAAGAGATGAAGGTGAATGTGAGGAATGACATAGGAATATAATAACATCGGAAACAGGTGCAGGATTAGGCCATTCGGCCCATCCAGCCTACTCCACCATTCAACTAGATCATGACTGATCTTCTAACTCAATGACATTTTCCCGCAGTATCCCCATATCCCTTGTTATATTTAATACCTAGAAATCTATCCACCTCTGTCTTGAATATACTCTATGACTGAGCGTGCACAGCCCTCTGGTGTAGAGAATTCCAAAGATTCACCACCCTCTGAATGAAAACACCCCTCCTCATCTCAGTCCAAAATGATCTACCTCTATTTCTGAGACTGTTTCCCTGTTTCCAGATCCCCCAGTCAAGGGAAACATCCTCCCTGCATCTACCCTGTCGAGCCCTGAAAGAAATGTACATTCCTCAATAAGATTACCTCTCATTCTTCTAAACTCTAGAGAATATAGGCCCAGTCTCCTCAATCTCTCTTCAAAGGACAATCACATCATCCTTCATTGTTCTCCCTCTATGGCAACTATATCCTTCCTTAGGTAAAGAGACCAAAATTGTACACAATACTCCAGATGTGGTCTCTCCAAGGCTCTAACTATTGCAACAAGACTTCTTTACTCCTCAAGTCAAATCTTCCTGCAATAAACGCCAACATACCAGGCTGAACCTTTTCAACTTGACCCTGAGATCGAAGGCGAGTTTCAAAAATGACCTGACACATACACAAGATATGTGCCACGGAGCCACTGTTATATTTCGTGCTGCAGCTTATTTACATGTCCCGGGCGGACCGCCCACTCCCGATGACGTAGACGGGGCGGGCGTTCCGTCCCCAGCAATGGTGCCCAACGCCACCTTACGGGTACCGGCGCCATTTTAAAGGTCCTCAGACATTTCAGAAGCATTTAAATTTTTACAGTGGCAGTTTTTTAAAAAATTACTTTTAAAATGTTATTCAAAGTTCCAATCCCCTCTCCCACCCCCGCCCCCAAATGACCAGGTTATTATTTTCTCTCTTCCTCCAAAAAACTTTTCTCCCAAAGCTGACTTTGCCCCCGCAAATTTAATTAACTTTGACCTTCAACCTCTTAACACCATCCCCTCAACCAATAGCTACCACAGGAAATATTCCTGGAACTTGTTTCTGTAATTGTTTCAACAAGCACAACCATCTTCCTTTGTGCCAGGTATGACACCAATCAGTGGAGAGTTTTCTCCCTGATTCCCATTAACTCCATTGTTACTCGGGCCCCTTGATGCCATACTTGGTTAAATTTGAATTGATTTTAAATTTGTCATTTCTGGTTTCTCGGTCGATGCCGCTGGTCCATCCAGTTTCATTCTGTTTTATTTACTTCATAGCGGTTCGATACAACTGAGTGGCTTATTAGGCCATTTCAGAGGGCATTTAGGAGTCAACCACAATTCTGTTGGTCTGGAGTCACATATAGACCAGGTAAGGACAGTAGATTTCCTTCCCTAAAGGACATTATTGAACCAGATGCGTTTTTACAACAATCGACAATGGTTTCATGGCCATCATTAGGTGCATTTAGTATCATTAGTGTAGATCAGTGTAAATAAGGTTTAATCATAGTGGTAAGGTTTACTAGTCATGGTAAAGGTTTATTCGCAGTGGTCAGGTTTATTAGCATTATTAAGTTTTATTCACAGTCGCAAGGTTATTAACTAACAGATAAAGGAATAGCAGGGTTGCTTCAGACCTCTAGAGTGCACATCCTGTGCTGTGTGGGAACTCCAGTATACATCATGTAGCCTGGATAACAATATATGCAGGAAGTATCATCAGCTTGAGCTCCAGGTTTCAGAACTTGAGAAGCAGCTGATGTCACTGCAGTACATCTGTGAGGTTGAGAGCTTTGTCGATAACATGCTTATAGATCTGGTCAACCCACAGCTTAAGAGTATGCAGGAAGAGAGGGAATGGATGACCACCAGACAGTCAAGAAAAAATAGGCAGTTTGTGCAGGGGACCACTGAACACATCTCACTCTCCAACAGGTATTCAGTACTGAATATTGAGGAAGGTGATGGTTCATCTGGGGAGTGCAGCCAGAACAAAGACCATGGCACCACAGCTGCCTCAGCTGCACAGGGAGCACAAAGAGTACTGGAAGAGTGATAGTGTTAGGAAATTCGATAGTCAGGGGAACAGACAGGCACATCTGTGGCTGCAGACATGAATCCAGGATGTTATGTTGCCTACCTCATGCCAGGGTCAAAGATGTCACTGAACAGCTGCAGAACACCCTGAGTGGGGAGTCGTGTTCCACATTGGTATCAATGATGTAGGTAGGAAGAGGAATGTGTTCTGACAGAAAGAGTTTAGTGAGCTAGGTAGCCTGTGGGTGAAATGTTCATTAGAGGGTAGTTGTTCAGAATTTTGACCGAGATGTTGGGAGTGTAAATAGAGAAAGGTTTCTGTGTGATAACAGTGTATCATGTTAAGCCAGTAAGGTTTTTGAAGACCTTGGATGCTCTGTTTCCTTATCTCCGTGCAACCCAGATTAGATTTGGCAGAATCCACTGTTATCCGGAGTCTTGCCGTGCTGCAGAGCCATTTCACATCCTATGATCACACAGAGAATGCGGGTGTTGATTTGGTTTTCTTCCCCTGAAATATAAATGGAGGACGGAGCTTGTTGTGAAGTACAGATGATCAGTTGCTGCAGGGAAACTCTTTTACTGTCTATGAAATCACTGCTCCACTCTTCGACAGTGTAACTGCTTTTGCCTCAACTTATTATTGAAGGTTAAAGATCCCTGTGAAGTGCAGCCAACATTGAATATTGTGATCACACCCTCATGTCTGAGTAGCTGCCTGTTGCTGCGACAGGAAGAAATCCTTTTGTATTGCTGGTAATTCTAGTTGTGGATGTAACTCAATGGTACAGTGCCTACTTTTCCTTTATTAGACCTTGGTTTAAAGCCTCAGTACAATTCGAATCATCGAATCTCAAAGCACAGAATGAGTCTATTCAGCTCATGGTGCCGATGCTGGGACTTTGATAGATTAATGTAATTAATCTCACTTCCCAGCTGAACTGCCTTTGTCCTGTAAATGTTTAATTTTAAAATATATATATCCAATTCCCTGCTGAAATTTACTGTTGAATTGACTATCCCAGGCCTTTGAGGGAGTGTATTCCAGGGTTGGAACAATGGAGAATGGTGAGATGCTTAACTTTTATAATTCATTGGTTAGGCCTCAGCTGAAATAATTCTGGGCACCACACTTTAGGATAGATATGAAAGTCTGAGAGATTTACCAGAATTATCCAAGACATGATCTCCTTCTGTTCTGTAGATGGACTCGGATTGCTGGGAAGGATAAGTGGAGGTTGCAAAGAGGTGTTAAATTTGATGAGAGCTTTTAAACAAAATCAGTGTGGTCTTGGTTCGACTGTGTTCAGAGAATCCTGCATTGTTTTCATCTTCATAGCACAAAAAGGTTTGTAAAAGCATTGTGGGAAGTATGAAAAATGTGTAAGAATGAAATCAGAACTAAGATGGTAAAACTTTCATAAAAGATTGGACATTCTGGGACTCGTTTCTACACAGAAGTTAAGTTTGAGAGGTGAGCAGTTTATGGGATTTAAAGCTGATCAGGTAGACATAGGGAAGATGTTTTCACTTGTGGAGCCAATTCAACATTAGAATCATAAAACCATGGAATCATAAAATGGTTACAGCACAGAAGGAGTCTTGAGCCAATTGTGTTCATGCTTGCTCTCTACAAGAACATCAGAGCTACTCCCACTGACGGATATTTCCCCCATTAGCTTGCATTTGTATTTCTATTACAGATTATTATCCAATTTCCCTTTAAAAGTCACGATTGAATCTCCCTCCACCACACTCTCAGGCAGTGTATTCCAGATCCTAAACACAAGCTGCATATTAAAAGGTTATTTCCCCATGTTACCGTTGGTTCTTTTGCCATTCATCTTCAATCAGTGTTCTCCGGTTCTCGACCTTTCCATCAATGGGAACCATTTCTCTAACGGGAGGCAGTGGTGTACTGGTAATATCACTGGACTAGTAACCCGGAGACCCAGGCTACTGATCTGGAGCCCTGGGTTTGAATCTCACCATGGCAGATGGTGACATTTGAATTCAATTAATCTGTAATTAAGAAGCTTGTCTAATGTTGACAATGAAACCATAATCGATTGTTGTAAAAACACATGTGGCTCACTCATGTCCATTAGGGAATGAAATCTGCTGTCCTTACCTGGTCTACCTTACATGTACCAACAGCAGTGTGGTCTGAAATGGCCTAGCAAGTCACTCAGTTATATCAAGTCAAAACACAGTGTCAGAAAGGGAATGAAACTGTGTGGATCACCTGGCATCGACCTAGGCTCTGGAAACGACAATGGCAAAGCCAGCCCTGCAGATCTTGCAAAGTCCTTCTTAGGAACATCTGGGGGCCCAAATTCAGAGAGCTTTCCTACAGGCTAGTCAGACAACAGCCTTAAATAGCTGTACTTCCAGAATCATACCTTGCAGTTAATGTCCTAGACACCACCATCACCATCGCTGGACGCATCCTGTCCCACTGGCAGGGCAGACACAGTGGTGGCACAGTGGTATACTGTTGGGAAGGAATGGTCCTGGGAGTCCCCAACATTGACTCCGGACATCATGAAGTCACGAAGTCAAACGTGGGTAAGGAAACCTCCTGCTGATTACTACCTACAGTTTCTCCAGCTCTGGCCTCAGCTGATGAATCAGTGCTTCTTCATGGTGAACATCAATTGGAAGAAGCACCAAGAGTATAGAATGTACTCTGGGTGGGGGACTTCAATGTCCAGCACCAAGAGTGGCTCAGTAGCACCACTACTGAAAGAGATGGTCGAGTTCTAAAGGACATAACTGCTGAACTGTATCTGTGGTAGGTGGCGAGGGAACCAACAAGAGAGAAAAACCTACTTGACATCATCGTCACCAATCTACCTGTTGCAGAAGCAGCTGTTTGTAACAACAGTGGTAGGAGTGACCACCGGACAGTCCTCGTGGAGACAAAGTCCTGGCCTCACATTGAGGATACCCTCCATCGTGTTTTATGGCACTACCACCATGCTAAACAGGATAGCTTTCAAACAGATCTAGCAAGTGGGCATCCATGAGGCGCTGTAGGACATCAGTAGCAGTAGTGGATTGGTAGTCAACCACAATCCGTAACCTCAAGGCCCATCATATCCCCCACTCTACCATTACCATCAAGCGAGGAGACCAACCCTGGTTCAATGAAGAGTGCAGGAGGGCATGCCAGGAACAGCATCAGGCATAATTCAAAATGATGTGTCAGCCTGGTGAAGCTACAACACAGGACTATATCCACGGCAAACAGTTGAAGCAGCATGCGATGGACAGAGCTAAGTGATCCCATAACCAACAGATCAGATCAAAGCCCTACAGACCTGTCACATGCAGTTGTGGACGATTAAACAAGTAACAAAATTAGAATCCAAAAATATCCCCATTCTGCCCCAATGATGGGGAGCCCAGCACTTCAGAGCAAAAGACAAGGCTAAAGCATTTGCGCCATCTTCAGCCAGAAGTGCCAAAGGGATGATCCGTCATGGCCTTCTCCTGAGGTCCCCAGCATCACAGTCTTAAACCAATCTGATTCACTCCGCATGATATCAAGAAACGGCTGAAGATCCTGAATACAAGAAAGGCTATGGGCCCTGACAATATTCCAACAATAATACTGAACACTTGTGCTCCAGAACTAGCTGCACCCCGAGTCAACCTGTTCCACCACAGCTGCACCTCTGTTATCGATTGGCCAAATATGTCCTGTACACAGGACAAAACCAACCCGGCCAATTACCGCCCCATCAGTCGACTCTTGATCATTGTTATGAACAGGTTTTGTTTTTGAATCTGTTTTTTTTTCCCCTGAAAAATATTCCCTTTTTCTCCAACCACCTGTCCATAAATAGATTTGTGATTGAATTTTGTTCCATCCCTAAAACCCTGACAAGAAATGACCGCAACAACAACACGGTTGTTAGAGTTAAGTCAAAGAAGTTAGATTTATTTACACACTCTTAAACTCGGGAAGGGGTTTCATTTCGCCATGACTGCTTACAACCATTCAGGGAAAGGTTAAAGGCGTAAAAAGACAAGGACATTTCGTGGATAGAACTATAAACTGTTGAATTTCAATTAAAACTAATGACCAATTAAATTATCAAAAGGAGTCCAAAAACAGGAGATCACCGATTGGGAATGCCGAATTGGGAAGAAGCTGTTGGAAATATCTCTTCTCTTACAAATTTCTTCTTCTTTGCACTTTCAGATATAAATGGAGGTAGCTTATTTTGGCTGAATCCACCTTTTAGTTGGACAGGAACATAGTAGAAGACATTTTTCTTGTTGTTTTTGCAGACTGTGACTTTAATTTTCTTCGCTGTGTGCAGTCTGTGCCTTCTTTAATTTTTCTGTGTTTTGCAGACTGTCTTAGAGAGAGATGTGCAGGTTTAGGCAGCTGGGCTAATCTGACCAAAGGCAGCTGCGGACTGAAACAGGCTGAACCCGCACACTGTTAGAGTTTCAAATCCAGGCAGGTTGGATATGATCCTCTGGATACGGCAGCAGCTGGTAGGTCAGATGCTGCTTCTGGTTTGTAAAGCTGGCCGGCAGGTGGCTGGATTGAGACTGACTGTTGACTCCTTCCCAGCCCGATGACCCGCTTCGTGTGATTAAGACCCAGGACAGTGGTTTCTAATGGAGTGCTGCGACTGTGTGTGCGGTGGTATTTAGAAGGCGGAGAGTTGGAAAAGTTGCTATTTGTCATCTGGGAAAAGCTTTGATTGTGTTATATTTGTAGGAGTGGCTTCACACGTCTCTGGAAAATGATGGACAATGGATACTGGTTCCACTTTCTGACTGACCATTAATGTTGTATTTACTGTATGAACACTAGTCTGATAACTGGTCAGATGTGCACCTTGGACAGTCGACACGTGCTCTGCAGGGTGGTAAGGAGTCTGTAGGGGAGTAGCAGGCTGAATGGATCCATTCGGACTCAGGACCAGGGCAACAGGAAAGCTCCAACCACTTTGCCCAGGCTGAACTATATCCTTATCCAATATGCACTGGACATCCTGTCTAACCTGAGCTATCTTGTGGGGCTTTAGCCAGCAGGGGTCCTGCCTGACTGATGGCATGTCTCCCACATCCATGTCACAACCCATTAGGGTGGTACACCCTGGCTGATCTTTACAGATCTCTTTGAATTTCATTAGCAGAGTGGACACATCCTCCCATTGCTTGTGTGTCAGCTGGCTGGTTAAGTCTTTTAAGACTTCCGTGTTTGTCAGTTTGGTAGCCGGGGATTCAGCTGGGGTCTCCTCCTCCTCGACTGATCCTCCTGGCTGTCCTCAAGTATTTCCATCTTTTGGTTGACTGGGCTTGGTTTTCGACAGTTGTTCCACTCAGTCTATCAATATTTGGTCAAAGGGTTCACCGAATGTCGAAATTGGTTTGAGGGAGGTTGGGGGGGCGGGGTGGGGGGGGTGGGTGGGGGCAGTTAAATTGTGGCCTGGGGTTTGTCTGCAACCTGGCAAACATGGCAGGTTTGGCAATATTCAGCCACATTGAACCAGCGGTGAGGCCAGAAAATGTGTTTCCTTATTCGGTTTAAGGTTTTCCGAGTACCCACATGTCCAGCCATCGGGATCGCATGGACTATCCTTAAAATCTATGGCCAGTATTTTGGGGGCACGACATTCTGGTGAAACGCTGTTCACTCATCCTCCCGGAAGGTCTCCACTTTCATATATTACCCCATCTTACAAGTAGTAACATTCAGGGATCGGAGTGGCCTCTGCCTCAGAACAAGCAGTCTGTGCTATCCGCTATATTACAGAAATCTGCCTGCTGGGGTTTAATCAGGGAGGCTTGGCTGAGCACCTCCTCACCTTCAGATAGGTCCTTAAAGAATGTTTCAGCTAACCAGACCTCCGGCTCATTCAGCTGGGGAATTGGTTCCCTTTCAACTAATGTGGATCCATCTGCTTTGGGACCAAGTCACTGCACAATCAGGGAAGATCCCTGGTACTTCCTACTGTAGTTGTTCAGTTTCCCTGGTTTCGCTGGGCTGGTCTTAGATTATAGGGATTTTTATTATCTTGCTACCAGCCAAAACATTTCCCAGTGGGAACTCTATCCCTGCTACCAGTAGCTCTGGGACAATTTCTATGGTTATGGGACATGAGACTAGCTCGCAGTGCAGGTGGATTCGATGGAGGGGAACAGACAGGCAACCTCCCCCACTGCACTGATAACTTAGGCTGTTCACTAACATTAGGTACTGAGTTTCCCCTGTATCCCTGAGCATTACAATGGACTTGCTCATCTCCTGGCAAGGGTAGGGGGACACAGTTCCTTCAAGGGTAAAACACCAGTAGCTCTTGGGGATTTTGTCCGGTCTAGTAGTACAGAGAGTAATTCCCTTCGAGGGTATAGGCTCAACCGTGAGGACCTCTGCCCGTCCTGCTACTCTCTTTACTGGGCGATGCTCCTTGGTACTGCACTTGCAGAGACCTATTAAACCCACTGATTTTCCATTTACTCTCCAGCGTTCTAGCCTGGTGTCACCCACTTTGTTGGACTGGGAGCACACCGGTCTCCGGGGTTTCTATTTTTGGATTTAGGGTGGACTCTTTGCACTCTCGTTTGTACTCCCCTTTCCAGGCTTGTTTCTCTTTCTATCCCACTCTCCCTTCTTATCCTCCCACTGTTTTTGGGGGTGGTTTTGTAAGGATCTGCCTGAGTAGCCAGTCCTATGTGTGAGGACATCGCTATCAGTGACAACTATGGCCTCTCTAGCTGTGCGAACTCTCTGCTTCTCCAAGTGCACTCTCAAGTTGGATGGTAGGCAATTTTTGAATTCCTTCAGCAATATTAGCACACATAATTGATCATAGGTGTGTTGTAATTTTACAGATCGGGGCCACCGATTTGCTTTCACCTTTCAAATTCCTGATAACTCTGCTTTCAAGCTTTCCTGAATTGCTGTCAAAATGCTTCTGGGACCAACTCATAAGCTCGAAGGATGGCAACTTTGGTCTGCTCGTAATTAGCAGACATTTCAGGGGACAGTATAGAATAGATCTCTTGAGCCTACCCAGTGAACTGGCCTTGAATTATGAGGGCCCACATTTCTCATAGTTCTGCCACTTCCTTCTCAAAAGTGGCAAACAAGGATTCCACCTCACTGTCTTCAAATTTTGTTACAAACTTAACCCCAAAACATTATTCTTGGTGAGAGAGCTTTGGGTGGTTACCGGGTGATGAGAGATTTTCCCTGGGAGTCTCACTCTCTCTGCTTGAGCCTTCAGCTCCATTTCCAATATTTGTAACTGGAAAGTCATTTCTATTTCTCTCTCTCTCTCTCTCTCTCTCTCTTTCTTTTTCTCTTTCCTCCTTCTCTCTTACCTTTTCTCTTTCCTGAAACTCCTAGTTGCATCCTGAATTAGCCTGTTCCATTCTGGCCGTGGGAGATGGGACAGTTTCAGGAGTTAATTCCTCATCTACCTGTTCCGAAATGGGACTGTGTCCTAAGTGCTCAGCCAGCACTTTAAGGACCTCTGTTCATTTCACCTTGCTGGGTAGTTTCACTTGTATCTCCCGAGTTATAGTTTTCAACTACTCTGCACTCAGGTTTGCCAGAATTTCAGCAGTTACATCACCTTGCTCAAAAAACATCTTTGAATTAAAATGTGCCATTTTCTAATGTGAGAGTAAGAGGGTTTTGCTACGGTATTTTATGTGTCTTAAAAAGCTTTTCGGGTACCAGCGTTTTCCCTTTTGGTTTCTAATCGTGTTATTTTAAATTTCTGATTCACCTCATTCCTTAAAATTGGTCTTTCGTGGATTTATTGTTGACTTGAAATCCAAAGTTCTATGTTACGAACAGATAGTTAATTTTTTTTCTCTGAACAAACTTCCCTGATTTTCCAATCACCTGTCCATAAATAAATCAGTGATTGAATTTATTTCCTTCCCTTAAACTTTGATAATAAATGACCTGGAACATTCTGCCTACGAGGGTATTGGAAACAGAGACTATGATTTCAAAAGGAAGTTGGATTGACACTTGAAGTATATAAACTTGCTGGGTACAGGGATCGAGCAGGTGAATGGGACTGACTGGATGACTCTACAGAGAGCCAGCATGGACTCGATGGGCCAAATGGCCTCCTTCTGTACTGTAAATGATTCGATGATTCTATATCTCTGTGTTACAAATGTGCCCAGGGATTCAGGAAATTCTTTGGGTCTCAAACATCAAATCTACAAAGTTATTGTCACTGCTGCTGTGCAGGATTAAAGGAAGGGATTGAACCAGAATGGTTTTAAATGATTACTGAGAAATCAGGGTAAAAGACAGCACTGACTCCTCTCCAAAATACTGCTCAAAGCTTTCAGTTTTAAGGAGGGTGTGAAAGGAGGTGACAGAGTGTTAGAGGTTTCGGCAGGGAATTCCAGAACATGAGGCTCACATAAATATTGCATCATTTTCTCACAGTCCTGTTCTGACAGCGCAGTCTTTTACAAAATTATACAGCAACATAAATAAAGTTATCAGAAAATATCATTATAATGGTCCAACGTGTTCTCTACTGCTTTCCCAAATACCAGCTGTACAATAGTCACAAATTAAATGCACATAGTGGGATTAGAAACATAGAACATAGAAAAATACAGCACAGAACAGGCCCTTCGGCCCACGATGTTGTGCCGATCCTTTGTCCTCTGTCAAGGACAATTTAATCTATACCCCATCATTCTCCTTTATCCATATACCTATCTAAAAGCCGTTTGAAAGTCCCTAAAGTTTCTGACTCAACAACTTCCCCAGGCAAGGCATTCCATGCCCCGACCACTCTCTGGGTAAAGAACCTTCCCCTGACATCCCCCTTATATCTCCCACCCTTCACCTTAAATTTATGACCCCTTGTAACGCTTTGCTCCACCCGGGGAAAAAGTTTCTGACTGTCTACCCTATCTATTCCCCTGATCATCTTATAAACCTCTATCATGTCACCCCTCATCCTTCTCCGTTCTAATGAGAAGAGGCCTAGAATGTTCAGCCTTTCCTCGTAAGACTTATTCTCCATTCCAGGCAACATCCTGGTAAATCTCCTCTGCACCCTCTCCAAGGCTTCCACATCCTTCCTAAAATGAGGCGACCAGAACTGCACACAGTACTCCAAATGAGGCCTTACCAAGGTCCTGTACAGCTGCATCATCACCTCACGGCTCTTAAATTCAATCCCTCTGCTAATGAACGCTAACACCCCATATGCCTTCTTCACAGCCCTATCCACTTGAGTTGCAACTTTCAACGATCTATGCACATAGACCCCAAGGTCTCTCTGCTCCTCCACATGCCCAAGAACCCTACCGTTAACCCAGTATTTTGCATTCGTGTTTGTCCTTCCAAAATGGACGACCTCACACTTTTCAGGGTTAAACTCCATCTGCCACTTTTCAGCCCAGCACTGCAACCTATCCAAGTCCCTTTGCAGACGACAATAGCCCTCCTCGGTATCCACAACTCCACCAACCTTTGTATCATCTGCAAATTTACTGACCCACCCTTCGACTTCCTCATCCAAGTCGTTAATAAAAATCACAAACAGGAGAGGACCCAGAACTGATCCCTGCGGCACGCCACTGGTAACTGGGCTCCAGGCTGAGTATTTACCATCTAAGACCACTCTCTGCCTTCTATCAGTTAGCCAATTCTTAATCCAACTGGCCACATTCCCCACTATCCCATGCCTCCTGACTTTCTCCATAAGTCTACCATGGGGGACCTTATCAAATGCCTTACTAAAATCCATGTACACCACATCCACTGGTTTACCCTCATCCACTTGCTTGGTCACCTGCTCAAAGAATTCAATCAGGCTTGTGAGGCAAGACCTACCCCTCACAAAACCGTGCTGACTGTCCCGAATCAAGCAGTGTCTTTCCAGATGCTCAGAAATCCTATCCCTCAGCACCTTTTCCATCAACTTGCCTACCACCGAAGTAAGACTAACTGGCCTGTAATTCCCAGGGTTGTTCCTATTCCCTTTCTTGAACAGGGGCACAACATTTGCCACCCTCCAATCACCTGGTACCACCCCCGTCAGCAGAGAAGATGAAAAGATCATTGCCAGCGGCTCTGCAATTTCATCCCTTGCTTCCCATAACATCCTTGGATATACCCCGTCAGGCCCGGGAGACTTGTCTATCTTCAAGTTATTCAAAAACCCCAACACATCTTCCCTCCTAACGAGCACTTCCTCGAGCTTACCAGTCTGTTTCACACCATCCTCTTCAGTAATACACCCCTTCTCATTCGTAAATACCGAAGAGAAGTACTCATTCAAAACCTCACTTATCTCTTCCGGCTCAACACACAGTCTCCCGCTATTGTCCTTGACCGGACCTATGGTCCCCCTAGTCATCCTCATATTTCTGACATACGCGTAAAAGGCCTTGGGGTTTTCTTTTATCCTACCCGCCAAGCATTTTTCATGCCCTCTCTTAGCTCTCCTAATCCCTTTCTTCAGATCCTTCCTGGCCATCTTGTATCCCTCCAGAGCTATGCCTGTGCCCTTTTTCCTCAACTTTATATACGCATCCTTCTTCTTCCTAACAAGACTCTCAACCTCTCTTGTCAACCACGGTTCCCTCACATGACCATCCCTTCCCTGTCTGACAGGGACATGCTTATCAATGGCCCCTACTATCTGCTCCTTGAAAAAGTTCCACATTTCGACCGTGCCCTTCCCTGCCAGCATATGCTCCCAACTTATGCTCCTCAGTTCCTGCCTGACAGCATCATATCTACCCTTCCCCCAATTGTAAACCTTGCCCTGTTGCACATACCTATCCCTCTCCATTACCACAGTGAATGCTACAGAATTGTGATCACTATCTCCAAAGTGCTCGCCCACCAACAGCTCTATCACTTGCCCTGGTTCATTACCTAGTACCAAATCCAATATTGCCTCCCCTCTGGTCGGGCAGTCTACATACTGAGTCAGAAAAGCTTCCTGGACATACTGCACAAACACTACCCCATCCAAACTATTCGATCTAAAGAGTTGCCAATCAATATTTGGGAAGTTGAAATCCCCCATAATTACTACCCTGTGACTTCTGCTCCTTTCCAAAATCTGTTTCCCAATCTGCTCTTCCACCTCCCTGCTGCTATTGGGGGGCCTATAGAAAACTCCCATCAAGGTGACTGCTCCTTTCCTGTTCCTGACCTCAACCCACAGTGCCTCAGTCGGCAGATCCTCCTCGAAAATTCTTTCAGCAGTTGTTACACTATTTCTAACTAACAATGCCACCCCCCCACCTCTTTTACCACCATTCCTAATCTTATGAAAACATCTATAACCAGGTACCTCCAAAAACCATTCCTCCCCCTCACCTATCCACGTTTCAGTGATGGCCACAACATCGTAGTCCCAAGTGCCCATCCACGCCTTCAATTCACTCACCTTATTCCTGATGCTTCTTGCGTTGAAGTATACGCACTTTAACCCTTCTCCGTGCCCATCTGTCCTCTGTGACAGTGCTACCTTCCCCAATACCTCACTACACTCTTTGTCTTTCTGAGTGGACCCACTGGTCCCTGGATTGTGTGTTTTCAGTTCTATATCAGCACTTCTAACCCAATAAATTAATCTATTACTAATGGGTTGGCAGGAGGTACATGATCTTCCAAATACTTTAGCATTTTATTCACAATGACTACACAGAGAAGCAGTCGGGAGTGATTTACTGGATAACAGTGTAGTTGGTAATATTTGGGGAGTATTCTCTTGAAGCCAAAGCACATATTAACAATCAGAAACTGTGTGACAATGAATCCTAAATGGTGAAAGTAGACCCTGTCTTTGTCACTGGGTGGGCTCAAACCACGGACCCTACGGGTATTTGCCGAACACACTAATTGATTGACTGACAGTGACTGCTGTTAGTAGCTATCACTAGATAGACTAAACCAGGGTGTCAATGAGTTAAAACTTCAGGTTACTGTGACCACAAAAGCAGTGTCCATTATCAGGATTACCTTACCATAATAAAGGGTGGGACATTCATTGTGGATGCATGGAAACAGTCTGGTCCCACACACAGAAGACACATCCATGTCACTGACAACATGCTCTCCTACAACTGGTCTGGTGTCCCTTTGAGCCTTTCAGCACCTTGTCTGTTTCTAACTATTCTGAATGTCCCACAGCTGAAGTTAGGTTTTAATTCATGACCCACAGTGATGAGAATCCTTTACATGGATCAGATCAGTTAATCACACCGATAACATCAGAGTAAATGTTCCAGAATCTTCCATCAGGGAAAGGTGCCTTGACCCCTCTAAACAATCAGACAGTTTACCTTCATTCTCCTCTGATTCCATTTCCCAAAGTGGATCTAAAGATTCACAAACATGGTGACTGCACGTTCATTTCTGGTTCCTTTCGATTTTTCCCATTCCCAACTGGCAATATTTCCCAAATCTCATCGCAATCCTTCACATTGCAGAATGTCCAGGGATGAGGAAATTCAGTGATGTGGAGAGACTATAGAAACTGAGATTGTTCTCCTGACAGGAAAGAAACTGAAGTAGACGTTTAATAGATTGTTGAATATTATGGGGTGGAGGTGGTTTGATAGAGCTGACAGGGAGAAACTGTTTCCACTGACAAGAAGCTCAGTAACCAGAGCAAACAGATTTAAGATCATTGTTAAAAATGAAGTTGGGAGGAGGGGTGCGTGTGGTGGAGGTGATGAGGTTGTATTACTCAGCAAGTTATTACAATCTGGAATACACTCTCTGAAAGCGTGGTGGAAGCAGATTTAATAGTAACTTTCAGAAGTATATTTAAAAATAAACAGGGCAGTGGGAGTAATTAGATACCTCCATCAAAGAACCAGCACAGGTTCGATGGGTCAAATGGCCTCCCTGTGTGCTGGATGGTTCTATGTTTGACAGCAGCTCCTACCTGAGGGAAGTGTTTTCCCACCTCTCCCATGTTTCTATCATTACCTGAACAGCAGTAACCTTGGCCAGGACACTGGAAGTGTAACTGGAGAAAGCCATTCGAACTCAATGGGATTTTCAACAATAATGGAGGCAGTATGCAGAATTTCAATGACGTTAAACACAGTCTAAAACATGTATTTAACAAGGATAAAATCTGATGTCCTGTAGGGAAGAATGACTGCCGTCCTTACTCAGTCTGGAGGAAATGTCATTCCAGACCCACAGTTTAATCTTAACTGCTCTCTGAAATGACCTCGCAAGGCAATCATACTGTGGATTCTGGAAATCTGAAATCAAAACAGAAAATGCTGGAAATACTCAGCAGGTTTAGCAGCATCTGTGGAGAGAAACAGAGTTAACGTTTCAGTTCTGTGACCTTTTATCAGAATGGATGAAAGGAACAGATGTGATGAAAGGTCACAACCTGAAATATTAACTCTGTTTCTCTCCACAAATTCTGCCAGACCTGCTGAGTATTTTCAGCACTTTCTGTTTTTATTATCACAAGTCACTCAGTTATCTTGAACCGTTATACTATGGAGAATAAGAATTAAACAGAACGGATCACCCAGTATTGACCTGGGCTCTGGATACAATGACGACACACTCTGCCCGGTCGACCCTGCAAACTTCTCATCACTAACATCTGGGGACTTGTTCCAAAATTTTGAAAGTTGACCCATAGACTAGTCAGGAAACAGGATGTTATAGATGGACCAGATGGTCAGTTCCTCTCTGTTATAAATATGTTTCTGTGTCTGTGTACGCTATTTCTCATTGTATTTTTATGTGACTGCGTTGTGTGTAAATGTATTTGTGCGTAATTTAAAAGTAGCTTGTTGCAAAATAAACACATCCAAAAATCCGCTTTGAATGAAGAAAGATGTGCCCACTAAATGAATCAATATTACTAATAACATGTGAATATATTTATCAACAGCAGGATCATGAAACACAGTTACATGAAAACCAATCTGAAGAGCAGCTGTAAAGAACAAATTTGCAGGGCTGCGGGGAGTGTGAATATCTGCAGTGCTGTTGCAGAGAGCCAGCACTGACACAGAGGACAGAATGGCCTCTTTCTGCTCTGTGTCCATTCTATATGATTCTTTCGTTTGATATCCACAATGGATAAACTCAATGATATAAAGATTTATGCAGATATTTTTACAGTGTTCTCTGCTTATCGAGAGCTTAGATTTCTGTGCTTTCACAATACAGACCAGGTGCAATTTCTCATCAGAATCTTTAATTAGCTAACACAGTTGTTAAGTAAATTAATTTTAGTCGAATACTTCTTGTCGCATATGTGAAAAGGGGTGGAGAAGTGACAAGAACCCCTTTGATTGAACATGCTCAGTAGGAGCAGAGCACCTGGGCTGGGCAGAGAACTGACAAATTGTCACTCTGTGTGTGCGTGTGTGTGTGCTTTACCTTCTGCATGGAGATTAAGTCAAGTCTGCTGAAGTGTCAAAGAAGGAGCAAAGAAAACAACCCAGCTCATCTTCCAGCAATTTCATGAAAGACCATGTGAAGTCCACTCTATCGATTCATCTCATCTCCTGTTTCTGAGGAGGGCCTGCTAGAGTTGCTTCTCAGCACCGCCTGAAGAGAGCTTTTTTAGGGGAATCTAGGTGGCCTACCTGCACTTGCTCGGAGGTTGGACTGTGTGCCAGCTTTGGTGCAACATGTCTCATCTGTTTTATTCAGGGGTGGGAAAGTGATCAGCCTGGGTTTTTTGTTTTTTTGTCTGTAACGGAGCTCTGGTCCAAAAATACTTCTTTATTCTTTCAGTTAACTAGTATACATATATGTGCATGTGTGAGTGTGAGATGCTCAGGTAATGAAGGGGTCTTTAAAATTTAATGTTGGGACTTTAACATTTTAATCTGTGTGTTTGTATTTTATTTTGTTACTAGTTCTGACTTGTTTTGTAATAAATTGTTATTTCTGTTGTTCAATAATGAAATCTGGTTCGTGTGTTGAAACCTGGTTAGTGTGTTCAATTCTGGGAGAAATAGTTATATTATTGCCTATATTAGTAAGTGGGGTAACTTGAAATAATACATTGTGACCTGTGGAAAAGTGGGACTGAATTCACAGTGCACTCCTCCCGTCCTGGTCATAACATCCAGTCCTGACCATGTCACATTCAGGAGCTGCTCACCCAGACACCGCCCTCTTCAACACTGAACATTGTTACTGAAACCCTTTAGATATTGTTTATATAATGAGAAAAAGGTTCAAAGTTCATTGCAGCTGGATGCAAAGTTTAATATACTTTTTATTTTATCATCACTCAGCAACCACGTTACAATTGGTAGCACAAATTATCATTATTGAACTGTTTTCACGTGGGAACATTGGCTACACTTGATTCATTCATCTTTGAAACGTTGCAGGGGGACTTTTGTTTGCCCGAATGGCATCACTCGGTACGGACAATGATTGTCTAGTGTGACAAAAGCTGGTATTTCTTTAGCTGGAGGTGTCAAAGGAAATTGTCAGTATCCCTTTAACAAATCTATCTTTCTGAGAAACAAAGCACAGCCCACTCTATCAATACAATCTTCTAAATGAGGAATTGGGTAGGAGTCTGTCTTTGTTACCACATTGACGTTTCTGTAGTCTATGCAAAGTCGAGTTGCCCTATCAGGTGCAGGTCCTGTTGGTAAAATCCAGCTGCTTTTCAATTAAGTTGTTTTCCAGCATGTACTGGCTTTCTGCTTTTACTTGAACCTGTTTGTCTGGACTGAAGCTGTAAGGATGTTGTTTTAAAGGCAGGGATTCTCCAATAGCCACATCATGTGTGGGCAATTTTTTCACATCCTGGCTTATCACTACAAATTCTTTGAAAGGTTGTGAAAAGCCTGGTTAGGTCTTCACATTGTTCAGAATCTAATTTTCCTCGTCATTCTGTATTCGCGACCCAGATAGTAGGAGGTTAAATCTGAGAATTGTCTAGGCCTCCTTCTGCCTCATCTTCACTATCCTTTTCTTTCTCAACAGTCCCCATTATCTGACATGTCTGTACTGACCGATCCTCCTCCCTGCAATAATATTGCTTTAACATATTGCTATGACAGCGCCAATTCTTTTACTGGTGATCAGGTGTGTCAGTCAAGTAATCAATCTTCCCCACTCTTTTATAAAAAGCAAAATACTTTAGATGCTGGAATTCTGAAATTGAAAAAAAAAACATGAAATGCTGGAAATACTCAGCAGGTCCGGCAGCATCTGTGGAGAGAGAAGCAGAGTTAACGTTACAGCTCAGTGACCCTACATCACTGATCTGAAATCTTAAATATTCTTCTCTCTCCACAGATGCTCCAGACAAACTGAGTATTTCCAACATTTCTTGTTTTTATTACCCACTCTTTTGATCACTTTATATGTACCACTGAATCGTGTATTTAATGGTTCGCCCTGGAAAGGTAAAAATATCAATACTTCATCGCCTGGTTGAAAATTTCTGGTCATTGCGTTCTTGTCTGTCCATTTTTTGCATATGTTTTGTCAGTCATCCGATTCGAAAGGTCTAAAACCTGTAGACTTATTCGATGAATCTCTAGCTGCAAATAAAGACAGTCTTGCCCTTTATCCCAATCATGCAGATATTTGTGACAGTATGGTCTGATCATTGTTTTGAGAGCTTGAATGTACCTGTCTAAAGCCCCCTGTGTCTGTGGGTGATATGCCGAAGATTTTAACTCTCTGATACCCAAATTGCTCATAACTTCTTGAAAAGTTTTTGATGTGAAATTATAACTTTGATAAGCTTGATCTTCAAGTAGTAATTCATATCTCATAATGATTTGGGTTAACTTCTCTACTACTACTTTATCAGTAATTGTCCTCAAATGAATGGTCAATGGAAATCGAGCAGCCATATCAATGATAGTAAGTACATATTGATGTCCTGCTTTTTTTGGAAAGCGTCCTACACAGTCTACCAATACTCTACTACCTGGTTCCTCGATAACTGCTGTGGGAATTAATGGTGCTGGTTTTATGGTAGGTTGGGGTTTTCCCACCATTTGGTATGAATGACATGTCCTACAAAATTGCCTCACGTTCTTTGTAAGGTCTGGATAGTAATAATGTTGACTTAGAAGTGATTTAATCTTCTGAATCCGTCTATGTCCTGTTAGAGAGAGACAATGTGATAACATTAATCATTTCTGGTGATACTAAGGTGGTACCATTATCTGTTGAATAACTTTCCAGTCTTCATCCACAGGTCTGTGAGGTGGTCTCCACTTCCTTCTCAGAACACCGTCTTCGACATAATAGCCTTCCGGAACTCCTTTTGCCTCAGATTCTGTCAGAGCCGACTGTGCTATTCTATATAACTCTGGATCAGCTTGGAGAAATGCACTGTTAATTCAGTCCCAATACTCCAGGGTCACAGCATATTAGTAAAGTTTCCCACCTACTGACAAATAGTTAAATTAATCACTTTATTTCTCTCCAGGATACAGCATGCCAAACCAGGTTTCTTTGAACTGTAACAAAATTAATTATTTATTAATAAACAACGTTGTAAATGATATTGAGATGAATCTATATGTATGAAAATATTTTATGACTCCCTAAACTTCCTAACCCTCGTGAACACGCATACATTAGATTACCAGCAGTTAACCAGGGAAAGGGAAATTGAATTTGCAACAGTCTCTTAGGAATAAATAAATAACTGGGTTGTAACATTTGGTTGTATTTTCCTGGATCGATTAGGTCCCAGAGTTCAATAATCAGATGCCACTCAATGTCTCTCCGGGTGAACTTAATGAACAGTCGATGATGCTTAGGCGTGCAAGGTAGTTCATCTGCAGCAGGCGTCACACAGATCTTTCAGCAACCAGTTGTAGGAACAGGATTATTTACACTTTTAAAGTAGCAGTCTAATGGTAGAAACCTTCTTGAAATTTCAGGAACTTCAAAAAATATTTAAAAATGCCTTAAGCAGAGATTTTTCAGAGACTGTAGACTACCGACAACGCTGCAGGCTTCCTCTCTGCAATGCAGTCTCTCTCTATAGAGCAGTGTTAGAACATAGAACATCGAACATAGAACAGTACAGCACAGTACAGGCCCTTCGGCCCACGATGTTGTGCCGAACCTTTAACCTACTCTAAGTTCAAACTAACTACCTACCCTTCATTCTACTATCATCCATGTACCCATCCAAGAGTCGCTTAAATGCCCCTAATGTATCTGCTTCTACTACCACCGCTGGCAGTGCATTCCACGCACCCACCACTCTCTGTGTAAAGAACCTACCTCTGACATCTCCCCTAAACCTTCCTCCAATCACCTTAAAATTATGCCCCCTGGTGATAGCCTTTTCCAGCCTGGGAAAAAGTCTCTGGCTGTCCACTCTATCTATGCCTCTCATCATCTTGTACCCCTCTATCAAGTCACCTCTCATCCTTCTTCGCTCCAATGAGAAAAGCCCTAGCTCTCTCAATCTTTCTTTGTAGCTCATGCCCTCCAGTCCAGGCAGCATCCTAGTAAATCTCCTCTGCACCCTCTCTATAGCTTCCACATCCTTCCTATAATGAGGCGACCAGAACTGAACATAATATTCCAAGTGTGGTCGAAACAGGGCCTTATGGAGCTGCAGCATAACCTCGCGGCTCTTAAACTCAATCCCCCTGTTAATGAAAGCCAACACACCATACACCTTCTTAACAACCCTATCAACTTGGGTGGCAACTTTGAGCGATCTATGGACATGGACCCCAAGATCCCTCTGTTCCTCCACACTACCAAGAATCCTGTCTTTAAGCCTGTATTCTAATTCGACCTTCCAAAATGAATCACTTCACACTTTTCCAGTTTGAACTCCATCTGCCACTTCTCAACCCAGCTCTGCATCCTGTCAATGTCCCGTTGCAACCTACAACAGCCTTCCACACTATCCACAACTCCAGCAACCTTCGTGTCATCGGCAAACTTGCTAACCCAGCCTTCCACTTCCTCATCCAAGTCATTTATAAAAATCACAAAGAGCAGAGGTCCCAGAACAGATCCCTGTGGAACACCACTGGTCACCAAGCTCCAGGCTGAATACTTTCCATCTACTACCACCCTCTGTCTTCTATGGGCCAGCCAATTTTGTATCCAGACAGCCAACATTCCCTGTATCCAATGCCTCCTTACTTTCTGAATCAGCCTACTATGGGGAATCTTATCAAACGCCTTGCTAAAATCCATATACACCACATCCACTGCTCTTCCTTCATCAATGTGTTTTGTCACATCTTCAAAGAATTCAATAAGGCTTGTGAGGCATGACCTGCCCCTCACAAAGCCATGCTGATGTCTCTAAACAAACTATGCTTTTCCAAATAATAATTAATCCTCTCTTTCAGAATCCTCTCCAATAATTTGCCCACAACTGACAGAAGACTGACTGGTCTATAATTCTCAGGGTTATCTCTATTCTCTTTCTTGAACAAGGGAACAACATTTGCCACCCTCCAATCATCCGGCACTACTCCAGTGGACAGTAAAGATGCAAAGATCATCGCCAAAGGCGCAGCAATCTCTTCCATCGCTTCCCGTAATATCCTTGGGTATATCCCGTCTGACCCCGGGGACTTATCTGTCCTCATATCATTCAACATTTCCAGCACATCCTCCCTCTTAACGTCAACCTGTTCGAGCATATCAGCCTGTTCCACGCTGTCCTCACAAACGACCAGGTCCCTCTCACCAGTGAATACTGAAACAAAGTATTCATTTAGGACCTCCCCTACCTCCTCCGACTCCAGGCACAAGTTCCAATCACTATCTATGATCGGCCCTACCCTCACTCTGGCCATCCTCTTGTTCCTCACATAAGCGTTGAACACCTTGGGATTTTCCTTAATCCTACCCGCCAAGACTTTTTCATGTCCCCTTCTAGCTCTCCTAAGTCCATTCTTCAGTTCCTTCCTGGCTACCTTGTAACCCTGTAGAGCCCTGTCTGATCCTTGCTTCCTCAACCTTAAGTAAGCTTCCTTCTTCCTCTTGACTAGCTGTTCCACATCTCTTGTCATCCAAGGTTCCTTCACCCTACCATCCCTTCCCTGCCTCATCGGGACAAACCTATTCAGCAGTCGCAGCAAATGCTCCCAAAACAACCTCCACATTTCTGTCATGCATTTCCCTGAGAACATCTGTACCCAATTTATGCCCCCCAGTTCCTGCCTAATAGCCTTGTAATTCCCCCTCCCCCAGTGAAATATTTTCCCATCCCATCTGCTCCTGTCCCTCTCCATGACGATACAAAGAACAAAGAACAAAGAAAATTACAGCACTGGAACAGGCCCTTCGGCCCTCCAAGCCTGCGCCGTTCCAGATCCTCTATCTGAACATGACGCCTATTTTCTAAGGGTCTGTATCTCTTTACTTCCTGCCCATTCACGTATCTGTCTAGATGCATCTTAAAAGACGCTATCGTGCCCGCGTCTACCACCTCCGCTGGCAACGCATTCCAGGCACCCACCACCCTCTGCGTAAAGAACTTTCCACGCATATCCCCCCTAAACTTTTCCCCTTTCACTTTGAACTCGTGACCCCAAGTAATTGAATCCCCCACTCTGGGAAAAAGCTTCTTGCTATCCAACCTGTCTATACCTCTCATGATTTTGTACACCTCAATCAGGTCGCCCCTCAACCTCCGACTTTCCAATGAAAATAATCCTAATCTACTCAACCTCTCTTCATAGCTAGCGCCCTCCATACCAGGCAACATCCTGGTCAGGGAGTTGTGATCACTATCACCGAAATGCTCTCCCACCGATAGATCTGCCACCTGGCCTGGTCCGTTGCCAAGGACCAAGTCCAACATAGTCTCCCCTCCAGTCGGCCTATCTACATATTGAGTCAGGAAACCTTCCTGGACACACCTGACAAAAACTGCTCCATCCAAACTATTTGCACTATGGAGGTTCCAATCAATATTAGGGAAGTTGATGTCACCCATGACAACAACCCTGTTACTTCTGCACCTTTCCAAAATCTGCCTCCCAATCTGTTCCTCCATGTCTCTGTTGCTATTGGGAGGGAGGGGGTCGATAAAAAACTCCCAACAAAGTGACTGCTCCTTTCCTGTTTCTGACTTCCACCCATAATGACTCAGTAGACAAACCCTCCTCGACGACCTCCCTTTCTGCAGCTGTGATACTATCCCTGATTAGCAATGCCACTCCCCCACCTCTTTTACCTCCCTCCCTATTCCTTTTGAAACATCTAAACCCCGGAACATCCATTCCTGCCCCTGTGATATCCAAGTCTCTGTAATGGCCACAACATCGTAGCTCCAAGTACTGATCCATGCTCTAAGTTCATCACCCTTATACCTGACACTTCTTGCATTAAAATAGACACACTTCAACCCATCATACTGGCTGCAACTTTGCCGTGTCAACTGTCTAACCTTCCTCACAGACTCTCTGCACTCTGTATCTGCCTGTTCAACAGCTACCCCATCCACTGATCTGCAGCTCCGGTTCCCTTCCCCCTGCCAAACTAGTTTAAACCCTCCCGAAGAGCTCTAGCAAACCTCCCGCCCAGGATATTGGTGCCCCTCCAGTTCAGATGCAACCCATCCTTCTTGTACAGGTCCCACCTTCCCCAGAAGATATGCCAATGATCTACATATCTGAATCCCTCCCTCCTGCACCAGTTCTGTAGCCACGTGTTTAGCTGCACTCGCTCCCTGTTTCTCGCCTCACTAGCAGGTGGCACTGGTAACAATCCTGAGAATACTACTCTGCTCGTCCTGCCTTTCAGCTTCCAACCTAACTCCCTATATTCGCTTTTCAGGTCCTCATACCTTTTCCTAGCTATGTCATTGGTACCGATATGTACCATGACCTTTGGCTGCGCCCCCTCCCCCTTTAGAATCCTATAGACTCGATCCGAGACATCCCTGACCCTGGCACCCAGGAGGCAACATACCATCCGGGAGTCTCGTTCGCGACCACAGAATCTCCTGTCTGTTCCTCTAACCACTGAATCTCCTATCACTATCGCTCTCCTATTCTCCCCCCTTCCCTTCTGAGCCACTGGACAAGGCTCAGTGCCAGAGATTTGGCCACTGTGGCTTTCCTCTGGTAGGTCGTCCCCCTCAACCGTATCCAAAATGGTATACATATTATTGAGGGGAACGGCCACAGGGGATCCCTGCACTGTGCGCCTATTCCCTTTCCCTCCCCTGACGGTCACCCAGCTACCTTTATCCTGTAACTTCGGTGTCACTACTTCCCTATAACTGCTCTCTATCACCCCCTCAGCCTCCTGAATGATCCGACGTTCATCCAGCTCCAGCTCCAGTTCCCTAACGCGGTCTGTGAGGAGCTGGAGTTGGGTGCACTTCTCACAGGTGAAGTCAGCAGGGACACCAGTGGTGACCCTTACCTCCTACATCCTGCAAGAGGAGCATACAACTGCCCGAGCTTCCATCCCCACTGGTCTAAATTGATAGAGATTAAGTAAAAAAAATAAAGGAAAACCTTACCTTAACAAACCCTCCACACAAGAGTCCTTTTTTTTTGGTTAGAGGAGGAGGATGGGTGGGAGACACTAAACGTGAAGTGTTTCGGGTTGAGCCACTGCCCAAATATTTAAATTACTTACCCAGCAGTCCCCGTGTCCGCCGAATCAAAAGGTAAGTTACTTAAAACTGAAAATCACCTTCCCAGTGTATAGTAACTCCTCTTCCTCTGAGTCTTTTCTCTCTCTTGAAGCATAAACGGCAACAAGATTATTTTCCCCAAGGGTTACAAAGGTCTTTTAACTTCATTGAGCAATCAGAATTTCGCTTTATCCAGGAGTTATTTCCTGGAGACAGAGTTTTCTCGACTGTAATCCTGCCAGTTCCAGCAGTAACTGAAGCTAAAATAATAACAAAGAACAAAGAACAGTACGGCACAGGAACAGGCCATTCGGCCCTCCAAGCCTGCACTGATCTTGATGCCTGCCTAAACTAACACCTTCTGAACCTCCGGGGTCCGTATCCCTCTATTCCCATCCTACTCATTTATTTGTCAAGATGCCTCTTCAACGTCGCTATCGTACCTGCTTCCACCACCTCTATCGGCAGCAAGTTCCAGGCATTCACCACCCTCTGTGTAAAGAACTTGCCTCGCACATCCCCTCTAAACTTTGCCCCTCGCACCTTAAACCTCTGTTCCCGAGTAACTGACTCTTCCACCCTGGGAAAAAGCTTCTGTCTATTCACTCTGTCCATGCCGCTTATAACTTTGTAAACCTTTATCATGTTGCCCCTCGACCTCTGTCGTTCCAGTGATAACAATCCGAGTTTTTCCAACCTCTCCTCATAGCTAATACCCTCCAGATCAGGCAACAACCTGGTAAACCTCTTCTGTACCCTCTCCAAAGCCTCCACATCCTTCTGGTAGTGTGGCGACCAGAATTGCACGCAATATTCTCAGTCTGGCCTAACTAAGGTTCTGTACAGCTGCAACATGAATTGCCAATTTTTATAGTCTATGCCCCGACCGTTGAAGGTAAGCATGCCGTATGCCTTCTTGACTACCTTATCCACCTGCGTTGCCACTTTCAGTGACCTGTGGACCTGTATGCCCAGATCTCTCTGCCTGTCAATACTCCTCAGGGTTCTACCATTTACTGTATACTTCCCACCTGCATTAGATCTTCCAAAATGCATTACCTCACATTTTTCCAGATTAAACTCCATCTGCAATTTTTCCGCCCAAGTCTCCAACCGATCTATATCCTGCTTTATTCTCTGACAATCCTCATCGTTGTCCACAACTCCACCATCCTTTGTGTCATCCGCAAACTTACTAATCAGACCAGCTACATTTTCCTCCAAATCATTTATATATACTACAAACAGCAAAGATCCCAGCACTGATCCCTGCGGAACACCACTAGTCACATCCTTCCATTCAGAAAAACACCCTTCCACTGATACCCTCTGTCTTCTATGACCGAGCCAGTTCTGTATCCATCTTGCCAGCTCACCTCTGATCCCGTGTGACTTCACCTTTTGTACCAGTCTGCCATGAGGGACCTTGTCAAAGGCTTTACTGAAGTCCATATAGATAACATCCACTGCCCTTCCTTCACCAATCATCTTTGTCACTTCCTCAAAAAACTCAATCAAATTAGTAAGACACGATCTCCCTTTCACCAAACCATGCTGCCTCTCGCTAATAAGTTTGTTTGTTTCCAAATGGGAGTAAATCCTGTCCCGAAGAATCCTCTCTAATAGTTTCCCTACCACTGATGGAAGGCTCACCGGTATATAATTTCCTGGATTATCCTTGCTGCCATTCTTAAACAAAGGAACAACATTGGCTATTCTCCAGTCCTCTGGGACCTCACCTGTGGCCAATGAGGATGCAAAGGTTTCTGTCAAGGCACCAGCAATTTCCTCCCTTGCCTCCCTCAGTATTCTAGGGTCGATTCCATCAGGCCCCGGGGACTTATCTGCCTTAATGCTTTGCAAGACACCCAACACCTCCTCCTTTTTGATAATGAGATGACTGAGACTATCTGCATTTCCTTCCCCATGCTCATCATCCACCAAGTTCTTTGTTTTGGTGAATACTGATGCAAAGTACTCATTTAGTACCTCACCCATTTCCTCTGGCTCCACACATAGATTCCCTTCTCTGTCCTTGAGTGGGCCAACCCTTTCTCTGCTTTCCCTCTTGCTCTTTATATACATATAAAAAGCCTTGGGATATTCCTTAATCCTGTTTGCCAATGACTTTTCATGACCCCTTTTAGCCCTCCTGACTCCTTGCTTAGGTTCCTTCCTACTGTCTTTATGTTCCTCAAGTGCTTCGTCTGTTCCTAGCCTTCCATTGTAAATGTACCATTGTAAATCCTTCTGTTGCTTAGATACCAGATCGACAGCCTGTTCTCTTCAAACCAAATGTCAACATTCAATGCACAGAAATATTTTATTCTCACAAAGACACATATACTTCTTATCTAAAAAAGAACAAAAGAGCTGATGACAATGTGAATGGATTTGAGAAGCTGTGACTGTTCTCTTTCGAGAAGAAAAGGTTGAGAGGAGATTTGATAGAAGTGTTAAAAATTATGATGGGTCAGGACAAGGTATTTAATGAGAAACAGTTCCCATTGGCAGAAAGGTCAATAACCAGAGGGCACTGATTTAACATGAATGGCAAATGAACCAATGATGACATGAGGAAAAAATATTTTTCAATGCAGCTGGTAGTTGAATCTGGAATACACTGTCTGAGAGTGTGGTGGAGGGATATTCAATCATGCTGTTGGAGGGGGAATTAGATAATGATCTGAATATAAAGAATTGGTGAAATATCGGGAAAAGGTGGAGGAGTGGGATGAGCTGTGTTGTTCTTGTAGAATCCGGCATCAACATGATCAATGTCCTTCTGTGATTCCATGGTTCTTTGCTTCAAAGTTAAATTTCATCACCTCCAAGTGTAAACACCTCTATTTCTACCTGATTCAACCCCATCATAATTATAAAGAACTCTGTCTGCTCTCAAACTTCACTTTTGGAGAGAAAGGAGTCCCAGTCTGTCCAATCCTTCATTAAAGTTCTACCATCTTACTGACGATGTTTAGTTTAGAGATACAGCACTGAAACAGGCCCTTCGGCCCACCGAGTCTGTGCCGACCATCAACCACCCATTTATACTAATCCTACACTAATTCCATTTCCCTACCACATCCCCACCTGTCCCTAAATTTCCCTACCACCTACCTATACTAGGGACAATTTATAATGGCCAATTAACCTATCAACCTGCAAGTCTTTGGCATGTGGGAGGAAACGGGAGCACCCGGAGGAAACCCACGCAGACACAGGGAGAACTTGCAAACTCCACACAGGCAGTACCCAGAATTGAACCTGGATTGCTGGAGCTGTGAGGCTGCGGTCCTAACCACTGCGCCACTGTGCCGCCTGACAATTCTTATAATTTTTTCACACTTTCCAGTATGTTTATAATCTTATTTTACGATGAAGACAAAATGGATACAGGGTTCTCAAAGCATTGTCTGTCTAAGACCTCACTGATTCTATAACAAAAAACTTTCATCAAGTTTATAACCTTTATGAAACCTCCCCTCATGCTTCCCAACAATCCTGGTCTATCTCCAGAACAGAAGTCCCCCATGACTTGTATAATTTTGGTAAATCTCTCAGACTTTGATATCGGTCCTCAAGTATGTCCCAAAAATTACTTCAGCTGAGGCCAGCAATGATTTATACAAGTTAAGCATCTCCTCATTGTTCAATGTTAGAACGTTGGGTTAACATCATCGCACATGGATTTCTTTGTGTCTCAGCAACAGACGTTAGAGAGGGCTCAGAATAGCTGCACTTCACAAGGCTCTTTAACCTTCCAAAATAATTTGAGGCAAAAGCTGTGACACTGACTAAGAGTGGAGCAGGGACCTCAGAGATAACAAAAGGCATTTCCGGTACCAACTGTTCATTTGTACTGCATAACAAGCTCGACTTATACTTCAGGGGAAGAAAACCAATAATCAAGTAGATCTTCCCCGTACTCTCTGTGTAATCATCAGCTGTGAAATGGCTTTGCAGCATGGCAAGACTCCAGATAATAAATGGATTTGGCCAAATCTAATCAGGGCTGCACGGAGATAAACTGAATATCCAAGTCTGGAATTCAAAAACCTCGCTTGCTTAACCTTTTTAGGCTGCATTCACACAGAAGCCTTTCTCTATTCACACTCCCGACATCTCTGCTAAAATTCTGGGCAACTATCCAGGAACTAACATTTCACTCTCAGGCTGTCCTTCACTTAACCTGCTCAGTCTTAAAGCACTGCTTGTACGGAATGTGAATGAATTTAATTTAACCCTGACAACTAACACAAGGGCTAATGCAAATGAGACTGTTCATTCACAACAACAAAAGGACGATTGTTCCTGAGAATGTTCATTCACATCAACACAAGGGCTATTGTTCCTGAGACTGTTCATCCACATCAACACTTGGGCTATTGTTCCTGAGACTGTTCATCCACATCAACACTTGGGCTATTGTTCCTGAGACTGTTCATCCACATCAACACCTGGGCTATTGTTCCTGAGACTGTTCATCCACATCAACACCAGGGCTATTGCTCCTGAGACAAAAACAAGAAATGCTGGATTCACTCAGCAGGTCTGGCAGCATCTGTGGAAAGAGAAGCAGAGTTAACGTTTCGGGTCAGTGACCCTTCTTCGGAACTGACAAATATTAGAAAAGTCACAGATTATAAACAAGTGAGGTGGGGGTTGGGCAAGAGATAACAAAGGAGAAGGTGCAGATTGGACCAGGCCACATAGCTGACCAAAAGGTCACGGAGCAAAGGCAAACAATATGTTAATGGTGTTTTGAAAGACAAAGCATTAGTACAGATTAGGTGTGAATATACTGAATATAGAACATCAGCAAGTGCAAACCTGAAGAAAAACAACCTGAAAAAAACAGTGGGTAAGCAAACTGAACAAACTAAGATGAAATGAAATAAATGCAAAAAATGTAAAAAGGAATGCAAAAAAAAAGGAAGAAAAAATAACTAAAAATGACTAAAAATGAAAGTAAAGTGGGGGGCTGTCATGCTCTGAAATTATTGAACTCAATGTTCAGTCCGGCAGGCTGTAGTGTGCCTAATCGGTAGATGAGATGCTGTTCCTCGAGCTTGCGTTGATGTTCACTGGAACACTGCAGCAATCCCAGGACAGAGATGTGAGCATGAGAGCAGGGGGGAGTGTTGATTTGGCAAGCAACCGGAATCTCAGGTTCCTGCTTGCGGACTGAGCGGAGATGTTCCGCAAAGCGGTCACCCAGTCTGCGCTTGGTCTCCCCAATGTAGAGGAGACCACACTGTGAGCAGCGAATACAGTATACTACATTGAAAGAAGTACAAGTAAATCGCTGCTTCGCCTGAAAGGAGTGTTTGGGGCCTGGGATAGTGAGGAGAGAGGAGGTAAATGGGCAGGTATTACACCTCCTGCGATTGCAAGGGAAGGTGCCCTGGGACGGGGACGAGGTGGTGGGGGTAATGGAGGAGTGGACCAGGGTGTCGCGGAGGGAACGATCCCTTCGGAATGCTGACAGGGGAAGGGAGGGGAAGATGCGACTGGTAGTGGCATCACGCTGGAGGTGGCGAAAATGGCGGAGGATGATCCTTTGGATATGGAGGCTGGTGGGATGAAAAGTGAGGACAAGGGGAACCCTGTCACGGTTCTGGGAGGCAGGGGAAGGGGTGAGGGTAGAGGTGCGGGGAATGGGTCGGACACGGTTGAGGGCCCTGTCAACCACAGTAGGGGGAAATCCTCGGTTGAGGAAAAAGGAGGTCATATCAGAAGCACCGTCATGGAAGGTAGCATCATCAGAGCAGATGCGTCGGAGACGGAGAAACTGGGAGAATGGAATGGAGTCCTTACAGGAGGTAGGGTGTGAAGAAGTGTAGTTGAGGTAGCTGTGGGAGTCAGTGGGCTTATAATGGATATTGGTAGACAACCTATCCCCAGAGATGGAGACAGAGAAGTCGAGGAAGGGAAGGGAATTGTCAGAGATGGACCATGTAAAGGTGAGAGAAGGGTGGAAATTGGAAGCAAAGTTGATAAAGTTTTCGAGTTCGGGGCGGGAGCAGGAAACGGCACCGATACAGTCATCAATGTACCGGAAAAAGAGTTGGGGGAGGGGGCCTGAGTAGGACTGGAACAAAGAATGCTCGACATATCCCACAAAAAGACAGGCATAACTAGGACCCATGTGGGTACCCATAGCGACACCTTTTACTTGAAGAAAGTGCGTGGAGTTGAAGGAGAAGTTGTTCAATGTGAGATCAAGTTCAGCCAGGCGGAGGAGGGTGTTGGTGGATGGGGACTGGTTGGGCCTCTGTTCCAGGAAGAAGCGGAGAGCCCTCAAACCATCCTGGTGGGGGATGGAGATGTAGAGCGATTGGACGTCCATAGTGAAGAGGAGGCGGTTGGGACCAGGAAACTGGAAATTGTCAAAATGACGTAGGGCGTCAGAAGAGTCACGGATGTAGGTGGGAAGAGACTGGACCAGCGGAGAAAAGATAGAGTCTAGATAGGAAGAAATAAGTTCAGTTGGGCAGGAGCAGGCTGACACAATGGGTCTGCCGGGACAGTCCCGTTTGTGGATTTTGGGAAGGAGATAGAAGCGGGCTGTCTGGGGTTGCGGGACTATGAGGTTGGAAGCTGTAGAGGGAAGATCTCCAGAGGAGATGAGGTCAGTGACAGTCCTTTGGACGGTGGCTTGATGTTCGGTGGTGGGGTCATGATCCAGAGGGAGGTAGGAAGAGGTGTCTGTGAGTTGGCGTTGAGCTTCTGCAAGGTAGAGGTCGGTACGCCATACAACAACAGCACCACCCTTGTCTGCAGGTTTGATGACCATGTCGGGGTTAGACCTGAGAGAACGGAGTGCCTCAAGTTCAGAGGGGGACAGGTGAGAGTGAGTGAGGGGGGCAGAGAAATTGGGACGACCAATGTCTCGCCGACAGTTTTCAATGAAGAGATCAAGAGCGGATAAGAGGCCAGGGTGAGGGGTCCAGGTAGAGGGAGAATGCTGGAGGCGGGTGAATGGGTCTGCTGGTCGGGGGGAGGACTCCTGGTCAAAGAAGTGAGCCCGGAGGCGGAGGCGACGGAAGAAGAGCTCAACGTCATGCCGAGCGCGAAATTCATTGAGGTGGGGGCGTAAGGGGATAAAACTGAGTCCTTTGCTGAGTACAGAACGCTCAGCATCAGAGAGGGGGAGGTCAGAGGGTATAGTGAATACACGGCAAGGGGTCAGATCAGAAGGGGTGGGGTCAGAGGGAAGTGAAGCGGAAGGAGGATCTGGAGGGGCATTAGTCCCCATCAGCTGCTGGAGCTTGCGTTCCTTAACACCTGAAAGGAAGAAAAAAAGTTTTTTGTTAATGCGTCGGATGAGACATAAGATGAGATGAAACTGCAGAGTAGAACAGATTTGAGATAAGGTGAGACGGTGCTGCTGGAGAGAGAGGTCCAGTGTGTGCATATGGCGGCGCATAGCACTGAGTGTAGATCTCAGGATGCGGCGAGAGTAGCAATCCGAGGAACGTTGTATTTCTCGGAGATACCTGTGATCCTGGGTGGTTTCAAAGCATGATGGGTGAAACTGCAGTTGGAATCCACGTGGAATCAGTCGGAGCCGGAGACAGTCACTGAGGAAGGAGATGTGGCTGTGAAAACGAGTTTTGGTAGATACCTTATCAAACACCAGGAGGGAAACAGAAAGCAATGAAGGTGAACAAGGTAAAAGAGACAAACGAAAATCCCGTCGGAGAGAAGAGCAGAACTTCTTCAAGGTAGGCATTCCTGGAAGAGAAGTGGCAGTGAATTAAACACTAAAATAAAAGCAAAATACTACGGATGCTCCTGAGACTGTTCATTCACCTCAACACCAGGGCTATTGTTCCTGAGACTGTTCATCCACATCAACACCAAGGCTATTGTTCCTGAGACTGTTCATCCACATTAACACCAGGGCTATAATTCCTGAGACTGTTCATCCACATCAACACCTGGGCTATTGTTGCTGAGACTGTTCATCCACATCAACACCAGGGCTACTGTTCCTGAGAATGTTCATCCACATCAACACCAGGGCTATAATTCCTGAGACTGTTCATCCACATCAACACCAGGGCTATTGTTGCTGAGACTGTTCATCCACATCAACACCTGGGCTATTGTTCCTGAGACTGTTCATCCACATCAACACCAGGGCTATTGTTCCTGAGACTGTTCATTCACCTCAACACCAGGGCTATTGTTCCTGAGACTGTTCATCCACACCAACACCAGGGCTATAATTCCTGAGACTGTTCATCCACATCAACACCAGGGCTATTGTTCCTGAGACTGTTCATCCACATCAACACCTGGGCTATTGTTGCTGAGACTGTTCATCCACATCAACACCAGGGCTATTGTTCCTGACAATGTTCATCCACATCAACACCTGGGCTATTGTTCCTGAGACTGTTCATCCACATCAACACCAGGGCTATTGTTCCTGAGAATGTTCATCCACATCAACACCAGGGCTATTGTTCCTGACAATGTTCATCCACATCAACACCTGGACTATTGTTCCTGAGACTGTTCATTCACCTCAACACCAGGGCTATTGTTCCTGAGACTGTTCATCCACATCAGCACCAGGGCTATTGTTCCTGAGACTGTTCATCCACATCAACACCAGGGCTATTGTTCCTGAGACTGTTCATCCACATCAACACTTGGGCTATTGTTCCTGAGAATGTTCATCCACATCAACACCAGGGCTATTGTTCCTGAGTCTGTTCATCCACATAAACATTTGAGATCGTAACAAAAGAAGTTGCAAGTCAGTTTTTGAAGAAATTAATATGAAATTTACAATGATTTTGTTTTCCATATTCTCTAATGACTCGATTGTATGCAGAAAATGGTTCATTAAATCAGTTTATTCACTGGACTGTAACTAATATCCCTGCACACATTCCCTAGATGACTGCCCCCATGGAGGTTGCTCTGTACTATTAATAAGGTTTCGTGTGAAGAAGTTTCTGCATTTATGCTTCACAGAAGGAATGGGATACCCTGCAATTTATCAGGTCGAGCTCATTTACTACCCGATTCTTGCAGCCATCAGTATTCCTGGTAAGACAGTTAAATGACGCGGTGAAAGATGAATATCAATGTGTGACTCTTCATGTTATATTTACCCTCTTTGATGGCATCAGTTAAGGAGCAAGTGATTGTCATGTTTTCTCAATGTGATTTATTAATTAAAATTATTTTTTTGCTTGAATTTTCAGCACAGAAAATGCTGAAATATCAATTCCCTTGAATGTTTACAATGGAAATTTTTCACAGAGTTTGCATGGACATCAGATCAGAAATAAATGAGCAATTTTAAATGTCTTGATGTCATTAAGTGGGTTGCACGTGTGTCTGAGGATTCTAGGAGTTAATGTATTGTAATTTTATTTCATGTTGACCTTTCATGTAACAGCACAAGTTGTTCTTGTTTGCATGGATTTGAATTCAGCTTTGATTTTGTTTCTCAATGGAATTGGAAGGGAACTCCAGTAGATTTCTTTTACTGGCGCATGATCCACCGCTCGAGATTTTTTCCATTCTTCACTTTGCTTGACCAATGTTTTAAAAGAAGAGGATAATTCACTGTCAATGTTGTACAGAATATAGTCTAACAGGGTGAGAGTGCACTTCCCATGCTTTTCAGTTTGTATTGTAACAGGACGAGAGAGTGCTCTCCATGTTGTACAGACCGTAACCAAACAGGATGAGAGTTAACGCTCCAGAATAATAAAAAACAAAATACTGCAGATGCTGGAAATCTGAAATAAAAACAGAAAGTTCTGGAAATACTCAGCAGGTCTGGCAGCCTCTGTAGAGACAGAAACAGAGTTAACGTTTAGGGTCTGTGACATTGCATCAGAACTGGCAAAGGTTAGGAATGTAATAGGCTTTGAACAAGTGAAAAGGGGGAGGGGAAAGAAGAACAAAAGGAAAGGTGTGTGATAGGGCAGAGGGCAAAAGAGATCAAATGACAAAGCTGTCACGGAACAAAGGCAAAGGAGCATTTAGCAATAGGGAAAGACAAGGTATTAGTCCAGAGAGAGTGGTAATGGCTGAAAAATAACAGATCTGTTCCAAAGTAAAAACCTGAAAAACAAGTTTAAGACAGGCCCATGGTTAAAAAAGGAATAAAGTAAAATAAAACAAGATAAAATGCAATAAAATGGAATGAAAAGGCAGTCATGCTGTGAAATTGTTGAACCCATTGTTGAGTCTAGAATGAAAAGATGAGGTGCTGATCCTCAAGCTTGCTTTGATGTTCACTGGAACACTGCTGCAGACCAATGACATGGAATAGGGTGGTGAATTACAATAGCAAGCAATAGAAAGCTTGTGGTAGCAGCATCAGAACCCAACAGGGCGGAGCACATCTGCAACTACTTGTCTTTGGAGACAGTTGTGTTTTGGGTCCCAGAATTCTCCAGAATAATGTCAATACTTTTGGCTTTTACCACAGCATATGTTTCGCTATCTGAGGCCCCAAACTTGTTTTCCATTGTAATTTTCGCATACCTGCTTTTGCCACAGATTTCACTGCTACAAATAAATAGTTCTTTAAATTAAACTTACATTTAATTCAGATCTGGAAATCTTCTATTTCCATATTGTCTTATTCAACTTTAAACAATTCTTCAAAAATGTTTGGGGACAGTGTCAAAGTAAATTTCATGTTTTCTGTTTCTTACAGTTAACTTGGTGGCGATTGTGATTTTGTCTCGAGGAAAGTGCGGTCTCTCCAAATGTATCACTCGCTATCTGGTGGCCATGGCAGTGGCGGATCTAATGGTGATTATCATCCATGTGATATTACACCGGATTAATATCATGTACTTTCCAGTTAGTTTCCTGTTTATAACTCCTGTGTGTACGGTGAACCTTGTCACATACACTGCAGCTTTAGACTGTTCTGTCTGGTTTACTGTCGCCTTCACTTTTGATCGCTTTGTAACAATTAGCTGTCAGAAGCTACAATCAAGATATAACACAGAGAAAACAGCGACTGTGGTTATCGCCGTCTTGTTTGTGGTGAGCTGTCTTGTAAATATTCCCTCTTACTTTGCAGTTGACCCTGTATTTATAATTGACAATGTACCTTGGTATTGTGTTGCTACTGCTGATTACCTCACTTCCCCCTTGTGGAGGGCATACGAGTGGATCAAAGGCATCATCACCCCTATCTTACCAATAGTTTTAATTCTGTTGTTCAATGCTTTGACTGTCAGACACATTATAATGGCAAATAGAGTTCGCAGGGGACTCCGGAGCAACATTCAGAATCAGAATGATCCAGAGGTGAAGAATCGGAGGAATTCCATAATTTTACTTTTCACTATTTCTGCCAATTTCATACTGTTGTGGATGACCTATGTTGTTCTTGTGATAGACCGGCCAGTGGAAAACTTTGACTATCGAGACAAATATTACAGTAACCCGATATATATTGCTCAACAAGTTGGGTTTATGTTGCAGCTTCTCAGTTCCTGCACAAACACTTGTATCTATGGACTGACACAGAGGAAATTCAGAGAGGAGTTGAAGAATGGAGTGAAATATTTGTTTACACTGAATGGGAAATTGTGTCAATAACAATTAAAGAACATTGATCTGGAGCAGGGCTTATAGGTTTATAATTCACTTGCTTTTATATTCCTGAAATCCTTGTGGGCAGGTGAATGACAATGAGAAGACTGATTATCTTTAGCAATATTTTGGATAGTCGTGTATAATTACCAGATTATTGTTGATGAATATTAATGTAGATAAAAGAAATGATATAAAATGAAATATCCCAATGTCAATTTCACTGCTGGATTTGAAGATTTACAGCAACTGTACTGTACACCATTAAAAAACATCAAATTAATTCCCCATAAGGAAGCATTAGCACTAAATGGCGGCACAGTGGTGCAGTGGTTAACACCGCAGGCTCACAGCTCCAGGGCCCCGGGTTCAATTCTGGGTACTGCCTGTGTGGAGTTTGCAAGTTCCCCCTATGTCTGCGTGGGTTTTCTCCGGGTGCTCCGGTTTCCTTCCAAAAGACTTGCTGGTTGGCCGGTAAATTGGCCATTATAAATTGCGACTAGTATAGGTAGGTGGGAGGGAAATATAGGGACAGGTGGGGATGTGGTTGGAATATGGGATTAGTATAAATGGGTGGTTAATGGTCAGCACAGACTCGGTGGGCCGAAGGGCCTGTTTCAGTGCTGTATCTCTAAAATAAAAAAAATAAAGATTCTGCCCACTGAGAACAACCTCCAGTAATCATGCTCTGACAGTCATTACAATTGACCATTGGATCAATCTATGACAGCTATTTTGTTTTTCAAGAACAAACTTACATGGTTAGAAAAGGTACAAATGCAGAACAATAATCTTCAAAAAGATGCCTGGATGTATTCAAATGTTAGAGAAATATCTAGTCTTTGTCGGTACCTTGACTGTCTCCTTCACTCATAGAATGTCCTATACTGGCCTCATATTTGCTGTCCTTAGTCCACGGGATGGATTCTTGAGTGTTTCTGCTTCACAGCTAGTTCATGTTGGACCACAATAATCGGGCCCCACTTTTAGTTTAGTTTAGAGATACAGCACTGAAACAGGTCCTTCGGCCCACCAAGTCTGTGCTGACCATTAAACACCCATTTATACTAATCCCATATTCCTACCACATCCCCACCTGTCCCTATATTTCCCTACCACCTACCTATACTGGTCACAATTTAGAGATACAGCACTGTTATCTATGTGGTCATTTCTCCAGGTGCATCCTGGAATGCAATGATAGCCCCTGTGTCTCTTCCTCACTATCATCAAACATGATAAAGCCCTCTCCCTTACATCCTCCTCCCTCACCTCCAACAACACGTGATAAACACAGCAATGTCTTTGCCTCTCTCATGTTGAGAGCAACTGTTCACCTGCTCCTGTTGAAATCAGCCTTCGATTGTCCACCAAACCAACCATTTCTGTCCTGAACCAACTGCTTTTACCAATCTCTCTCCTATCTCACCTCAATCTCTATGTAAATTTGTCTAGTCCTTAAAAGTCTCCTCCTGCAGCCTTGAGCTTATTTCCACTCGAATAATAATCACTTTTGTTTCTGGTCCCCATATTAGTTGATATTTGGCATGTGACTCTGTTCTCAACTTCTTCTCCGTCCCTTTCAAAACAACTATTGTCACCCCTTCCTCAAACGTCAAGGCACATCCCCCCCATTCTTAAAAAAGTAACTACAATCCCATCTCACACCTCCCTCTCCTCTCCAAATCAATGAGCTTCCTTCAATCATGAGGTCAGAAGTGAGGATGTTCGCTGATGATTGCACAATGTTCAACACCATTCACAACTACTCAGATACTGAAGCAGTCCGTGTCGAATTGCAGTAAGACCTGGACAATATCCAGACTTGGGCTGATAAGTGGCAAGTAGCATTCGCCGCAAACAGATGCCAGGCAATGACCATCTCCAACAAGGGAGAATCTAACCATCTCTCTGTGATATTCAATGGCATTACCATCGCTGAATCCCCCATAATCAACACTCTAGGGGTTACCATTTACTGGAATCTGAACTGGAGTAGCAATATAAATATCGTGGCTACAAGAGTAGCTCAGAAGCTAGGAATTCTGCGGTGAGTAACTCACCTCCTGACTCTCCAAAGACTGTCCACAATCTACAAGGCACAATCAGGAATGTGACAGAATACTCTCCACTTGCCTGGATGGGAGAACCTCCAACAAAATACAAGAAACTCGACACCATCCAGGACAAAGCAGCTCGCTTGATTGGCACCCCATCCACAACATTCACACCCTGCACCACCGACGCACAGTGGCAGCAGTGTGTACCATCTAAAAGATGCACTGCAGCAACGCACCAAGGCTCCTAAAACAGCACCTTCCAAACCCGCGACCTCTACCAACTAGATGGACAAGGGCAGCAAATGTATGGGAACACCACCCCCTGCAAGTTCCCTTTCCAGTCACACACCATCCTGACATGGAGCTATAGCGCCGTTCCTTCACTGTCACTGGGTCAAAATCCTGGAACTCCCTTCCTAACAGCACTGAGGGTGTACTGACCTCACATGGACTGTAGCCGTTCAAGGTGACATTTAACCACCACCTTCTCAAGGTCAATTAGGGACGGGCAAGAAATGCTTGCCTAGCCAGCGACGCCCACATCCCATGAATAAACAAATGTATTTGATTACAAAACTAGATACTAATTTTGTAAAGTAATAGCAAGTTATGGTTTTGGACAGTGTCATGGTCTTGTCGGGTTTTTTTATTCAGAATATGCAGTTTGCCATTAAGTCTTGCAAGGGATCAGTATTGCTTTAAGAGCTGGCAAGCCTTAGGAGTTTTTAGAAGGTGCATTTTTGTTGCCTTACAAACAGCCATTTGCAGCCTGCGATTCAAAGGATGCATTCTCGATACCATGGAAACAGCCTGATGAGTGAGCCTGATACGATACAGTTTGAACTGGCAGTTAGTCAGACAGTTTGAACAGACACAGACAGAAGACACAGTCAGCTGTGGTGTCAGCACTGAAAAAGAGCTCTCAACCATTTAAACTGAAGGAAATAGGGTTTTTTGTCTGTTGAATCGTTCTCTCTCGAAATTCTAAAAAGTCAAGCCAAGACAGAGATTTCTGATAATTTAAATTTAAGAAAGGGAAGTTAGACTGTGACTATCTTTTATCCCTCAAAAACTCTAATTTTAGATGGATTCTTTGAAAGTGTTTGCAGGTTGTTAATTGTTGAAATTCACTGGATTTCAAACAACATTCTGTGAGGTTTTTCGAGCAACATTCTGTGAGGATATCGAACAACATTGGACTGTAAATTTGCAAGGACTCTAATTTGTCCATTTTTAAATCTTCACTTACCTCTTATAATTAAAGAGTTAATTTGTTGATTTCAAAACAGCTGGTTTGGTTAGCCTCATTTGGGTGTGAATAGATGGTACAATTCGGTTGGGTCTTTCTTTAATTTGGAAAGTTTTGAATGATATGTTAGCCAATCTGTGGAATGACGGGATTGAATTAACAGTGCATCGGTCCCACCACAATCAGAATCGTATATTTTGACTGGAGGCTTTGACAGGAACAGTCGATCGTAACAACAGTTACAGACGTGGAACACCAGCAAAGTTTCTGACTGATAATAGAGGGAAATTTGTCAATGATAAGTTCAAAGACTTGTGAAAATATGAACATCATGAACATGAATACCGCAGTTGAAAGTCCTTTCAGAAATGGACTCTGTGAAAGGAATCAGGTGGTGATCGCTGAAATATTGCAAAAACAAATTAACTGATGAACCACAATGCAAGGTGAAAACCACCTGACATGGACGGTTCCCACAAATAAATCACTCCAGACAGTTGGAGACTACAGTCCCTATCAATTAGTCTGTGGGTGATACCACAAATTACCTTTTGGTCTCTGCAATAGTCCTCCTGTGCTAGACGATACCACAATTAGCTCCATTTTACTGCGTAGTTGAATAATTGAAAATTTAAAGAGCTCTGAGACATAATTTAAGATCATCTGAGACAGATTTAGTATCCTATAAAGGAGAGAATCATAGGCAATGAAGTGACCCTGAAAAGGTAATAAATGGTTTTGGGAAAGCAGTATTTCACAAAAATGGCAATCAAATTGTAAAGATTCATTCATCACGTTTAGTCAGCATTAATTACAAAATCTCAGACTCTGTGCAGCCAATGGATGTAAACGGGACAACGTGTACAGGAAATGCTCATGTGCTTTGTGATGAAGTTTCTGAGAAGCAGCATGGTGTGGATTAATTGCTGGTAGTGGTAATTGGAATGATTATGACAAGGCTATCACATCCATAGACCAATTACCCAGACTGGGTACTCAGTGACATATATTCCAGATTAGAGGCATTCAACAGTTGTGGGGTGTGCACGAAAAACAACTGGCAAGTTGAAATATTAGTTGAAGGTTCAGCATCATGGTTTAGAAATGAGGTCCATGGACTGGCAGAATCTGCATGAAAGCACAGTCCAAGTACTGGGAGTGAGACCAGAAATTACCCTTTTGAGAGAAAGCTTCTGATCATTTTTCTTTATTCTTTCATGAGATATGGGCATCGTCAGCAAGGCCAGCATTGATTGCCCATCCTTAATTGACCTCAAGAAGGTGTTGGTGAGCCACCATCTTGAACTGCTGCAGTCTGCCTGGTGCAGATACACCCACAGTGCTGTTAAATAGGGAGAGCTTGCAGCTTCCTCCAAAAGGAGGAAGGATTCTTTCATGAGATATGGGCATCGTCAGCAAGGCCAGCATTGATTGCCCATCCTTAATTGACCTCAAGAAGGTGTTGGTGAGCCACCATCTTGAACTGCTGCAGTCTGCCTGGTGCAGATACACCCACAGTGCTGTTAAATAGGGAGAGCTTGCAGCAGTAGTCCCGGCAGACATAACAGTGCAAGTAGAGTCCATAACTTGACTTAATTAAACAATGCGATAAAGCCAACAGAGAACAGGACCAGAAGCAGAATTCCTTATGACTGTGACGTTTTGGTGGCTGCTTATAATCTTGAGGAGCAAACAATAGGAGAGACAAAAAAGAAGGGAGTGGGATAGTTGGAGCGAGTTTGAAATTTATTCTGAGTTACCAAATGATGTGAAACAAACTTTGTAACAAAGGTTGTTTTGTGATGAACAACTCCTTGCAAATTTACCTGATAAGGCGAAAGCTTGGGGTTTTGAAGAATAACTGCGTGATACAGATGTTTGAGTGGATACTCAAAATTCGAAAAGTACTCTTAAAACACTTTCAGATTTTTTGGCCACATAGTCTTGGAGTATAGCTAAATTGACATAAAAGCTATATCTCTGCACGGCAATATTTATCAGAAGTGTTTCTGAAACTATGCAAAGAGGCAGCAGATGCAGGTTGAAAACCTTGGAGACTGAACAAATGTGTCTATGGCCTGAATGGATTTGGTATTTTCCAGTGAGATGTGTTCAACTAAAAGCAAATCCTACAATTTTTCATTGGATTCACAAAGGGAAACTTTTCGGCATCATCATGAAACATGTTATGATTTCTTTTGGAGTGGAACTGTGAAATTTGTGAAATAGGTTATTTTTGAAAACAGAGTCATGTTGTCTAAGCTTTTCGTCTTGCACTCAACAGGACAATCCGCAAGAATAACCAATGGAAGGGAAAACAAAAACTTATTCTGCATGAGAAGACCGTGCTGATCGGTTGGCAAGTGAACTCTGGTTGGTAGAGGCGTTGCCATGGAGAATGCACAAGTTTATGGTGACTGACAGTTAACTGCCAAGCTTTGTTTGAAATTTAAACCAGGCACCTTGACTCTGATTGGTCAAGGCATTGCCCTGAGGAATGAACCAGTGAGTGGCTCTCACTTACTTTGTTCAGCTGAAACAGGTACAATGTTTGTACATATTCTTTCAGTCTGCAAGTAACAGGGCCCTGTGTATTAATATATGTAGCTTGCAGTACGCATACGTGCTCCACACTGCGAGCCCTACTGACAATCTTAAATTGGTTTTTAGCATCATTCTTAGCCCATTGTGGATTATTTAGCAAATGTTGTCCAATCGCGGAATCACAAGTAATGTTGGATCCTGTGCTTTGAGTTTTGCAAGCATGAGCTGGTTGAGTTTGACCTGTACCTTATCTGTTGTGAACAGTGGAAGGGACATGTTGTTTGATGTGATCTGCCAGTCATTGGGACGTACGGCCCATATACCTAGCATCACACTGGCATTGAAATTCATATATCACATTATTCATTTGTGTGATAAGCAGGATGTTTTTGGTTTGATGGCAGCATCCGGTTGGTGGTGAACATCACACATGTTGCTACAGCATAGTAGCAGCATGAAAGAGCTAGCTTTACCTGTTGCTCAAAGATTTGGGATATATTACCCTTCCAGCGTAATCTGAGGTAGACTGGGCAATTTTCAGGGCAGAAAAAAAATGATCTCAGGCTGATTCATAAGTTTACACAATATATCGTGAGAAATGATCTTGATCAGGGTAACCATGTTCATGCAGAATGTCTTTGATTAGCCCTATTTCAGTATCAAGCTTGCATGGTGAGCAAATGACTCAGGCTGTATTTCATCCACATCCACATCAACAACAGGGCTATTGTTCCTGTGACTGTTCATCCACATCAACACCAGGGCTATTGTTCCTGTGACTGTTCATCCACATCAACACCAGGGCGATTGTTCCTGTGACTGTTCATCCACATCAACACCAGGGCTATTGTTCCTGAGACTGGTAATCCACATCAACACCAGGGCGATTGTTCCAGTGACTGTTCATCCACATCAACACCAGGGCGATTGTTCCAGAGACTGGTAATCCACATCAACACCAGGACTATTGCTCCAGAGACTGGTAATCCACAGCAACACCTGAGATCATAACAAAATAATTTGTACATCACATTTTGAAGAAATTTAAAAGGATTATAAAATTATTTTGTTTTCTATATCATTTATTGATGATATTTTATGACACGCAACTAAAAACGGTTTGCCAAATCAGTTTCTTCAGTGGACTGTAACTAATATCCCTGCTCACATTCCCTAGATGACTGTCTCCATGGAGGTTGATCTGTGCTATTAATAAGTGCTCCTCTGAAGAGTCTCTACATTTGTGTTTAGCACAAGAAATAGGATACACAGTAATTTACCAGATCGAGCTCATTTACTACCCGATCTTGCAGCCGTCAATATTACTGATAAGACAGTGAATTAAGAAAGTGAAATTTCAATATCAATATTGACACCTCGTTATATTTTCGCTGTTTGCTGCCATCAGTTAAATGTCAAGTGATTGTCTTGTTTTCTTAATGTGATTTCTCAATTAGAATTCGAATACTTCTTGAATTTTTTGCACAGAAAGCGATTAAACAGAAATCCCTCAATCTTTACAATAGAACATTGTAGACATACAAGATAATCAGAGGGTTAGATAGGGTGGATAGTGAGAGTCTTTTTCCTCGGATGAGGATGGCAAACACGAGGGGACATAGCTTTAAGTTGAGGGGTGAAAGATATAGGACAGATGTCAGAGGGAGTTTCTTTACGCAGAGAGTAGTAGGGGCGTGGAACGCCCTACCTGCAACAGTAGTAGACTCGCCAACTTTAAGGGCATTTAAGTGGTCATTGGATAGACATATGGATGTAAATGGAATAGTGTAGGTCAGATGATCGGCGCAACATCGAGGGCCGAAGGGCCTGTACTGCGCTGTAATATTCTAATTCTAATTCTAAAAAAGAACCTCTTCCCGAGAGTCTGCATGGACTGATCAGAAATGTTTTAGCAATTTTCAATGTGCTGATGTTGTTAAGTGGGTTACACGTGTACCATGGGGAATCTAGGAGATATTGTATTGTAAATGTATTTCATGTTAACAAATGGAGTTACTGCAGAGGTTTCTGTTGTTGGTATGGATTTGAATGCATTTTAAATTGTGTTTCTGAGTGTAAGTGGAAGGAATGGACATGTTACTGACACATGACCCATTCCACCAGAGATTTCCATTCTGCACTTTGCCAGCCAATGCTTAAACAGAGGAAGAGAGTGCACTCACCATGCTGCATAGATCATAATGAAATAGGACGGGAGTGAGGTCTCATGTTGTACAGAACATCTCCGGTGAGGCAAGAGTGCACTCTCCATGATGTAGAGAATATAACCGGAAAGGCAAGAGAGCACTCTCCACGTGGTACACACTGTAACACAACAAGGCAAGAGTGCACTCTCCATGTTGTACAAACTGTAACACAGCAGGACGAGAGTGCACTCTCCATGATGTAGAGAATATAACCGGAAAGGCAAGAGAGCACTCTCCACGTGGTACACACTGTAACACAACAGGGCGAGAGTGCACTCTCCAATTGTACAAACTGCAACACAGCAGGGCGAGAGTGCACTCTCCATGTTGTACAAACTGTAACACAGCAGGGCGAGAGTGCACTCTCCATGTTGTACAAACTGTAACACAGCAGGGCGAGAGTGCACTCTCCATGTTATACAGATTATAACCCAACAAGGAGGTGCTGATCTGCAATTATTTACTGGACATATGACAACCCAACAGGGTGAGAGGGCAGTCTCCATGTTGGACAGATTATAACCCAACAAGGTGAGAGCGCGCTCTCTATGTTGGACAGATATAACACAATAGGGCGAGAGCACACTCTCCATGTAGTGCAGACCATAACACAATAGGGTGAGAGTGCACTCTCCATGTTGTACAGACTATAACCCAACAGGGTGAGAGTGCACTCTCCATGTTGTACAGACGATAAACCAATAGGGTGAAAGTGCACTCTCCATGTTGGACAAACCAGAACCCAATAGGGTGAGAGGGCGCTCTCCATGTATTACAGACCATAACCCAATAGGGCAGGAGTGCACTCTTCATGTAGTACAGACCATAACCCAATAGGGGGAGAGTGCACTCTCCAAGTTGTACAGACTATAGCCCAATATGGTGAGAGTGCACTCTCCATGTTGTACAGACTATAATCTAACAGGGAGAGAGTGCGCTCTCCATGTTGTATAGACCATAACCCAACAGGGTGAGAGTGCACTCTCCACGTTGTACAGATGATAAACCAACAGTGTGGGAGTGCACTCTCCATGTTGTGCAGACCACAACCCAATGGGGCGAGAGTGCGCTCTCCATGTTGTGCAGACTATAACACAACAGGATGAGAGTGCACTCCCCATGTTGTACAGACCATAACCCAACAGGGTCAGAGTTCGCTCTACATGTTGGACAGACTTTTACCACTTTTACCCAACAGGGTAAGAGTGCACTCTCCATGTTGTACAGACCATAATCCAACAGGGTAAGTGTTCGCTCTCCATGTTGTACAGACCATAACCCAACAGGGTAATAGCTCGCTCTGCGTGTTATACAGACTGTAACACAACAGGGTGACAGTACACTCTCCATGTCGTACAGACTATAACCCAACAGGGTGACAGTACACTCTCCATGTCGTACAGACTATAACCCAACAGAGTGAGAGTGCACTATCCATGTTCTACAGACCATAACCCAATGGGGTGGGAGGGCACTCTCCATGTTGTACAGACCAGAACCCAAAAGGGTGAGAGGGCGCTCTCCATGTATTACAGACCATAACCCAATAATGCGAGAGTGCATCTCCATGTTGTACAGATCATAACACAATCGGGTGAGAGTGCACTCTTCATGTAGTACAGACCATAACCCAATAGGGGGAGTGTGCACTCTCCAAGTTGTACAGACTATAACCCAATACGGTTAGAGTGCACTCTCCATGTCGTGCTGACCATGACCCAATAGGGCGAGAGTGCACTCTCCATGTTGGACAGACCAGAACCCAATTGGGTAAGAGTTCGCTCTACATGTTGTACAGACATTTACTCAACAGGTTGAGCGTGCACTCTCCATGTTGTACAGACTATAATCCAACAGGGAGAGAGTGTGCTCTCCATGTTGTACAGACTATAACCCAACAGGGTGAGAGTTCGCATCTCCATGTTGTACAGACCATAACCCAACAGGGTGAAAGTGCACTCTCCATGTTGTACAGACTACAATCCAACAGGGTGAGAGTGCACTCTCCATGTTGTACAGACTTTTATCCAACAGGTTGAGAGTGCACTCTCCATGTTGTACAGACTATATCCCAGCAGGGTGAGAGTGCATTCTCCATGTTGTACAGACTATAACCCAACATGGCGAGAATGCACTCTCCATGTTGTACAAACTGTAACACAGCAGGGCGAGAGTGCACTCTCCATGTTATACAGATTATAACCCAACAAGGAGGTGCTGATCTGCAATTATTTACTGTACATATGACAACCCAACAGGGTGAGAGTGCAGTCTCCATGTTGTACAGATTATAACCCAACAGGGTGAGAGTGCGCTCTCCATGTTGGACAGTCTATAACCCAACAGGGTGAGAGTGCACTCTCCATGTTGGACAGTCTATAACCCAACAGGGTGAGAGTGCACTCTCCATGTTGCACAGACTATAACCCAACAGGGCGAGAGTGCACTCTCCATGTTGTCTAGACTATATCCCAACAGGGTGAGAGTGCATTCTCCATGTTGTACAGACTATATCCCAACAGGGTGAGAGTGCGCTCTCCATGTTAGACAGATATCACACAATAGGGCGAGAACGCACTCTCCATGTAGTGCAGACCATAACCCAATAGAGTGAGAGTGCACTCTCCATGTTGTACAGACTATCACCCAACAGGGTGAGAATTCGCATCTCCATGTTGTACAGACCACAACCCAATATGGCAAGAGTGCGCTCTCCATGTAGTGCAGACCATGACCCAATAGGGCGAGAGTGCACTCTCCATGTTGTACAGACCAGAACCCAATAGGATGAGAGAGCGTTCTCCATGTATTACAGACCCTAAACCAATGGGGCGTGAGAGCACTCTCCATGTTGTGCAGACCATAACCCAATGGGGCGAGAGTGCACTCTCCATGTTGTGCAGATCATAGCACAATAGGGTGAGAGTGCACTCTTCATGTTTTTTTTTTATTTCCAAAATATACTTTATTCATAAAAATCTGTAAAAATTACATTGCCAAACAGTTTCCAAACAGCACCAAAAAATACAAACATTGCAAGGGAGATCAGTTTCCTTCAATACTGTCATGAGTTTCTTCCCAACCCTTCTGTTTCACAATTGTCATGTCAATTACAGTTTTACATTTACAGCAATTGAGAATATTAACGATACAGTTCGAGGGGTTTCCCATGGTTCCAGCCCCTCAGTCCAGCTTGGTGGGGGAACCTTACACTGTGGTCTTTCCTCATTGAGCCTTTGCTGCGGCTGCCCCAAGCTTTAGTGCGTCCCTCAGCACGTAGTCCTGGACCTTGGAATGTGCCAGTCTGCAACATTCGGTGGTGGACAACTCTTTGCGCTGGAAGACCAGCAAGTTTCGGGCAGACCAAAGGGCGTCTTTCACCGAATTGATAGTCCTCCAGCAGCAGTTGATGTTTGTCTCGGTGTGCGTCCCTGGGAACAGCCCGTAGAGCACAGACTCCTGTGTTACAGAGCTGCTTGGGATGAACCTTGACAAAAACCACTGCATCTCTTTCCACACCTGCTTTGCAAAGGCACATTCCAGGAGGAGGTGGGCGACCGTCTCTTCCCCACCACAGCCAATGCGGGGGCACTGTGCGGAGGGGGCGAGACTTCGGGTGTGCATGAAGGATCTGACGGGGAGGGCCCTTCTCACCACCAGCCAAGCTACGTCTTGGTGCTTGTTTGAAAGTTCTGGTGATGAGGCATTCCGCCAAATGACTTTGACGGTCTGCTCGGGGAACCATCCGACAGGATCCACCGTTTCCTTTTCCCGTAGGGCCTTGAGGACATTCCGTGCAGACCACTGCCTGATGGACCGGTGGTCAAAGGTGTTTTTCCGCAGAAACTGCTCCACGAAGGATAGGTGGTACGGCGCCGCCCAACTGCACGGAGCGATCCGCGGCAATGTGACCAGGCCCATCCTTCGCAACACCGGGGACAGATAGAACCTCAGCACGTAGTGACACTTGGAGTTTGCGTACTGGGGATCTACACATAGCTTGATGCAGCCGCACACGAAGGTGGTCATCAGGATGAGGGCCACGTTGGGTACATTTTTCCCGCCCATGTCCAGAGATTTGAACATCGTGTCCCTCCGGACCCGGTCCATTTTAGATCCCCAGACGAAGCGGAAAATGGCTCGGGTGACTGCCACGGCGCAGGAGTGGGGTATGGGCCAGACCTGCGCCACGTAGAGCAACAACGTGAGCGCCTCGTACCTGATGACCAGGTTCTTACCCACAATGGAGAGAGATCGCTGCCCCCACATGCCCAACTTTTGTCGTACCTTGGCTACTCGCTCCTCCCATGTTTTGGTGCACGCCCCGGCACTTCCGAACCATATCCCCAGCACCTTCAGGTAATCTGACCTGACGGTGAAGGGGACAAAGGATCGGTCAGCCCAGTTGCCAAAGAACATGGCCTCGCTCTTGCCGTGGTTAACTTTGGCTCCCGAGGCCAGTTCGAACTGGTCGCAGATGCTCATCAGTCTGCGCACGGACAGCGGATCCGAGCAGAAGACGGCGACGTCATCCATGTACAGGGAGGTTTTCATCTGAGTGCCTCCGCTGCCTGGGATTGTCACCCCTCTTATGCTCGCATCCTTCCTAATAGACTCAGCAAAGGGTTCAATACAGCAAACAAACAAGACCGGGGACAGAGGACAGCCCTGTCTGACTCCAGATTTGATCGGGAAACTTTCAGATTCCCACCCGTTGATTGACACTGCGCTACTGATGTTTGTGTAGAGCAGTTGGATCCAATTGCAGATTCCCTCCCCAAACCCCATTTTGGAAAGCACGTCCATCATGTAGGTGTGCGATATCCTGTCAAAAGTCTTCTCCTGGTCCAGGCTGATGAGGCAGGTGTCCACCCTCCTGTCCCGTACGTAGGCGATCGTATCCCTGAGTAGCGCGAGACTATCAGAGATCTTCCTGCCGGGTACAGTACAGGTCTGATCGGGGTGAATCACCAACTCCAGAGCAGACTTGACTCGACTGGCTATGACTTTGGACAGAATCTTGTAATCAACATTAAGCAGTGAGATGGGCCGCCAATTTCTGATTTCTGCCCTCTCCCCCTTCTGCTTGTAAATGAGGGTGATGATGCCTTTTCTCATGGTCTCTGACATGCTACCGGCCAGGAGCATACTCTCGTATACTTCCAGCAGGTCCGGGCCGACCCAGTCCCACAGGGCCGAGTACAACTCGACCGGTAAGCCGTCGCTCCCGGGGGTTTTACTCGTCTCGAAAGACTCGACGGCCTTTGTCAGCTTGTCCAGAGTTAGCGGCTTGTCCAGTCTCTCCCTCCTGCTGTCATCTAGGACCTCTGTGATAGATGACAGGAAGGACTGGGAGGCTCTGCTGTCTGTGGGCTTCGCGTCATACAGCCCAGCATAAAAGGATTTGCTGATCCTTAGTATGTCGGACTGCGAAGACGTTACCGAGCCATCTTCTTCCTTCAGGCTGCTGATAACAGAGCTCTCTCTGTGTACCTTTTGGAAGAAGTAACGCGAGCACGTCTCATCCTGCTCGATGGAGCGGACTCTGGACCGGAAGATGATCTTGGAGGCCTCCTTGGCAAAGAGCGAGGCCTGCTGGCTCTTCACCTCTTGGAGGTCCTCCTTGACCTCGACCCCCATTGACTGCAACCGGAGTAGATTTTGCATAATTTTCTGGAGTCGGGACAGTTCCCTCTGTCTCTCTCTCGCCTTCTGAACACCTTTGTGGATGAAGAACCTCTTGATGTTCTCCTTAATCGCTTCCCACCAGTGAACTGGAGACTCAAAGAGGGGTTTCACGGTCCTCCAACCATTGTAATCCCTTTTGAGTTCCTCAACGTTCTCTGGGGTCAGCAGTGTCGCATTGAGCTTCCACGTCCCTCTGCCAACCCGCTGGTCGTCCTGTAAGTGACAGTCGGCCAGTAAGAGGCAGTGGTCGATGATGCAGTTGAAGTCACCGCCTGGGGTGACCGGCCTGGACGTCGCCAGCAGCAATGGGAGCTGCTGGAAGACGTTCAGCCGCTCGCTGCGTTGTACCGGGGCGTACACGTTGATCAACCGGAGCGGAGCGTTGTTGTACATCACGTCTGCTACGAGGAGGCAACCGCCCACCACCTCCTTAACTTCGGAGATGGTGAAGTTACCTCCCCGCAGCAGAATACCCAGGCCGGAGGAACGGCAGTCATTACCCCGCGACCAGATCGATGGCCCGTGTGACCACCATCGCGACCACTGCCTGTAGGTGCTGAGGTGTGGTATTCCACACTCCTGCAGAAACAGTAGGTCAGCTTTGACCTTGGCAAGGTAATCCAAGGTTGAAACACATCGCGTAGTCGATTTAATGCTACGCACATTAATGGAAGCAATTCTTACACCCATTTTTTACTAAAAATTAGTTGTTGCTTCCCATACCATTTGTCCTCGCTAGTCCCAGTCCTTCCCCTTCGGGATGTTCCTGCATACCCATCGTGTGCGCAAGCAGTTTCACGTTGGTTGGGCTCAGAAACCCCTCCTGAATTTTCATGCAGGGTTTGTGCCGCTCGGGTGACATCGGGGGGGTCTTGTAGGCAGAGAGCATTGGGTTGTCCTCAGCTGCTTCTATCTGTTCCTCCTCGAAAACATCACAGCTCCCGGTCTCCCGGAGCTCAGGTGCGCCAGACGTGTCTTTGCTCCCGATGTCCCGGAGCTGAGATGCGTTGGCCACGTCGTTACGTGTGGGGCATTGGGGTTCGGGCACGCCGGGCCCATCACAGCTTCCAGTGCACGGGGGCTGGGATGCTTTATCATCCATCTCGGAGTTCTGCCGCCTCTTTTGAAGGGGCTGTCATTCCAGCATTTCCCCGTCCAGTGAAGAGGAGTTGTTGCAGTCTGATTCAGAAGAGAGCCTCCTCTTGCCACTGGTTTGGGTGGTGGCTTTGGGATGTTTTTTCTTTGTGGTTTTCCTCTGGACCACTTGCCACTGACCTGTTTGTCCATCTGCTGCCTCCTCCTCCATTGATTCTGTCTGTGGAGGAGGGGTTTCCGGGCGCTGGGTAGGTGCTGGGCCGTTGGTTTCAGCCGCCTCCCCTTCCTTCTCAGGTTGAAGTTCCTCACTGCGGAGAAGGTTGCTGGTCTCCTTTCGAACAGCGGACGCCTTCGTCGAACCTTCTCCCGGCCTTTCCTTGGACTTTGCCGCCTGAGCGTAGTTGAGGCAATGTTTGGGGCAGGTCTTGTAGAGATGGCCTGCCGCACCGCACAAGTTGCAACACTTAGTCTGCTTACAGTCCTTGGTCTGATGGCCTTCCTCCTTGCAGTTCTTGCAAACAACTGTGCTGCAGTTGACCACCCGAACGGTGTTGCGCACTCCCTGGCCCGAAGCTCGAAAATTGGTTATAGCCATTTTACTCAAAGCTTCCCCAGGATCAAAAGGCAATGATCATGGTCTCTTCTCAATCAAATAAGCACTGATAAGAACAGATACTACACTTGATCTTAGCCAAAAGGCCGAGAAGCCTTTGGTAGGACAGACCATAACCCAATAGGGGGAGTGTGCACTCTCCATGTTGGACAGACCAGAACCCAAAAGGGTGAGAGAGCGCTCTCCATGTATTACAGACCATAACCCAATAGGTCGGCAGTGCACTCTCCATGTAGTACAGACCATAACCCAATAATGCGAGAGTGCACTCTCCATGTTGTACAGGTCATAACACAATAGGGTGAGAATGCACTCTTCATGTAGTACAGACCATAACCCAATCGGGGGAGAGTGCACTCTCCAAGTTGTACAGACTATAGCCCAACATGGTGAAAGTGCACTCTCCATGTTGTACAGACAATAATCCAACAGGGGAAGAGTTCGCTCTACATGTTGTACAGACGTTTAGTCAACAGGGTGAGCGTGTACTCTCCATGTTGTACAGACTATAATCCAACAGGGAGAGAGTGTGTTCTCCATGTTGTACAGACTATAACCCAACAGGGTGAGAGTTCGCATCTCCATGTTGTACAGACCATAACCCAACAGGGTGAGAGTGCACTCTCCATGTTGTACAGACCACAAACCAATAGGGTGAGAGTGCGCTCTCCATGTATTACAGACCATAACCCAATCGGGCGAGAGTGCACTCTCCATGTTGTACAGATCAGAACTCAATAGGGTGAGAGTGCACTCTTCATGTCGTACAGACCATAACCCAAGAGAGAGAGAGAGTGCATTCTCCATGTTGTACAGACCAGAACCCAATAGGATGAGAGGGCGCTCTCCTTGTTGTACAAACTGTAACACAGCAGGGCGAGAGTGCACTCTCCATGTTTTACAGACTATAACCCAACAGGTTGAGAGTGCACTCTCCATGTTGTACAGACTATATCCCAACAGGGTGAGAGTGCATTCTCTATGTTGTACAGACTATATCCCAACAGGGCGAGAGTGCACTCTCCTTGTTGTACAAACTGTAACACAGCAGGGCGAGAGTGCACTCTCCATGTTTTACAGACTATAACCCAACAGGGCAAAGCTTAACTGCAGTTACTTGCTTTTGCAGAGACTGGTGTTTTGGGTCCCATAATTCTCCAGAACAAAAAATCATCAGTTTTTATCTTCAGCATCTCTTTTGCTATCTCACATTAACAACTTTGTTTGCCTTCTCATTTTCCTGTAACTTCTTTTGCCACAGATTCCCCTGTCACCGATAAACAGATCTTTAAAGAACAATTAAATTTAATTCAGAAATGGAATTCTCATATTTCCATCCTGTCTTTTTCAACTTGAAATGATTATTTTAAAAATGCTTGGGGACAGCATCGAGTTAAATATCTGTTTCTGTTTCTTACAGTTAACTTGGTGGGGATTGTGATTTTGTCTCGAGGAAATTGCGGTCTCTCCAAATGTATCACTCACTATCTGGTGGCCATGGCAGTGGCGGATCTAATGGTGATTATCATCCATGTGATATTACACCGGATTAATATCATGTACTTTGCAGTTAGTTTCCTGTTTATAACTCCTGTGTGTATGGTGAACCTTGTCGCATATACTGTCGCTTTAGACTGCTCTGTCTGGTTTTCTGTTGCCTTCACTTTTGATCGTTTTGTAACAATTTGCTGTCAGAAGCTCCAATCAAAATATAATACTGAGAAAGCAGCGATGGTTGTTATCACGACTGTGTTTGTGGTGAGCTGTCTGAGGAGTATTCCCTTTGACTGTGCAGGTGAAGCTGTAACTAGAATTGACAATGTACCTTGGTGTTGTGTTCCAACAGCTGATTATCTCACCTCCCCCTTGTGGAGGGTTTATGAATGTTTTGACAGTATCATAACCCCTCTATTACCAATCAGTTTAATTCTGTTGTTCAATGCATTGACCATCAGACACATTATAATGGCAAATAGAGTTCACAGGGGACTCCAGAGAAACAGTGAGAATCAGAATGATCCAGAGGTGAGGAATCGAAGGAAATCCATGATATTGCTTTTCACTATTTCTGCCAATTTCATATTATTGTGGATGACATATGTTGTCCATTCGATAAATTGGACAGTGAGAAACTATACTTACACCGACAAATATTACAGTAACCTGATATATATTACCCAACAAGCTGGGGCCATGCTGAAGCTTCTCAGTTCCTGCACAAACATTTGTGTCTATGGACTGACACAGAGGAAATTCAGAGAGGAGCTGAAGAATGGGATAAAATATTTGTTTACACTGAATGGGAAATTGTGTCAATAACAAATAATAAACATTGATCTGGAGCAGAGCTGATCGGTTACTTGGTCACTTGCTTTTTCTATTCCTGAAATCCTTGTGGGAGGTGAAGGACAATGAGAAAACTAACTATCTTTAAGGAGATTTTGGATTGTGATGTATAATGGCCATTACATTAAAGATAAACTTTAATGTGGGTAAATGAAACAGTATCACATGAAATATCCTGAAGTCAGTTTAACTGTTGGATTTGTGAGTTACAGCAACCATACATCATCAAAAGATTTGAAATTAAATCCACAAAAAGAAGCAGTAACAGGAAATTGCATATTCTACACCCTAAGAACAACCTCAGGCAAGGATGTTCTGACTATCATTACAATTCACCACTGGATTAATGCACAACAACAATCTCGTTTTCAACAACAAACTCACAGGGTTAGAAAAGGTACATTTGCAATAACCTTCTCAGTGATGCTCAGTTTGGGTTCGGCCAGAGCCACTCAGCTCCTGACCTCATTACAGCCTTGGTTAAAACACAGACAAAAGAGTTGAACTCAAGAGGTGAGGTGAGTGTGACTGCCCTTGACAATGAGGCAACCTGTGACCAAGCATGATATCAAGGAACCCTAGTAAAACTGGAGTTAATGTGAATCCGGGGGGAAACTCTCTGCTGATTGGAGCCTTACCTAGCAGAAAGGAAGATGCTGAAACTGAACAGGAGCAGCCATATAAATGCTATGGCTACAAGAGCAGGTCAGAGGCTAGGAATTCTGCAGCAAGTAACTCACCTCCTGACTCCCCAAAGCCTGTCCAGCATTTACAAGGCACAGGTCAGGACTGTGATGGAATACTCTCCACTTGCCTGGATGGGTCCAGCTCCAACAAAACTCAAGAAGCTCAACACCATCCAGGACAAAGCAGCCCACCTGATTGGCGGGCCATGCACAAACATTCACTCCCTCCACCACTGACGTGCAGTGGCAGCAGTGTGTACCATCTACAAGATGCACTGCACCAATGCACCAAGGCTCCTTACACAGCATCTTTCAAAGCCGTGACCTCTCCCACCTAGAAGGAACAGGGCAGAAGATGCATGGGAAGACCACTACCTGCAAGTTGCCTTCCAAGCCACACACCATCTTGACTATTGCCGTTCCTTCACTGTCGCTGGGGCAAAATCCTGGAACTCCCTTCCTGAGAGCATTGTGGGTGTCCCCACATAGACTGCAGTGGTTCAAAAAGGCAGCTCACCACCACCTTCTCAGGTGCAAGTAGGGATGGACAATAAATGCTGGCCTAGCCAGTGATGCCCAACTCCCAGGAACGAATAAAAAATGTTTCTCACGAAGAGGCCAAAATGGATTCATATGTTCTGGAAATATCTGCTCTTTGCCTGTGCCTTGACTGTCTTATTCATTCATAGAATATCCTATCTTGCCCTCATATTTGCTGTTTCAAATACAATGGGATAGATTTTTGGGATATTCTGTCCCAAATACATGGGATAAACTAGCTGCTACACTTCTGTTTTCAGCTGAGTCACATGAAGTGGGCCTCACTGTCCTCTATGTCATTATTTCTGCAGGAACATTCCCAGAATGCATAGATATCCCCTGTGTCTCTTCATCACCATCAATTGTCCTTATAAACCCCTCACCATTAACTCCTCCCACCTCAACTACAACAACAGATGTGAAAAATCAGATACTTCATTATCTCTAGCGTTGAGAGCAACTGTTCACCTGCTCCTGTTAAAATCAGCCTTTGGTTGCCCAACAAACCAACACTTTCTGTCCTGAACCAATTGCTTTCACCAATCTCTCTCCTATCTCCCCACAATCTCTATGAAAATGTGACTAGTCCATGAAAACCACCTCCTGCAGCCTTGAGCTTATTTCCACTTGAATCACAGGAACATAGGAAACATAAGAACAGGAGTAGGTGTAGGCCATTCAGCCCATCGAGCCTGCCGCGCCATTCAATATGACCATGGCTGATCATCCACTTCAATGTATTTTTCCCACACTATCCTTATATCCCCTTACATCATTTGTATTTACAAATTTGTCACTCTCTGCTTTAAACATGCTCAATGACTGAGCTTCCACAGCCCTCTGGGGCAGATAATTCAAAAGATTCACAATGCTCTGAGTAAAGAAATTTCTCCTCATCTCTGACTTAAGTTGCTTCCCCCTTATTTTGAAATTGTGCCCCCTGGTCCTAGACTCCCCAACCATGTGCACCACCTTACTTTCATCTACCCTGTCTACTCCTTTAAGTATTTTGTAGGTTTCAATGAGATCACCTCATTCTTCGAAACACTAGAGAATACAGGCTCAGTTTCCCCAACCTCTCCTAATAGGACAGTCTCTCCATCCTGGAACAAGTCTGGTGAATCTTTGTTGCATTCCCTCGATGGCAATAATAATGTTCTTAAGGTATGGGGACCAAAACTGCACACAGTACTCCAGGTGTGGTCTCACTGGGTTTCTGTACAATTGAAGCAAGACTCCAAAACTCCTGTACGCAAATCCTCTTGTGATAAATGCTGACATTGCCTTAACCTTCTTAATTGCTTGCTGCACCTGCATGTTAGCTTTCAGTAACTTATTGACACTGACATCCAGGTCACTTTGTACATCTATACTATCTAATCTATTACCATTTAAGAAATACTCTGCACATCCATTCCTCCTACCAATGTGGATAACCTCACATTTTTACACATTATATTCCATGTGTCACGTTCTTGCCCACTCACTAAGTCTGTCCAAATCCTCTTGAAGCCACTTTGCATCTTCCTCACATTACACATTCCCACCTAGTTCTGTGTCATCCACAAACTTGTAAATGCTACATTTGGTCCCACATCCAATTCATTGATTTATATTGTGAACAGCTGGAGTCCATGCACTGATCCCTGCGGTGCCCCTCCAGTCACAGCCTGCCAATGTGAAAATGTTCCGTTTATTCCTAATCTCTGCTTTCTGCCTCTTGACCAATCCTTAATCCATGCCAGTATATTACCTCCTATCTCATGTGCTTTAATTTTGATTACCAACTTTCTGTGGGAGACTTTATCAAAAGCTTTCGAAAAATCTAAATGTACCTCATCCAATGACCCCCCCTTTATTAATTCTGTTAGTAGCATCCTCAAAAAAACAATTCCAGCAAGTTCGTCATACATGATTTTCCATTCATAAATCCATATTGTCTGTTCCTAATCATATCACTATTATCCAAGTGTCCATTTATCACATCCTTCAGAATAGATTCGAGCATTTTCCCAATGAATAATATTAGGCTAACAGGTCGACAATTCCCTGTTTTCTCTCTCTGCCCTTTCTTAAAAAAGTGGGATGACATTTGCTACCTTCCAATCTGCAGGAAATGCTCCAGAATCTGTAGAATTTTGTAAGATGATCACCAATGTATCCATGATCTCCATAGTTACCTCGGTCAACACTCTGGGATGTAAAATATCAGGGCCTGGGGAATTATCAACCTTCAGTTCCATTAATTTCTCCAATACAACCTCCGTAGTAATACTAATTTCCTTCAATTTCTCATTCCCCTAATCCCTTGGATCTCTAATTCTGGGAGATTTCTTGCATCTTCCTCAGTGAAGACAGACAGAAAGGATTCATTTAGCTTCTCTGCCATTTCTCTATTCCCCATTACAAATTCTCCTGACTCTGCCTGCAATGGACCCAAGTTTGTCTTAGCCAAACGTTTCCTTTTTACATACCAATAGAAGCTTTTACAGTCCATTTTTATATTTGTTGCTAGCTTGCATTCACATTCTATTCTCCATTTCTGTACCAGTTTCTTCGCCCTCCTTTGCTCTATTATAAAGTCCTCCTAGTCCTCAGATTATTACTATTTCTGGCAACTTTATAGGCCTTTTCTATTAATCTGATACAATCCCTAACTTCTTTCATTATCTACGGTCGAATGTCATTAACTTTGGTGTTTGTTGTGCCTTGAAGGAATGTATATCTGCTGTAAACTATGCAATATTTATTTAAAGACTATACATAAATTTGTCATAACAATGTCATAAATTTTAATGTATTTTCCCAATCTACCTCAGCCAATTTGCCCCTCATAATTTCATAATTTCCTTCATTCAAATTTAACAACTTGGCTTCAGATTGAACTACCTCACTTTCAAACAAAATGTAAAATTCTATCATGTTATGGTCACTCATCCCAAAATGTTTTTTAACAACAAAATTAGTAATTAGCCCTTTCTCATTACATAAGAGAGATCCAAAATAGCCTGTGCTCTCGTCAGTCCCTTAACATCCTGCTCTCGAAAATCATCCTTAGCGCACTTCAGAAACTCGTCCTCCACAGCGTTAGTGCTCACTCGGTTTACCCAGTCTATATGCAGATTGATGTCACCCATGATTACTGTATTACCCATGCCACATGCTTCTCTTATCTCCTGATTAATACCCACACTACCACGACTGTTGCATGTCCTATTAGCAACTCCTCCCAACGTTTACTGCCCCTGGCTGTTTCTTAGCTCCACCCAAACAGATTCCACTTTTTCTTCTTCTGATCTGAGATTCTCCCTTACTGATATACTGATGCCATCTCTTAATGTCTGTGGCGCCCAGGGCGATTGTCACGTAAGGCTGGGAGAGAAATTCACCGCAGAGAGAGGGTGAACGGCTGGCAATCCGGGAAAGGAATGCTGATGAAGCTTGGCCAACTGGACAGAAAGGCTGTGGCTGTGTTCGGGGAGCCCGTCCACGGAGGCGATCAGGAGGAAGAGCGGCCACTTAGTCCCGAGAGCGGCCACATGGTTCTGGCAGCGGCTTCTGCTCACTTGATGACTCCGCGCTGTTTCCACACAAACCTTCCCCACAACTCCGGCTCGGCTCCCAGATCCCGGATCCCGATACCTGCAGTAGAACACCATTGTAAAAGGGACAATGGTGGGAGCTGATGCAATGTTTTGTTTTATTACCTGCACACCCTCCCTCCCTCTCCCAGTTCACCCCCTCGCACCACCTCCCCCCACCCCGCTTGCACTCCCCTCCCCCACCCACCTCACTCCCCCTTCCCCCCACAATCCCTTCCCAGCTCCCCCTCGCACCATCTTCCCCTCGCACCCCATTCCCCTGCACCCCTCCCCTTATCCCCTGCAGCCTCCCTCCCAGCTCCCCCCTCATCCCCTTCCCTCCACCCCTTCCCACCTCACTCCTCCTCCTGCACCCCCTACCCCCCTACCCCCACATCCTCCCACCAGCATCCACCTACCGGCAGTTCCTGCAGCCATACTGGTGCCAAAAGTCGTGCTCTGCACCCCTTTGGACCCCACCAGGAAGGCTGAGAGGGGGGGTTTTGATGCTTGGGCAACTCAAAACCTCCATACATCCGTCCAGGCATGCGCCATGGAGAGGTCACTCCATAGTCGCCTCACAGCAACTGAAACAACACGGAAGGCAGCAGTTATGGGTTATAAGTCCAGCTCAGTTGGCGTAGTGATTGGACGTCACGTGTTGCCTTTGTCGATGGGAGAGGTCATCGCATCTCACTGGATAGCTACCGCCCGCCTCAAACCGGTCAGTAAGGTTCTGTCCCGCCACAGTCCACCTGCTTCAATGGGTGCTTGGAGCTCAGGGTCAATGCCCGACAAGTGGACTGCAACACCGCACCAAACAACACGACCAAAAAAGGAAAGAAGGTACCAGCCCTTCGCTTTGCAAGCTGGAACGTCAGAACTATGTGTCCTGGCCTGTTGGAAGACCTTACACAAATCAACGATTCTTGGAAGACCGCCATCATTAACAACAAGCTCAGTGGACTCAATGTGGACATTGCAGCACTTCAGGAGACACGCCTCCCTGCGAACGGATCTCGAAGAGAGCAAGACTACACCTTCTTCTGGCAGGGTAGGGATCCTGAAGAACCAAGACAGCATGGAGTGGGCTTCGCCATCAGAAACTCTTTGCTCAGCATGACAGAACCTCCCTCAAATGGCTCGGAACGCATACTGTCCATCCGACTGTTCACCGCCTCTGGTCCAGTACACCTACTCAGCATCTATGCTCCAACACTCTGCTCCTCACCTGAAGCTAAAGACCAGTTCTACAAGGAACTCCATAATAACATTAGTAGCATTCCCAACACCGGACACCTATTCCTGCTGGGGGACTTTAACGCCAGGGTTGGGGCCGACCATGACTCATGGCCCAAATGCCTTGGGCACTATGGCATTGGAAGGATGAATGAGAATGGACAGAGACTGCTTTGAATTGTGTACCTATCATAACCTCTGCATCACCAACTCATTCGTTCACACTAAACCCTGTCACCAGGTTTCTTGGAGGCACCCAAGATCACGTCGTTGGCACCAGCTGGACCTCATCGTCACAAGGTGAGCCTCTTTAAACAGAGTTCAAATCACACGCAGCTTCCACAGTGTGGACAGCGTGACCGACCACTCCCTGGTGTGCAGCAAGGTTAGCCTCAAACCAAAGAAGCTGCATCACTCCAAGCAGAAGGGCCGCCCGCGCATCAACACAAGCAGAATTTCTCATCCACAGCTGTTACGTAAATTTCTAAATTCACTTGAAAAAGCCCTTCAAAACACTCCCACAGGGGATGCAGGGACCAAGTGGGCCCACATCAGAGACACCATCCATGACTCAGCAATGACCAGCTTTGGCAATCGTGCGAAGCGGAATGTAGACTGGTTTCAATCTCACATTGAAGAGCTGGAACATGTCATAGCCACTCAGCGCAGTGCACTGCTGAACTACAAGAAAGCCCCCAGCGAGTTAACATCCGTCGCCTGCTATACCTTCAGCACTGCACGAACTGCTTTGCCTGTGCTGGGACGAGGGAGCAGTACCACAGGACATGCGCGATGCCAATATCATCACCCTCTATCAGAACAAAGGTGACCGCGGTGTCTGCAACAACTACCGTGGAATCTCCCTGCTCAGCATAGTGGGGAAAGTCTTCGCTCATGTCACATTAAACAGGCTCAGAAGCTGGCTGAGTGTGTCTATCCTGAGGCACAGTGTGGCTTTTGAGCAAAGAGATCCACCATTGGCATGCTGTTCTCCCTTCGCCAACTACAGGACAAATGCCGTGAGCAACAGATGCCCCTCTACGTTGCTTTGATTGATCTCACCAAAGCCTTTGACCTCGTCAGCAGACGTGGTCTCTTCAGACTACTAGAAAAGATTGGATGCCCACCAAAGCTACTGAGTATCATCACCTCATTCCATGACAAATATGAAAGGCACAATTCAGCATAGCGGTGCCTCATCAGACCCCTTTCCAATCCTGAGTGGTGTGAAACAGGGCTGTGTTCTCGCACCTACACTTTTTGGGATTTTCTTCTCCCTGCTGCTTTCACATGCGTTCAAGTCCTCTGAAGAAGGAATTTTCCTCCACACAAGATCAGATGGCAGGTTGTTCAACCTTGCCCGTCTAAACGCGAAGACCAAAGTACGGAAAGTCCTCATCAGCGAACTCCTCTTTGCTGACGATGCTGCATTAACATCTCACACTGAAGAGTGTCTGCAGAGTGTCATTGACAGGTTTGTGGCTGCCTGCAATGAGTTTGGCCGAACCATCAGCCTCAAGAAAACAAACATCATGGGGCAGGATGTCAGAAATGGCCCATCCATCAATATCGGCGACCACACTCTGGAAGTGGTTCAAGAGTTCACCTACCTAGGCTCAACTATCACCAGTAACCTGTCTCTCGATGCAGAAATCAACAAGCGCATGGGAAAGGCTTCCACTGCTATGTCCAGACTGGCCAAGAGAGTGTGGGAAAATGGCGTACTGACACAGAACACAAAAGTTCAAGTGTATCAAGTCTGTGTCCTCAGTACCTTGCTCTACGGCAGCGAGGCCTGGACAAGGTATGTCAGCCAAGAGCGACGTCTCAATTTATTCCATCTTCGCTGCCTCCGGAGAATCCTTGGCATCAGGTGGCAGGACCGTATCTCCAACACAGAAGTCCTAGAGGCGACCAACATCCCCAGCATATACACCCTACTAAGCCAGCGGCACCTGAGATGGCTTGGCCATTTGAGCCGCATGGAAGATGGCAGGATTCGCCAAGGACACATTGTACAGGGAGCTCGTCACTGGTACCAGACCCACCGGCCGTCCATGTCACCGCTTTAAAGAAGTCTGCAAACGCGACATGAAGTCCTGTGACATTGATCACAAGTCGTGGGAGTCAGTTGCCAGCGATCGCCAGAGCTGGTGGGCAACCGTAAAGGTGGGGCTAAAGTGTGGCGAGTCGGAGAGACTTCGCAGTTGGCAGGAAAAAAGACAGAAGAGCAAGGGGAGAGCCAGCTGTGTCACAGCCCCGACAACCTATTTTATGTGCAGCACCTTTGAAAGAGTCTGTCACTCTAGTATTTGCCTTTATAGCCACTCCAGGCACTGTTTCACAAACCACTGACCACCTCCAGGCGCTTACCCATTGTCTCTCGAGACAAGGAGGCCAAAGAAGAACACTACCTCCTTTTCCTTTTTGCCTGCCCTTCCTAAATGTCGAATATCCTTGGATGTTCATTTCCCAGACTTAGTCACCCTGTAGCCACATTTCCATAATGGCAATTCCATCATTCCCATTTCCAACCATTTGGGCCTTTAAATCATCTACCTTGTTGCGAATGCTGCATGCATTCAGATAGAGTGCCCTTAACCTTGTCTTCTTGACATTCTGCATTCTAAGCCTAGTTGATGCTCACCTTTGTTTCACCTACCTTCTAATTTCACCTGCTACTTTTCTACATCCGGTTACCAGCTTTACTTCTTTCTAATTTGAGCTACCCCTCAGGTTCCCATCCCACTGACAAGCTAGTTTAAATCCTCTCCAACAGCAAAAACAAATCTCCCTGCGAGGATGTTACTTCTGGTCCTGTTAAGGTGTAGCCCATCCATCTTGTACAGGTCCCACCTGCCACAGAACTGGTCCCAATGCCTCAGAAATCTGATGCCCTCCCTCCTACACCAATTCTCCAGCCACATGTTCAATTAATTTCCTTCCTAACTCCCTAAAATCTGCTTTCAGGACCTCATCCCTCATCCTACCTATGTCATTGGTACCAATGTGGACGACGACCTCTTGCCCCAGAAGGATGTCCTGCAGCTGCTCCATGAAATCCTTGACCCTGGCACCATGTAGGCAAGACATCATCCTGGAGTCATGTTTACTGCAGCAGAAACGGGTGTCTGATCCCCTGACTATCGAATCCCCTATCATTATTGCTCTTCCGCTCTTCTTCCTCCCCGTGATTCCACGGACTTTGCTGTAGCTGCATTCCCCTGAGGAACTATCACTCTCACCAGTATCCAAAATGGAAAACCGATTAGCAATCGGGGGACTCCTGCACTGCCTGCCTGGTTCTCCGATACTGTCTGGTGGTTACCGATTCCCTCTCTGCCTGCAAGCTCCTAACCCGCAATGTGACCACCTCCCTAAACTTTCTATCCACATAGTCCTCTTCCTCCTGGATGCACAACAGTGACTCCAGCCACTGCTCGAGTTCTAAAACCCAGAGCTGAAGATTCTCAGCCAGTGACACTTCACACAGATGTGTTCGTCCAGGACATGTGGTGTGTCCATGACTTCTCACATAGCACAGGATGTACATTCCATTTGGTCAAACTGAACTGCAATAACATAACTTTGTTTTTATTATTACAGTAAAATAACTTACCAGTTACTCTCGAATCCCTGTACTGAAGAGAGAGGCAGCTGCTGGAGGCAGAAATAAAGAAAGAAAGAAAGAAAGGAGCCACTCCCTCATGCACCAAACTCCCACTTTACAATCGCTGCACTCAAATTTATTTTCTTCTTAATTTAAAGGTCTCCTCCTTACTGAAATCCCCCTTTCTAAAACTGCAAGAACCCTTAGTTACCTCTTACCTGGAATATGAATTTCAATTAACTGCTAGATGTAAATAAGACAAAAACTAACCTTGAGAGATTAAGCCTTAAAATTTAGTCACTTCGCAAATTCCCTTCTTCACACTCAGTGCAGTGGGGGATATGGGAGGAGGATGGCATTACTGGGTGCACAACTCTGCATGCATGAAGGGAAGTGTGAGGGAGGATGGCATTACTGGGGGCACAACTCTGCATGCAGGAAAGGATGTGCAAGGGGGGATGGCATTACTGGGGGCACAACTCTGCATGCAGGAAGTGAAGTGTCAGGGGGATGGCATTACTGGTTGGCACAACTCAGCAAGCGTGAAGGGAGGTGAAAGGGAGGATGGTTTTACTGGGGGCACAACTCAGCAAGCAGGATGGGAGGTGTGAGGGAGGATGTTGTTACTGGGGGCACAACTCAGCAAGCAGGATGGGAGGTGGAAGGGGGGATGGTATTACTGGGGGCACAACTCTGCAGACCTGTATGGAGGTGGGAAAGGGGATGGTATTGCCAGGAGCACAATTCTGCAGAAGTGTAGGGAGGTAATGTGTACCAGCCCTATGTAAAGGGTGGCTGCACTGTGCCACTGATTGTTTTTGTGTGAGTGATGGAGCAATGGTATTCCAGTCACCCTGTGTGTGGGGAGAGTGCCAGAAACGATTGATAAGTAAATGTTATCTGGTGGGTGGGCCAATCGAGGCAGCTGTTACAATCTTAATGTAGTCATGCTGTGCCACCTTTAATGGAAGCTAAGACGGGCAATGCTGTGTCACATAGATGATGAATGAAAGCACCTGACGTAGCAGTCAACATCATTCTTTGCCCTGCTCGGTATCTTTGAAGAAGTGAAGGAACCGTGTTTCATTGTTACTTACAGATGTGAATGGTTCACCCAATATTCATTGATCCGCTTGTCTTGAGGATCTATATTCACCGCGGGCAAAACCAACTGGCCACTGCAGCCCACGTGGAACCCCACAGTCGTGAGCAACAGCAGCAGCAATAACCCCCAAGAAGAGCTCGCCACTAGAGATTACCGCACATCGACAGGTCCCACATGACATACCTGCAGATGTCTGAGCATCAGTGTCAGAGGTGATTGCAGATTTCGAGAGAGGTGGTGACACATTTCTGTTCCCTAATCAATGATGAACTGCAGCCAATGGGCTTCGGTTGTCATCCTATCCCTGTGGCCCTCAAAATGACAGCGGCTCTGAACTATTATGTCCCTGCAGTATTTCAGGGGCCCATCAGAGACCTTTGTGCAGCTGAATCAGGGAGGTCACCGATGCCCTGTCCCAGAGGGCTGGAGACTATGTTCACTTTACAACAGACCCAGAGAGCCAGACCCAGAGGGCCATCACTTTCAGCTAAGTTGTGGATTTCCCACCGGTGCCAGGGGTCAGAGCTTGCACCCATGTGACCATCAAGGCTTCGACGAGGCAAACTGCTGTCAACGTCTGCCGTCCGGGCTTCCAATCGCTCAACGTACAGCTGGCATGTGAGCACCAGAAACGCTTCATGCAAATCTGTGTCCGTTTCTCAGGCAGCTGTCATGGTGCCTTCTTCCTGCACCAGTCCCAGCTGCCACTGCTATTCACTGAACTGGCTCAGATGGAGGTGTGGCTACTTGAAGACAAGGGCAACCCCTTGCAGACATGGCTCCTGATACCGGTGAGATACACCACCAATGCTGCATCGGAGTGATACAATGCCAGCCATGGAGCTACAACAGCCATCATTGAGCAGGCAATCGGCATGCTGATAATGTGCTTCCACTGACTGGATAGATTGGCTGGTGCCCTGCAGTATGAACCAGAAAGGGTAGATCATACCATTTCTCTTTGCTGTGTTCCGCACAACTACGCAGTCATCATGGGGGAGGCACTGCAGGAAGACGACTGACGTGAGCAGGAATCATCTTCAGATGATGGGGATACTGAGGACTAACAGCAGGAAAGGCACATTGGAGGTCAGAGAGCATCACAGACTCGGTGGGCCGAAGGGCCTGTTTCAGTGCTGTATCTCTAATCTAAAAAAAAAATGTGCCACATGCAGGGTGCGCAGCTGGCAAGGGATGCAGCCTTGAGTGGACAATGGGGAGCCCATCCTGACCACGATGCCTTATTGATCAATGGCCTCCTCACCATAAAGACCACCATGTGCTCTGCAAGCCACACAGCACCCTCGTTTACCTGTTGTAAAAGCAGATTTGGACAGGAAGGGAGAGATAGATTCACGGTCGGTAGCCAACACTAGTTTATTCATCTCGACAGGCTGTGAAACATGGTCCTGCATTCTAAAATACAGAGACAACAGAATATTACATGGACTAAATGTCATTTGCTCACCAAAGGTTGTGGCAAAATGAGATGGACACAATTACAGATAACCAGTACTCTTCAGTTCCTCCATGAAAGTGATTCTCTTAAATTCACTGTACCTATATCTCAGTCTATCACTGCCTTGTTCTTCAAGGACCTGTCCAAAGTGGAGGAGGTGTTCAGCCAAGCCTCCCTAATTAAAGCCCAGCAGGCAGATCCTGAAATAAAGTGCAGAGCATAGACTGCTTGTTCTGAGGCAGAGGCCACCCTGATCCCTGCGTGTTACTATGTGCAGGATGGGGTAGTAATGCAGAAGTGGAGAGCTCCTGGGAGACCTGCGGATGAGAAGTGACAGTGCTCCAACAGATTGCAGGACCTCCAGAATACCAGCATGAGATTTAATGGATAGCCCAAGCTATCCCGAAGGCTGGACATGTGGGTACTCGAAAACTTTAGCCTGAATAAGCAAGCACTTTTTCTGGCCTCACCTCCTGTCCAATATGGCCGAATATTGCCAAACCTGCCATGCTTGTCAGGTTGCATCAAACCCAAGGCCACAATTAAAACGGCCACCCTCAAACCAATTCGGACAGTTGGCAGACCCTTTGACCGAATATTGATAGACTGCGTGGAACCAATACTCAAAACCAAGCCCAGTCAACTGGTGGATGGTTTCCAGAGGGTGGAAATACCTGAGGGCAGATAGGAGGAGTAAGTCGAGGAGGAGGAGTAAGTCGAGGAGGAGGAGACCCCAGTTGAACCTCCAGCTACCAAACTGACAAACACTGACGTCATGGAAGGCTTAACCACCCAGCTGACACATCTGTCTGCCTGGACTACAACTGCAAGATCTCCCTTTTCAACAGCAGTGGGTGTACCTGCACCAGATGGACTGCAGCAGTTCAAGACGGTGGCTCGACAAGACCTTCACAAGGTCAATTAGGGACTGGAAACAAATACTGGCCTTGCCAATGAGGCCCACATCCCATGAAAGAATAAAAATAATCTATTGGAGGCTCTTTCTCTCAAAAAGGTGATTTCTGGTCTCACTATCAGTACTTAAACTGTGAGTTCCTGCACAACACTCTTATCAACCCATTCTGCTAATCCATGGACCTCATTTATTCACCATCATCCTGAATGTTCAACTAATATTTCACCTTGCCAGTAACACCGTACAACTGTTACATCCCTCGAATCACAGGAACACTCTGGAATTTATATCACCCCAGTACCCAGTCTGGGTAATTGGTCTGTGGATGTGATAGACCTGTCATGACCATCCAATTCCCACTACCTGCCCTTGATCTACCCCATTCTGTTCCTCAGAACCTTTATTACTAAACACACGAGCATCTGTGGCACATGTTACCTCATTAACTTCTATTGTTCGGTCAGAGTCTGAGATATTGTAATAAATGTTGACTAATCATGATGAAAGAAACTTAACAATTTTATTGTCATTTTTGCTCATTAATGTCTTCCCAACACCACATATTGCCTTCCCTGGGTCTTTTCATTATGTATGACTCTCTGATTTATGGGATACTAAATCTCCTGATTTGAAGTCAGTCTCAGATAGTCTTAAACAATGGTTCAGTGCTCTTCGAATTTTCAATTAGTCAGTTATGCAGTGAAATGGAACGAGTTATGGTAGCTTCTAGCACAGGAGGACTATTGCACAGAACAAAATGCAATTTGGGGTATCACACATAAACTAATTAATAGGGACGATAGCCGGCAACTATCTGGAGTGAATTCTCTGTGTGAACCGCCCATGCCAGGGTGGTTGTCAACTTGCAGTCTGGTTCACTGACCTGATATGTTAATTTTGCTTCTCTCTCCACAGATGCTGCCAGACATGCTGAGAATTTCTCAGCACTAATTCTTTTTATTTCAGATTTCCAGCATCTGCAGTATTTTGCTTTTATTATTGCAGTGTGATTCATCAGTTATTTATTTATTTTTTTGCAATACTTCAGTAAGGGGAGTAGATAGGCGGTTCTGTGGTCGAAAACGAGACTCCCGAATGGTATGTTGCCTCCCAGGTGCACGGGTCAGGGATGTCTCAGATCGGCTGCAGAACATTCTGAAGGGGGAGGGTGAACAGCCATTTGTCGTTGTGCACATAGGCACCAATGATATAGGTAAAAAACGGGATGAGGACCTACAAGCAGAATTGAGGGAGTTAGGAGCCAAGTTAAAAAGTACGACCTCAGAGGTAGTAATCTCAGGATTGCTTCCAGTGCCACGTGATAGTCAGAGTAGAAATGAAAGAATAGTCAGGATGAATGCGTGGCTTGAGAGATGGTGCAGGAGGGAGGGGTTCAGATTTTTGGGACATTGGGACCGGTTCTGGGGGAGGTGGGACTATGACAAATTGGACGGTCTACACCTGGGCCGGACTGGAACCAATGTCCTTGGGGGTGCTTTTGCTAACGCTGTTGGGGAGGGTTTAAACTAATGTGGCAGGGGGATGGAAACCAAATGAGGTCAGTGGAGAGTAAGGATGTAGTAACTAAAGCCTGTAAGGAACTAGATAATGAAGTCAGCGTGACTAAGGGAAAGAGTAGGCAGGGAGCAGATGATGAAAGCAAAGGGACTGGTGGTCTGAGGTGTATTTGTTTTAATGCAAGAAGTGTCATAGGTAAGGCAGATGAACTTAGGGCTTGGATTAGTACCTGGGAGTATGATGTTATTGCTTTTACTGAGACTTGGTTGAGGGAAGGGCATGATTGGCAACTAAATATCCCAGGATACCGATGCTTCAGGCGGGATAGAGAGGGAGGTAAAAGGGGTGGAGGAGTTGCATTACTGGTCAAAGAGGATATCACAGCTGTGCTGAAGGAAGGCACTATGGAGGACTCGAGCTGTGAGGCAATATGGGCAGAACTCAGAAATAGGAAGGGTGCAGTAACAATGTTGGGGCTGTACTACAGGCCTCCCAACAGTGAGCGTGAGATAGAGGTACAAATATGTAAACAGTTTATGGAAAGCTGTAGGAGCAACAGGGTGGTGGTGATAGGAGATTTTAATTTTCCCAACATTGACTGGGATTCACTTAGTGCTAGAGGTCTAGATGGAGCAGAATTTGTAGGGAGCATCCAGGAGGGTTTTCCAGAGCAGTATGTAAATAGTCCAACTCGGGAAGGGGCCATACTGGACCTGGTGTTGGGGAATGAGCCTGGCCAGGTGGTTGACGTTTCAGTTGGGGACTACTTTGGGAATAATGATCACAATTCCGTAAGTTTTAGAATCCTCATGGACAAAGACGAGAGTGGTCCGAAAGGAAGAGTGCTAAATTGGGGGAAGGCCAACTATGCCAAAATTCGGCAGGAGCTGGGGAATATAGATTGGGAGCAGCTATTTGAAGGTAAATCCGCATTTGATATGTGGGAGGCTTTGGAAGAGAGGTTGATTAGCGTGCAGGAGAGACAATGAGGGGTAGAAATGGCAAGATTAGGGAACCATGGATGACAGGTGAAATTGTGAGACTAGCTAAGAGGAAAAAGGAAGCATACATAAGGTCTAGGCGGCTGAAGAAAGACGAAGCTTTGAAAGAATATCGGGATTGTAGGCGCAATCTGAAACGAGGAATTAAGAGGGCTAAAAGGGGTCATGAAATATCTTAAGCAAACAGGGTTAAGGAAAATCCCAAAGCCTTTTATTCATATATAAGGAGAAAGAGGGTAACTGGAGAAAGGATTGGCCCACTCAAGGACAAAGGAGGAAAGTTATGCGTGGAGTCAGAGAAAATGGGTGAGATTCTAAATGAGTACTTTGCATCGGTATTCACCGAGGAGAGGGACATGACGGATGTTGAGGTTAGGGACAGATGTTTGATTACTCTAGGTCAAGTCGGCATAAAGAGGGAGGAGGTGTTGGGTATTCTAAAAGGCAGGTCCGGATGGGATCTATCCCAGGTTACTGTGGGAAGCGAGAGAGGAAATAGTTGGGGCCTTAACAGATATCTTTGCAACATCCTTAAACACGGGAGAGGTCCCGGAGGACTGGAGAATTGCTAATGTTGTCCCCTTGTTTAAGAAGGGTAGCAGGGATAATCCGGGTAATTATAGACCGGTGAGCCTGACGTCAGTGGTCGGGAAGCTGCTGGAGAAGATACTGAGGGATAGGATCTATTCCCATCTAGAAGAAAATGGGCTTATCAGTGATAGGCAACAGGGTTTTGTGCAGGGAAGGTCATGTCTTACCAACTTAATAGAATTCTTTGAGGAAGTCACAAAGTTGATTGATGAGGGAAAGGCTGTCGATGTCGTATACATGGACTTCAGGAAGGCGGTTCATAAGTTTCCCCATGGTCGGCTGATGGAGAAAGTGAAGTCGCATGGGGTCCAAGGTGTACTAGCTAGATGGATAAAGAACTGGCTGGGCAACAGGAGACAGAGGGTAGCAGTGGAAGGGAGTTTCTCAAAATGGAGACGTGTGACCAGTGGTGTTCCACAGGGATCCGTGCTGGGACCACTGTTGTTTGTGATATACATTAATGATTTGGAGGAACGTATAGGTGGTCTGATTAGCAAGTTTGCAGACGACACTAAGATTGGTGGAGCAGCAGATAGTGAAGGGGACTGTCAGAGAATACAGCAGAATATAGATATATTAGAGAGTTGGGCAGAGAAATGGCAGATGGAGTTCAATCAGGGCAAATGCGAGGTGATGCATTTTGGAAGATCCAATTCAAGAGTGAACTATACAGTAAATGGAAAAGTCCTGGGGAAAATTGATGCACAGAGAGATTTGGGTTTTCAGGTCCATTGTTCCCTGACGGTGGCAACGCAGATCAATAGAGTGGTCAAGAAGGCATACGGCATGCTTTCCTTCATCGGACGGGGCATTGAGTACAAGAGTTGGCAGGTCATGTTACAGTTGTATAGGACTTTGGTTCGGCCACATTTGGAATACTGCGTGCAGTTCTGGTCACCACATTACCAAAAGGATGTGAATGCTTTGGAGAGGGTGCAGAGGTGGTTCACCAGGATGTTGCCTGGTATGGAGGGCGCTAGCTATGAAGAGAGGTTGAGTAGATTAGTATTATTTTCATTAGAAAGACGGAGGTTGAGGGGGGACCTGATTGAGGTGTACAAAATCATGAGAGGTATAGACAGGGTGGATAGCAAGAAGCTTTTCCCCAGAGTGGGGGATTCAATTACAAGGGGACACGAGTTCAAAGTGAAAGGGGAAAAGTTTAGGGGGGATATGCGTGGAAAGTTCTTTACGCAGAGGGTGGTGGGTGCATGGAACGCATTGCCAGCGGAGGTGGTAGACACGGGCAAGATAGCGTCTTTTAAGATGTATCTAGACAGATAAATGAATGGGCAGGAAGTAAAGAGATACAGACCCTTAGAAAATAGGCGACAGGTTCAGATCGAAGATTTGGATCGGCGCAGTCTTGGAGGGCCGAAGGGCCTGTTCCTGTGCTGTCATTTTCTTTGATCTTTGTTCTTTGTTCTTTAATCACCACCTGATTCCTTTCACAGAGTCCATTACTGAAAGGACTTTCAGCTGTGGTATTCATGCTCATGATGTTGTTATCTTCACCCATGTCTCTGAACCCGTCACTGGCAAATTCCCCTCCATTATCAGTCAGAAACTTTACTGGTGTTCCAAGTTTGTAACTGTCCAAGACTGTAACTTGTTATTACTTTACTAAATTAGTAACTAGTATCGTAATCAAATAAATAAATAAGGATTTACAGACATGGCAGAGCAGATGTGCCATAACTGCAATATGTGGGAGCTTGTGGAGAGCATTATGATGCTGGACAAGCAGATCTGTGGTTAAGTGTCTACAGCTCAAGTAACTTTGTCTCCGAGTTGCTGAGGTGGAGTCCGAGCTGCATACATTGTGCACCCTCAGAGAGGGGGAGAGTTACCTGGACACAATGTTCCAGGAGGCAGTCACGCCTCTTAGGTTTATTTCAAGTTCAGAGTTAGTCAATGGTCAGGGAAAGGAGGATGTGACTGTGAGTCAGGCGGGTCTGGAGATCCAGCATTTAATTATGGAGGAGCCTTGGCTCTTGACTTTGACCAACAGGCATGAGATACTTTCTACCAGTGTGGAAGAGAACAAGGACTGCTGGGTGGATGAGCAAACTGACCATAGCACCATGATAAAGAAGCCATTCAATTGGGCCAGAAAAACAGAATGTGACAATGATAGGGGACAGTATAGTCAGGGGATGGATACTTTTATCCATGACCTGGAATTCCAAAGGTTGTGTGCCTTCCCGTTGCCAAGATGAAAGACACCTATTCACAGCTGGATCTGAATTTGGAGTGGATGGGGGAGGATCCAGCAGTCATGGTCCATATAGGAACATAGAAAATATATAGAAACAGGAATGATGTTCTAGTGAGAGTGTTTGAGAAGTTAGAGTCCAAATTAAAATGTAGAAGCTCAAACATAATAATCACTGATTGTTAGTTGGGTCACAGACCAATTGGAATCGGGACAAGAAGATCAGAGAATTAAATGTGTGGCTCAATGTGTGGTGTGGAAAGGAGGGTCTTCCATTCATGGGGCACTGGGAAAACAGGGAGCTGTTCCATTGGTATGGATTCCACTTAAACCAGGCTGGGATTATTGTCCTGATGAATTGTATAACCAGGGATATGGACAGGGAATGAAAGTAAAAGAGTGGGGGAGGGTTCAGGTGAAGGGAGATTTATAAAACTAAATAGAAAATTACCAGGAACCAGAGCAGTGTAATGATTTGACCACAGGCAGCAAAGTAGGGCAGGAGGGGACAAAGAGTTTAACGGTCAGGGAGTAAGGTCAATGAAAAGAGTCATATGAAAAAAAAATTAAAGGCTCCTTCTCTGAATCCATTATAAAATGGATGAACTAGTGGCAGAAATGAAGATAAATGCTTTAGATTTAATTGCCATTTCGATCCCGAGATGGAGTTTTGATGATTGAAGTCATCACCGGGCATGGTCGGGCAAAGGGATGGAGCACTAACATGGGTGTTAGAGCAAAAGAGAGTTGTGAGAGGAGGGTGGGTTTTAGTCGGGCTGGAGAATGTTCCTGATATAGAAGGATATTATCATAAGTAATGATCTGCTGTCAGTGTACATTTGGATGCTGACCCTTTATGTTCTGATCATATCTTTCAAGGGCAGCATGGAAATGGGAAAGAACAGCTGGAGGGCTGGAGTAAATACTTGAAGGCTCCAAGGAAAAACAGGTCAACAGGGAAGAGTAGAATCACATGAGGACAATACCAGTTATCTGGTGAATGAATCAGAGACATTGAAGGAGAATTGCATGATCAACCATGTCAAAGATTGCAGAGAGACTGAGGAGGTCTTGTGGATGGATAGAGCGTTGCAATAGAAGTCACAGAAGGTGTGATATTTCACTTTGTTTGGGACAGTTTGAAGATTGTGGCAGGGGTGGAAACCTGATTGAAGAGAGTCTAATTTGATTTAGTCAGAAGGATGCACACGGTTTTGGGAGGCGAAAACATGCTGAAGGAATTTGGAGAGGAAAGAGAGATGTGAGATGGGATTGGAGTTTTTTTTTTAAGAACAAAGGGGTTGGGCCTTGACTTTTGAGGAAGGGGTGACAATAGTGGTTTTGAAAGGGATGGGGAAGAAAGTGAGAATAGAGACACATGTCAAATATCAACTAATATGAGGACCAAGAACAGGAGTGATTATTATTTGAGTAGAAATAAGCTCAAGGTTGTAGGAGGTGTCTTTCATGGACTAGACACATTTGCACAGAGACAGACGGGAGAAAGGAGAGAGATTGGTGAAAGAGCTTTGTTTAGGACAGAAAGGATTGTTTTGGTGGGCAATCGAAGGCTGATTTCAACAGGAGCTGGTGAAAAGTTGCTTTTAAAGTTAGATGAAAAGAAGGCGCAGAGTTTTTCACTCATTGTTGGAGGTGAGAGAGGAGAAGGTAAGGGAAAGGGTTTATAAAGTTTGCTGTTAGTGAAGAGACACAGGGGATATCTTTGCATTCCAGGATGACCCTGGAGAAATGACCACATAGAGGACAGTGAGGCTGCTTCATGTAGTCCAGCATGAACCAGCTGTGGAGAAGAAACAATCAAGAATCCATCAACTGACTTGGGACAGGAAATCTGAGGGCAGAACAAGATCTTCTATGAGTGTGTGAGAGAGTCAAAGAACCAGTAAAGATTAAATGTTTCTCGAACACTGATTCAATTTTGGCCTCTTTTGAGGAACTTTTTTCTGCATTTGTACCTTTTCTAACTATCTATATTTATTCTTGAAAAAATATAGTTGACATGAATTGATCCAATGGTGAATTGTAATGATTGTCAGAACATACTGTTAGGGTGGCACAGTGGCGCAGTGGTTAGCACCACAGCCTCACAGCTCTAGCGAAACCGGGTGCTCCGGTTTCCTCTCACAAGCCAAAGGACTTGCAGGTTGGTAGGTAAATTGGCCATTATAAATTGCCCCTAGTATAGGTAGGTGGTAGAGAAATATAGGGACAGGTGGGGATGTGGTAGGAATGGAGGATTAGTATAAATGGATGGTTGATGGTCGGCACAGACTCAATGGGCCGAAGAGCCCGTTTCAGTGCTGTATCTCTAAAAACTAAACTAAAAAATACTGCCTGAGGTTGTTCTAAGGGTGCAGAATTGGCCATTTATTGTTCCTGCTTCTTTATTGGGAATTAATTTGATGTCATCTGATGGTGTCCGGTCACTGCAACTCCACAAATTTAGCAGTTAAATTAACATCTGGATATTTTATGTTATATCACTTTGTTTATCTACATTAACATTCATCTTTAATATTATTGGTAATTATACAGCACTATCCAAAGTCTTGTAAAAGATAATAAGTCTTCTCATTGTTTTTCACCTGTCCACAAGGAAGTGACTGAGAAATCTATAAGCCCTGCTCCAGATCGTTGTTCATTCCTTGTTATCAACACAATTTCCCATTCAATGTAAACAAATATTTCACCCCATTCTTCAGCTCCTCTCTGAATTTCCTCTGTGTCAGTCCATAGATACAAGTGTTTGTGCAGGAACTGAGAAGCTGCAACATAAATCCAACTTGTTGTGCAATATATATCGGGTTACTGTAATATTTGTCTGTGTAATTAAAGTTTTCCACTGGCTGGTCTATCACAAGAACAACATACGTCATCCACAATAGTATGAAATTGGCAGAAAGAGTGAAAAGTAAAATCATGGAATTCCTCCGATTCCTCACCTCTGGATCATTCTGATTCTCACTGTTTCTCCGGAGTCCCCTGCGAACTCTATTTGCCATTATAATGTGTCTGACAGTCAAAGCATTGAACAACAGAATTAACAGTATTGGCAAGATAGGGTTGATGATGCCTTTGATACACGCGTATGCCCTCCACAAGGGGGAGGTGAGGTAATCAGCTGTAGCATCACAATACCAAGGTACATTGTCAATTATAAATACAGGGTCACCTGTATAGTAATAGGGAATATTTACAAGACAGCTCACCACAAACAAGATGGCGATAACCATGGTCACTGTTTTCTCTGTGTTATATTTTGATTGTAGCTTCTGACAGCAAATTGTTACAAAGCGATCAAAAGTGAAGGCGACAGTAAACCAGACAGAACAGTCTAAAGCTGCAGTGTATGTGACAAGGTTCACCTTACACACAGGAGTTATAAACAGGAAACTAATTGGAAAGTACATGATATTAATCCGGTGTAATATCACATGGATGATAATCACCATTAGATCCGCCACTGCCATGGCCACCAGATAGTGAGTGATACATTTGGAGAGACCGCACTTTCCTCGAGACAAAATCACAATCGCCACCAAGTTAACTGGAAGAAACAGAAAACATGAAATTTACCTCGAAACTGTCCCCAAACATTTTGAAGAATTATTTCAAGTTGAATCAGACAGTATGGAAATATAGGGTTTCCAGATCCGAATTCAATGTGTAATTTTTATTGAAAGATCTATTTATTTGTAGCAGGGAAATCTGTGGCACAATGTATGGGAAATTAAAATGTAAAAAACGTTCTTGGCCTCAGATAGTGAAAAATATACTGTGGTAAAAGTAAAAGGATTGACATACTTTCTGGGGAATTCTGGTATCCAAAACACCAGAGCCTCCAAAAACAAGTAACTGCACCTCGGCTCCACCCTGTTGGGTTCTGATGATACTACCTTCGACAACAACACCCCTTCCCCTCTCTCCCAGATCTGTGATAGGGCTCCCTTGTCCTCACTTCCCATCTCATCAGCCTTTACATCCAAAGGATTATCCTCTTCCATTTCCACCACCTCCAGCATGATGCCACCACCAAATACATCTTCCCCTCTCCGCCCCTCCCCTCTCAGCATTCTGAAGGGATCGTTCCCTCCACAACACCTTGATCCACTCCTCCCTCACCCCCAATACCTCATCCCCTTTACACGGAACCTTTAATGCAATCACAGGAGGTGTAATACCTGCCCGTTTACCTCTGCTTTCCTCACTAGCCAATGCCCCAAACACTGCTTCCATATAATGCAGCAATTTACTTGTACTTCTTTTAATTTACTATACTGTATTCACCGTTCACAATGTGATTGTCTCTACATTGGGGAATCCAAACGCATTTGGGTGACTGCTTTGTGGAACACCTCCACTCATTCTGTAAACATGACCCCAAGCTTTCTATTGTTTACTATAATAATTCACCAACCTGTTCCATGTCCTTGACCTACAGCAGTGTTCCAGTCAACATCAACGCAAGTTCGAGGAACAGCACCTCATCTTCAGATTAGACACTCTACAGCCTTCTGGATTCAACACTGAGTTCAACAAATTCAGAACAGGACTGTCTTTTCATTCTAAAATAAAAACAAAATACTGGAGATACTGGAAATCTGAAATAAAAGCAAGAAATGCTGGAAATACACAGCAGGTCAGGCAGCATCTGTGGAGAGAGAAGCAGAGTTAACGTTTCAGATCAGTGACCCTTCTTCAGAACTGGCAAATGTTACAAATGTAATAGGTTTTAAGCAAATAAAGTGAGGGTGGGGCAAGAGATAACAAAAGTCAAGTTGTTGATAGGACAGAGGGTCACAGAGAATAACTGACCAGAAGATCTTGGAGCAAAGACAAACGGTATGTTAATGGTGTGCTGAAAGGCAAAGAGTTAGTGCAGAGCGGATGTTAATGGACAGAAAAATGAACAACCCTGGCCGAAAGCACAAAGATGAAAAAATCAGTGGGTAGGCACACGGTAAAAAAATGAATGATTAAACAAACTAAAATAAAATAAACAAATAAAAATCATAAATTATGAAAAATAAAAATAAACAAAGAAGGGGGGCCCTTCATGCTCTGAAATTATTAAACTCAATGTTCAGTCCAGCAGGCTGTAGTGTGCGTAATCGATAATTGAGATGCTGTTACTCGAGCTGGTATTGATGTTCACTGGAACACTGCAGCAAGCCCAGGACTGATATGTGGACATGACAGCAGGGGTGTATGTTGTAATGGCAAGCAACCGGAAGCTCAGAGTCATGCTTTTGGACTGAGCGGAGGTGTTCAGCAAAGCAGTCACCCAATCTGCGTTTGGTCTCCCCAGTGTAGAGCAGACCACATTGTGAGCACTGAATACAGTATACTACATGGAAAGAAGTACAAGGAAATCGCTGCTTCATCTGAAAGGTGTTTCTGGGGCCTTGGATCATGTGAAGACAGAAGGTTAAAGGGCAGGTGTTACACCTACTGTGATGCATGGGAAGGTGTCGTGGGAAGGGGACGACGTGTTGGGGGTAATGGAAGAGTGGACCAGGATGTCACGGAGGGAACGATCCCTTCAGAATGCTGACATTAGGTGGGGAGGCAACTTGCATTTGGTAGTGGTATCACGCTGGACGTGGTGGAAATGGCGGAGGATGATCCTTTGGATGTGGAGGCAGGTGATGACTGTATTAGTGCCGTTTCCTGCTCCCGCCCCGAAATAGAAAATTTTATCAACTTTGCTTCCAATTTCCCCCTTCTCTCACTTTACATGGTCCATCTCTGACACTTCCCTTCCCTTCCTTGACTTCTCCGTCTCAATCTCTGGGGATAGACTGTCTACTAATAATCATTATAAGCCGACTGACTCCCACAGATAGCTCGACTGCACTTCTTCACACCCTGCCTCCTGTAAGGACTACACTCCATTCTCCCAGTTTCTCCATCTCCGACGCATCTTCTCTGATGATGCAACCTTCCACGACAGTCTTCTGATATGTCTTCCTGTTTCCTCAACCGAGGATTAACACCCCCAACTGTGGTTGACAGGGCCCTTGACTGTGTCCAGCCTATTTACCACATCTCTATCCTCACCACTTCCCCTTCATCCCAGAACTGCCACAGGGATCCCTTTGTCCTCACATTCCACCCCACCTGCCTCCACATCCAAATGAGCATCCTCTGCCATTTCTGTCATGTCCAGCATGATGGCACGACTGAACACATTTTCCACTCCCCTCTCCTGTCAGCATTCCGAAGGAATCATTCCCTCTGCAGCACTCTGGTCCACTCCTCAATTGCCCCCAACTCCTCATTCCCTTCCCATGGCACCTTCCCCTGCAGTCGCAGGAGGTGTAATACCTTCCATTTTACCTCCTCTCTTCTCACTTTCCCAGGGCCCAAACACTCCTTTAAGGTGAAGCAGCAATTTACTTGTACTTCTTTCAATGTTGTCTACTGTATTCACTGCTCACAATGTGCTCTCCTCTACAATGGGGAGACCAAATGCAGATTGGGTGACCACGTTGCGGAACACCTCCGCTCAGTCCAAAAGCATGACTCTGAGCTTCTGGTTGCTGGCCATTTCAGCATACACCCCTGCTGGCATGCCCACATATCAGTCCTGGGCTTGCTGCAGTGTTCCAGTGAACATCAACGCCAGCTCGAGGAACAGCATCTCATTTACGGATTAGGCACACTACAGCCTGCTGGACTGAACATTGAGTTTAATAATTTCAGAGCATGACAGCCCCCTTTTTATTTTTGTTTTCTTTTTGTTATTATTTGCTATTTCTTATTTGTTGATGTTATTTTAGTTTGTTTCGTAATTCATTTTTTATTTACCATGTGCCTACCAACTGTCTTTTTTTTCATCTTGGTGCTTTAGGCGAGGGTTGTTCATTTTTCTGTCGATTAACACCCTCTCTGCACTAACACTTTGTCTTTCAGCACACCATTAACATACCGTTTGCTTTTGCTCCATGACCTTATGGTCAGTTATTCTCTGTCACCCTCTGTCCTATCAACATATCTCTTTGCTCACCCCCACTTTATTTACTTGAAACCTAACATTTAACATTCTAATATTTGCCAGTTCTAATGAAGGGTCACAGACCTGAAACGTTAACTCTGCTTCTCTCTCCACAGATACTGCCAGACCTGCTGAGTATTTTCAGAACTTTCTGTTTTTATTTCAGACTTCCAGCATCTGCAGTATTTTGTTTTTATTATTCTGGAGAGTGCATTCTCCCCCTGTTGGGTGACGGTCTGTACGACATGAAGATCACACTCTCGTCCTGTTGGGTGACGGTCTGTACAACATGGAGAGCACACTCTCGTCCTGTTGGGTTATGGTCTGTACGACATGGAGAGCACACTCTCGTCCTGTTGGGTGACGGTCTGTACAACATGGAAAGCACACTCTCGTCCTGTTGGGTTACGGTCTGTACGACATGGAGAGCACACTCTCGTCCTATTGGGTAACATCTGTACAACATGGAGAGCACACTCTCGTCCTGTTGGGTGACGGTCTGTGCAACATCGAGAGCACACTTTCGTCCTGTTGGGTTACGGTCTGTACGACATGGAGAGCACACTCTCGTCCTGTTGGGTGACGGTCTGTACAACATGGAGAGCACACTCTCGTCCTGTTGGGTTACGGTCTGAACAACATGGAGAGCACACTCTCGTCCTGTTGGGTGACGGTCTGTACAACATGGAGAGCACACTTTCGTCCTTTTGGGTTACGGTCTGTACAACATGGAGAGCACAATCTCACCCTGTTAGGTTATAGTTTGTACTACATTGACAGTGAATTCTCCTCTTCTTTTTAAACATTGGCCAGGAAAAGTGCAGAATGGAAAAATCTTGTGGATTGGACCATGCTTCAGTAACAGGAATCACCAGGAGTTCCCTTCCACTTGCATTGAGAAACAAAATCAAAGCTGAATTCAAATCCATGGAAACAAGAGAAATTCTGCAGTTACATGATCTCTCAACATGAAATAAAATTACAGTACAATAACTCCTAGAATCCTTGGTTACTAAGTCAACCTACTAACAACATCAGCACATTTAAAATTGCTTATTTATTTCTGATCTGATGTTCATATAGACTTCAGAAAAGTTTCCAGTGTAAACATTAACCAGAATTGATATTTTAGCATTTTCTATGTTGAAAATTCAAGAAACAATATAACTGTAATTCAAAAATCATATTAAGATAACAGGAGAGTAACTTGCCACTTAACAGATGCCATCAAACAGGGAAAATATAACATGAAGAATCACACATTGATATTTAACTTTTATTCTGGTATTTGACTGTCTTACCAGGAATACTGACGGCTGCAAGAATAGGGTAGTAAATGAGTTCGATCTGGTAAATTACAGGGTATCCCATTTCTTAGGTGAAACACCAATGTAGAGACTTCTTCAGAGGAGCCCTTATTAATAGCAAAGACCAATCTCCAGGGTGTCAGTCATCTGGGAAATGTGAGCAGGGATATTAGATACAGTCCAGTGAACAAATTGCTTAATGAACCATTTTTTTCATTTTATACTGAAGCTCTGTGCTCCAGAACTAGCTGCACCCCTGCTCAACCTGTTCCACTACAGCTACACCACTGTGGAAAATTGTCCAGGTATGTCCTGTACACGAAAAGCAGGACAAAATCAACCCGGCCAATTACTGCCACATCAGTCTACTCTTGATCATTGTTATGAACAAGTTTTGATTTTGAATCTGTTTATTTTTTTCTCTGAACAAATTTCCCTGTTTTTGCTACACCTGTCCATAAATAGATTAGTGATTGAATTTATTTTCCTCTCTTAAACCTGACAATAAATGACCACAACAACAACACGGTTGTTAGAGTTAAATCAAAGAAGGAGGATTTATTTGCACAATCTTAAACTGGGAAAGGTGATTAACTTCACCACGAATGCTTACAAACATTCAGGGAAATGTTAAAGGCATAAAAAGGCAAGGGCATTTATTAAATAGAACTGCGAACTGCATGAATTTCAATTAAAACTCGTGTTCAATTAAATTATCAAAAAGAGTCCAATGACTGGAGATCACCAACTGGGAATGTCGAATTCAGGAGAAGCTGTTGGAAATATCGATTCTCTTACAAATTTCTTCTTCTTTACAATCTCAGATATAAATGGAGGTAACTTATTTTGGGTAAAGCCACCTTTTAGTTGGACAGGAAGCTCGCCGAGCGCAGGTTTTTTTGCTGTTTTTGTAAACTGTGCCTTTAGTTTTCTTCGCTGTGTGCAGTCTGTGTTTTCTTTCATTTTTCTGGCTTTTGCAGACTGTCTTAGAGAGAGATTTGTAGGTTCAGGCAGCTGGGCTAATCTGACCAAAGGCAGCTGCAGACTGAAACAGGCTGTACCCGCACACTATTAGAGTTTCAAATCCAGGCAGGTTGGATAGGCTATTCTTGTTCCTAAACACTAAACCCTTTAGAAGTTGCTGTCCCATGATATTTTTCCTCCATTTTAACAAGTGGAACTGCTAAAACTGAACTTACCAAACAAAATGGGGGTTGACATTAATACTCAAATGCACAAAACACAATTTACAAGGGGGTTTCCATCTATTCATGACACCTTTACCACTCACAGAAAAAAATGAGTTCTACTTAATACTTTTTCTTTCCTTGTTTTTCATTAAAAAGAAATAAAGAAGTAAAGATGTTTTCATTCATTCTTTCATTCACATGTAAAACTTTGCTGAAGTCTGGGAGAGCTAATATGAGCTCATTCAGTGAGATGGTTTTCAAGTTTGTAAACGCCTCCTGGCACGTCCCTGTCCATTTCACCTTGGCTTTTTGTGTTAGTGCCTTTATTAGTGGGGATGCTAGGGTGATCAATGTTGAGAACAACATTCGGTAATTTGTATACCGCCGTATGGATTCCCCAAGCTGCAGAATATTAGTATCTAATACAGTGGAATGATTTCTGGAAGGCAGGTTGTTAACAGACCGTCCTGGTTTCAGCATTTCTTTCCAAATTGTGTCAGGTACAGGTCCAATGACAGAATTGACAGGAAAATAGTAAATACAAATTTCTCTTGGTTCCCAGTCTAATCTGAACTATCTTCTCAGAGCTTCGCCGTCAGGGATCCCGCCTAACTAACTGGTAGCATGTCTCCCATATCCAAGCCATGAACCACGAGGGTGATACACCCTGGCTGATCTTTACAGATCTCTTTGAATTTCTTTAGCAGGTTGGACATGTCCTCCTGCTGCTTGTGTGTGAGGTGTGTCAGCTGGGTGGTTAAGTCTTTTAAGATTTCTGTGTTTGCCAGTTTGGTAGCTGGGGGTTTAACTGGTGTCTCCTCCTCCTCGACTGACTCCTCCTGGCTCCCTCCTTTACTTCCACCCTTTTCCAATCATTCACCAGTTGACTGGGCTTGCTTTTGGTTAGTGGTTCCACACAGTCCATCAACACTTGGTCAAATGGTTCACCGAATCCCGAAACCTGTTTGAGGGTGGGGCAGTTTAATTGTGGACTGGGATTTACCTGTAACCTGGAAAGCTTGTCAGGTTTTGCAATATTCAACCACATCGGACTGGAGGTGAGGCAAGAAAAAGTGTTTACTTACTCGGATTAAAGTTTTCCGATTACTGACATGTCCATCCATCGGGATAGCATGGGCTCTCCTTAAAATCACTGGCTGTTTTTTTGGCAGAACTACAGTCTGGTGGAATACTGTCGACTCCTCCGCCTGGGAGGTCTCCACTTTCATATTACTACCCCCTCTCGGAAGTGGTGACACTCAGGGGTTGGAGTGGCCTCTGCCTCAGAACAAGCCGTCTGTTCTATGTGCTTTATTCAGGATCTACTTGCTGGGGGTGAATTAGGTCGGCTTGGCTGAGAACCTCCTCCCCTTCACATTGGTCCTTAAAGAATGTTTCAGCTAACCAGACCTCCGGCTCATCCAGCTGGAGCACTGGTTCACTTTCAAATATTCGGGCCTGTCTGGCTTGGAACCAAGACACTACACAATCGTAGAAGATCCCTGGTACTTGCTCCTGTAGTAGTTCAGTTTCCCTGGTTTCACTGGGCTGCTTTGAGATTATAGGGGTTACTATTATCTTGCTACCAGCCAAATCATTTCCCAGTAGGAAGTCTATCCCTGCTACTCTGGGGCAATTCCTTTGGTTAATGGGCCTGAGACTAGGTCACACTGTAAGTGGACTCAATGGAGGGGAACATACAGGTAACCTCCTCCCACTCCACTGATCACTTAGGCTGTTCTCTAACATTAGGTACTCAGTCGCCCCTGTATCCCTGAGCATGACAATGGACTTGTTCATCTCCTGGTATTCCCTCCGAGGGTCCAAGGTCTCCCATAAGGAATCTCTGCTGGTCCTGCTTTGCTCTTTACTGGGGTATCCTCCGTGGGACCATCCTTTTGGAGATCTATTAAACCCACTGGTTTTCTGTTTAATCTCCAGCAGTCTGGCCTGGAGTTACCCACTTTGTTGTAGTGGGAGCATACTGGTCTCCAGAGTTTCTATTTGTGTGCCTGGAGTGGACACTTTGCACCCTTGTTTCTACTCCTCTTTCCAGGTGTGGCTCCCTTTCTACCCCAACACTCTCTTCTTATCCTCCCACAGTATGTGGGAGTGGCTTTGTGAGGATCTTCTGAGTAGCCAGTCCTATGTGTGAAGTCATAGCCATCGGCAACAACTGTGGCCTCTCTGGCTATGTGGACTCTCTGCTCTTACAAGTCCACTCTTCGGTTAGACGGTAGGCAATTTTTGAATTCCTTCCACAATATTAGCTCATGTAATTCATCACAGCTATGCTGTATTTTTACAGATTGGAGCTGCTGATTTGTTTTTCCCTTTCAAATTCCTGATAACTCTGCAGGGGTTTCTTTCAAGCTTTCCTGAATTGTTAGTGATATGCCTCTGGGTCCAACTCATAATCACTAAGGATGGCAGCTTTGGTCTGCTTGTAATTAGCAGACATTTCAGTGGTCAGTATAGAATAGACCCCTTGAGCCTTCCCTGTTACCTGACCCTGAAGTTTGAGGGCCCACATTTCTTGTGGCCATTGTAGTTGTGCCGTTACCTTCTCAAAAGTGGCAAAAAAACCAATTCCACCTCACTCTCTTCAAATTTTGCAACAAAATTAGCATACTTAAGACCCTCAAAGCCTGATTCTGGGTTTGGGAGATTTGGCGGTTAGTGGGTGAAGAGAGATTTTCCCGAGCAGCCTCCAATTGTCTCAGCTCTCTCTCTGCTTGAGCCATTTCCAATTTTTCTAGCTGAGAAACATTTCTTTCTCCTCTCTCTCTCTCTTTCTGTTTCTCTTTCCTCTTTCTGTTTTTCCTTTTCTCTTTCCTGAAACTCCAGTTACATCCTGAGTTATTCCTGTTCTATTCTGGCCATGGGAGATGGGACAGTTTCAGGAGTTAATTCCTCATCTACCTGTTCCGGAATGGAACTGTGTCCTAAGTGCTGAGCCAGCACATTAAGGACCTCAGGTCATTTCACCTTATTTTCACTTGTATCTCCCTAGCCATAGCTTTAACTGGTCTTCACGCAGGTTTGCCAACGTTTCAGCAGTTCCATTGTCTTGCAGCAAAAACATCTTTCAATCAAAATGTGCCATTTTCTAATGTTAGACTGAGAGGGTTTTGTTATGGTCGTTTATTTGTCTTCATTATCTTTTCAGCTCCCAGATTTTCCCCTTTTGGTTTCCAAGCAGATTATTTTAAATTTCTGATTCAGATCGTTCCTTACAATTGGTCCTTCATGGATTTATTACGGACTTGAGCTCCCAATTTCTATGTTACAAACAGGTAGTTAATCCTTTTTTTCTCTTAACTTGTTTCCCTTTTTTTCCAATCATCTGTCCATAAGTAGATCAGTGATTGAATTTATTTCCCTCTCTTAAATTTTGATAATAAATGACCTGGAACATTCTGCCTATGAGGGTATTGGAAACAGAGACAATGATTTCAGATGGAAGTTGGACAGACACTTGAAGTACATAATCTTGCTGGGCAACAGGGATCGAGCGGGTGAATGGGACTGATTGGATGACTCAATGCAGAGCCAGCATGGACTCGATGGGACAAATGGCCTCTTTCTGCACTGGAAATGACTCGATGATTCTATATCTCTGTGATACAAATGTGCCCAGGAATTCAGGAAATTCTTTGGGTCTCAACCATCAAATCTACAAAGTTATTGTCACTGCTGCTGTGCAGGATTAAAGGAAGGGATTGAACCAGAATGGTTTTAAATGATTACTGAGAAATCAGGGTAAAAGACAGCACTGACTCCTCTCCAAAATACTGCTCAAAGCTTTCAGTTTTAAGGAGGGTGTGAAAGGAGGTGTTGGAGTGTTAGAGGTTTAGGCAGAGAATTCCAGAACATGAGGCTCACATAAATATTGCATCATATTCTCACATGCCTGCTATGGGAGACAATGTTTTCCAAAATTATATATCAGCATAAATAAAGTTACCAGAAAATATCATTACAATGGTCCAACGTGTTCTCAACTGTTTTCTCTTAATCCAGCTGTACAATCTTCACAAATTAAATGTAACTTCACAGTCAGATTGCATGTTTCAGTTCTATATGAGCATTTTGCACTCAATAAATTGATATATTTCGAATGGGTTGGCTGGATATACATGATCTTCTAAATATTTTAGCATTTTATTTTGTAATAAATACATGGAGAAGCAGCAGGGAGTGATTTACTGGATAACATAGATTGGGACAGAGATTGGGTCTGGATATTGAAGGGTGTATGGCATTTAGGAAGGACAGGAAGCTGGGAAAAGGTGCAGGGGTAGCTCTGTGAATTAATGATGGTATTAGCGCAATAGAGAAACAGGAGACGAGGATGTAGAAGCTGTTTGTGTAGAGGTGAGAAATCATATACACAAGAAGTCACTTCTGGGAGTGCTGTATAGGCCACCTAGCATTAACCAGATTGTAGGAAGGGGTATAAAGGAAGAAATAGTAGTAGCTTGTCAGAAAGGTAGAGAAATACTTATGAGGGATATTAATCTACATCTAAACTGGAAAAATCAGATGGGCAGAGATGAGGAGTACATCGAATTTTTTCGGGATAATTTCTTGGAACAATGCGTCCTGGAGCCAAACAGAGAGCAGGCTTTACTAGACCTGGTATTGTGCCACGAGATCAGATTAATTAATGATCTCACAGTTAAGGCGCCCCTAGGTAGCAGCGATCATCATATGTCTGCATGTTACATTCAGTTTGAGAGAGTGAAGTTTGAGCGTCCAAGAGCAGTACTTTCAACTTAAATAAGGGTAATTATGAGGGCATGAAAGCAGAGCTAGCTAAAGTGCACTGGCAAATCAGGTTAATTTATAGGTCAATAGAGATGCAGTGGCAGACATTTAAGGGGATATTTCAAAATACACAGAATGGAAACATTTCAACGAGAAAGAAAAATTCCAAGGGTGGAACGCGCCATCCATGGTTAACTAAAACAAACTTAAAGAAAAGGCTATAATTCCACAAAGGTGGGAGGCAGGTCAGAAGATTGAAAAGAATATAAATAAAACAGCAAAGAATGTCTAAAAGATTGATAAGGAATGTAAAACTATAGTATGGGAGAAAGCTAGCTAGAAATATAAAGACAGATAGTAAGAGGTTCTATCGATATTTAAAAAAGAAGAGTTAACAAAGTGAGTGTTGGTCCTGTGGAAAGTGATTCTGGGGAATTAATAATGGATAATAAGGAGATGGCAGATGAATTGAGGAGATATTTTGCATCAGTTTTCACTATTGAGTATACAAGTAATATCTCAGTATTAGCTGTTAGTCAGGAAATGGAAGGGAGGGAGGAACTCAAGAAAATTACAATCACCAGGGAAGTGGTACTAAACAAATTGCTGGAGCTGCGGGCTGACAAGTCTTCGGGTCCTGATGGACTTTATCCTAGGGTGTTAAAATAAGTGGCTGGTGAGATAGTTGATGTGTTAGTTTTCATTTTCAAAAATTCCCTAGATTTGGGGAAGGTACTGTTCGATTGGAAAATAACAAATGTAACTCCTTCATTCAAAAAGGGTGGGAGACAGAAAGCAGGAAACTACAGGCCAGTTCGCTTAACATCTGTCTTAGGGAAAATGTTTGAAATTACTATTAAAAACGGTATAGCAGGGCATTTAGAAAAAAATCAAGGTAATCAGGCAGGGTCAACATGGTTTTGTGAAAGGGAAATCATGTTTAACCAATACATTGGAGTTCTGTGAGGGAGTTACATGTGCTGTGGATAAAGGAGAACGGTGGATCTATTGTACTTAGATTTCCAGAAGGCATTTGAAAAGGTGTCACATCAAAGGTTATTACTAAAAATAAAAGCTCATGGTATAGGGGGTAACATGTTGGCATGGATAGAAGCCAACAGGAAACAGACAGAAATCATAAATGGGTCATTTTCTGGTTGGCAAGATGTAACGAGTGGTGTGCCACATGGATATGTGCTGGAGTCTCAATTCTTTACAATTTATATAACTGACTTAGAAGAAGGGAACGAAGGTATGGTTGCTAAATCTTCTGATGACACAGAGATAGGTAGGAAAGTAACTTGTGAAGATGACGGAAGGGGGCTACAAAGGGATATAGATAGGTTAAGTGAGTGGGAAAATACCTGGTAAATGGAGTACAATGTAGGAAATTGTGAAATTATCCACTTTGGCAGGAAGAATTTTTTTAAGAAGAAGCATATTGTCTGATTGGTGAGAGATTGCAGAGCTCTGGCATGCTGAGGGATCTGGGTGTCCTAGTGCATAAATCGCAAAAGGATAGTATGCAGTTGCATTACGTAATTAGGAAAGCTAATGGATGTTAGTGCATATCACGAGTGGAATTGAATGTAAAGTTAGGGTGGTTATGCTTCAGCTATACAGGGCATTGGTGAGACTCCATCTGGAGTACTGTGCTCAATACTGGTCTCCTTATTTATGGAAGGATGTAAATGCGTCAGAGACAGTACAGAGAAGGTTTACTAGACTTAAACCTGGAATGTGGGGTGGGGGCAGGGGCTGTCTTATAAGGAAAGATTGGACAGGCTCAGCTTGTATCCACTGGAACTTAGAAGAGAAATAATCTAGAACTCGGGGTCGCAGTTTAAATAGACAGAGATGAGGAGCATTTTTTCTCTCAGAGGGTCGTGAGTCTTTGGAATTTGCTGCCTCAAAAGGCGACAGAAGCAGAGTTTTTGAATATTTTTAAGGCAGAGTTTGATAGATTCTTGATAAGCAGTGGGGGTGGTAGGTTATCGGGGGTAGGTGGAAATGTGGAGTAATCAGTTCAGTTATGAACATATTGAATGGTGGAGCAGTCTAGAAGGGCCGAGTGGCCGACTCCTTCTCCTACTTTGTCTGCTCGTATGATCATATGTAACAGTGTAGGTGGCAGTGATTGGGGAATATTTTCTTACAGCCAAAACACACATTGACAACCCGGAACGATGTGACACAGTATCCTAAATGGGAAAAAATAGACTATGTCTTGGACACTGGGTGAGCTCAAACCACTAACACCGTGGGTAATAGCCGAACACCCAAAACGATTGCTTGAAAGAGACTGCTAATAGCTATCCTCTAGCTATGTAGCTATCTCTCAATACCTTAAACCAGGGTGTCAATGAGTTAAAGCTTCAGGTTACTGTGACCAGAAAACAGTGTCCATTATCAGGTTTACTTGACCAAAGTAAAGGGATGGACATTCATTGTGGACACATGAAAGCAGTCTGGTCCCTCACACTGGAGACACATCTATGTCACCACCAACCTGCTCTCCTACAACTTGTGTGGTCTCCTTTCGAGCCTTTCAACACCTAGTCTGTTACTAACTATTCTGAATGTCCCACAGCTGAAACTATGTTTTAACTCCTGATCCACATGAATGAGAATCCTTTACATGGATCAGATCAGTTAATCTCACCAATAACATCAAAGTAAATGTTCCAGAGTCTTCCATCAGGGAAAGGTGCCTTAATCCCTCTAAACAATCGGACAGTTTACCTTCATTCTTCTCTGATTCCATTTCCCAAAGTGGATCTAAAGATTCACAAACATGGTGACTGCACGCTCATTTCTGGTTCCCTTTGATTTTTCCCATTCCCAACTGGCAATATTTCCCAAATCTCATCGCAATCCTTCACATTGCAGAATGTCCAGGGATGAGGAAATTCAGTGATGTGGAGAGACTATAGAAACTGGGATTGTTCTCCTGACAGGAAAGAAACTGAAGTAGACGTTTAATAGAGTGTTGAATATTATGGGGTGGAGTTGGTTTGATAGAGCTGATAGGGAGAAACTGTTTCCACTGACAAGAAGCTCAGTAACCAGAGGAAACAGATTTAAGATCATTGTTAAAAATGAAGTTGGGAGGGGTGCGTGTGGTGGAGGTGATGAGGCTGTATTACTCAGCAAGTTGTTACAATCTGGAATGCACTCTCTGAAAGTGTGGTAGAAGCAGATTTAATAGTAACTTTCAGAAGTATATTTAAAAATAAACAGGGCAGTGGGAGTAATTAGATACCTCCATCAAAGAACCAACACAGGCTCGATGGGTCAAATGGCCTCCCTGTGTGCTGGATGGTTCTATGTTTGACAGCAGCTCCTACCTGAGGGAAGTGTTTTCCCACCTCTCCCATGTTTCTATCATTACCTGAACAGCAGTAACCTTGGCCAGGACACTGGAAGTGTAACTGGAGAAAGCCATTCAAACTCAATGGGATTTTCAACAATAATGGAGGCAGTATGCAGAATTTCAATGAAGATAAACACAGTCTAAAACATGTATTTAACAAGGATAAAATCTGATGTCCTGTAGGGAAGAATGACTGCCATCCTTACTCAGTCTGGAGGAAATGTCATTCCAGACCCACAGTTTAATCTTAACTGCTCTCTGAAATGACCTGGCAAGGCAATCATACTGTGGATTCTGGAAATGTGAAATCAAAACAGAAAATGCTGGAAATACTCAGCAGGTTTAGCAGCATCTGTGGAGAGAAACAGAGTTAACGTTTCAGTTCTGTGACCTTTTATCAGAATGGATGAAAGGAACAGATGTGATGAAAGGTCACAACCTGAAATATTAACTCTGTTTCTGCCCACAGATGCTGCCAGACCTGCTGAGTATTTTCAGCACTTTGTGTTTTTATCATCTGAAGTCACTCAGTTGTATCAAACTGTTACACAATGGATAATACCAATAAAACAGGACCAATCACCCAGTATTGACCTGGGCACTGAATACAATGACGACACACTTTGCCCGGTGGACCCTGCAAAATTTTCATCACTAACAACTGGGGACTTGTTCCAAAATTTAGAAAGTTGTCCCATAGACTTGTCAAGAAACGTGATGGGATAGCTGGTCAGATGGTCAGTTCCTCTCTGTTATAAATATGTTTCTGAGTCTGTGTACGCTATTTCTCATTGTATTTGTGTGTGACTGTGTTGTGTGTAAATGTATTTGTGCGTAATTTAAAAGTAGCTTGTTGCGAAATAAACACATCCAAAATACACTTTGAATGAAGACAGATGTGTCCCAAATAAATCAATAAATTTTACTAACAACATGGAAATAAATATGTCAACAGCAGGATCATGAAACACAGTTACATGTAAACAAATCAGAAGAGCAGCTGTCGAGAACAAATTTGCAGGGCTACGGGAAGTGTGAATATCTGCATTGCTGTTTCAAAGAGCCAGCACAGACACAGTGGGTCGAATGGCCTGTTTCTATGATTTATAATTTGGTATCCACTATGGATAGACTCAATGATATACAGGTTTATGAAGATATTGTTACAGTGTTCCCTGTTTATCGAGGGCTGAGGTTTCTGTGTTTTCACAATACAGACCAGGTTCAATTTCTCATCATAAAGTTGAATTAGCCAACAGATTTGTTATATTATGTAAGTTTATTTCAGTATTTCAGTCCAATACTTCTTGCAGCTCATGTGAAGAAGGGCAGAGAAGTGATAAGCGTCCCTTTGAATAGACATGCATACTGTCATAGCAAAGCACCTGGGATGGGCAGAAAACTGACAAGCCTTTTGGTTGTCACTCTGTGAATGTTTGTGTGCACGTGTATGTGTGAGTGTATGTGTGTGAGTGTGTGTGTGTGTGTGTGTGTGTCTGTGTGTGTCTCTGTGTGAGTGTGTGTGTGTGTGTTTGTGTGTCTGCGTGAGTGTGTGTGTGTGTGTTCGTGCATGTGTGTGTGTGTGCATGTGCTTTACCTTCTGGCAGGAGATAAAGTCAAGTCTGCTGAAGTGTCAAGGAAGGAGAAAAGATAACAACCCAGCTCACTTTCCAGCAATTCTATTAAAGACCATGTGAAGTCCACTGTGTATATTCTTCTCATCTCCTGTCGTTGAGGAGGGCTTGCTAGAGATGCTTCTCAGCAGCGCCTGAAGAGAACTTTTTTCAGTGAATACAGGTGGCCTGCCTGCATGTACTTAGAGGTTGGACTGTGTGATAGCTTTGGTGCAACGTGTCTCATCTGTTTTCTTCAGGGGTGGGCAAGTGAACTGCCTTGGTGTTTTTTTTGCCTGTAACAGAGCTCTGATCCAAAAATACTTTTTAAAAATTACTTTTCAATTAACTGGTGTACATATATGTCTGTGTGCATGAGTGTGAGATGCTAAGGTAAAAAAAGGGTCTTTAAAATTCAATGTTGGCACTTTAAAAATTTTAATCTGTGTGTTTCATGTCATTACCACTTTCGACATATTTTCTAATAACCTGATAATTTTGTTGTTCAATAAAGAAACCTGGTTAATGTTTTCAATTCTGGGAAAAATAGTTACTTGATGGTCTATATGTGTAAGTGGGAATACTTGAAATAATACTTGGTGACCTGTGCAGAAGTGGGACTGAATTCACAGTGCTCTCCTCCCTTCTCGGTCATAACATCCAGTCCTGACCCTGTCACATTCAGCAGCTGCTCACCCAGATCCCACTCTCATCAACACTGAACATTGTTACCGAAACCCTTCGGATACTGTTTACATAATGAGAAAAAAGTTCAAAGTTCATTGTAGCTGGATGCAAAGTTTATTTATTTAGACATCACTCAGAAATCACGTTAGCCATTCCTACAATCAGTAGCATAAATTGTCGCTGTAAGAAACGTTTTCACTTGGTTGAATAATTTTAGTATGAGGAATGTTCCAGCATCATAAACCAGTGGAATATGCTGACTGAGCTGTGTCTTCATCACTTCTGGACAGTCAGACAGTCATCCCCACTCCTGTACTTGAATCCTCTCGCTATGAAGGCCAACATAGCATTTGCCTTTTTTACCACCTGTTGCACCTACATGCTTACCTTCAGCGACTGGTGTTCGAGAACACCCAGGTCTCGCTGCATATTCCCCTCTCCCAATTTATAGCTTTTCAGATAATAATGTTCCTTCCTGCTTTTGCTACCAATGTGGATAACCTCACATTTATCCACATTATACTGCAGCTGCCATGCATTAGCCCACTCACTCCACTTGTCCAAATCACCCTGAAGCCTCTCTGCAACCTCCTCACAACTCATCCTCCCATCCAGTTTTGTGTCATCTGCAAATTTGGCGATATTACATTCAGTTCCCCATCGAAATCATCAATGTATATTGTGAGTAGCTGGGGTCCTCGCGCCAGCCCTGGGGTACCCCACTAATCACTGCCTGCCATTCAGAAAAAGGCCCATTTATTCCTATTCTTTGTTTCCTGTCTGCCAACCAATTTTCTATCCATCACAATACACTACCCCCAATCCCATGCACTTTAATTTTACATGCTAATCTCTTTTGTGGGACTTTGTCGAAAGCCTTCTGAAAGTCCAAATAAACCACATCCACTGGCTCCCACTCATCAACTCTACGAATTACACATCCACAAAAAATTCTAGTAGATTTGTCAAGCATGATTTCCCTTTCGTAAATCCATGCTGACTCTGCCCGATTCTACCACTGTCCTCTAAGTGCTCTGCGATAAAATCTTTGATAATAGACTCTAGAATTTTCCCCACTACTGACGTCAGGCTGACTGGTCTATAATTCCCTGCTTTCTCTCTACCTCCCTTTATTAGTAGTGGGGTTACATTAGCTACCCTCTAATCTGTAGGAACTGTTCCAGAGTCTATAGAATCTTGGAAGATGATCACCAATGCATCCATTATTTCTCGGGCCACTTCCTTAATTACTCTGGGATGCATACCATCAGGCCCTGGGGATTTATTGGCCTTCAATCCCATCAATTTCCCCAACACCATTTCTCTACTCATACTGATTTCTTTCAGTTCCTTTCTCTCACTAAGCCCAGTGTTCCCCAACATTTCTGGTATGATATTTGTGTCCTCCTTTGTGAAGACAGAAGCAAAGTATGCATTTAGTTGGTCAGCCATTTCTTTATTATCCATAATAAATTCCCTGTTTCTTACTGTAAGGGACCTGCATTTGTCTTCATCAATCTTTTTCTCTTCACTTACAAAGAACAAAGAACAGTACAGCACAGGAACAGGCCATTCGGCCCTCCAAGCCTGCGCCCATCTTGATGCTTGCCTAAACTAAAACCTTCTGCACTTCCGGCGATCGTATCCCTCTATTCCCATCCTATTCATGTATTTGTCAAGATGCCTCTTAAACGACGCTATCGTACCTGCTTCCACCACCTTCTCCGGCAGAAAGTTCCAGGCACTCACCACCCTCTGTGTAAAGAACTTGCCTCGCACATCCCCTGTAAACTTTGCCCCTCTCACCTTAAACCTATGTCACCAGGTAACTGACTCTTGCACCCTGGAAAAAAGCTTCTGACTATCCACTCTGTCCATGCCGCTTATAACTTTGTAAACCTTTATCATGTCGCCCCTCCACCTCTGTCGTTCCAGTGAAAACAATCCGTGTTTATCCAACCTCTCTTCATAGCTAATGCCCTCAAGACCAGGCAACATCCTGGTAAACCTCTTCTGTACCCTCTCCAAAGCCTCCACGTCCTTCTGGTAGTGTGGCGACCAGAATTGCACGCAATATTCTAAGTGTGGCCTAACTAAAGTTCTGTACAGCTGCAGCATGACTTCCCAATTTTTATATTCTCTGCCCCAACCAATGAAGGCAAGCATGCCGTATGCCTTCTTGACTACCTTATCCACCTGCGTTGCCACTTTCAGTGACCTGTGCGCCTGTATGCCCATATCTCTCTGCCTGTCAATACTCCTTCAGGGTTCTGCCATTTACTGTATACTTCCCACCTGCATTAGACCTTCCAAAATGATTTCCCTCACATTTGTCCGGATGAAACACCATCTGCCATTTCTCCGCCCAAGTCTCCAACCGATCTTTATCCTGCTGTATCCTCTGATAACCCTCATCACTATCCGCAACTCCACCAACCTTTGTGTCATACCGATAGAAACTTTTACAGTCAGTTTTTATGTTCCCTGCAAGCTTGCTTTTGTACTCTATATTGCCCTTCTTAATCAATCCCTTGATCCTCCTTTCTAAACTGCTCCCAATCCTCCGGTCTGTTGCTTTTCCTGGCAAGTTTATATGCCTCTTCCTTGGATCTAATGATATCTCTAATTTCCCTTGCAAGCCATGGTTTGGCTACCTTTCCCGTTTTACTTTTGCACTGATTTAACATGAATGGCAAATGAACCAAAGAACATGAGGAAAAAATATTTTTTGATGCAGCTGGTAGTTGGATCTGGAATGCACTGTCTGAGAGTGTGGTGGAGGGATATTCAATCGTGGCGTTGAAATGGGAATTAGATAATTATCTGAATATAAAGAATTGGTGAAATATCGGGAAAAGGTGGAGGAGTGGGATGAGTTGTGTTGCTCTTGTAGAATCCAGCATAGACACGATCAATGTCCTCCTGTGATTCCATGGTTCTTTGCTTCAAAGTTAAATTTCCTCACCTCCAAGTGTAAACACCTCTATTTCTACCTGATTAAACCCCTTCATAATTATAAAGAACTCTGTCTACTCTCAAACTTCACTTTTGGAGAGAAAGGAGTCCCAGTCTGTCCAATCATTCATTAAAGTTCCACCATCTTACTGACAATGTCATTCTTACAATTTTTTCACACTTCCTCCAGTATTTTTATAATCTTATTTTACGCTGAAGACAAAAACTATGCCCAGTTCTCTAACCATAGTATATCTAAGACCACGCTGATTCTGTGAAAAACTCTCATTGAGTTTAAAACCTTTATTAAACCTCCCCTTCCACTACCCAACAATCCCAGTCTGTCTACAGAACAGAAGTCACCCATGTCTTATATAATTCTGCTAAATCTCTCAGACTTTAATATCGGTCCAAAAGTATGGTCCCAAAAATTGCTTCAGCTGAGGCCTTACCAGTTATTTATACAAGTTAAACATCTCCTCATTGTTCAGTGTTAGAACCTGAAATAGACTCCTAAAAGGTGTGGGATAGTAAATATATATAAATTATGCATTTACAGGACAAATGGGATTCAGTAGGGAAGTGGGATTAATTACATTAATTTTTCAAAGTCCCAGCAGCGAAACCATGGGCTGAAAAGAATCATTCTGTGTTTTAAGATTTGATGAATCTAATGGTACCGGGGTTTTAAACCAAGGTCTATACAGGCAAAGTCGGCACTGTACCACTGAGTAACACCCACGGCTGGGTTAATATCATCGCACATGGACTTCATTGTGTCTCAGTAACAGGCAGCGACTCGGACATGAGGGTGTGTTCACAATATTCAGTGTTGGCTGCACTTCACAGTGCTCTTTAACCTTCAACAAGAAGTTGAGGCAAAAGCAGTTCCACTGGCTAAGAGTGGGGCAGGGACCTAATCAATAGTATAAGGTCTTTCCAGTAGCAACTGTTCATCTGCACAGCGTAACAAGCTCCACTTATACTTCAGGGGAAGAAAACCAATAGACAAGCAGATCACCCCCGTAATCTCTGTGTAATCATTGGATGTGAAATAGCTTTGCAGCATGGCAAGACTCCAGATAATAAATGGATTTGTCCAAATCTGATCTGGGCTGCACTGAGATAAACAAACAGAACATCCAAGGCTGGAATTTTAAAGTCCCACATGCATAACATTTTTAGACTGTTATCACATGGAAGCCTTTCTCTATTCGCAATCCCAATATCTCTGTTAAAATTCTGGACAAGTACCCAAGAATTAACATTTCACTCTCAGGCTATTCACTTAGCCGAAGTGCTCCTTCTGTACAGAATGTGATTGAACCAAATTTAACACCGACAACTAACACAAGGGCTACTGTTCATCCACATCAACACCAGGGCGGCACAGTGGTTAGCACCGCAGCCTCGCAGCTCCAGAGACCCGGGTTCGATTCCGGGTACTGGCTGTGTGGAGTTTGCAAGTTCTCCCTGTGTCTGTGTGGGTTTTCTCCGGGTGCTCCGGTTTCCTCCCACAAGCCAAAAGACTTGCAGGTTGGTAGGTAAATTGGCCATTATAAATTGTCACTGGTATAGGTAGGTGGTAGGGAAATATAGGGACAGGTGGGGATGTTTGGTAGGAACATGGGATTAGTGCAGGATTAGTATAAATGGGTGGTTGATGTTCAGCACAGACTCGGTGGGCCGAAGGGCCTGTTTCAGTGCTGCATCTCTAATCTAATCTAATCAACATCAGGGCTATTGTTCCTGACACTGCTCATCCACATCAACACCCGGTTTATTGTTCCTGAGACTGTTCATCCACATCAACACAAGGGCTATTCTTCCTGAGACTGTTCATCCACATCAATACCAGGGCTATTGTTCCTGAGACTGTTCATCCACATCAACAACAGGGCTATTGTTCCTGAGACAGTTCATCCACTTCAACAACAGGACAATTGTTCCTGACACTGTTCATCCATGTCAACAACAGGGCTATTGTTCCTGAGACTGTTCATCCACATCAAGACCAGCACTTTTGTTCCTGAGACTGTTCATCCACATTAGCACCAGGACTATTGTTCCTGAGATTCTTCATCCACATCAATACCAGGGCTATTGTTCCTGAGACTGTTCATCCACATCAACACCAGGGCTATTGTTCCTGAGACTGTTCATCCACATCAACACCAGGGCTATTGTTCCTGAACTGTCCATCCACATCAACACCCGGTTTATTGTTCCTGAGACAGTTCATCCACGTCAACAACAGGACTATTGTTCCTGACACTGTTCATCCACATCAACACCAGGGCTATTGTTCCTGAGACTGTACATCCACATCAAAACCAGGGCTATTTTTCCTGACACTGTTCATCCACATCAACACCAGGGCTTTTGTTCCTGAGACTGTTCATCCACATCAACACCAGGGCTATTGTTCCTGAGACTGTTCATCCACGTCAACACAAGGGCTATTGTTCCTGAGACTGTTCATCCACGTCAACACAAGGGCTATTGTTCCTGAACCATCCATCGACAATCAACACCCGGTTTATTGTACCTGAGACTGTTCATCCACATCAACACCAGGGCTATTGTACCTGAGACTGTTCATCCACATCAACACCAGGACTATTGTTCCTGAGACTGTTCACCCACAGAAACAGCAGGGCTATTGTTCCTGAGACTGTTGATCCACATCAACAACAGGTCTATTGTTTCTGAGACTGTTCATCCGCATCAATACCAGGGCTATTGTTCCTGAGACTGTTTGTCCTTATCAACACTCGGTTTATTGTTCCTGAGACTGTTGATCCACATCAACACCAGGGCTATTGTTCCTGAGACTGTTCATCCACATCAATACCAGGGCTATTGTTCCTGAGACTGTTCAGCCACATAAACAACAGGGCTATTGTTCCTGAGACTGTTCATCCACATCAACAACAGGACTATTGTTCCTGACACTGTTCATCCACATCAACACAAGGGCTATTGTTCCTGAGACTGTTCATCCACATCAAAACCAGGAATATTTTTCCTGAGACTGTTCATCCACATCAACACAAGGGCAATTGTTCCTGACACTGTTCATCCACATCAACACCAGGGCTATTGTTTCTGAGACTGTTCCTCCGCATCAATACCAGGGCTATTGTTCCTGAGACTGTTTGTCCTCATCAACACTCGGTTTATTGTTCCTGAGACTGTTCATCCACATCAACACCAGGACTATTGTTCCTGAGACTGTTCATCCACATCAATACCAGGGCTATTGTTCCTGACACTGTTCATCCACATCAACACCAGGGCTTTTGTTCCTGAGACTGTTCATCCACATCAAAAGCAGGAATATTTTTCCTGAGACTGTTCATCCACATCAACACAAGGGCAATTGTTCCTGACACTGTTCATCCACATCAACACCAGGGCTATTGTTCCTGAGACTGTTCATCCACATCAACAACAGGACTATTGTTTCTGAGACTGTTCATCCGCATCAATACCAGGGCTATTGTTCCTGAGACTGTTCATCCACATCAAAACCAGGGCTATTTTTCCTGCACTGTTCATCCACATCAACACCAGGACGATTGTTCCTAAGACTGTTCATCCACATCAATACCAGGGCTATTGTTCCTGAGACTGTTCATCCACATCAAAACCAGGGCTATTTTTCCTGCACTGTTCATCCACATCAACACCAGGACTATTGTTCCTGAGACTGTTCACCCACAGAAACAGCAGGGCTATTGTTCCTGAGACTGTTGATCCACATCAACAACAGGTCTATTGTTTCTGAGACTGTTCATCCGCATCAATACCAGGGCTATTGTTCCTGAGACTGTTTGTCCTTATCAACACTCGGTTTATTGTTCCTGAGACTGTTGATCCACATCAACACCAGGGCTATTGTTCCTGAGACTGTTCATCCACATCAATACCAGGGCTATTGTTCCTGAGACTGTTCAGCCACATAAACAACAGGGCTATTGTTCCTGAGACTGTTCATCCACATCAACAACAGGACTATTGTTCCTGACACTGTTCATCCACATCAACACAAGGGCTATTGTTCCTGAGACTGTTCATCCACATCAAAACCAGGAATATTTTTCCTGAGACTGTTCATCCACATCAACACAAGGGCAATTGTTCCTGACACTGTTCATCCACATCAACACCAGGGCTATTGTTTCTGAGACTGTTCCTCCGCATCAATACCAGGGCTATTGTTCCTGAGACTGTTTGTCCTCATCAACACTCGGTTTATTGTTCCTGAGACTGTTCATCCACATCAACACCAGGACTATTGTTCCTGAGACTGTTCATCCACATCAACAACAGGACTATTGTTCCTGACACTGTTCATCCACATCAACACCAGGGCTTTTGTTCCTGAGACTGTTCATCCACATCAAAAGCAGGAATATTTTTCCTGAGACTGTTCATCCACATCAACACAAGGGCAATTGTTCCTGACACTGTTCATCCACATCAACACCAGGGCTATTGTTCCTGAGACTGTTCATCCACATCAACAACAGGACTATTGTTTCTGAGACTGTTCATCCGCATCAATACCAGGGCTATTGTTCCTGAGACTGTTCATCCACATCAAAACCAGGGCTATTTTTCCTGCACTGTTCATCCACATCAACACCAGGACGATTGTTCCTAAGACTGTTCATCCACATCAATACCAGGGCTATTGTTCCTGAGACTGTTCATCCACATCAAAACCAGGGCTATTTTTCCTGCACTGTTCATCCACATCAACACCAGGACGATTGTTCCTAAGACTGTTCATCCACATCAATACCAGGGCTATTGTTCCTGAACTGTCCATCGACAATCAACAACCGGTTTATTGTTCCTGAGACTGTTCATCCACATCAACACCAGGTTTATTGTTCCTGAGACTGTTCATCCACATCAACACCAGGGCTATTGTTCCTGACACTGCTCATCCACATCAACACCAGGGCTATTGTTCCTGAGACAGTTCATCCACATCAACAACAGGACTATTGTTCCTGACACTGTTCATCCACATCAACACCAGCGCTATTGTTCCTGAGACTGTTCATCCACATCAACACCAGGGCTATTGTTCCTGAGACAGTTCATCCTCATCAAAAACAGGACTATTGTTCCTGAGACTGTTCATTCACATCAACAACAGGTCTATTGTTTCTGAGACTGTACATCCGCATCAATACCAGGGCTATTGTTCCTGCGACTGTTTGTCCTCATCAACACTCGGTTTATTGTTCCTGAGACTGTTCATCCACATCAATACCAGGGCTATTGTTCCTGAGACTGTTCATCCACATCAATACCAGGGCTATTGTTCCTGACACTGTTCATCCACATCAACACCAGGGCTATTGTTCCTGAAACTGTTCATCCACATCAACACCAGGGCTATTGTTCCTGACACTGTTCATCCACATCAACACAAGGGCTATTGTTCCTGAGACTGTTCATCCACATCAACAGCAGGACTATTGTTCCTGACACTGTTCATCCACATCAACACAAGGGCTATTGTCCCTGAGACTGTTCATCCACATCAACAACAGGGCTATTGTTCCTGACACTGTTCATCCACATCAACACAAGGGCTATTGTTCCTGAGACTGTTCATCCACATCAAAACCAGGACTATTTTTCCTGAGACTGTTCATCCACATCAACGCAAGGGCAATTTTTCCTGAGACTGTTCATCCACATCAACAACAGGACTATTGTTCCTGAGACTGTTCATCCACATCAACAGCAGGACTATTGTTCCTGAGACTGTTCATCCACATCAAAACCAGGGCTATTTTTCCTGCACTGTTCATCCACATCAACACCAGGGCTTTTGTTCCTGAGACTGTTCATCCACATCAACACCAGGACGATTGTTCCTGAGACTGTTCATCCACATCAATACCAGGGCTATTGTTCCTGAGACTGTTCATCCACATCAACACCAGGGCTATTGTTCCTGAACTGTCCATCGACAATCAACAACCGGTTTATTGTTCCTGAGACTGTTCATCCACATCAACACCAGGTTTATTGTTCCTGAGACTGTTCATCCACATCAACACCAGGGCTATTGTTCCTGACACTGCTCATCCACATCAACACCAGGGCTATTGTTCCTGAGACAGTTCATCCACATCAACAACAGGACTATTGTTCCTGACACTGTTCATCCACATCAACACCAGGGCTATTGTTCCTGAGACTGTTCATCCACATCAACACCAGGGCTATTGTTCCTGAGACAGTTCATCCTCATCAAAAACAGGACTATTGTTCCTGAGACTGTTCATTCACATCAACAACAGGTCTATTGTTTCTGAGACTGTTCATCCACATCAACACCAGGGCTATTGTTCCTGAGACTGTTCATCCACATCAATACCAGGGCTATTGTTCCTGACACTGTTCATCCACATCAACACCAGGGCTATTGTTCCTGAGACTGTTCATCCACATCAACAGCAGGACTATTGTTCCTGACACTGTTCATCCACATCAACACAAGGGCTATTGTCCCTGAGACTGTTCATCCACATCAACAACAGGGCTATTGTTCCTGAGACTGTTCATCCACATCAACAGCAGGGCTATTGTTCCTGACACTGTTCATCCACATCAACACCAGGGCTATTGTTCCTGACTCTGTTCATCCACATCAACACCAGGGCTATTGTTCCTGACACTGTTCATCCACAAACAACACAAGGGCTATTGTTCCTGAGACTGTTCATCCTCATCAACAGCAGGACTATTGTTCCTGACACTGTTCATCCAAATCAACACCAGGGCTATTGTTCCTGAGACTGTTTATCCAAATCAACACCAGGGCTATTGTTCCTGACACTGTTCATCCACATCAACACCAGGGCTATTGTTTCTGAGACTGTTTATCCAAATCAACACCAGGGCTATTGTTCCTGAGACTGTTTATCCAAATCAACACCAGGGCTATTGTTCCTGACACTGTTCATCCACATCAACAACAGGGCTTTTCTTCCTGACACTGTTCATCCACATCAACAACAGGACTACTTTTCCTGACACTGTTCATCAACTTCAACACAAGGGCTATTGTTCCTGAACTGTCCATCTCCATCAACACCCGTTTTATTGCTCCTGAGACTATTCATCCACATCAACAGCAGGGCTATTGTTCCTGACACTGTTCATCCACATCAACACCAGGGCTATTGTTCCTGACACTGTTCATCCACAAACAACACAAGGGCTATTGTTCCTGAGACTGTTCATCCACATCAACACCAGGGCTATTGTTCCTGCGACTGTTTGTCCTCATCAACACTCGGTTTATTGTTCCTGAGACTGTTCATCCACATCAATACCAGGGCTATTGTTCCTGAGACTGTTCATCCACATCAACACCAGGGCTATTGTTCCTGAGACTGTTCATCCACATCAATACCAGGGCTATTGTTCCTGACACTGTTCATCCACATCAACACCAGGGCTATTGTTCCTGACACTGTTCATCCACATCAACACCAGGGCTATTGTTCCTGACACTGTTCATCCACATCAACACCAGGGCTATTGTTCCTGACACTGTTCATCCACATCAACACAAGGGCTATTGTTCCTGAGACTGTTCATCCACATCAACAGCAGGACTATTGTTCCTGACACTGTTCATCCACATCAACACAAGGGCTATTGTCCCTGAGACTGTTCATCCACATCAACAACAGGGCTATTGTTCCTGACACTGTTCATCCACATCAACACAAGGGCTATTGTTCCTGAGACTGTTCATCCACATCAAAACCAGGACTATTTTTCCTGAGACTGTTCATCCACATCAACTCAAGGGCAATTTTTCCTGAGACTGTTCATCCACATCAACAACAGGACTATTGTTCCTGAGACTGTTCATCCACATCAACAGCAGGACTATTGTTCCTGAGACTGTTCATCCACATCAAAACCAGGGCTATTTTTCCTGCACTGTTCATCCACATCAACACCAGGGCTTTTGTTCCTGAGACTGTTCATCCACATCAACACCAGGACGATTGTTCCTGAGACTGTTCATCCACATCAATACCAGGGCTATTGTTCCTGAGACTGTTCATCCACATCAACACCAGGGCTATTGTTCCTGAACTGTCCATCGACAATCAACAACCGGTTTATTGTTCCTGAGACTGTTCATCCACATCAACACCAGGTTTATTGTTCCTGAGACTGTTCATCCACATCAACACCAGGGCTATTGTTCCTGACACTGCTCATCCACATCAACACCAGGTCTATTGTTTCTGAGACTGTTCATCCGCATCAATACCAGGGCTATTGTTCCTGAGACTGTTCATCCACATCAATACCAGGGCTATTGTTCCTGACACTGTTCATCCACATCAATACCAGGGCTATTGTTCCTGAGACTGTTCATCCACATCAACACCAGGGCTATTGTTCCTGAGACTGTTCATCCACATCAATACCAGGGCTATTGTTCCTGAGACTGTTCATCCACATCAATACCAGGGCTATTGTTCCTGAGACTGTTCATCCACATCAATACCAGGGCTATTGTTCCTGAGACTGTTCATCCACATCAACACCAGGGCTATTGTTCCTGAGACTGTTCATCCACATCAATACCAGGGCTATTGTTCCTGAGACTGTTCATCCACATCAATACCAGGGCTATTGTTCCTGACACTGTTCATCCACATCAACACCAGGGCTATTGTTCCTGACACTGTTCATCCACATCAACACCAGGGCTATTGTTCCTTACACTGTTCATCCACATCAACACAAGGGCTATTGTTCCTGAGACTGTTCATCCACATCAACAGCAGGACTATTGTTCCTGACACTGTTCATCCACATCAACACAAGGGCTATTGTCCCTGAGACTGTTCATCCACATCAACAACAGGGCTATTGTTCCTGAGACTGTTCATCCACATCAACAGCAGGGCTATTGTTCCTGACACTGTTCATCCACATCAACACCAGGGCTATTGTTCCTGACTCTGTTCATCCACATCAACACCAGGGCTATTGTTCCTGACACTGTTCATCCACAAACAACACAAGGGCTATTGTTCCTGAGACTGTTCATCCTCATCAACAGCAGGACTATTGTTCCTGACACTGTTCATCCAAATCAACACCAGGGCTATTGTTCCTGAGACTGTTTATCCAAATCAACACCAGGGCTATTGTTCCTGACACTGTTCATCCACATCAACACCAGGGCTATTGTTCCTGAGACTGTTTATCCAAATCAACACCAGGGCTATTGTTCCTGAGACTGTTTATCCAAATCAACACCAGGGCTATTGTTCCTGACACTGTTCATCCACATCAACAACAGGGCTTTTCTTCCTGACACTGTTCATCCACATCAACAACAGGACTATTTTTCCTGACACTGTTCATCAACTTCAACACAAGGGCTATTGTCCCTGAGACTGTTCATCCACATCAACACCAGGGCTATTGTTCCTGAACTGTCCATCTCCATCAACACCCGTTTTATTGCTCCTGAGACTATTCATCCAGATCAACACCAGGGCTATTGTTCCTGACACTGTTCATCCACATCAACAGCAGGGCTATTGTTCCTGACACTGTTCATCCACAAACAACACAAGGGCTACTGTTCCTGAGACTGTTCATCCTCATCAACAGCAGGAGTATTGTTCCTGACACTGTTCATCCACATCAACACCAGGGCTATTGTTCCTGAGACTGTTTATCCAAATCAACACCAGGGCTATTGTTCCTGAGACTGTTCATCCACATCAACAACAGGACTATTTTTCCTGACACTGTTCATCAACTTCAACACAAGGGCTATTGTCCCTGAGACTGTTCATCCACATCAACACCAGGGCTATTGTTCCTGAACTGTCCATCTCCATCAACACCCGTTTTATTGTTCCTGAGACTATTCATCCACATCAACACCAGGGCTATTGTTCCTGACACTGTTCATCCACATCAACAGCAGGGCTATTGTTCCTGACACTGTTCATCCACATCAACACCAGGGCTATTGTTCCTGACACTGTTCATCCACAAACAACACAAGGGCTATTGTTCCTGAGACTGTTCATCCTCATCAACAGCAGGACTATTGTTCCTGACACTGTTCATCCACATCAACACCAGGGCTATTGTTCCTGAGACTGTTCATCCACATCAACAGCAGGATGTTTGTTCCTGACACTGTTCATCCACATGAACACCAGGGCTATTGTTCCTGAGACTGTTCATCCACATCAACACCAGGGCTTTTGTTCCGGAGACTGTTCATCCATATCAACACAAGGGCTATTGTTCCTGACACTGTTCATCCACATCAACACAAGGGCTATTGTTCCTGAGACTGTTCATCCACATCAACAGCAGGACTATTGTTCCTGAGACTGTTCATCCACATCAACACCAGGGGTATTGTTCCTGAGACTGTTCATCCACATCAGCACCAGGGCTATTGTTCCTGACACTGTTCATCCACATCAACACAAGGGCTATTGTTCCTGAGACTGTTCATCCACATCAACAGCAGGACTATTGTTCCTGACACTGTTCATCCACATCAACATCAGCGCTATTGTTCCTGAGACTGTTCATCCACATCAACACCAGGGCTATTGTTCCTGAGACTGTTCATCGACATCAACAGCAGGACTATTGTTCCTGAGACTGTTCATCCACATCAACAACAGGGCCATTTTTTCCTGAGACTGTTCATCCACATCAACAGCAGGACTATTGTTCCTGACACTGTTCATCCACATCAACACCAGGGCTATTGTTCCTGTGACTGTTCATCCACACCAACAACAGGGCTATAGTTCCTGAGACTGTTCATCCACATCAACAGCAGAACTATTGTTCCTGACACTGTTCAACCACATCAACACCAGGGCTATTGTTCCTGAGACTGTTCATCCACATCAACAACAGGGCTATTGTTCCTGAGACTGTTCATCCACATCAACAGCAGGACTATTGTTCCTGACACTGTTCATCCACATCAACACAAGGGCCATTGTTCCTGAGACTGTTCATCCACATCAACACCAGGGCTATTGTTCCTGAGACTGTTCTTCCACATCAACACCAGGGCTATTGTTCCTGAGACTGTTCATCCACATCAACAGCAGGACTATTGTTCCTGACACTGTTCATCCACATCACCACCAGGGCTATTGTTCCTGAGACTGTTCATCCACATCAACAACAGGGCTATTGTTCTTGATACTGTTCATCCACATCAACAGCAGGACTATTGTTCCTGACACTGTTCATCCACATCAACACCAGGGCTATTGTTCCTGACACTGTTCATCCACATCAACACAAGGGCTATTGTTCCTGAGACTGTTCATCCACATCAACAGCAGGACTATTGTTCCTGACACTGTTCATCCACATCAACACAAGGGCTATTGTCCCTGAGACTGTTCATCCACATCAACAACAGGACTATTGTTCCTGAGACTGTTCATCCACATCAACAGCAGGACTATTGTTCCTGAGACTGTTCATCCACATCAAAACCAGGGCTATTTTTCCTGCACTGTTCATCCACATCAACACCAGGGCTTTTGTTCCTGAGACTGTTCATCCACATCAAAACCAGGAATATTTTTCCTGAGACTGTTCATCCACATCAACACAAGGGCAATTGTTCCTGACACTGTTCATCCACATCAACACCAGGGCTATTGTTCCTGAGACTGTTCATCCACATCAACAACAGGTCTATTGTTTCTGAGACTGTTCATCCGCATCAATACCAGGGCTATTGTTCCTGAGACTGTTTGTCCTCATCAACACTCGGTTTATTGTTCCTGAGACTGTTCATCCACATCAACACCAGGGCTATTGTTCCTGAGACTGTTCATCCACATCAATACCAGGGCTATTGTTCCTGAGACTGTTCAACCACATCAATACCAGGGCTATTGTTCCTGAGACTGTTCATCCACATCAACAACAGGACTATTGTTCCTGAGACTGTTCATCCACATCAACAACAGGGCTATTGTTCCTGACACTGTTCATCCACATCAACACAAGGGCTATTGTTCCTGAGACTGTTCATCCACATCAAAACCAGGACTATTTTTCCTGAGACTGTTCATCCACATCAACGCAAGGGCAATTTTTCCTGAGACTGTTCATCCACATCAACAACAGGACTATTGTTCCTGAGACTGTTCATCCACATCAACAGCAGGACTATTGTTCCTGAGACTGTTCATCCACGTCAAAACCAGGGCTATTTTTCCTGCACTGTTCATCCACATCAACACCAGGGCTTTTGTTCCTGAGACTGTTCATCCACATCAACACCAGGACGATTGTTCCTGAGACTGTTCATCCACATCAATACCAGGGCTATTGTTCCTGAGACTGTTCATCCACATCAACACCAGGGCTATTGTTCCTGAACTGTCCATCGACAATCAACAACCGGTTTATTGTTCCTGAGACTGTTCATCCACATCAACACCAGGTTTATTGTTCCTGAGACTGTTCATCCACATCAACACCAGGGCTATTGTTCCTGACACTGCTCATCCACATCAACACCAGGGCTATTGTTCCTGAGACTGTTCATCCACATCAACACCAGGGCTATTGTTCCTGAGACTGTTCATCCACATCAATACCAGGGCTATTGTTCCTGAGACTGTTCATCCACATCAACACCAGGGCTATTGTTCCTGAGACAGTTCATCCACATCAACAACAGGACTATTGTTCCTGACACTGTTCATCCACATCAACACCAGGGCTATTGTTCCTGAGACTGTTCATCCACATCAACACCAGGGCTATTGTTCCTGAGACAGTTCATCCTCATCAAAAACAGGACTATTGTTCCTGAGACTGTTCATTCACATCAACAACAGGTCTATTGTTTCTGAGACTGTTCATCCGCATCAATACCAGGGCTATTGTTCCTGCGACTGTTTGTCCTCATCAACACTCGGTTTATTGTTCCTGAGACTGTTCATCCACATCAACACCAGGGCTATTATTCCTGAGACTGTTCATCCACATCAATACCAGGGCTATTGTTCCTGAGACTGTTCATCCACATCAATACCAGGGCTATTGTTCCTGAGACTGTTCATCCACATCAATACCAGGGCTATTGTTCCTGACACTGTTCATCCACATCAACACCAGGGCTATTGTTCCTGACACTGTTCATCCACATCAACACCAGGGCTATTGTTCCTGACACTGTTCATCCACATCAACACAAGGGCTATTGTTCCTGAGACTGTTCATCCACATCAACAGCAGGACTATTGTTCCTGACACTGTTCATCCACATCAACAACAGGGCTATTGTTCCTGAGACTGTTCATCCACATCAACAGCAGGGCTATTGTTCCTGACACTGTTCATCCACATCAACACCAGGGCTATTGTTCCTGACTCTGTTCATCCACATCAACACCAGGGCTATTGTTCCTGACACTGTTCATCCACAAACAACACAAGGGCTATTGTTCCTGAGACTGTTCATCCTCATCAACAGCAGGACTATTGTTCCTGACACTGTTCATCCACATCAACACCAGGGCTATTGTTCCTGAGACTGTTCATCCACATCAATACCAGGGCTATTTTCCTGACACTGTTCATCCACATCAACACCAGGGCTATTGTTCCTGCGACTGTTTGTCCTCATCAACACTCGGTTTATTGTTCCTGAGACTGTTCATCCACATCAATACCAGGGCTATTGTTCCTGAGACTGTTCATCCACATCAACACCAGGGCTATTGTTCCTGAGACTGTTCATCCACATCAATACCAGGGCTATTGTTCCTGACACTGTTCATCCACATCAACACCAGGGCTATTGTTCCTGACACTGTTCATCCACATCAACACCAGGGCTATTGTTCCTGACACTGTTCATCCACATCAACACCAGGGCTATTGTTCCTGACACTGTTCATCCACATCAACACAAGGGCTATTGTTCCTGAGACTGTTCATCCACATCAACAGCAGGACTATTGTTCCTGACACTGTTCATCCACATCAATACAAGGGCTATTGTCCCTGAGACTGTTCATCCACATCAACAGCAGGGCTATTGTTCCTGACACTGTTCATCCACATCAACACAAGGGCTATTGTTCCTGAGACTGTTCATCCACATCAAAACCAGGACTATTTTTCCTGAGACTGTTCATCCACATCAACGCAAGGGCAATTTTTCCTGAGACTGTTCATCCACATCAACAACAGGACTATTGTTCCTGAGACTGTTCATCCACATCAACAGCAGGACTATTGTTCCTGAGACTGTTCATCCACATCAAAACCAGGGCTATTTTTCCTGCACTGTTCATCCACATCAACACCAGGGCTTTTGTTCCTGAGACTGTTCATCCACATCAACACCAGGACGATTGTTCCTGAGACTGTTCATCCACATCAATACCAGGGCTATTGTTCCTGAGACTGTTCATCCACATCAACACCAGGGCTATTGTTCCTGAACTGTCCATCGACAATCAACAACCGGTTTATTGTTCCTGAGACTGTTCATCCACATCAACACCAGGTTTATTGTTCCTGAGACTGTTCATCCACATCAACACCAGGGCTATTGTTCCTGACACTGCTCATCCACATCAACACCAGGTCTATTGTTTCTGAGACTGTTCATCCGCATCAATACCAGGGCTATTGTTCCTGAGACTGTTCATCCACATCAATACCAGGGCTATTGTTCCTGAGACTGTTCATCCACATCAATACCAGGGCTATTGTTCCTGAGACTGTTCATCCACATCAACACCAGGGCAATTGTTCCTGAGACTGTTCATCCACATCAATACCAGGGCTATTGTTCCTGAGACTGTTCATCCACATCAATACCAGGGCTATTGTTCCTGAGACTGTTCATCCACATCAATACCAGGGCTATTGTTCCTGACACTGTTCATCCACATCAACACCAGGTCTATTGTTCCTGAGACTGTTCATCCACATCAACACCAGGGCTATTGTTCCTTACACTGTTCATCCACATCAACACAAGGGCTATTGTTCCTGAGACTGTTCATCCACATCAACAGCAGGACTATTGTTCCTGACACTGTTCATCCACATCAACACAAGGGCTATTGTCCCTGAGACTGTTCATCCACATCAACAACAGGGCTATTGTTCCTGAGACTGTTCATCCACATCAACAGCAGGGCTATTGTTCCTGACACTGTTCATCCACATCAACACCAGGGCTATTGTTCCTGACTCTGTTCATCCACATCAACACCAGGGCTATTGTTCCTGACACTGTTCATCCACAAACAACACAAGGGCTATTGTTCCTGAGACTGTTCATCCTCATCAACAGCAGGACTATTGTTCCTGACACTGTTCATCCAAATCAACACCAGGGCTATTGTTCCTGAGACTGTTTATCCAAATCAACACCAGGGCTATTGTTCCTGACACTGTTCATCCACATCAACACCAGGGCTATTGTTCCTGAGACTGTTTATCCAAATCAACACCAGGGCTATTGTTCCTGAGACTGTTTATCCAAATCAACACCAGGGCTATTGTTCCTGACACTGTTCATCCACATCAACAACAGGGCGTTTCTTCCTGACACTGTTCATCCACATCAACAACAGGACTATTTTTCCTGACACTGTTCATCAACTTCAACACAAGGGCTATTGTCCCTGAGACTGTTCATCCACATCAACACCAGGGCTATTGTTCCTGAACTGTCCATCTCCATCAACACCCGTTTTATTGCTCCTGAGACTATTCATCCACATCAACACCAGGGCTATTGTTCCTGACACTGTTCATCCACATCAACAGCAGGGCTATTGTTCCTGACACTGTTCATCCACATCAACACCAGGGCTATTGTTCCTGACACTGTTCATCCACAAACAACACAAGGGCTATTGTTCCTGAGACTGTTCATCCTCATCAACAGCAGGACTATTGTTCCTGACACTGTTCATCCACATCAACACCAGGGCTATTGTTCCTGAGACTGTTTATCCAAATCAACACCAGGGCTATTGTTCCTGAGACTGTTCATCCACATCAACAACAGGACTATTTTTCCTGACACTGTTCATCAACTTCAACACAAGGGCTATTGTCCCTGAGACTGTTCATCCACATCAACACCAGGGCTATTGTTCCTGAACTGTCCATCTCCATCAACACCCGTTTTATTGTTCCTGAGACTATTCATCCACATCAACACCAGGGCTATTGTTCCTGACACTGTTCATCCACATCAACAGCAGGGCTATTGTTCCTGACACTGTTCATCCACATCAACACCAGGGCGATTGTTCCTGACACTGTTCATCCACAAACAACACCAGGGCTATTGTTCCTGAGACTGTTCATCCTCATCAACAGCAGGACTATTGTTCCTGACACTGTTCATCCACATCAACACCAGGGCTATTGTTCCTGAGACTGTTCATCCACATCAACAGCAGGATGTTTGTTCCTGACACTGTTCATCCATATGAACACCAGGGCTATTGTTCCTGAGACTGTTCATCCACATCAACACCAGGGCTTTTGTTCCGGAGACTGTTCATCCATATCAACACAAGGGCTATTGTTCCTGACACTGTTCATCCACATCAACACCAGGGCTATTGTTCCTGAGACTGTTCATCCACATCAACACAAGGGCTATTGTTCCTGAGACTGTTCATCCACATCAACAGCAGGACTATTGTTCCTGAGACTGTTCATCCACATCAACACCAGGGGTATTGTTCCTGAGACTGTTCATCCACATCAGCACCAGGGCTATTGTTCCTGACACTGTTCATCCACATCAACACAAGGGCTATTGTTCCTGAGACTGTTCATCCACATCAACAGCAGGACTATTGTTCCTGACACTGTTCATCCACATCAACATCAGGGCTATTGTTCCTGAGACTGTTCATCCACATCAACACCAGGGCTATTGTTCCTGAGACTGTTCATCGACATCAACAGCAGGACTATTGTTCCTGAGACTGTTCATCCACATCAACAACAGGGCCATTTTTTCCTGAGACTGTTCATCCACATCAACAGCAGGACTATTGTTCCTGACACTGTTCATCCACATCAACACCAGGGCTATTGTTCCTGTGACTGTTCATCCACACCAACAACAGGGCTATAGTTCCTGAGACTGTTCATCCACATCAACAGCAGAACTATTGTTCCTGACACTGTTCAACCACATCAACACCAGGGCTATTGTTCCTGAGACTGTTCATCCACATCAACAACAGGGCTATTGTTCCTGAGACTGTTCATCCACATCAACAGCAGGACTATTGTTCCTGACACTGTTCATCCACATCAACACAAGGGCCATTGTTCCTGAGACTGTTCATCCACATCAACACCAGGGCTATTGTTCCTGAGACTGTTCTTCCACATCAACACCAGGGCTATTGTTCCTGAGACTGTTCATCCACATCAACAGCAGGACTATTGTTGCTGACACTGTTCATCCACATCACCACCAGGGCTATTGTTCCTGAGACTGTTCATCCACATCAACAACAGGGCTATTGTTCTTGATACTGTTCATCCACATCAACAGCAGGACTATTGTTCCTGACACTGTTCATCCACATCAACACCAGGGCTATTGTTCCTGACACTGTTCATCCACATCAACACAAGGGCTATTGTTCCTGAGACTGTTCATCCACATCAACAGCAGGACTATTGTTCCTGACTCTGTTCATCCACATCAACACAAGGGCTATTGTCCCTGAGACTGTTCATCCACATCAACAACAGGACTATTGTTCCTGAGACTGTTCATCCACATCAACAGCAGGACTATTGTTCCTGAGACTGTTCATCCACATCAAAACCAGGGCTATTTTTCCTGCACTGTTCATCCACATCAACACCAGGGCTTTTGTTCCTGAGACTGTTCATCCACATCAAAACCAGGAATATTTTTCCTGAGACTGTTCATCCACATCAACACAAGGGCAATTGTTCCTGACACTGTTCATCCACATCAACACCAGGGCTATTGTTCCTGAGACTGTTCATCCACATCAACAGCAGGATGTTTGTTCCTGAGACTGTTCATCCGCATCAATACCAGGGCTATTGTTCCTGAGACTGTTTGTCCTCATCAACACTCGGTTTATTGTTCCTGAGACTGTTCATCCACATCAACACCAGGGCTATTGTTCCTGAGACTGTTCATCCACATCAATACCAGGGCTATTGTTCCTGAGACTGTTCAACCACATCAATACCAGGGCTATTGTTCCTGAGACTGTTCATCCACATCAACAACAGGACTATTGTTCCTGAGACTGTTCATCCACATCAACAACAGGGCTATTGTTCCTGACACTGTTCATCCACATCAACACAAGGGCTATTGTTCCTGAGACTGTTCATCCACATCAAAACCAGGACTATTTTTCCTGAGACTGTTCATCCACATCAACGCAAGGGCAATTTTTCCTGAGACTGTTCATCCACATCAACAACAGGACTATTGTTCCTGAGACTGTTCATCCACATCAACAGCAGGACTATTGTTCCTGAGACTGTTCATCCACATCAAAACCAGGGCTATTTTTCCTGCACTGTTCATCCACATCAACACCAGGGCTTTTGTTCCTGAGACTGTTCATCCACATCAACACCAGGACGATTGTTCCTGAGACTGTTCATCCACATCAATACCAGGGCTATTGTTCCTGAGACTGTTCATCCACATCAACACCAGGGCTATTGTTCCTGAACTGTCCATCGACAATCAACAACCGGTTTATTGTTCCTGAGACTGTTCATCCACATCAACACCAGGTTTATTGTTCCTGAGACTGTTCATCCACATCAACACCAGGGCTATTGTTCCTGACACTGCTCATCCACATCAACACCAGGGCTATTGTTCCTGAGACTGTTCATCCACATCAACACCAGGGCTATTGTTCCTGAGACTGTTCATCCACATCAATACCAGGGCTATTGTTCCTGAGACAGTTCATCCACATCAACAACAGGACTATTGTTCCTGACACTGTTCATCCACATCAACACCAGGGCTATTGTTCCTGAGACTGTTCATCCACATCAACACCAGGGCTATTGTTCCTGAGACAGTTCATCCTCATCAAAAACAGGACTATTGTTCCTGAGACTGTTCATTCACATCAACAACAGGTCTATTGTTTCTGAGACTGTTCATCCGCATCAATACCAGGGCTATTGTTCCTGCGACTGTTTGTCCTCATCAACACTCGGTTTATTGTTCCTGAGACTGTTCATCCACATCAACACCAGGGCTATTATTCCTGAGACTGTTCATCCACATCAATACCAGGGCTATTGTTCCTGAGACTGTTCATCCACATCAATACCAGGGCTATTGTTCCTGACACTGTTCATCCACATCAACACCAGGGCGATTGTTCCTGACACTGTTCATCCACATCAACACCAGGGCTATTGTTCCTGACACTGTTCATCCACATCAACACAAGGGCTATTGTTCCTGACACTGCTCATCCACATCAACACCAGGTCTATTGTTTCTGAGACTGTTCATCCGCATCAATACCAGGGCTATTGTTCCTGAGACTGTTCATCCACATCAATACCAGGGCTATTGTTCCTGAGACTGTTCATCCACATCAATACCAGGGCTATTGTTCCTGAGACTGTTCATCCACATCAACACCAGGGCAATTGTTCCTGAGACTGTTCATCCACATCAATACCAGGGCTATTGTTCCTGAGACTGTTCATCCACATCAATACCAGGGCTATTGTTCCTGAGACTGTTCATCCACATCAATACCAGGGCTATTGTTCCTGACACTGTTCATCCACATCAACACCAGGTCTATTGTTCCTGAGACTGTTCATCCACATCAACACCAGGGCTATTGTTCCTTACACTGTTCATCCACATCAACACAAGGGCTATTGTTCCTGAGACTGTTCATCCACATCAACAGCAGGACTATTGTTCCTGACACTGTTCATCCACATCAACACAAGGGCTATTGTCCCTGAGACTGTTCATCCACATCAACAACAGGGCTATTGTTCCTGAGACTGTTCATCCACATCAACAGCAGGGCTATTGTTCCTGACACTGTTCATCCACATCAACACCAGGGCTATTGTTCCTGACTCTGTTCATCCACATCAACACCAGGGCTATTGTTCCTGACACTGTTCATCCACAAACAACACAAGGGCTATTGTTCCTGAGACTGTTCATCCTCATCAACAGCAGGACTATTGTTCCTGACACTGTTCATCCAAATCAACACCAGGGCTATTGTTCCTGAGACTGTTTATCCAAATCAACACCAGGGCTATTGTTCCTGACACTGTTCATCCACATCAACACCAGGGCTATTGTTCCTGAGACTGTTTATCCAAATCAACACCAGGGCTATTGTTCCTGAGACTGTTTATCCAAATCAACACCAGGGCTATTGTTCCTGACACTGTTCATCCACATCAACAACAGGGCGTTTCTTCCTGACACTGTTCATCCACATCAACAACAGGACTATTTTTCCTGACACTGTTCATCAACTTCAACACAAGGGCTATTGTCCCTGAGACTGTTCATCCACATCAACACCAGGGCTATTGTTCCTGAACTGTCCATCTCCATCAACACCCGTTTTATTGCTCCTGAGACTATTCATCCACATCAACACCAGGGCTATTGTTCCTGACACTGTTCATCCACATCAACAGCAGGGCTATTGTTCCTGACACTGTTCATCCACATCAACACCAGGGCTATTGTTCCTGACACTGTTCATCCACAAACAACACAAGGGCTATTGTTCCTGAGACTGTTCATCCTCATCAACAGCAGGACTATTGTTCCTGACACTGTTCATCCACATCAACACCAGGGCTATTGTTCCTGAGACTGTTTATCCAAATCAACACCAGGGCTATTGTTCCTGAGACTGTTCATCCACATCAACAACAGGACTATTTTTCCTGACACTGTTCATCAACTTCAACACAAGGGCTATTGTCCCTGAGACTGTTCATCCACATCAACACCAGGGCTATTGTTCCTGAACTGTCCATCTCCATCAACACCCGTTTTATTGTTCCTGAGACTATTCATCCACATCAACACCAGGGCTATTGTTCCTGACACTGTTCATCCACATCAACAGCAGGGCTATTGTTCCTGACACTGTTCATCCACATCAACACCAGGGCGATTGTTCCTGACACTGTTCATCCACAAACAACACCAGGGCTATTGTTCCTGAGACTGTTCATCCTCATCAACAGCAGGACTATTGTTCCTGACACTGTTCATCCACATCAACACCAGGGCTATTGTTCCTGAGACTGTTCATCCACATCAACAGCAGGATGTTTGTTCCTGACACTGTTCATCCATATGAACACCAGGGCTATTGTTCCTGAGACTGTTCATCCACATCAACACCAGGGCTTTTGTTCCGGAGACTGTTCATCCATATCAACACAAGGGCTATTGTTCCTGACACTGTTCATCCACATCAACACCAGGGCTATTGTTCCTGAGACTGTTCATCCACATCAACACAAGGGCTATTGTTCCTGAGACTGTTCATCCACATCAACAGCAGGACTATTGTTCCTGAGACTGTTCATCCACATCAACACCAGGGGTATTGTTCCTGAGACTGTTCATCCACATCAGCACCAGGGCTATTGTTCCTGACACTGTTCATCCACATCAACACAAGGGCTATTGTTCCTGAGACTGTTCATCCACATCAACAGCAGGACTATTGTTCCTGACACTGTTCATCCACATCAACATCAGGGCTATTGTTCCTGAGACTGTTCATCCACATCAACACCAGGGCTATTGTTCCTGAGACTGTTCATCGACATCAACAGCAGGACTATTGTTCCTGAGACTGTTCATCCACATCAACAACAGGGCCATTTTTTCCTGAGACTGTTCATCCACATCAACAGCAGGACTATTGTTCCTGACACTGTTCATCCACATCAACACCAGGGCTATTGTTCCTGTGACTGTTCATCCACACCAACAACAGGGCTATAGTTCCTGAGACTGTTCATCCACATCAACAGCAGAACTATTGTTCCTGACACTGTTCAACCACATCAACACCAGGGCTATTGTTCCTGAGACTGTTCATCCACATCAACAACAGGGCTATTGTTCCTGAGACTGTTCATCCACATCAACAGCAGGACTATTGTTCCTGACACTGTTCATCCACATCAACACAAGGGCCATTGTTCCTGAGACTGTTCATCCACATCAACACCAGGGCTATTGTTCCTGAGACTGTTCTTCCACATCAACACCAGGGCTATTGTTCCTGAGACTGTTCATCCACATCAACAGCAGGACTATTGTTGCTGACACTGTTCATCCACATCACCACCAGGGCTATTGTTCCTGAGACTGTTCATCCACATCAACAACAGGGCTATTGTTCTTGATACTGTTCATCCACATCAACAGCAGGACTATTGTTCCTGACACTGTTCATCCACATCAACACCAGGGCTATTGTTCCTGACACTGTTCATCCACATCAACACAAGGGCTATTGTTCCTGAGACTGTTCATCCACATCAACAGCAGGACTATTGTTCCTGACTCTGTTCATCCACATCAACACAAGGGCTATTGTCCCTGAGACTGTTCATCCACATCAACAACAGGACTATTGTTCCTGAGACTGTTCATCCACATCAACAGCAGGACTATTGTTCCTGAGACTGTTCATCCACATCAAAACCAGGGCTATTTTTCCTGCACTGTTCATCCACATCAACACCAGGGCTTTTGTTCCTGAGACTGTTCATCCACATCAAAACCAGGAATATTTTTCCTGAGACTGTTCATCCACATCAACACAAGGGCAATTGTTCCTGACACTGTTCATCCACATCAACACCAGGGCTATTGTTCCTGAGACTGTTCATCCACATCAACAGCAGGATGTTTGTTCCTGAGACTGTTCATCCGCATCAATACCAGGGCTATTGTTCCTGAGACTGTTTGTCCTCATCAACACTCGGTTTATTGTTCCTGAGACTGTTCATCCACATCAACACCAGGGCTATTGTTCCTGAGACTGTTCATCCACATCAATACCAGGGCTATTGTTCCTGAGACTGTTCAACCACATCAATACCAGGGCTATTGTTCCTGAGACTGTTCATCCACATCAACAACAGGACTATTGTTCCTGAGACTGTTCATCCACATCAACAACAGGGCTATTGTTCCTGACACTGTTCATCCACATCAACACAAGGGCTATTGTTCCTGAGACTGTTCATCCACATCAAAACCAGGACTATTTTTCCTGAGACTGTTCATCCACATCAACGCAAGGGCAATTTTTCCTGAGACTGTTCATCCACATCAACAACAGGACTATTGTTCCTGAGACTGTTCATCCACATCAACAGCAGGACTATTGTTCCTGAGACTGTTCATCCACATCAAAACCAGGGCTATTTTTCCTGCACTGTTCATCCACATCAACACCAGGGCTTTTGTTCCTGAGACTGTTCATCCACATCAACACCAGGACGATTGTTCCTGAGACTGTTCATCCACATCAATACCAGGGCTATTGTTCCTGAGACTGTTCATCCACATCAACACCAGGGCTATTGTTCCTGAACTGTCCATCGACAATCAACAACCGGTTTATTGTTCCTGAGACTGTTCATCCACATCAACACCAGGTTTATTGTTCCTGAGACTGTTCATCCACATCAACACCAGGGCTATTGTTCCTGACACTGCTCATCCACATCAACACCAGGGCTATTGTTCCTGAGACTGTTCATCCACATCAACACCAGGGCTATTGTTCCTGAGACTGTTCATCCACATCAATACCAGGGCTATTGTTCCTGAGACAGTTCATCCACATCAACAACAGGACTATTGTTCCTGACACTGTTCATCCACATCAACACCAGGGCTATTGTTCCTGAGACTGTTCATCCACATCAACACCAGGGCTATTGTTCCTGAGACAGTTCATCCTCATCAAAAACAGGACTATTGTTCCTGAGACTGTTCATTCACATCAACAACAGGTCTATTGTTTCTGAGACTGTTCATCCGCATCAATACCAGGGCTATTGTTCCTGCGACTGTTTGTCCTCATCAACACTCGGTTTATTGTTCCTGAGACTGTTCATCCACATCAACACCAGGGCTATTATTCCTGAGACTGTTCATCCACATCAATACCAGGGCTATTGTTCCTGAGACTGTTCATCCACATCAATACCAGGGCTATTGTTCCTGACACTGTTCATCCACATCAACACCAGGGCGATTGTTCCTGACACTGTTCATCCACATCAACACCAGGGCTATTGTTCCTGACACTGTTCATCCACATCAACACAAGGGCTATTGTTCCTGAGACTGTTCATCCACATCAACAGCAGGACTATTGTTCCTGACACTGTTCATCCACATCAACAACAGGGCTATTGTTCCTGAGACTGTTCATCCACAACAACAGCAGGGCTATTGTTCCTGACACTGTTCATCCACATCAACACCAGGGCTATTGTTCCTGACACTGTTCATCCACATCAACACCAGGGCTATTGTTCCTGACACTGTTCATCCACAAACAACACAAGGGCTATTGTTCCTGAGACTGTTCATCCTCATCAACAGCAGGACTATTGTTCCTGACACTGTTCATCCACATTAACACCAGGGCTATTGTTCCTGAGACTGTTTATCCAAATCAACACCAGGGCTATTGTTCCTGAGACTGTTCATCCACATCAACAACAGGACTATTTTTCCTGACACTGTTCATCAACTTCAACACAAGGGCTATTGTCCCTGAGACTGTTCATCCACATCAACACCAGGGCTATTGTTCCTGAACTGTCCATCTCCATCAACACCCGTTTTACTGTTCCTGAGACTAATCATCCACATCAACACCAGGGCTATTGTTCCTGACACTGTTCATCCACATCAACAGGAGGGCTATTGTTCCAGACACTGTTCATCCACATCAACACCAGGGCTATTGTTCCTGACACTGTTCATCCACAAACAACACAAGGGCTATTGTTCCTGAGACTGTTCATCCTCATCAACAGCAGGACTATTGTTCCTGACACTGTTCATCCACATCAACACCAGGGCTATTGTTCCTGAGACTGTTTATCCAAATCAACACCAGGGCTATTGTTCCTGAGACTGTTCATCCACATCAACAGCAGGATGTTTGTTCCTGACACTGTTCATCCACATGAACACCAGGGCTATTGTTCCTGACACTGTTCATCCACATCAACACCAGGGCTTTTGTTCCGGAGACTGTTCATCCATATCAACACAAGGGCTATTGTTCCTGAGACTGTTCATCCACATCAACAGCAGGACTATTGTTCCTGACACTGTTCATCCACATCAACACCAGGGCTATTGTTCCTGAGACTGTTCATCCACATCAACACAAGGGCTATTGTTCCTGAGACTGTTCATCCACATCAACAGCAGGACTATTGTTCCTGAGACTGTTCATCCACATCAACACCAGGGGTATTGTTCCTGAGACTGTTCATCCACATCAGCACCAGGGCTATTGTTCCTGACACTGTTCATCCACATCAACAAAAGGGCTATTGTTCCTGAGACTGTTCATCCACATCAACAGCAGGACTATTGTTCCTGACACTGTTCATCCACATCAACATCAGGGCTATTGTTCCTGAGACTGTTCATCCACATCAACACCAGGGCTATTGTTCCTGAGACTGTTCATCAACATCAACAGCAGGACTATTGTTCCTGAGACTGTTCATCCACATCAACAACAGGGCTATTTTTCCTGAGACTGTTCATCCACATCAACAGCAGGACTATTGTTCCTGACACTGTTCATCCACATCAACACCAGGGCTATTGTTCCTGTGACTGTTCATCCACACCAACAACAGGGCTATTGTTCCTGAGACTGTTCATCCACATCAACAGCAGAACTATTGTTCCTGACACTGTTCAACCACATCAACACCAGGGCTATTGTTCCTGAGACTGTTCATCCACATCAACAACAGGGCTATTGTTCCTGAGACTGTTCATCCACATCAACAGCAGGACTATTGTTCCTGACACTGTTCATCCACATCAACACAAGGGCCATTGTTCCTGAGACTGTTCATCCACATGAACACCAGGGCTATTGTTCCTGAGACTGTTCATCCACATCAACACCAGGGCTATTGTTCCTGAGACTGTTCATCCACATCAACAGCAGGACTATTGTTCCTGACACTGTTCATCCACATCAACACCAGGGCTATTGTTCCTGACACTGTTCATCCACATCAACCCAAGGGCTATTGTTCCTGAGACTGTTCATCCACATCAACAGCAGGACTATTGTTCCTGACACTGTTCATCCACATCAACACAAGGGCTATTGTCCCTGAGACTGTTCATCCACATCAACAACAGGGCTATTGTTCCAGAGACTGTTCATCCACATCAACAGCAGGGCTATTGTTCCTGACACTGTTCATCCACATCAACACCAGGGCTATTGTTCCTGACTCTGTTCATCCACATCAACACCAGGGCTATTGTTCCTGACACTGTTCATCCACAAACAACACAAGGGCTATTGTTCCTGAGACTGTTCATCCTCATCAACAGCAGGACTATTGTTCCTGACACTGTTCATCCACATCAACACCAGGGCTATTGTTCCTGAGACTGTTTATCCAAATCAACACCAGGGCTATTGTTCCTGACACTGTTCATCCACATCAACACCAGGGCTATTGTTCCTGAGACTGTTTATCCAAATCATCACCAGGGCTATTGTTCCTGAGACTGTTCATCCTCATCAACAGCAGGACTATTGTTCCTGACACTGTTCATCCACATCAACACCAGGGCTATTGTTCCTGAGACTGTTCATCCACATCAACAACAGGGCTTTTCTTCCTGACATTGTTCATCCACATCAACAACAGGACTATTTTTCCTGACACTGTTCATCAACTTCAACACAAGGGCTATTGTTCCTGAGACAGTTCATCCACATCAATACCAGGGCTATTGTCCCTGAGACTGTTCATCCACATCAACACCAGGGCTATTGTTCCTGAACTGTCCATCTCCATCAACACCCGTTTTACTGTTCCTGAGACTATTCATCCACATCAACACCAGGGCTATTGTTCCTGACACTGTTCATCCACATCAACAGGAGGGCTATTGTTCCAGACACTGTTCATCCACATCAACACCAGGGCTATTGTTCCTGACACTGTTCATCCACAAACAACACAAGGGCTATTGTTCCTGAGACTGTTCATCCTCATCAACAGCAGGACTATTGTTCCTGACACTGTTCATCCACATCAACACCAGGGCTATTGTTCCTGAGACTGTTTATCCAAATCAACACCAGGGCTATTGTTCCTGAGACTGTTCATCCACATCAACAGCAGGATGTTTGTTCCTGACACTGTTCATCCACATGAACACCAGGGCTATTGTTCCTGACACTGTTCATCCACATCAACACCAGGGCCTTTGTTCCGGAGACTGTTCATCCATATCAACACAAGGGCTATTGTTCCTGAGACTGTTCATCCACATCAACAGCAGGACTATTGTTCCTGACACTGTTCATCCACATCAACACCAGGGCTATTGTTCCTGAGACTGTTCATCCACATCAACACAAGGGCTATTGTTCCTGAGACTGTTCATCCACATCAACAGCAGGACTATTGTTCCTGAGACTGTTCATCCACATCAACACCAGGGGTATTGTTCCTGAGACTGTTCATCCACATCAGCACCAGGGCTATTGTTCCTGACACTGTTCATCCACATCGACAAAAGGGCTATTGTTCCTGAGACTGTTCATCCACATCAACAGCAGGACTATTGTTCCTGACACTGTTCATCCACATCAACATCAGGGCTATTGTTCCTGAGACTGTTCATCCACATCAACACCAGGGCTATTGTTCCTGAGACTGTTCATCAACATCAACAGCAGGACTATTGTTCCTGAGACTGTTCATCCACATCAACAACAGGGCTATTTTTCCTGAGACTGTTCATCCACATCAACAGCAGGACTATTGTTCCTGACACTGTTCATCCACATCAACACCAGGGCTATTGTTCCTGTGACTGTTCATCCACACCAACAACAGGGCTATTGTTCCTGAGACTGTTCATCCACATCAACAGCAGAACTATTGTTCCTGACACTGTTCAACCACATCAACACCAGGGCTATTGTTCCTGAGACTGTTCATCCACATCAACAACAGGGCTATTGTTCCTGAGACTGTTCATCCACATCAACAGCAGGACTATTGTTCCTGACACTGTTCATCCACATCAACACAAGGGCCATTGTTCCTGAGACTGTTCATCCACATGAACACCAGGGCTATTGTTCCTGAGACTGTTCATCCACATCAACACCAGGGCTATTGTTCCTGAGACTGTTCATCCACATCAACAGCAGGACTATTGTTCCTGACACTGTTCATCCACATCAACACCAGGGCTATTGTTCCTGACACTGTTCATCCACATCAACCCAAGGGCTATTGTTCCTGAGACTGTTCATCCACATCAACAGCAGGACTATTGTTCCTGACACTGTTCATCCACATCAACACAAGGGCTATTGTCCCTGAGACTGTTCATCCACATCAACAACAGGGCTATTGTTCCTGAGACTGTTCATCCACATCAACAGCAGGGCTATTGTTCCTGACACTGTTCATCCACATCAACACCAGGGCTATTGTTCCTGACTCTGTTCATCCACATCAACACCAGGGCTATTGTTCCTGACACTGTTCATCCACAAACAACACAAGGGCTATTGTTCCTGAGACTGTTCATCCTCATCAACAGCAGGACTATTGTTCCTGACACTGTTCATCCACATCAACACCAGGGCTATTGTTCCTGAGACTGTTTATCCAAATCAACACCAGGGCTATTGTTCCTGACACTGTTCATCCACATCAACACCAGGGCTATTGTTCCTGAGACTGTTTATCCAAATCATCACCAGGGCTATTGTTCCTGAGACTGTTCATCCTCATCAACAGCAGGACTATTGTTCCTGACACTGTTCATCCACATCAACACCAGGGCTATTGTTCCTGAGACTGGTCATCCACATCAACAACAGGGCTTTTCTTCCTGACACTGTTCATCCACATCAACTACAGGACTATTTTTCCTGACACTGTTCATCAACTTCAACACAAGGGCTATTGTTCCTGAGACAGTTCATCCACATCAATACCAGGGCTATTGTCCCTGAGACTGTTCATCCACATCAACACCAGGGCTATTGTTCCTGAACTGTCCATCTCCATCAACACCCGTTTTATTGTTCCTGAGACTATTCATCCACATCAACACCAGGGCTATTGTTCCTGACACTGTTCATCCACATCAACACCAGGGCTATTGTTCCTGAGACTGTTCATCCACATCAACACCAGGGCTTTTGTTCCGGAGACTGTTCATCCACATCAACAACAGGACTATTTTTCCTGACACTGTTCATCAACTTCAACACAAGGGCTATTGTTCCGGAGACTGTTCATCCACATCAACACCAGGGCTATTGTTCCTGAGACAGTTCATCCACATCAGCAACAGGGCTTTTCTTCCTGACACTGTTCATCCACATCAACAACAGGACTATTTTTCCTGACACTGTTCATCAACTTCAACACAAGGGCTATTGTTCCGGAGACTGTTCATCCACATCAACACCAGGGCTATTGTTCCTGAGACAGTTCATCCACATCAACAACAGGGCTTTTCTTCCTGACACTGTTCATCCACATCAACAACAGGACTATTTTTCCTGACACTGTTCATCAACTTCAACACAAGGGCTATTGTCCCTGAGACTGTTCATCCACATCAACACCAGGGCTATTGTTCCTGAACTGTCCATCTCCATCAACACCCGTTTTATTGTTCCTGAGACTATTCATCCACATCAACACCAGGGCTATTGTTCCTGACACTGTTCATCCACATCAACAGCAGGGCTATTGTTCCTGACACTGTTCATCCACATCAACACCAGGGCTATTGTTCCTGACACTGTTCATCCACAAACAACACAAGGGCTATTGTTCCTGAGACTGTTCATCCTCATCAACAGCAGGACTATTGTTCCTGACACTGTTCATCCACATCAACAACAGGGCTATTGTTCCTGAGACTGTTCATCCACATCAACAGCAGGATGTTTGTTCCTGACACTGTTCATCCACATGAACACCAGGGCTATTGTTCCTGAGACTGTTCATCCACATCAACACCAGGGCTTTTGTTCCGGAGACTGTTCATCCATATCAACACAAGGGCTATTGTTCCTGAGACTGCTCATCCACATCAACAGCAGGACTATTGTTCCTGACACTGTTCATCCACATCAACACCAGGGCTATTGTTCCTGAGACTGTTCATCCACATCAACACAAGGGCTATTGTTCCTGAGACTGTTCATCCACATCAACAGCAGGACTATTGTTCCTGAGACTGTTCATCCACATCAACACCAGGGCTTTTGTTCCGGAGACTGTTCATCCATATCAACACAAGGGCTATTGTTCCTGAGACTGTTCATCCACATCAACAGCAGGACTATTGTTCCTGACACTGTTCATCCACATCAACACCAGGGCTATTGTTCCTGAGACTGTTCATCCACATCAACACAAGGGCTATTGTTCCTGAGACTGTTCATCCACATCAACAGCAGGACTATTGTTCCTGAGACTGTTCATCCACATCAACACCAGGGGTATTGTTCCTGAGACTGTTCATCCACATCAACACCAGGGCTATTGTTCCTGACACTGTTCATCCACATCAACACAAGGGCTATTGTTCCTGAGACTGTTCATCCACATCAACAGCAGGACTATTGTTCCTGACACTGTTCATCCACATCAACATCAGGGCTATTGTTCCTGAGACTGTGCATCCACATCAACACCAGGGCTATTGTTCCTGAGACTGTTCATCCACATCAACAGCAGGACTATTGTTCCTGAGACTGTTCATCCACATCAACAACAGGGCTATTTTTCCTGAGACTGTTCATCCACATCAACAGCAGGACTATTGTTCCTGACACTGTTCATCCACATCAACACCAGGGCTATTGTTCCTGACACTGTTCATCCACATCAACACAAGGGCTATTGTCCCTGAGACTGTTCATCCACATCAACAACAGGGCTATTGTTCCTGAGACTGTTCATCAACTTCAACACAAGGGCTATTGTTCCTGAGACAGTTCATCCACATCAATACCAGGGCTATTGTCCCTGAGACTGTTCATCCACATCAACACCAGGGCTATTGTTCCTGAACTGTCCATCTCCATCAACACCCGTTTTATTGTTCCTGAGACGATTCATCCACATCAACACCAGGGATATTGTTCCTGACACTGTTCATCCACATCAACACCAGGGCTATTGTTCCTGAGACTGTTCATCCACATCAACACCAGGGCTTTTGTTCCGGAGACTGTTCATCCACATCAACAACAGGACTATTTTTCCTGACTCTGTTCATCAACTTCAACACAAGGGCTATTGTTCCGGAGACTGTTCATCCACATCAACACCAGGGCTATTGTTCCTGAGACAGTTCATCCACATCAACAACAGGGCTTTTCTTCCTGACACTGTTCATCCACATCAACAACAGGACTATTTTTCCTGACACTGTTCATCAACTTCAACACAAGGGCTATTGTCCCTGAGACTGTTCATCCACATCAACACCAGGGCTATTGTTCCTGAACTGTCCATCTCCATCAACACCCGTTTTATTGTTCCTGAGACTATTCATCCACATCAACACCAGGGCTATTGTTCCTGACACTGTTCATCCACATCAACAGCAGGGCTATTGTTCCTGACACTGTTCATCCACAAACAACACAAGGGCTATTGTTCCTGAGACTGTTCATCCTCATCAACAGCAGGACTATTGTTCCTGACACTGTTCATCCACATCAACACCAGGGCTATTGTTCCTGAGACTGTTCATCCACATCAACAGCAGGATGTTTGTTCCTGACACTGTTCATCCACATGAACACCAGGGCTATTGTTCCTGAGACTGTTCATCCACATCAACACCAGGGCTTTTGTTCCGGAGACTGTTCATCCATAACAACACAAGGGCTATTGTTCCTGAGACTGTTCATCCTCATCAACAGCAGGACTATTGTTCCTGACACTGTTCATCCACATCAACACCAGGGCTATTGTTCCTGAGACTGTTCATCCACATCAACACAAGGGCTATTGTTCCTGAGACTGTTCATCCACATCAACAGCAGGACTATTGTTCCTGACACTGTTCATCCACATCAACACCAGGGCTATTGTTCCTGAGACTGTTCATCCACATCAACACAAGGGCTATTGTTCCTGAGACTGTTCATCCACATCAACAGCAGGACTATTGTTCCTGAGACTGTTCATCCACTTCAACACCAGTGGTATTGTTCCTGAGACTGTTCATCCACATCAACACCAGGGCTATTGTTCCTGACACTGTTCATCCACATCAACACAAGGGCTATTGTTCCTGAGACTGTTCATCCACATCAACAGCAGGACTATTGTTCCTGACACTGTTCATCCACATCAACATCAGGGCTATTGTTCCTGAGACTGTTCATCCACATCAACACCAGGGCTATTGTTCCTGAGACTGTTCATCCACATCAACAGCAGGACTATTGTTCCTGAGACTGTTCATCCACATCAACAACAGGGCTATTGTTCCTGAGACTGTTCATCCACATCAACAGCAGGACTATTGTTCCTGACACTGTTCATCCACATCAACACCAGGGCTATTGTTCCTGTGACTGTTCATCCACACCAACTACAGGGCTATTGTTCCTGAGACTGTTCATCCACATCAACAGCAGGACTATTGTTCCTGACACTGTTCATCCACATCAACACAAGGGCTATTGTCCCTGAGACTGTTCATCCACATCAACAACAGGGCTGTTGTTCCTGACACTGTTCATCCACATCCACACAAGGGCTATTGTTCCTGAGACTGTTCATCCACATCAACACCAGGGCTTTTGTTCCGGAGACTGTTCATCCATATCAACACAAGGGCTATTGTTCCTGAGACTGTTCATCCACATCAACAGCAGGACTATTGTTCCTGACACTGTTCATCCACATCAACACCAGGGCTATTGTTCCTGAGACTGTTCATCCACATCAACACAAGGGCTATTGTTCCTGAGACTGTTCATCCACATCAACAGCAGGACTATTGTTCCTGAGACTGTTCATCCACTTCAACACCAGGGGTATTGTTCCTGAGACTGTTCATCCACATCAACACCAGGGCTATTGTTCCTGACACTGTTCATCCACATCAACACAAGGGCTATTGTTCCTGAGACTGTTCATCCACATCAACAGCAGGACTATTGTTCCTGACACTGTTCATCCACATCAACATCAGGGCTATTGTTCCTGAGACTGTTCATCCACATCAACAGCAGGACTATTGTTCCTGAGACTGTTCATCCACATCAACAACAGGGCTATTGTTCCTGAGACTGTTCATCCACATCAACAGCAGGACTATTGTTCCTGACACTGTTCATCCACATCAACACCAGGGCTATTGTTCCTGTGACTGTTCATCCACACCAACAACAGGGCTATTGTTCCTGAGACTGTTCATCCACATCAACAGCAGGACTATTGTTCCTGACACTGTTCAACCACATCAACACCAGGGCTATTGTTCCTGAGACTGATCATCCACATCAACAACAGGGCTATTGTTCCTGAGACTGTTCATCCACATCAACAGCAGGACTATTGTTCCTGACACTGTTCATCCAGATCTACACCAGGGCTATTGTTCCTGACACTGTTCATCCACATCAACACAAGCGCCATTGTTCCTGAGACTGTTCATCCACATCAACAGCAGGACTATTGTTCCTGACACTGTTCATCCACATCAACACAAGGGCCATTGTTCCTGAGACTGTTCATCCACATCAACACCAGGGCTATTGTTCCTGAGACTGTTCATCCACATCAACACCAGGGCTATTGTTCCTGAGACTGTTCATCCAGATCAACAGCAGGACTATTGTTCCTGACACTGTTCATCCACATCACCACCAGGGCTATTGTTCCTGAGACTGTTCATCCACATCAACAACAGGGCTATTGTTCTTGATACTGTTCATCCACATCAACAGCAGGACTATTGTTCCTGACACTGTTCATCCACATCAACACCAGGGCTATTGTTCCTGAGACTGTTCATCCACATCAACAACAGGGCTATTGTTCCTGAGACTGTTCATCCACATCAACAGCAGGACTATTGTTCCTGACACTGTTCAGCCACATCACCACCATGGCTATTGTTCCTGAGACTGTTCATCCACATCAACACCAGGGCTTTTGTTCCGGAGACTGTTCATCCACATCAACACCAGGGCTATTGTTCCTGAGACAGTTCTCCACATCAACAACAGGGCTATTCTTCCTGACACTGTTCATCCACATCAACACCAGGGTTATTGTTCCTGAGACTGTTCATCCACATCAACACGAGGTTTATTGTTCCTGAGAAAGTTCATCCACATCAACTCCAGGGCTCTTGTTCCTGAGACTGTTCATCCACATCAAAACCAGGGCTATTTTTCCTGACACTGTTCATCCACATCAACACCAGTCCTTTTGTTCCGGAGACTGTTCATCCACATCAACACCAGGGCTATTGTTCCTGAGACTGTTCATCCACATCAACACCAGTCCTTTTGTTCCGGAGACTGTTCATCCACATCAACAACAGGACTATTGTTCCTGACACTGTTCATCCACATCAACTCCAGGGCTATTGTTCCTGAGACTGTTCATCCACATCAACAACAGGACTATTGTTCCTGACACTGTTCATCCACATCAACTCCAGGGCTATTGTTCCTGAGACTGTTCATCCACATCAAAACCAGGGCTATTTTTCCTGACACTGTTCATCCACATCAACACCAGGGCTTTTGTTCCGGAGACTGTTCATCCACATCAGCACCAGGGCTTTTGCTCCTGAGACTGTTCACCCACAGAAACACCAGGGCTATTGTTCCTGAGACTGTTCATCCACATCAACACCAGGGCTATTGTTCCTGATACTGTTCATCCACATCAACACCAGGGTTATTATTCCTGATTCTGTTCGGCCACATCAACACCAGGGCTATTGTTCCTGAGACTGTTCATCCACTTCAACACCAGGGCTATTGTTCCTGATACTGTTCATCCACATCAACACCAGGGTTATTATTCCTGAGACTGTTCGGCCACATCAACACCAGGGCTATTGTTCCTGATACTGTTCATCCACATCAACACCAGGGTTATTGTTCCTGAGACTGTTCATCCACATCAACACCAGGGCTATTGTTCCTGAGACTGTTCATCCACATCAACACCAGGTCCATTGTTCCTGAGACTGTTCATCCACATCAACACCAGGGTTATTATTCCTGAGTCCGTTCGGCCACATCAACACTTGAGATCGTAGTGAAAGAAGTTGCAAAGCATTTTATGAAAAACATTTCTCGGAATTTGCAATTATTTTGTTTTCCATATTCTCCAATGACTCTATTGTGTGCTGAAAATGGTTCATTACATCAGTTTATTCACTGGACTGTAACTAATATCCCTGAAAACATTCCCTTGATGACTGCTCCCATGGAGGTTTCTCTGTACTATTAATAAGGGTTCGTGTGAAGAAGTGTCTGCATTTATGCTTCACAGAAGGAATGGGTTACCCTGTAATTTATCAGGTCGAGCTCATTTTATACCCTTTTCTGGCAGCCGTCAGTATTCCTGGTAAGACAGTTAAATGACGCGGTGAAAGATGAATATCAATGTGTGACTCTTCATGTTATATTTACCCTCTTTGATGGCATCACTTCAGGAGCAAGTGATTGTCATGTTCTCTCAATGTGATTTATCAATTAAACTTAAATTGCGGCTTGAATTTTCAGCACAGAAAATGCTAAAATATCAATTCCCTTTAATGTTTACAATGGAAACTTTTCACAGAGTTTGCTTAGACATCAGATCAGAAATAAATGAGCAATTTTAAATCTCCTGATGTTGTGAAGTGGATTACACGTGTCACTGAGGATTCTAGGAGTTATTGTATTTTTATTTTATTTCATGTTGACCTTTCATGTAACAGCAGAATTTCTCTTGTTTGCATGGATTTGAATTCAGCTTTGATTTTGTTTCTCAATGGAAGTGGAAGGGAACTCCTGTAGATTTCTGTTACTGGTGCATGATCCACCGCTCGAGATTTTTCCATTCTTCACTTTGCTTGGTCAATATTTTAAAAGAAGAGGAGAGTTCACTGTCAATGTTGTACAAACAATAGCCTAACAGGGCGAGAGTGTGCTTCCCATGTTGGACAGTCTGTATTGTAACAGGACGAGAGTGTGCTTCCCATGTTGGACAGTCTGTATTGTAACAGGACGAGAGTGTGCTCTCCATGTTGTACAGACCGTAACCTAACAGTATACTCTCCAGAATAATAAAAACAAAATACTGCAGATGCTGGAATCTGAAATAAAAACAAAAAGTTCTGGAAATACACAACAGGTCTGGCAGCCTCTGTGGAGACAGGAACAGAGTTAAAGTTTAGGGTCTGTGACATTTCAACAGAACTGGCAAAGTTTAGAAATGTTATAGGCTTTGATCAAGTGAATAGGGGGAGGGGAAAGAAGAACAAAAGGAAAGGTGTGTGATAGGACAGAGGACAAAAGAGATTAAATGACAAAGCTGTCATGGAACAAAGGCAAAGGAGCATTTAGCAATATGGAAAGACTCGGTCTGGAGAGAGTGTTAATGGCTGAGAAATGAACAGATCTGTCCAAAAGTAAAAACCTGAAAAACAAGTTTAAGACAGGCCCATAGTTAAAAAAGGAATAAAGTAAAATAAAACAAATAAAATGCAATATAATGGAATGAAAAGACAGTCATTCTCTGAAATTGTTGAACATATTGTTGAGTCTAGAAGGCTGTAGAGTGACTAATGAGAAGATGAGCTGCTGATCCTCGAGCTTGCGTTGATGTTCACTGGAACACTGCTGCAGACCAAGGACATGGAATAGGGTGGTGAATTACAATAGCAAGCGACAGAAAGCTTGTGGTAATGTTTTTGGCCTGAATGGAGGTGTTCCAGACATCAGTCACCCGAACTGTGTTTGGTTTCCCCAGTGTAGAGGCAATCGCATTGTGAACAGTGAATATAATATACCAGATTGAAAGAAGTACAAGTAAATTCCTGCTTCACCTGGAATGAGGCTTTGGAGTCTTGGATGGTGAAGAGAGAAGAGATAAAAGGGGAGGTATTACACACCCTGCGATTGCATGGGAAGATGCTGTGGGAAGGGGACGAGGTGTCTCAGAGGGAATCATCCCTTTGGAATACTGAGAGGGGAGGGGAGGGGAAGGGACGATGTGTTTGGTGGAGGTAGCACACTGGAGGTGTTGGAAATCTCAGAGGATGACATTTTTGATGTGAAGACTGGTCGAATAGGAAGTGAGGGCAAGGGAAACCATGTTACAGTTCTGGGAGGGAGGGGAAGGTTTAGGCAGAAGTGCGGGAAAGACAAATCAGAAACGTCATTGTCAATGGGAGCATCACCAGAACCCAACAGAGTGGAGCTGATCTGCAAATACTTGCCTTTGGAGACAGTCGTGTTTTAGGTGCCAGAATTCTCCAGAATAATGTCAATACTTTTGGCTTTTACCACAGCAGATGTTTCACGATCTGAGGGCCAGAACTTGTTTTACATTTTAATTTTCCCATACCTGCTTTTGCCACAGATTTCACTGCTACAAATAAATAGTTCTTTTATTTAAACTTGCATTTAATTCAGATCTGGAAAGCTTATATTTCCATACTGTCTTATTCAACTTTAAATGATTCTTCAAAATGTTTGGGGACAGTGTCGAGGTAAATTTCATGTTTTCTGTTTCTTCCAGTTAACTTGGTGGCGATTGTGATTTTGTCTCGAGGAAAGTGCGGTCTCTCCAAATGTATCACTCACTATCTGGTGGCCATGGCAGTGGCGGATCTAATGGTGGTTATCGTCCATGTGATATTACACCGGATTAATATCATGTACTTTCCAGTTAGTTTCCTGTTTATAACTCCTGTGTGTACGGTGAACCTTCTCACATACACTGTAGCTTCAGACTGTTCTGTCTGGTTTACTGTCGCCTTCACTTTTGATCGCTTTGTCAAAATTTGCTGTCAGAAGCTGCAATCAAAATATAACACAGAGAAAACAGCGACTGTGGTTATCGCCATCTTGTTTGTGGTGAGCTGTCTTGTAAATATTCCCTATTACTTTGCAGTTGACCCTGTATTTATAATTGACAATGTACCTTGGTATTGTGTTGCTACTGCTGATTACCTCACCTCTCCCTTGTGGAGGGTATACGCGTGTTTCAAAGGCATCATCAACCCTATCTTACCAATAGTTTTAATTCTGCTGTTCAATGCTTTGACTGTCAGACACATTATAATGGCAAATCGAGTTCGCAGGGGACTCCGGAGCAGGAGTGAGAATCAGAATGATCCAGAGGTGAAGAATCGGAGGAATTCCATGATTTTACTTTTCACTATTTCTGCCAATTTCATACTGTTGTGGATGACATATGTTGTTCTTGTGATAGACCAGCCAGTGGAAAACTTTTACTATACAGACAAATATTACAGTAACCCGATATATATTGCTCAACAAGTTGGGTTTATGTTGCAGCTTCTCAGTGTCTGCACAAACACTTGTATCTATGGACTGACACAGAGGAAATTCAGAGAGGAGTTGAAGAATGGGGTGAAATATTTGTTTACACTGAATGGGAAATTGTGTCAATAACAATTGAAGAACATTGATCTGGAGCAGGGTTTCTTGGTTTACAAGTCACTTGCTTTTATATTCATTGTGGGCAGGTGAATGACAATGAGAAGACTGATTATCTTTAACAATATTCTGGATAGTCGTGTATAATTACCAGATTATTATTGATGAATATTAATGTCGATAAACAAAATGATATAACATGAAATATCCCAATGTCAATTTCACTGCTGGATTTGTGGATTTACAGCAACTGCACTGTACACCATTAAAAGACATCAAATTAATTCCCCATAAGGAAGCAGTAACACTAAATGGTATATTCTGTCCAGTTAGAACAATCTCTGTAATCATGCTCTGACAGCCATTACAATTGGCCATTGGATCAATTCATGACAACTATTTTCTTTTTCTAGAACAAACTTGCATGGTTAGAAAAGGCACAAATGCAGAACAAAAAAACCTTCAAAAAGAGGCCAAGGTGGATGGGCGGCACAGTGGTTAGCACCACAGCCTCACAGCTCCAGGAACTCAGGTTTGATTCTGGATGCTGCGCGTGCAGAGCTGACAAGTTTTCCCTGTATCTCCGTGGGTTTTTGCCGGGTGCTCCGGTTTCCTCCCACATCCAAAAGACTTGCAGGGGATAGGTAAATTGGCTGTTGTAAATTGCCCCCAGTGTAGGGAGGTGATAGGGAATATGTGATTACTGTAGGGTTAGTATAAATGGGTGGTTGTTGGTCGGCACAGACTCGGTGGGCCGAAGGGCCTGTTTCAGTGCTGTATTTCTAAATAAATAAAATAAAAATGGATTCAAATGTTAGAGAAACATCTAGTCTTTGTTGGTACCTTGACTGTCTCCTTCACTCATAGAATGCCCTGTTCTGGTCTCATATTTGCTGTCCTTAGTCCATGGGATAGATTCTTGAGTGTTTCTGCTCCACAGCTGGTTCATGTTGCACCACATTAATCAGGCCTCACTGTTATCTATGTGGTCAATTCTCCAGGGTCATCCTGGAATGCAATGATAGCCCCTGTGACTCTTCTTCACTATCATCAAACACTATAAATCCCTCTCCCTTACATCCTCCTCCCTTACCTCCAACAACACGTGATAAACTCAGCAATGTCTTTGCCTCTCTCACGTTGAAAGCAACTGTTCACCTGCTCCTGTTGAAATCAGCCTTCGATTGTCCACCAAACCAACCATTTCTATCCTGAACCAACTGCTTTCACCAATCTCTCTCCTATCTCAACTCAAGCTCTAAGCAAATGTGTCCAGTCCTTGAAAGTCTCCTCCTGCAACCTTGAGCTTATTTCCACTTGAATAATAATCAGTTCTGTTCCCGGGCCTCATATTAGTTGATATTTGGCATGTGTCTCTATTCTCACCTTCTTCTCCGTCCCTTTCAAAACAACTATTGTCACCCCTTCCTCAGACGTCAAGGCACATTCCCTCCATTCTTAAAAAAGTAACTACAATCCCATCTCACACTTCCCTTTCCTCTCCAAATCCCTTCAACATGTTGTTGTCTCCCAAATCCGTGCACATCCTTCCGACAGTATCATGTTTGTATCTCGTCAATCAGGTTTCCACCCCGACCTCAATATTCAAACGGTCCCAGTAAAGTGAAATCTTCTGTGACTGTTACTGTGGTGCACAATCCCTCCATAAGACCTCCTCAGTCTCCCTGTAATCTTTGATAAGGTTGACCACACAATTAGCCTTCAATGTCTCTGATCCATTAGCCTGATAACTGGTACTGTCCTTGTGTATTTCTGCTCTTATCTGCTATCCAAAAGAACCTTCACGTTTTGTCTTGGAGCCTCTAAGGATCTACTCTAGCTCTCCAGCGGTTCTTTCCCATCTCCATGCTGCCCTTTGAAGATATTATCAGAACACATAGGGTCAGCTTCCACACGTACACTGACGACACCTATTCCTACCTCTCCATTACCACACACAACCCTAACAATGCCACTGAGTTTCTGATTGCTTGAATGACGTTTAATATTTGTAATTCACAGTTTCCTCCAGTTATACATTGGGAGGACGGAGCCACAATCTTCAAGTCCACAGCACAAACTCTGCACGTTCCACTTTCTACTACTGCTCCTTGGCCTTTGGCTTAGTTGGACCCATAATGTCTGCAACCTTGGCTTCCCATTCAACCCCACAATGAGTTTCAGGAACTCATATTCTCCAATCACAAAGACCACCTACTTCCATAACATCAAATTCCTCCCTTCACTCCATCGTCCAAGTGCTGTTGAAACTCTCATCCATGCTCTTGTCATCTCAAAACCCACTTTATCCAATTATCCATTTATACTAATCCTACACTAATCCCATATTCCCACCACATCCACAACTGTCCCTAAATTTCCCTACCACCTACCTATACAAGGGCAATTTATAATGGCCAATTTACCGACCAACCTGCAAGTATTTTGGCTGTGGGAGGAAACCGGAGCACCCGGAGAAAACCCACGCAGACACAGGGAGAACTTGCAAACTCCACACAGGCAGTACCCAGAATTGAACCCGGGTCGCTGGAGCTGTGAGGCTGCGGTGCTAACCACGGCCCAACTTTGGCTTCCCGTTCGACACCACAATGAGTTTCAGGAACTCATATTCTCCAATCACAAAGACCACCTACTTCCATAACATCAAATTCCTCCCTTCACTCCATCGTCCACATGCTGTTGAAACTCTCATCCATGCTCTTGTCATCTCGAAACTCACATCCTATCCCATCCAAAGTCCTCTCTATGCCTGGCATATTCTTGTTGAACTACATTAGGTCCTCGGCCTCCAAAACCTTGAATTTAACGTTCAGATTCTTGTGTTTAGATCATTACTTATGATAATATATTTCTATATCAGGAACATTCTGCAGCCCGACTAAAACCAACCCTCCACTCACAACTGTCTTTTCCTCTAACACCCATGTTCATGCTCTGTCCCTTGGCTTGACCACGCCCGGTGATGACTTCAACAATCAAATCATCTCGGGATCAAAATGGCAATCAGATCGAAACATTTATCTTCATTTGTGCCACTAGTTCATCCATGTTAAGATGAAATCTTCACGCATTCTGAGAAAGAGGCTTTAATTTTATTGTTTTACTATTATTGTTTGGAGAGACCTTATTCCTTGGTGCACTGTTACCGTTAAACTCTCTGTCCCTTCCTGTCCTACTCTGCTGTCTGGAGTTAAATTGCTACACTGCTCTGTTGCCTGGAATTTTCTCTTGTTTTTGCAATCTCTCTTCACCTGAAACCTCCCCTACCTTTTTAATTCAAAGCCTTGCCCATATCCCGAGGATCACCAGGAACCTGATCCCAGACTGGTTTAAGTGGAGCCCATACCAATGGAACAGCTCCCTGTTTTCCCAGAAATGGTGACAGTGCCCCATGAATTGAACCCCTCCTTTCCAAACCACTCATTGAACCACACATTTAATTCTCTAATCTTCTTGACTCTGTGTCAATTGGTGTGTGGCCCAGTTAACAATCAGTGATTATTACGTTTGAGGTTCTGCATTTTAATTGGTTCCCAAAATACTCAAACTCCGTCAGCAGAACATCATTCCTGTTACTTTCTATGTTGTTTCTTCCCATGTGGACCATGACAACTGGATCCTTCCCCTCCCAATCCTAGTTCATCTCCAGATGTGAGGTGACTTTCACCCTGACACTGGGCAGACACTCAACCTTTGGAACTAGAGGTCACAGCTGCAGATAAAAGTATCTATCCCCTGAATATAGTGTCCCCTATCATTGCCACATTCTGTTTCACTGCCCCACTTGAATGGCTTCCTGCACCATGGTGCCATGGTCAGTTTGCCCATCCACCCTGCAGTCCTTGTTCTCATTCATACAGATAGCAAGTACCTCATGCCTGTTGGTCAAAGTCAAGGGCCAAGGTTGCTCTATCATTAAATGCTGGATCTCCAGACCTGTCTGACTCACATACACATCCTTCTTTTCCTGACCATTCACTAACTCCGAATTTCAACTTAACCTAAGGGGTGTGACTACCTCCTGGAAGGTTGAGTCCAGGTAAGTCTGCCCCTCTCTGAGGGTGCACAGTGTATGCAGCTCAGACTCCAATAAAACAACTCCGAGACCAAGTTACTTGAGCTACAGACATTTATCTCAGATCTGCTTGTCCAGCAGCATAATCCTCTCTGCAAGCTCCCACATGTTCCAGTCAAGGCACATCATCTGTTCTGCCATGTCTGTTTAATGTTCTTTATGAGCCTTCATTTCGAAGATACACTCCATTGTGTTGTGCAGCACTACCACCGTGCTAAATGGGATAGAATTAGAACAGATCTAGCAATACAAAATTGGGCATCCCTGAGTTTCTGTGGGCCATCAGCAGCAGCAGAATTGTACTTCACCACAATCTGTAACCTCAAGGCCTGGCATATTCCATATTCTACTGTTACCATCAAGACACGAGACCGACCCTGGTTCAGTGAAGATTGCAGGAGGGAATTCCATGGTCATTCAGAGAGAAAAGGAACAAGAGTAGGCCATTCGACCCTTCAAGCCTGCTCCGCCATTCATTATGATCATGGCTGATCATCCAACTCTGTAACCTGTTCCCTCTTTCCCCCCATATCCTTTCATCCCTTTTGCCCCAAGAGCTATATCTAACTCTTTCTTGAAAACATACAATGTTTTGGCCTCAACTGCTTTCTGTGGTAGTGAATTCCACAGGCTCACCACTCTCTGGGTGAAGAAATTTCTTCTGATCGCAGTCCTGAAAGGTTTACCCCGTATCCTTAGACTATGATCCCTAGTTCTGGACTCCCACAGCATTGGGAACATCCTACCTGAATCTATCCTGTCAAGTCCTGTTAGAATTTTGTAGGTTTCTCTGAGATCCCCCCTCACTCTTCTGAACTCCAGCGTATATAATACTAACTGACTAAATCTCTCCTCAGTCGTCAGTCCTGCCATCACAAAAATTAGTCTGGTAAACCTTTGCTGCACTCCCACAATAGCAAGAACATCCTTCCTCAGATAAGGAGACCAAAACTGTACACAATATTCCAGGTGTGGCCTCACCAAGGCCCTGTATAATTGCAGCAAGACAACCCTGCTCCTGTACTCGAATCCTCTCGCTATGAAGGCTAACATACCATTTGCCCTTTTTGCCGCCTGTTGCACCTGCATGCTTACCTTCACTGACTGGTGTACGAGAACATCCAGGTCCCGTTGCATATTCCCCTCTCTCAGTTTATAGCCGTTCAGATAATAATCTGCCTTCCTGTTTTTGCTACCAAAGTGGATAACCTCATATTTATCCACATTATACTGCATCTGCCATGCATTTTCCCACTCTCTCAACTTGTCCAAATCACCCTGAAGCCTCTCTTCATCCTCCTCACAACTCACCCTCCCACCCAGCTTTGTGTCATCTGCAAATTTGGAGATGTTGCATTTAGTTCCCTTGTCTAAATCATTAATATATATATTGTGAATCTGGTCAAAATGAGGTGTCAGCCTGGTGAAGCTACAACACAGGGCTACTTGCCTGCCAAACTGCGTAATCAGCTTGCGATAGACAGAGCTAAGCCACCTCATAACAAACGGATCAGATCTAAGCTCTGCAGTCCTGCCTCATTGAGTCATGAATGGTGGTGGACAATTAAACAACCGGAGGAGGTGGCTTCACACAGATCCCCATTCTCAGTGATGGGGGAGCCCAGCACATCAGTGCGAAAAATAAGGCTGAAGCATTTGCAACAATCTTCAGCCAGAAGTGCCAAGTTGATGATCCATCTTGGCCTCCTTCTGAAGTCCCCAGCATCACAGATGCCAGACTTCAGTCACTTCGATTCATCCCGTGTGATATCAAGAAACGACTGAAGGCACTGGATACCGCAAAGGCTATGGGTCCTGACAATATTCCGGCAATAGTACTGAAGACCTGTGCACCAGAACTAGCCGCGCCCCTAGCCAGGCTGTTCCAGTACAGCGACAACACTGGCATCTACCCTGCAATGTGTAAAATTGCCCAAGTATGTCCTGTACACAAAAAGCAGGACAGGAACAACCCGGCCAATTTCCGCCCCATCAGTTTACTCTTAATCTTCAGTAAAGTGATGGGAGGTGTCATCGACTATCAAGCGACACTTGCTTCGTGGTAACCTGCTCAGTGATGCTCAGTTTGGGTTCCGTCAGGGCCACTCTGCTCCTGACCTCATTACAGCCTTGGTTTAAACATGAAAAAAAGAGCTGAATTCAAGAGGTGAGGTGAGAGTGACTGCCCCTTGACACCAAGGCAGTATTTGACCGAGTATGGCAACAAGGAGCCCTGGCAAAACTGAAGTCAATGGAAATCGGGGGAAAACTCTCCGCTGGTTGGAGTCATACCGAGCGCAAAGGAAGATGGTTGAGGTTGTTGGAGGTCAATCATCTCGGCTCCAGGAAATCACTGCAGGAGTTCCTCAGGTTAGTGTCCTAAGCCTAACCATCTTCGGCTGCTTCATCAATGAGCTTCCTTCAATCATAAGGTCAGAAGTGAGGATATTCGCTGATGATTGCACAATGTTCAGCACCATTTACAACTCCTCAGATACTGAAGCAGTCCGTGTAGAAATGCAGCAAGACCTGGACAATATCCAGACTTGGGCTGATAAGTGGCAAGTAACATTCGCAACACACAGATGCCAGGCAATGACCATCTCCAACAAGAGAGAATCTAACAATCTCTCCGTGACATTCAATGGCATTACATTCGCTGAATCCTCCACTATCAACATTCTCGGGGTTACCATTTACCGGAATCTGAACTGGAGTAGCCATATAAATACCATGCCTACAAGAGCAGGTCAGAAGCTCGGAATCCTGCGTTGACTAACTCACCTCCTGACTCTCCAAAGCCTGTCCACAATCTACAAGGCATAATCAGGAGTCTGTTGGAATACTCGCTACTTGCCTGGATGGAAGCACCTCCAACAACACTCAAGAAACTCGACACGATCCAGGACAAAGCAGCTCGCTTGATCGGCACCCCATCCACAACTTTCACTCCCTGTACCACCGATGCACAGTGGCAGCAGTGTGTACCATCTGCAAGATGCACTGCAGCAATGCACCAAGGCTCCTTAAATAGCACTTGCCAAACCCGTGACTTCAACCAACGAGAAGGACAAGGGCAGCAGATGCATGGGAACATCACCACCTGCAAGTTCCCCTTCCAGTCATGCACCATCCTGACTTGGAACTATATCGCCATTCCTTCACTGTCACTGGGTCAAAATCCTGGAACTCCCTTCCTAACAGCACTGTGGGTGTACCTACCTCACATGGACTGCAGCCGTTCAAGATGACAATTCACCACCACCTTCTCAAGGTTAATTAGGAATGGGCAACGAATACTGACCTAGCCAGCGACGCCCACATCCCATGACTGAATAAACAAATGTATTTGATTACACAACTAGTTACTAATTTTGTCAAGTAATAGCAAGTTATTTTTTTAGATTAGAGATACAGCACTGAAACAGGCCCTTCGGCCCACCGAGTCTGTGCCGACCATCAACCACCCATTTATACTAATCCTACACTAATCCCATATTCCTACCAAACATCCCCACCTGTCCCTATATTTCCCCACCACCTACCTATACCAGTGACAATTTATAATGGCCAATTTACCTACCAACCTACAAGTCTTTTGGCTTGTGGGAGGGAACCGGAGCACCCGGAGAAAACCCACGAAGACACAGGGAGAACTTGCAAACTCCACTCAGGCAGTACCCAGAATTGAACCCGGGTCCCTGCAGCTGTGAGGCTGCAGTGCTAACCACTGCGCCACTGTGCAGTGGTCATGGATAGTGTCTTGTTCTTGCAGTTTTTTTTTCAGAATATGCGGTTTGCCATTAAGGCTTGCAAGGGATCAGTACTGCTTTAAGAGACAGCAAGCCTGAGGAGTTTTTGGAAGGTGCATTTTTGTTGCCTTAGAAACAGCCATTTGGAGACTGCGATTCAAAGGATGCATTCTCGATACCATGGAAACAGCCACTGGGAGTGAGCCTGATGCGATACAGTTTGAACTGGCAGTTCGTAAGAAAGTCTGAACATACACAAACAGAAGACACAGATAGCTGTGGTGTCAGTACTGAAAAGGAGCTCTCAAACATTTCAACTGAAGGAAATAGGATTTTTGTCTGTTTAATCGTTCTCTCTTGAAATTCAAAAAAGTCAAGCCAAGACAGAGATCTCTGATAATTTAAATTTAAGAAAGGGAAGTTAGACTGTGACTCTCTTTTATCCCTCAAAAACTCTAAAGTCATTGATTCGGTTGAAAGTGCTTGCAGGTCGTTAATTGTTGAAATTCGCTGGACTTCGCACAACATTCTGTGAGGGCTTCGAACAACATTCTGCAAGGACTTCCAGCAACATTCTGTCAGGATTTCGAACAACATTCTACGGGGACTTCGAACAACATTCTGTGAGTGCTTCGAACAACATTCTGCAAGGACTTCCAGCAACATTCTGTCAGGATTTCGAACAACATTCTACGGGGACTTCGAACAACATTCTGTCAGGACTTCGAACAACATTGGACTGTAAATGTGCAAGGACTCTAAATTGTCTATTTTTAAATCTTTGTGGTGTTGAAGAATTTACCTCTTATAATTAAAGAGTTAATTGGTTGATTTAAAGACAGCTGGTTTGGTTAGCCTCATTTGGGTGTTAATAGATGGTACAATTCGGTTGGGTCTTTCTTTAATTTGGAAAGTTTTAAATGATATGTTAGCCGATCTGTGGAAAGACGGGATTGAATTAACAGTGCATCGGTCCATTTGGTCTCTCCAATCGTCCTCCTGTACTAGAAGATACCACAAACAGATCATATATTTTGATTGGGGGCTTTGACAGGAACAGTCGGTCGTAACAACAGTTACAGATGTAGAACACCAGCAAAGTTTCTGACTGATAATAGAGGGGAATTTGTCAATGATAAGTTCAAAGACTTGTGAAAATATGAACATCATGAACATGAATACCGCAGTTGAAAGTCCTTTCAGAAATGGACTCTGTGAAAGGAATCAGGTGGTGATCACAGAAATATTGCAAAAACAAATTTACTGATGAACCACACTGCAAGTTGACAACCACCTGACATGGACGGTTCCCACAAAGAAATCACTGCAGACAGTTGGAGACTGCAGTCCCTATCAATTAGTCTGTGGGTGATACCACAAATTACCTTTTGGTCTGTGCAATAGTCCTCCTGTGCTAGAAGATCACAATCAGCTCCATTTTACTGCGTAGTTGAATAACTGAAAATTTAAAGAGCTCTGAGACATCATTTAAGATCATCTGAGACAGATTTCACTTCAGTAGATTTAGTATCCTATAAAGGAGAGAGTTATAGGCAATGAAGTGTCCCGGAAAAGGTTATCGATAGTTTTGAGAAAGCAGTATTTAGCAAAAATGGCAATCAAATTGTAAAGATTCATTCATCACGATTAGTCAGCATTAATTACAAAATCTCAGACTCTGTGCAGCCAATGGATGTAAACGGGACAACGTGTACAGGAAATGCTCATGTGCTTTGTGATGAAGTTTCTGAGAAGCAGCATGGTGTGGATTAATTGCTGGTAGTGGTAATTGGAATGATTATGACAAGGCTATTACATCCATCGACCAATTACCCAGACTGGGTACTCAGTGACATATATACCAGATTAGAGGCATTCAACAGTTGTGGGGTGTGCACGAAAAACAACTGGCAAGTTGAAATATTAGTTGAAGGTTCAGCATCATGGTTTAGAAATGAGGTCCATGGACTGGCAGAATCTGCATGAAAGCACAGTCCAAGTACTGGGAGTGAGACCAGAAATTACCCATTTGAGACAAAGCTTTTCTTTATTCTTTCATGAGAAATGTGCATCGTCGGCAAGGCCAGCATTGATTGCCCATCCTTAATTGACCTTGAGATGCTGTTGGTGAGCCACCATCTTGAACTGCTGCAGTCTGCCTGGTGCAGATACACCCACAGTGCTGTTAAATAGGGAGAGCTTGCAGCAGTAGTCCCGGCAGACATAACAGTGCAAGTAGAGTCCATAACTTGAATTAATTAAACAATGCGATAAAGCCAACAGAGAACAGGACCAGAAGCAGAATTCCTTATGACTGTGACGTTTTGGTGGCTGCTTATAATCTTGAGGAGCAAACAATAGGTGAGACAAAAAAAGGGAGTGGGATAGTTGGAGCGAGTTTGGAATTTATTCTCAGTTACCAGGTAATGTGAAACAAACTTTGTGACAAAGGTTGTTTTGTGTTGAACAACTTGCAAATTTACCTGATAAGGCAAAAGCTTGGGGTTTTGAAGAATAACTGCGTGATTCAGATGTTTGAGTGGATACTTAAAATTCGAAAAGTACTCTTAAAACACTTTCAGATTTTTTGGCCACATAGTCTTGGAGTATAGGTAAATTGACATAAAAGCTATATCTCTGCACGGCAATATTTATCAGAAGTGTTTCTGAAACTATGCAAAGAGGCAGCAGATGAAGGCTAAAAACCTTTTAGACTGAACAAATGTGTCTATGGCCTGAATGGATTTGGTATTTTCCAGTGAGATGTGTTCAACCTAAAAGCAAATCCTGCAATTTTTCATTGGATTCACAAAGGGAAACTTTTAGGAATCATCATGAAACATGTTATGATTTCTTTTGGAGTGGTACTGTGAAATTTGTGAAATAGGTTATTTTTGAAAACAGAGTCGTGTTGTCTAAGCTTTTCGTCTTGCACTCATCAGGACAATCCGCAAGAATAACGAATGTAAGGGAAAATAAAAACCTATTCTGCATGAGAAGGGAGTGCTGATCAGTTGGCAAGTGAACTCTGTAGAGGCGTTGCCATGGAGAATGCACCAGTTTATGGTGACTGACAGTTAACTTCCAAGCTTTGTTTGAAATTTAAACCAGACACCTTGACCCTGATTGGTCAAGGCATTGCCCTGAGGAATGAACCACTGAGTGGCTCTCACTTATTTTGTTCAGCTGAAACAAGTACAATGTTTGTACATATTATTTCCATCTGCAAGTAACAGGGCCCTGTGTATTAATAGATGTAGCTTCCAGTACGCGCACATGCTCCACACTGCGAGCCCAACTGACAATCTTAAATTGGTTTTTAGCATCATTCTTAGCCCATTGTGGATTATTTAGCAAATGTTGTCCAATCGCGGAATCACAAGTAATGTTGGATCCTGTGCTTTGAGTTTTGCAAGCATGAGCTGGTTGAGTTTGACCTGTACCTTATCTGTTGTGAACAGTGGAAGGAACATGTTGTTTGATGTGATCTGCCAGTCTTTGGGACGTACGGCCGAGATACTAAGCATCACACTGGCATTGAAATTTATATATCACATTATTCATATGTGTGATAAGCAGGATGTTTTTGGCTTGACGGCAGCATCCGGTTGGTGGCGAACATCTCACATGTTGCTACAGCAAAGTAGCAGCATGAAAGAGCTAGCTTTAGCTGTTGCTCAAAAATTTGGGATATATTACCTTTCCAGCGTAATCTGAGGTAGACTGGGCAATTTTCAAGGCAGAAAAAAAATAATCTTAGGCTGATTCATAAGTTTACACAAGATATCGTGAGAAATGATCTTGATCAGGGTAACCATTTTCATGCAGAATGTCTTTGATTCGCCCTATTTCAGTATCAAGCTTGCATGGTGAGCAAATGACTCAGGCTGTATTTCATCCACATCCTCATCAACACCAGGGCGATTGTTCCTGTGACTGTTCATCCACATCAACACCAGGACTATTGTTCCAGAGACTGGTAATCCACAGCAACACCAGGACTATTGTTCCTGAGACAATTCATCCACATCAACACCAGGACTATTGTTCCGGAGACAATTCATCCACATCCACACCAGGACTATTGTTCCGGAGACAATTCATCCACATCAACACCAGGACTATTGTTCCTGAGACTGTTCATCCACATCAACACCAGGACTATTGTTCCGGAGACTGTTCATCCACATCAACACCAGGACTATTGTTCCTGAGACAATTCATCCACATCAACACCAGGGCTATTGTTCCGGAGACTGTTCATCCACATCCACACCAGGACTATTGTTCCGGAGACTGTTCATCCACATCAACACCAGGACTATTGTTCCTGAGACTGGTAATCCACATCAACACCAGGACTATTGTTCCGGAGACTGGTAATTTACAGCAACACCAGGACTATTGTTCCGGAGACTGGTAATCCACATCAACACCAGGACTATTGTTCCTGAGACTGGTAATCCACATCAACACCAGGACTATTGTTCCTGAGACTGGTAATCCACATCAACACCAGGACTATTGTTCCGGAGACTGGTAATCCACATCAACACCAGGACTATTGTTCCGGAGACTGGTAATCCACATCAACACCCGGGCTATTGTTCCTGAGACTGGTAATCCACATCAACACCAGGCCTATTGTTCCGGAGACTGGTAATCCACATCAACACCAGGACTATTGTTCCGGAGACTGGTAATCCACATCAACACCAGGACTATTGTTCTGGAGACTGGTAATCGGCAGCAACACCAGGACTATTGTTCCGGAGACTGGTAATCCACATCAACACCAGGACTATTGTTCCTGAGATTGTTCATCCACATCAACACCAGGACTATTGTTCCGGAGACTGGTAATCCACATCAACACCAGGACTATTGTTCCGGAGACTGGTAATCGACAGCAACACCAGGACTATTGTTCCTGAGACTGGTAATCCACATCAACACCAGGACTATTGTTCCTGAGACTGGTAATCCACATCAACACCAGGGCTATTGTTCCTGAGACTGGTAATCCACATCAACACCAGGGCTATTGTCCCAGAGACTGGTAATCCACAGCAACACCTGAGATCATAACAAAATAATTTGTACATCACATTTTGAAGAAATTTATAAGGAATATAAAATTATTTTGTTTTCTATATCCTTTATTGATGATATTTTATGACACACAACTAAAAACGGTTCGTCAAATCAGTTTCTTCAGTGGACTGAAACTAATATCCCTGCTCACATTCCCTAGATGACTGTCTCCATGGAGGTTGATCTGTACTATTAATAAGGGCTCCTCTGAAGAAGTCTCTACATTTGTGTTTAGCACAATAAATAGGATACACAGTAATTTACCAGATCGAGATCATTTACTACCCACTTTCTTGCAGCCGTCAATATTACTGATAAGACAGTGAATTAAGACAGTGAAATTTCAATATCAATATAGACACCTCATGTTATATTTTCCCTGTTTGCTGCCATCAGTTAAATGTCAAGTGATTGTCTTGTTTTCTTAATGTGATTTCTCAATTAGAATTCGAATACTTCTTGAATTTTTTGCACAGAAAGCGATTAAACAGAAATCCCTCAATCTTTACAATAGAACCTCTTCCCGAGAGTCTGCATGGACTGATCAGAAATGTTTGAGCAATTTTCAATGTGCTGATGTTGTTAAGTGGGTTACACGTGTACCATGGGGAATCTAGGAGATATTGTATTGTAAATGTATTTCATGTTAACAAATGGAGTTACTGCAGAGGTTTCTGTTGTTGGTATGGATTTGAATGCATTTTCAATTGTGTTTCTGAGTGTAAGTGGAAGGAATGGACATGTTACTGACACATGACCCATTCCACCAGAGATTTCCATTCTGCACTTTGCCAACCAATGCTTAAACAGAGGGAGAGAGTGCACTCTCCATGTTGTACAGACCATAAACCAACAGGGTGAGAGTGCACTCTCCATGTTGTACAGATGAGAACACAACAGGGTGAGAGTGCACACTCCATGATGGACAGACTATATCCCAACAGGGTGAGAGTGCACTCTCCATGTTATACAGACTATAACCCAACAGGGTGAGAGTGCACTCTCCATGTTTTACAGACTATAACCCAACAGGGTGAGCCTGCACTCTCCATGTTGTACAGACTATAACCCAACAGGGTGAGAGTGCACTCTCCATGTTGTACAGACTATAACCCAACAGGGTGAGCCTGCACTCTCCATGTTGTACAGACTGTAACCCAACAGGGTGAGAGTGCACTCTCCATGTTGTACAGACTATAACCCAACAGGGTGAGAGTGCACTCTCCATGTTTTACAGACTATAACCCAACAGGGTGAGCCTGCACTCTCCATGTTGTACAGACTATAACCCAACAGGGTGAGAGTGCACTCTCCATGTTGTACAGACTATAACCCAACAGGGTGAGCCTGCACTCTCCATGTTGTACAGACTATAACCCAACAGGGTGAGAGTGCACTCTCCATGTTGTACAGACTATAACCCAACAGGGTGCGAGTGCACTCTCCATGTTGTACAGACTATAACCCAACAGGGTGCGAGTGCACTCTTCATGTTGTTCAGACTTTAACCCAACAGGGTGAGAGTGCACTCTCCATGTTATACAGACAATAACCCAACAGGGTGAGAGTGCACTCTTCTTGTTGCACAGATAATAACCCAACAAGGAGGTGCTGATCTGCAATTATTTACTTTTGGAGACACGGGTGATTTGGATACCAGAATTCTTCAAAAAAATGCATGTCTTTTTTTTTACCTGAGCATCTATCTCTCTATCTGAGATCAACAATTTTATTTGCATTTTATTTTTCCCCGATCTTCTTTTGCCTCAGATGTCAATGCTGCCAATGACCATTTCTTTAAATTAACAATTACTTTTAATATTCAACGGTAAAACTCATTTTTACAGACTTTCTTCTTTGCCTTTAAATTGTTCTTTACAAAATGTTTTTGGGCCAGTGTCAAGGTAAATTTCTGTTTCCTACAGTTAACCTGTTGGCGATTATAATATTGTTTCGAGGCAAGTGCTCGATACATCTCCAAATGTATCACTCAGTATCTGGTGGCCATGGCAGTGGGGGATCTAATGGTGGTTATCATCCATGTGATATTACACCGGATCAATACCATGTACTTTCCAATTCGCTTCCTGTTTATAACTCCTGTGTGAATGGTAACCCCCACATGTACTGTAGCTTTCGACTGTTCTGTCTGGTTTACTGTTGCCTTCACTTTCGATCGCTTTGTAAAAATTTGCTGTCAGAAGCTACAATCATAATATAACACAGAGAAAACAGTGACAGTGGCTGTTGCCACTATGTATGTGGTGAGCTGTCTTAGGAGTATTCCCTTTTACTACTCATGTATTTATAATTGACAACGTGCCTTGGTATTGTGTTCCTACAGCTAATTATCTCACCTGCCCCTTATGGAGGACATGCATTTATATCAACAACATCATAACACCTCCATCACCAATCCTTTTAACTCTGTTGTTCGATGCACCGACCGGCAGAGACATTATCTGAAGCAACAGTGAGAATCAGAAGGATCCAAAGCTGAAGAATCAGAGGAAATGTATGATTTTGCTTTTCACTAATTCTGCCAAGTTCATACTATTGTGGATGATGAATGTTGCCCATTCAGTGTAATCGATAAATGCTGAAGTGTTTCAGGGAACATCAACACAAGCTCAAGGAACAACACCTCATTTACTGATTCGGCATGTGACTGCCTACCGGGCTGAACATTGAGTTCAATCATTTCAGAGCATGATGGGCCCCCTTTTTATTTTTAGTTATTTTTATTTTTCGTTATATTTTCTTTTCTCTTTTTCATTTTGATTAATTAATTTTGTTTTATTTTAGTTTGTTTACTTTGCTTCGACTGTGCTGAACCATTGTTTTTTTTTTCTCGTGTTTGTTCAATGTTTGGTCAATTAAGACCCTATCTGTAATAACGCTTTGTCTTTCACCATACCTTCAGCATATCGTTTGCCTTTGCTGCATGACCTTCTGGTCAGTTATTCTCTTTGACCTTGCCCTATCAACACCTTCTCTTTTGTTATCTCTTGCCCCACTCCCTCTTTACTTTCTTAAAACCTTTAACATTTCTAAGATTTTCCAGTTCTGATGAAGGGTCACTCACCTGAAAAATTAACTCTGCTTGTCTCTACACAGATGCTGTCAGACCCGCTGAGTATTTCCAGCATTTGTAGCTTTTATTTTATATTACTCAACAAGTTGGGTTTATGTTGCAGCTTCTCAGTTCCTGCACAAACACTTGTATCTATGGACTGACACAAAGGAAATTCAGAGAGGAGCTGACGAATGGGGTGAAATATTTGTTTACACTGAATGGGAAATTGTGTCAATAACAAGTATTGAATATTGACCTGGAGCAGGGCTTATAAGTCACTTGCATTTCTATTCATGAACTCTGTGTGGGCAGGTGAAGGACAATGAGAAGACTGAATATATTTAACAGGATTTTGGATAGTGATGTATAATAACTATAATACTAAAGATACATTTTAATGTGGGGAAATGAAATAATATAACATGAAATGTCCCAATGTCAATTAAGCTGCGGGATTCGTGGAGTTAGAGCAAACGTACACCATTAATTTACATCAAATTGATTCCCTATGAAGGAGCAGTAACACTAAATCGCATATTTTGCACCCTAAGAACAACCTCAGACAAGGATGTTCTGACAATCATTACAATTCACCATTGGATCAATGCATGACAATTGACGTTTCTTCAAGAACAAACTCCCATGGTTAGAAACGATATAAATGCAGAAGAAAATGTTCCGCAAAGAGGCAAAAATGGATTCAACATTTAGAGAAACATCTCGTGTTTATCGGTCCCTTTACTGTCTCCGTCACTCATCGGTTGTCCTGCTCTGGCCTCGTATCTGCTGTCCCAAGTCATTGGGATGCATCCTTGTGCGTTTCCGCTCCACAACTGGTTCATGCTGGTCACATGAATCAGCCTCACTCTCCTCGATGTGTCTATTTCTCCAGGGTCACCCTGGAAGGCACAGCTATTCCCCTGTGTCTCTTCTTCATGACCTGCCACCTTTATACACCCCTCTCCCTTACATCCTCCTCCCTCATCTCCAACAACTTGTGAAAAACTCAGCAACGCCTTCGCCTCTAACGCTGAGAGCAACTGTTCACCTGCTCCTGTTGAAATCAACCTTCGATTGTCCGACAAAACATCCCTTTCTGTCCTGAACCAACTGCTTTCACCAATCTCCCTCCTGTCTCCCCTCAATCTCTATGTAAATTTGTCTAGTCCTTGAAAGCCACCTCCTGCAGCCTTGAGCTTATTTCCACTTGACTAATGACCGTTTCTGTTCCTTGACCCATATTAGTTAATATTTGACATATGGCCCAATTCTCACCTTCTTCCCCATCACTTTCAAAACCACAATTGTCACTCCTTCCTCAAATGTCAAGGTCCAATGAAGGTGTTCTCTGAAAGCTACAATCCCATCTCACACCTCCCTTTCCTTTCCAAATCCCTTCAGCATGTTGCTGCCTCCCAAATCCGAGCACAGCCTTCCGACAATATTGTATTTGTATCTCTTCAATCAGGTTTTCACCCCTGTCACAAACTCGAACGGTTCCAAACAAAGTGAAACATCACACCTTCTGTGACTGTTACTGTGGTGCACAATCTCTCCACAAGATCTCCTCAGTCTCTCTGTAATCTTTGACATGGTTGACCATACAATTCTCCTTCAATGTCTCTGATCCATTCGCCAGATAACTGGTACTGTTCTCGTGTGGTTCTACTCTTACCTGCTGTCCAATAGTAACCACTTTTTGCCTTGGCACCTTCAAACATCTATTCTAACCCTCCAGCTGTTCTTTCCCAACTCCATGCTGCCGTTTGAACATATTATCATAACACATCGGGTCAGCTTCCACATGTATACTGACGACACTTATTTCGACATTTCCTTTACCACACTCAACCCTTACACTGTCACTGAGTTTCACATTGATTGAATGATGTGCACTATTTATGATTCACAGTTTCCTCCAGTTAAACATTGGGAGGACAGGAGCCACCATCTTCATGTCCACAGCACAAACTCTGTACCTTCCACTCTCTACGACTACTCCTTGGCCTTTATCCCAGTTGGACGCATAATGTTTGCAACCTTGATTTCCTGCTCGACCACACGATGAGCATCGGGAACTCATAGTCTGTATTTAAAAAGTTCACCTATTCCCATAACTTCAAAGTCCTCCGTTCACTCTGCAGTGCATGTGCTGTTGAAACTCTCATCCATGTTCTTGTCATTTGAAACTCACTTTATCCAATATCCTCCTGCTTGAGATCCCATTTAGAAGATTAACAAACCTCAGCTCCACTAAAACTCTGCTGCTCACATCCTATCCCATTTAAAGCTCCTGTGATCAGAAAAGCAGATTCTTGTTGAACTACATTAGATCCGAGGCCTTCAAAACATCGAATTTAAAGTTCTGATCCTTGTGTATAGACCCTTCCATATGATGAAATCTTTAGATATCTATAACATTCTCCAGTCTGACTAAACCCCACCCTCCACTTACAACTCTCGTTTGCTCTAACATCGATGTTAATTTTTTTATCATTTTGCCCAACACTTCATGATGCCTTTAATGATCAAAGAACAAAGAACAAAGAACAGTACAGCACAGGAACAGGCCATTCGGCCCTCCAAGCCTGTGCCAATCTTGATGCCTGCCTAAACTAAAATCTTCTGCACTTCCGAGGTACATATCCATCTAATCCCATCCTATTCATGTATTTGTCAAGATGTCTCTTAAACGTCTCTATGGTACCTGCTTCCACCACCTCCCCTGGCAACAAGTTCCAGGCACTCACCACCCTCTGTGTAAAGAACTTTCCTCGCACATCCTCTCTAAACTTTGCCCCTCGCACCTTAAACCTATGTCCCCTCGTAACTGACTCTTCCACCTTGGGAAAAAGCTTCTGACTATCCACTGTGTCCATGCCGCTTATAACTTTGTAAACCTCTATCATGTCGTCCCTCCACCTCCGTCGTTCCAGTGAAAACAATCCGAGTCTATCCAACCTCTCCTCATAGCTAATGCCCTCCAGACCAGGCAACATCCTGGTAAACCTCTTCTGTACCCTCTCCAAAGTGTCCACATCCTTCTGGTAGTGTGGCGACCAGAATTGCACGCAATATTCTAAGTGTGGCCGAACTAAGGTTCTGTGCAGCTGCAACATGACTTGCCTATTTTTCTACTCTATGCCTCGACAGATGAAGACAAGCATGCCGTATGCTTTCTTGACTACCTTATCCACCTGCGTTGCCACTTTCAGTGACCTGTGGACCTGTCGGCCCAGATCTCTCTGCCTGTCAATACTCCTAAGGGTTCTGCCATTTACTGTATACTTCCCACCTGCATTAGACCTTCCAAAATGCATTACCTCACATTTCTCAGAATTAAACTCCATCTGCCATTCTTCCGCACAAGTCTCCAACCGATCTATATCCTGCTGTATCCTCTGACAATCCTCATCACTGTCCGCAACTCCACCAGCTTTTGTGTCGTCCGCAAACTTACTGATCAGACAGCTACATTTTCCTCCAAATCATTAATATATACTCCAAACAGTCTCAATGTTCTGCAATTTCTTTCTTAAAAGTTTCCTTCTCTCTGTCTGCCCCCTTTCCTCTAAAACTTGCATTAATATTCACTTTCAGATAAACTCTGTCCTTACCATCAAGCTATTTGATCCACACTGTTTCAGTGAGTAGTTCAGGAGATCATGCCAGAAGCAACACGAAGCATACCGAAAGTGAGGCACCAAACCTGTGAAGTTACAACACATGGTAAACAATGGAAGCAGCATGTTGTAGACCAGAGTTGTCCAACATTATCACATTGGGGGCAAATAACAAATGTTGTGTTCCATAATGGGCCACTGAGACAATTTCGGAAAGGGAAAGGCATTAAACATTTATCTTCCTATTAATCAAAACAAAAACAAACGTACATTTTTCTGAAGATGTTTGAAGTGAGATGACTAATTTATTGACTAACTTTCTCATCGTTATTAGCTCACTGATTTAATGAGATACCTGGCATATTTGTGCTTGCACAGTAGTCAGTGTTTGCCTGCACACTTGACATAGCATTGTGGAGTGTCCAGATCAATGTCATTCTGTCAGGAGTGATCTTGATGACTCTCTCTCTCTCTCTCTCTCTCTCTCTCCCTCCCTCTATCTCTCTCTCTCTCTCTGTGCTCCTTCCCACTCTGTGTTGTTCTCTCCTCTCAGTGCTGTCCTCGCTCTCAGTGTCCCCACCCCATCCCACTTTCTCTCTCTGTCCCCCTTCTCTCTCTGCCCCCTTTCTCTCTCTATCTTTCCCTTTCTCTCCCCATTTGTCCCTCTTTCTCTCCCACTGTCCCCTTTCTCTCTTTCTCTCTGTTACCCCCTCTCTCTCCCCCTTCTCACTGTCCCACTTTCTCTCTCTGTCTCTCTGTTTATTCCTCTTTCTCTCCCTCTGTCCACCTTGCTCTCTTTCTGTCTCTGTTCCTCCTCTCTTTCCCCCTCTCTCACTGTCCGTCTCTCACTCTCTCTCTCTCTGTTTCATCCACTCTCCATTCCCCCTCTCTTTGTCCCCCTTTCTTTCTCTCTTTCCTCCTTTCTCTCTCTCTCTCTCTGACAATTGCAGACAGCATCAACACTCAGCAGATGGTTGCTCATTTTATTTTTAAAGATCGCAAATATGTTTCACAGATGTCAGTTCCTAACATTGGGAACAGTGGTTTCTGACCCTCGGACAGTTTCAGTGTTTTCCAGCAGGCTTTTAACAGAAGACAAAACTGGCCAGAAATCCCCAAATCTATCCAAAGTTCAGAAGCTGCTGTTCCCGATACAGCGGCTGTCAGCTGTGAAGCTGACTTGCCATCTTTTTGAAAGCTGGTCTGACAATGGGAAATTTCTCGTCTCCAGTTATGGAGCCCTGGCGAGGATGAGGAATGGCTCCGGGTACAGTTTAAACCACGGGTCAGATGTAAACCTTTGGCGGGCCAGATGCTGTCTCATGGGCCATATGTTGGACAACCCTGCTACAGACAAAGCGAAACGATGCAAAAACTAATAGATCAGATCAAAGCTCTGTGATCCTGCTGTACCCATTCATGAAAGTATTTTGGAGAATTAAACAACTAATGGGAGGAGGAAGCTCCACTTCACTGATGACAGAGCACAGAACAAAGTAAGTTTCCCAACAATGTCCTGTGCAGAAAAAGTAGGACAAATCCATTCTGGTTAAAAACCACCTCATTAGTCTGTATACAATCTTCAACAAGTGATGGAAGTTGTCATCAACAGAGCAATCAAACATCGATTACTGAGCAAAACCCTGGTCATTGATGCACAGTTTTGTTTCGGCCTCGATCACTCAGCTCCAGATATCTTATTCCAGGAATCTTTCCCAGATGCATTCTATAAACTCATCTTCTCGACGACCTTTACCAATGTGATTTGCCCAGTCTGAATAAAGATTACATTTCCCCACAATTATTACATTGGTTTTGTTACAAGCTCCAATATTTCTTGTTTATTGCTTTGTGAATTGGTACAACTACTGTTTGGAGCCGATAAAAAACTCCCACCAGTGTTTTCCGACACATTATTCTGAACCAACATTCTTACTAACTACTGCTCTAATTCATCCTTTATTATCAGGGCTATTCCTCCTCCTTTTCCATTCCACCTGTCTTAATCAAATGATATGTATCCTGTTATATGTGTTTCCCAACCTTAGTCACCTTGTTGCCATGTGCCCAAACATGGGAAAGGAAACCTCCTGCTGATTTCCACCTACCGCCCTCCCTCAGCTGATGAATCAGCACTCCTCCATGTTGAGCATCACTCGGTGCAAGCACTGAGGGTGGCAAGGTCGCAAAATGTACTCTGGTTGGGGGACTTCAATGTCCATCATCAAGTATGGTTTGTTAGCACCACTACTGACCGAGCTTGCCGAGTCCTAAAGGACATAACTGCTAGACTGGGTCTGCAGCAGGTGGTGAGGGAACCAACAAGAGGGAAAAACATACTTGACCTCGTCCTCACCAATCTGCCTGCTACAGTTGCATCTGTCAATAAAAGCAAGAAATGTCACCCTCTCAAATTCTAAATATGTCTGACCAGCCAATCTCCATAATTTCCTAAACTTCTGAAGATAAACTTCAGGGAATAACTCAGATGCAGTGAGAATAGCCCTTTTTACCATCTAATAATCTGCAGAAACCACTTCAGGAAGCATGGAATAAATTTCAAGAGCTCTGCCTACCAGCTTGCCCTGTCTAAGCAGTGTCCAGCTTCCTTTCAAAAGATATGAAAATGCCTCTACGTCCCTTTCCTCTAACTGAGGAAGAGCCTGTATATGTTTAAACAACTTTTCGTTGAGTCCTGAGCTGAATTCAAATGCCTCATGACCTGAATTTTCCCTGGATTCAAGATTACCCTTTTGTGTTAATTCCATCTCTTTTAAATTAAGTTCCCTTTCTTTTTCCCTGTCTTCCAATTCAAATTTTATTTTTGCTATTGCTGTTTCTATTTCTGCTTCAAGTTTTTTTTTGTTTCTAATTGAATCCTAACCAATACCACTGCATCACTCTCTGACCTACAAACCTTGTTGTTCCTCGTATTTCCTTTCATCATCTTCATCATTATCATCTTCTACTACTAATTCCAGATGTTAGACTATTATGTCAATGATCTCTGTTTTTTTGGCAAATTACTTTTGACTGTTGGATATGGGCATTAAAGATAGAAACCGCATATGAGAACCATCGAGAATTGATTCTGTTAGAAGAGTTTAAAAACTCAATTCCTTCAGTAGTGAGAACTCATACAGATAACATGAAAGTTTTGAAAGCTAGGCAAGCAGCAGAGATTGCTGATGATTTTGAGGTTGTGAATAAGCCAACCTAATTTGTCCATCACCACCATAAACCCGAGAAGGATAGAAAGGAGGAGAGTGAAAGGAAGGCAAGTAGCCGGGGACAAGAAGGAACAGCTGGGAATGCCCCAGGACCATGTCCCCAGGTCAGAAAAGAAGGTGCTGAGGGTAGACGTGAGGCCCACAAGCCAAAGTGTCATCACTGCCACAAAATGGGTCATCTTCTTTCAGAGTGTTGAAAATTGCGAGGTTAATCCATAGGGCTTGTTGGGATATGCAAATATAGTGCAGAGGAAAGGACTGATTGAGAGTATAACAGACCAGGCTTTCCTTTAACTACAGCTCTGAAACCAGATACTGAAGGAATAATGTGAAATATGGATAAAGGGAGCCCGTTGATATTCGGTATTTGAATTTTCAGAAGACATTTGACAAGGCACAGATGCGCAGTGGTTCGCACCACAGCCTCACAGCTCCAGCGACCCGGGTTCAATTCTGGGTACTGCCTGTGTGGAGTTTGCAATTTCTCCATGTGTCTGAGTGGGTTTCCCCCGGGTGCTCCGGTTTCCTCCCACAGCCAAAAGACTTGCAGGTTGATAGGTAAATTGGCCATTATCAATTGCCCCTAGTATAAGTAGGTGGTAAGGGAATATAGGGACAGGTGAGGATGTGGTAGGAATATGGGATTGGTGTAGTATTAGTATAAATGTGTGGTTAATGGTCGGCACAGACTCGGTGGGCCGAAGGGCCAGTTTCAGTGCTGTATCTCTAAATCTAAAAAAATAAGGTAGCTCATAAACTGTTAGTGCACAAAGTAGGAGGTTCTGATGTAGTGTGGAAGCTGTTAGCATGCGTAGAAGGTTAGCTGGCTGGCAGAAAACAGAGAGTATGCATAAATGGGTCCTTTTCTGATTGGCAGGATGTGACGAGTAGAGACCCACAGGGGTCAGTGCTGGAGCCTCAACTTTTTACAATTTATTTCAGTGACTTAGTTAGTTAGTTAGTTAGAGATACAGCACTGAAACAGGCCCTTCGGCTGCGGTGCTAACCACTGCGCCACTGTGCCTTGTCAAATGACTTAGATGACAGGAGAGATGGCATGGTAGCTAAATTTGCAGATGGCACAAAGATAAGTAGGAAAGTATGTTGTGACGAGGACATAAGGAACTTGCAGAACGATTTAGATAGGTTGAGTGCGTGGGCAAAAATCTGGCAGATGGAGTATAATGTGGGAAAATGTGAAGTTGTTCACTTTGGCAGGAAGAATAAAAAAGCAGAGTATTACTGAAACAGAGGATGACTAGAACTCTGAGGAACAGAGGTATCTAGGTGTTCGAGTGCATGAGTTCACAAAAAAGTTAGTATGCAGGTACAGCAAGTAATAAAGAAGACGAATGGAATGCTATCCATTATTGTGATAGGAATCGAAACTAAAAGTAAGAATGCTATACTTCAGTTATAAAGGACATTGGTGAGACCAGACCTTGAATACTATGATCAGTTTTGGTCTCCTTATTTAAGGAAGGATGTGAATGCGTAGGACGCGGTCAGAGGAGGTTTGCTGGATTGAAATGTGGAATCAGTGGGTTTTTTAATGAAGAAAGGTTGGATAGACAGGGCTTGCATTCATTGGAGTTTCGAAGAGTGAGAGGAGATTTGATTGAAGTATGTAAGATCCTGAACGATCTTGACAAAGTGGATGTCGAAAGGATGTTTCCTCTTGTGGGTGAGTTCAGAACTTGGGGGCACTGTTTTAAAATTAGGGGTCGCCCTTTTTCAAACAGAGATGAAGAAGTTTTGTTTTCTCTCAGAGCGTTCTGCGGCTTTGGAACACTATGCTTCAGAAGGTGGTGGCAGCAGGATCATGGAATATATTTAAGATGGGAGTAGATAGATTCTTATATAAAACCAAAATACTGCAGCTGCTGGAAATCTGAAATATAAACAAGAAATGCTGGAAAAACTCAGCAGGTCATCTGTGGAGAGAGAAGCAGAGTTAACGTTTCGGGTCAGTGACCCTTCATCATATCTGGCAAATATTAGAAATGTCAAAATTTTTAAGCAAGTAAAGAGGGGGGTGGGGCAAGAGATAACAAAAGTGAAAGTGTTGATAGGGCAAGGTCACAGAGAATAACTGACCAGAAGGTCATGGAGCAAAGGAAAATGGTATGTTAATAATGTGGTAAAAGACAAAGCATGATTACAGAGAGGGTATTAATGGACAGAGAACTGAACAACCTGGCACCAAGCACAAGCATGAATAAAAAGTGGGTAGGCACAGTAGAAACAAACTAAACAAACTAAAATAAAATATATACATAAAAAAGAAAAAAAGAAAAAATAAAAATAAAAAGGGGGGCACGTCATGCACTGAAATTAACGCACTCAATGTTTCGTTTGACAGGCTGTAGTGTGCCTAATCGGTAAAAGAGATGCTGTTCCTCGAGCTTGCATTGATGTTCACTGGAACACTGCAGCAATCCCAGGACAGAAATATGGGCATGAGAGCAGGGGGGAGTGTTGAAATGGCAAGCAACCGGAAGCTCAGGGTCATGCTTTCGTACTGAGCGGAGGTGTTCCACAAAGCAGTCTCCCAGTCTGCATTTGGTCTCCCCAATGTCGAGGAGACCACATTGTGAGCAGCGAATACAGTATACAACATTGAAAGAAGTACAAGTAAATTGCTGCTTCACCTGAAAAGATAGATTCTTGTTAGACAAGGGAATCAAAGGTTATTGGGGGTAGATGGGAGTGTTCAATTCGGGACAAACAATCAGCCATGAACTTGTCGAATGGTTGAAAAGGCTAGAGGGGCCGAATGGCCTACTTCTGCTCCAAATTCGTGCGATAATACGCTTGCAATGGAGCAGCGGAGGGTACAGTGCAAATTGTTATGTGTGCATTTGTCAAGCAAATGCGAAGTAAAAATCTGAAGAAACATCAGTTTTCATTGGATCACAGGATGGTGAAATTTCTGTTACTTATTCTAATAGTCCTCATACCACGACTGACAGACACCAACTGAATTGTTTCTTAGAAGACAGCCCAGAATGAGATTTTCATTGCCAAAGCTGCATTTAGCATCATCAGTAGAATAGAAGCAATCGAGACAGAAAGAGTCTGATGATTGGGGTATAATGAGAGAAAAAAAAATCTGAATTTGAACTAGAAGGTTAGAGTGAGGAATCATCATCACAACTGGTTGAAGTGGCTACCAGGAACAAAGTTGAAAACCGTGTTACTCATACATATTTGCTCAAGATGTTTTGTTAAGCTGGTACATTTAGATTCATGAAAAATAAGGAAGTTGGAAAGAATGCAATATGTCTGATCATTCAGATAGTTTGGAGACAAGTTGAGTTCCAATACAAGTAACTCCAATACAAGTCACCAGAAAGTAGTGCAAGAGAAAGTTTGGTTTCAGACCCAAGTCCGAATCAGACAGACATGTCTGATGAAGTGAAAATTTCAATTGTAGCTCAAGGTGAAAATTATCCTTTGTTGGAGAAAACTTCTTCTCAAATTCAGTCCAACAGGGTTCAATCATTTTCCACAAGTTCTGAAAGTTTGGATCAGGAAAGGAGATATCCTCTTCGGAATAGAAAACAAATGGTTCAGTTTGATTTGTGAATAAAGCAAAACAAGAAATGTATTAAGATTGTGTGGATATCAAACATATTGTTGGTGTGGTATGTGTATTGATAAAAACAGAGTCACATGAAACAGTTATACACTGAAATTATTGTCATGAGACATAATTATTGTCATATTTCACAACTAAGGCACCGGATAATGCAAAAGCTATGGGCCCTGACAATATTCCGGCAATAGTACTGAAAATTGTGCTCCAGAACTTGCCGCGCCCCTAGCCAAGCTGTTCCAGTACAGCTACAACACTGGCATCTACCCTGCAATGTGGAAAATTGCCCAGGTATGTCCTGTACACAAAAAGCAGGACAAATCCAACCCGGCCAACTACCATCCCATTAGCCTCCTCTCAATCATCAGTAAAGTGATGGAAGGTGTCATCAACAGTGCCATCAAGCGGCACTTGCTAAGCGACAACCTGCTCAGTGATGCTCAGTTTGGGTTCCGCCAGGGCCACTCAGCTCCTGACCTCATTACAGTCTACCTTCAAACATGGACAAAAGAGCTAAACTCAAGAGGTGAGGTGAGAGTGACTGCGCTTGAGATCAAGGCAGCATTCGACCGAGTATGGCATCAAGGAGCCCTAGCAAAACTGAGGTCAATGGGAATCAGGGGAAAAACACTCCACTGGCTGGAGTCATACCTAGCGCAAAGGAATTGTTTGTGGTTGTTGGAGGTCAATCATCTGAGCTCCAGGACATCACTGCAGGAGTTCCTCAGGGTAGTGTCCTGGGCCCAACCATCTTCAGCTGCTTCATCAATGACCTTCCTTCAATCATAAGGTCAGAAGTGGGGATGTTCGCTAATGATTGTACAATGTTCAGCACCATTCGTGACTCCTCAGATACTGAAGCAGTCTGTGCAGAAATGCAGCAAGACCTGGACAATATCCAGGCTTGGGCTGATAAGTGGCAAGTAATATTCGCGCCACACAAGTGCCAGGCAATGATCATTTCCAACAAGAGAGAATCTAACCATCTCCCCTTGAAATTCAACGGCATTACCATCGCTGAAACCCCCACTATCAACATCCTAGGGGCTACCATTGACCAGAAACTGAACTGGAGTAGCCATATAAATACTGTGGCTCCAAGAGCAGGCCAGAGACTAGGAATCCTGAGACGAGCAACTCACCTCCTGACTCCCCAAAGCCTGTCCACCATCTACAAGGCACAGGTCAGGAGTGTGATGGAATACTCTCCACTTGCCTGGATGGGTCCACCTCCAACAACACTCAAGAAGTTCGACACCATCCAGGACAAAGCAGCCCGCTTGATTGGCACCCCATCTTCAAACATTCACTCCCTCCACCACCGACGCACAGTGGCAGCAGTGTGTACCATCTACAAGATGCACTGCAGCAATGCACCAAGGCTCCTTAGACAGCACCTTCCAAACCCGCAACCTCGACCAACTAGAAGGACAAGGGCAGCACATACATGGGAACATCACCACCTACAAGTTCCCCTCCAAGTCACACACCATCCTGACTTGGAACTATATCGGCGTTCCTTCACTGTCGCTCGGTCAAAATCCTGGAACTCACTTCCGAACAGCACTGTGGGTATACCTACCCCACATGGACTGCAGCGGTTCAAGAAGGCAGCTCACCACCACCTTCTCGAGGGCAATTAGGGATGGGCAATAAATGCTGGCCTGGCTAGTGACGCCCACATCCCATGAAAGAATAAAAGAAAAACTGGACCATCTGTATTGTAAGTTCTGCATGAAGGAGGGAGAAGTGTCATCTCGCCATCTTGTGTCCATTCATGTGTATTTATGTCTATTAAACCAGTATCTTTTCCACCTCCATGTGGTACACCCAAGTGATGTTTTGTTAGCAAATATATGATAAATAGCATCTCTGAGCAAACCCAGGAGAAAATCAGCAGTTGCTGTGGAATATAGCCCAAACTGATGAAGTACGGGTCCCTGTTGATTTACAAAGCAGGTTCACTGGGTTCATCAGCGGAGGCTCCTCTGGAACACATTCACACATACTGCAACTTTCACTTTTCTGTACAGACAGAGTTGGCTATGGGTTCTAGCCCACGACTGGGTGGTTTGTATTTTACTTCTCACATTGGGTGACAGAGCTATTACACAAACAATGGACACAGCACATCTCCAAAACAATGTTCCAATATAAAACTGTGTGAAATAAAAACTGAGCATTATATAGAAATGAATCAGAAAAGAGGACTTTAGCCTATTCTAGATTGAGAGCTGGAAAGTGGGATTCGACTGGATAACTTAAGAGATCCATACCATGCAGGCTCTGACTGCTGCCACCATAGCTGTGGATCTCAGTGTTCAAAAGGACACACAGGCTCACACAGCAGGCCGGTAATCTGTGTTCCAGCAGATTATTAGGATTACTGAGGTGTCTCCCTGTGGGAATTCCAGTGACTCCATGGAACATGAAGCTGTTGTCCTCTTTCAGGATGACAGCTTGGTGCTCCCACCACTACCACCTTTCACCCAGCCAGCCCAGACGACTGCTGCCCATGCCGAGGTGGTGCAGTCTGAATCCAGACTCTCAAGGTCCAGAACTGCTCGAGAGTGTCCTGAAAGGCCATCTGCAGTCTCCCCCAGTGAAAGACAGTAGCCTTGCAGCAGCTATGCTGCAGTCACTGGGGTGGCACTGTGTAGGAGCACTAGGACAGGCAAAGGCACCCAAAAGACAGGCACTAAGGGGATGGACAAGGGTGAATAGATCAGTTTATTTTTACAGTAATGATGTGTTGCTGGATAAAGTTGATGAGTGAAAGTATTTGTTGTTGGTATTTATTGAATGATGTTGGCCCAGGGGACTTTGTGATAGGGGGTCTGATATGGATGTACTTTTAGGGAATTGTGGCTCCATGTTGGGATGGGGAAGTTCCTTTTAACTGAAGTGAAGCCTCAAAATTATATCCTTCGCAATCTGTCCAGTTGCATGTGGTTGATGTGGTCTACCCTGCTACTCCTTCTCTTCCTCTTCACCCTCCTCCATCTCTTCCTCCTCTCCCTCCTCTCCCTCCACCTCCACCCCTTCTCATCAAGTATGTTGAACATTCCCATAACATCCGACAAGACTGAAGAAACAATCTCTGGAATGCACTAGGTGGTGACGGAGACAATAGAACATTCTGCGGCACTCAAACACACCTTCAGGAGTAAGAAAACCTGTACAATATTGTCTTTCTGTTTCTGGAGGTATCTGAAGATAACTCCATCACATATCAAGTTTTCTGAAAACTGTGGAGTCATGAAATGATGCTGACAGTTCTTGAATTCTAGGAAGTGAATACTTGTCTGGTGTGATTGATTTGTTGACTGCCTTTAATCAATTTATAGTCTAAGTTCCCCATGTTTCCATCGTGCAATGACTAGATTTGATATCCATGACGATGAGTTGATTTGTTCAATGATACTATTAGATTCGAGTCGTTTCAGCACCTGTGATACTTCAGCACGGTTTTCAAATGGCAACTGTCTGAAACCTTGTGAAAGTGGTGGAATTGATGTGTGTCACCGTGAGGAGAATGTCAGTACCTTTGATCACCACAAATCCAGTAAATAAGGATGGATACTGGTGTGTAGAATCTGTATTATCAATCCTATTAATGTGTGCTCTGGTGGGATCAGTGACTTTACATCCAAGCCTCTTGGAAAGGTGTACCTGCATAAGTCATTGGCCTTCAGATACATAGGAAGTGGACCTGTCTAGAACCATAAAATCATAGAAAGTTTAATGCACAGAAGGAGACCATTTGGCCCATTGTGTCTGTGCTGGCCGAAAAATGCTCCACCTATTCAAATTCCACCTTCCAGCATTGGATCCGTAGCCCTGCAGATTATAGCACTTTAGGAGCATACCCAGACTCCTTTTGAATGAGTTGAGGGTCTCTGCCTCAACTACCCTTTCAGGCAGTGAGTTCCAGACCATCACCAACCTCGGGGTAAAAAAGATTTTCCACATCACCCTGCTAATCTTTCGACCAATCACTTTAAATCTATGTCCCCTCATCAGCAACCTCTGCGAAGGTGAATAGACCCTTCACTTCCATTTTATAGTGTACTGGAACTGTGATCATCCCCAAAACTTAAATGATTGCGTTAGCATAAACTTGAAGTGTGTCAGTTACAGGAGGAAGACAGAATTGTGAAAATACTGCTATTCGAGTTTTTCACAAATAGATACTTTCACATTAACATTGATAAGAAGTGACACTGAGATGTTTGCGAACTCATTGAGCACTCTTTCAAGTGACCTGGTGCTTTACTTTTGGTGATGAAATATACATGTTGTAGCTCACTCTCAGGAAGAAACTCCTCCACATGTCGAACTGATGAAGTTGTTTTCTTTGATGGGTGCACATCTTTGCAAAATTGCTTCAGTTTGAACATGAGTTACACTTTTTCCCTCACACGGGACATGGCGTAGTGACTTTATGAGCAGTTCCACAATTCGGGCACAGTTTTGAAGGTAGCTGACCATGATGGGGCACATTTTGATGAGGTTGCTGAGGTGTCCTTGCTGTTAACCCTTGCACTGAAGCTGGTTCGACAAGCTGCGTCTGCAACCCTGAGTCAGGGGAGCTAGTCACCGGGGAGCGGAGGTAGAGCGGACCTGGAGGGGTGGAGTATCGGAGCTGTGGGTATAAATAACTTACCTCGGGGATTTCACGGCCGAGTCACCGGGGAGCAGAGGTAGAGCGGACCCAGAGGGGTGGAGCATCGGAGCTGTGAGTATAAATAACTTACCTGGGGGATTTCAAGGCCTTGTCACAGGAAAGCGGAGGTAGAGTGGACTCAGAGGGGTGGAGCTCCTTTCACTGCTTCAGTGTTCCAACTGAAACTGAGAAAAATCTGAAAAATGTCACGTCACAGGAAAGCTGGTAAGGAATCTGCACCAAATTTGAAAATCTAATTTACTGAAGTAAAGTAAAGATGGCAGGGCAGGCAATGTGCCATAGCTGCATGATGTGGGAGCTGGTAGATCCCATTGCGAGTCACAGTGACCACATCTGCAGCAAGTGCTTGCAGCTCGAAGAACTTCAGCTCAGAGCTGATGGGCTGGAGTCCGAGGTTCAGATACTGTGGCACATCAGGGAGGGGGAGAGGTTCCTGGACACTGTGCTTAAGGCAGTCACACCTCGTAGATTAAGTATCTCAAATTCGGCCAGTGGTCAGGGACAGGAGGATGTGACTGCAGGTGAGGCAGGTAGAGGGACCCAGAATTCATCAATGGAGGAGCCTCAGCTTATGACCTTGTCTAACATGTACAAGGTAATTGCTCCTTGTGTGGATGAGGAAAAGGACTGTAGGGAGGATGAGCAAACTGACCACTGCACCGTTGTACAGGAGGCCATTCAAGAGGGGGGAGAAAAAAAGAAAGTGACAGTGGCAGGGGTCTCCATAATTCGGGGTACTTATAACATACTTTGTCAGCAGGACCGAGAGTTCCACATGGTACATGGGTGAGGGACATCTCTAACCGGCTTGAAAGGATATTGGAGAGGGAGGGGGAGGATCCAGTTGTTGTGGTCCACGTTGGGACAAATGACATCGGCAAGACTAGGCCTGTTTGGGGACGATCAGGAACTAGGAACAAAATTAAAAAACAGGTCCTCAAGGGTTATAATCTCTGGATTATTCCCTGAACCACATGCAAATTAGCATAGGGATAAGAAAACTCGGGAAGTTAACACATGGATAAAGGAGTGGTGTGGGAAAGAGGGGTTCCATTTCATGGGGCATTAGCATCAGTATTGGGAGAGGAAGCAACTGGACCATTGGGATGGGCTCCACCTGAACCGATCTGGGACCAGTGTCCTAGAGGAAAGGATAAATAGGTGGTCACAGGGACTTAAAACTGGTAAATGGAAGGAGGGGGAGGCCTCAGGGGAAGTGAATACAGTTTCAAAAACAAGGAACAGAGCAGAGAGTAAAGAAACAGTCAGGAATCCTACTTCAGGAACTGCAGGTAATGGCAAGTAATATAATGAGGGGAAAGCATCCAGTGGAGACATTATGGGTAGAATTGAGGAACAGAAAAGGATCTAAAACTGTAATAGGTGTTGTGTATAGACCCCCTGGTAGCAGTCCTGAGGTGTTAGATTGTATAAATGCACAAATTAGGCAAATGTGTAACAAAGGCAGTGTAGTATTTATGGGGGATTTTAACTTACACATAGATTGGGAGAGGCAGAGTAGCACCTGTCAGAAAGGTACTGAATTTCTGGAATGTGTCCGGGATAGTTTCCGACAGCAATATGTCCTAGATGTAACAAGGGGACAGGCAATATTAGATTTAGTTATGAGTAATGAGCCAAATTGAATTAGTAGCCTAACTGTGCGTGAACATTTATCGATTAGTGATCACAACATGATCGAATTCAAGGTAGTGTTTGGAAGTTAAAAGCACGAATCAGCGACTAGAATTTTAGACTTGGGTGAGGCTGACTTTACTGGGATAAGACAGAGACTGTCCACGGTAAACTGGGTCGATCTGTTAATGGGTCAAACGACTGAAGAACAGTGGAGAATATTTAAAAAAACATTTAACGAAATACAGAGCGAGTATATACCCCTGAGAGGAAAAAGCTCCACTTTACAGAAAAAAACAGCCATGGACAACGAAAGAGATTTGGGATAGCATAAAACAAAAAGAAAGAACTTACAAAAACGCAAAACACAGCACAGATCCGGCCGAATGGGATCGATACAAAGACCAGCAAAGGATCACAAAGCAGCTTAGAAGAGCTACTAAAAGAGATTATGAAAGGAAATTTGCAAGGGACATCAAAATCACTAAGAAGAAATTTTATACTGACAGAAATGGAAAATGAGTGGTTCAAAGCAATGTAGTCCCACTAAAAGCTGAAAATGGAGATATTGTCATTGATAATGGGGAAATGGCAAACATGTTGAACAATTACTTTACCTCAGTATTTACACTTGAAATGGAGGATAACTTGCCGGAAATCCTGAAAAAATTAATAACAGTTGGGGACAGGGACTTAATACAATTAACATAAGTAATTCATCAGAAACATGGAAATTAATGGAACTAAAGAGTGAGAAATCCCCAGGACCTGACAGTTTCCATCCGAGGGTGTTAAAGGAAGTAGGGGAGCACATTGTAGTTACCCTAACTATAGTCTTTCAGAGTTCCCTAGATTCAGGAGTGGTCCCTCTGGATTGGAAAGTTACACATGTCACTCCACTTTTTAAGAAGGGTGAAAGGGGGATCCAAGGAAATTACAGACCAGTTAGCCTGACATCTGTGGTGGGCAAGTTACTGGAGTCTATAATCAAGGATAGGGTGACTGAACACCGAGAAACATTTCAGTTAATCAGGGACAGCCAGCATGGATTCATGACGGGAAGGTCATGCCTGATAAATCTCATTGAATTTTTTGAAGAGGTGACTAAGGTAGTGGACAGGGGAATGTCTATGGATGTTATTTATTTTTTAAAAATTTATTTAAGAGATACAGCACTGAAACAAGCCCTTCGGCCCACCGAGTCTGTGCTGACCAAGAACCACCCATTTATACTAACCCTACAGTAATCCCATATTACCTACCACCTACCAACACTAGGGGCAATTTACAATGGCCAATTTACCTATCACCTGCTAGTCTTTGGCAGTGGAAGGAAACCGGATCACCCGGCGAAAACCCACACAGTTACAGGAAGAACTTGAAAATTCCACACAGGCCGTATCCAGAATTGAACCCGGGTCCCTGGAGCTGTGAGGCTGCGGTGCTAACCACTGCACCACTGTGCCACCCTTAGATGGACTTGCAGAAGGCATCTGATAAATTCCCACATAAGAGACTGTTAACTAAGGTAGAGCCACATGGTGTTGAGGATAAATTATTGACATGGTTGAGTGGTAGGCGACATTGAGAGGGAATAATGGGTAAGTACTCTGATTTTCAGGATGTGACTAGTGGTGTCCCACAGTGATCTGTGTTGGGGAACAATTATTCACGTTCTTCATCAACGACTTGGATGATGGCATAGTAAGTCATATATCCAAATTTGCTGATGATACAAACTTAGGCGGCATTGTAGACAGTCTAGATCTTAGCAAAAAATTGCAAGGAGATATTGACAGAGTAGGTGAGTTGGCAAAACTGTGGCAGATGGATTTCAATGTGGGCAAGTGTGAGGTTATCCATTTTGGACCAAAAAAGGATAGAGCAGGGTACTTTCTAAATGGGAAGAGGTTAAGTACAGTGGATGTCCAAAGAGACTTGGGGGTTCAGGTGCATAGATCTTTAAAATGCCACGAGCAAGTGCAGAAAATAATCAAAAAGGCAAATGGAATGCGAGCCTTTATATCCAGAGGATTGGAGTATAAAGACACAGAGGTTATGCTGCAGCTGTACAAAACCCTGGTTAGACCCCGCTTGGAGTACTGTGAGCAGTTCTGGGCACCACACCTTAGGAAGGAATGATTGGCCTTGGAGGGAGTGCAATGTAGGTTTACAAGAATGATACCTGGACAACAAGGGTTAAGTTACAAGGAGAGATTACACAAATTAGGCCTATTTTCACGAGAATTTAGAAGGTTAAGGGGTGATCTGATCGCAATGTTCAAGATATTAACGGGAGAAGACAGGCTAGATAAAAATAAACTATTTCCACTGGTTGGAGATTCAAAAACTCGGGGACATAGTCTAAAAATTAGGACCAGACCGTTCAGGAGAGGTGTCAGTAAGCATTTTTTCACGCAATGGGTAGTAGAGGTTTAGATCTCTCTCCCACAGACAGCAGTTGAAGCTAGAACAGTTGTTAATTTTACATCTCAGATAGATTTTTGTTAAGCAAAGATATTAAGGGATATGAGCCAAAGGCAAGTACATGGAGTTAGGCCGCGGATCAGCTATGATCTCATCGAATGGTGGGACAGGCTCGAGGGGCTGAATGGCCTACTCCTGTTCCTATTTTCCTATGTTCCTATGTCTGAACCTTTCCTTAGAAAGTTATATGACCCCCGGGATGGATTAAATAAATCTTCCCTAACTGGGGCTCAGCGAGCGACCCAGTACTGAAAGACTTATCACAGACTGCCCAGTCTGAAATTAAAGCAGAGGGAGTCCCTAACTACTAATATTTAAAGAATGAGGTACTGGTGTGGAAGTGGAGTTCTCATCACAGATCTGAGGACAAAGAGTGGATAGTGGTTCACCAGCTGGTGGTGCTGCAGAGGTACCGGAGAGAAATATTAAGAATGGCCAGGAGATTATAGTGGCTGTACATGTCAGTATATGAAAAACCAAAGCCCGCACAAGACAGCAGTTTGACTGACCAAAACTCCACAAAGATGTAGTGGAGTACTGCAGGAGTTCCCACATGTGCCATGAGGGGAAACCCCAACCTGTAGTGAAATCTGCACTCCTAAGTCCTGTATCTGTATTTAGGAACTCCTCCAGCAGAGCACTGGGGAACTGTACGGGATCCCTGTGGAGAATAAAAAGGGCAGACAAGCACAAGGCTGGCCAGACGTTAGAGAAGAAATGGGAAAAAGGGACAAAGAGGACAGGTTACAGGGAATGCGAGAGGAATCTCAGATGAAAACCCTTGCTGGCAGTCAACCAACCCCAAAATGTTGGATTACTTAGAACTGACATCCTCCTATGTAAATGCAGACACCAGCAGCACCTCACCAGAGTTACTGACAGCATTGACACAAACGCACAGATCCAAAGATAGTCCTCTAGAGGGCAGAAAACCTGTGAGGGTGATGCTTCATCGAGTCGAAGTGCCACAGCGGATTGCAGTGGAATATGGGCCAATACCTGAAGGCAGAGGTGTCCCAGACGACAAAGGGATGATTAGCAGAAAATCTTCTCCCACAGTCAGGCGAAAAGTGAACCAACCGTTCCCTGAGGCGAAAAGCCCTTGCATGACTCATCAAAACACTCATCACAGAACACATCAGCATTTGTGGTACAAGTTGCCTCAGTTGCTTCTATCGGCTGCTCAGAGTCTGAGATTTTATATTTAATGTGATGAAAGGTTCTCAACAGTTTGATTGCCATGGTGATAAGTTCTTTCTTCCCAACACCACCAATTGCTTTCCCAGGATCTTTTCATTACCTTAGACCCTCTCCTTTAGAGGGTATGAAATCTCCTGAATAAAGTCTGTCTCAGATAGTCTTAAACAATGGCCAGGATTTTATTCTTTGCAGACGGGAGCCAGCCACTGACCAAAAACTCGGTGGCGAACCTGCTTCCACCTGGCCTGTGGATCCGAGCCATATTTTGCGGATCCCTGGGCTTTTATTGCTCTGAGGCGGAGGTCCCTGCTTGAGGTCGGAAGTCCTGCCTAATGGACCTGCTGACCAATCAGTGGGCCAGCAGCTCTCAGTCCCAGCAGCACCACAGGCAGTGGTGGTGGCTGCTGGGATTGCAGCCCAGCTTTGTGAGGAAGATGTCGGGGAAGCCTGGAATGCAGGCAAGCTTTTGTTACCTCGCCAGGTACAGGGCTCGTGTTGAGTATTGGGGGTCGTTGGGGAAGCGGGGGCAGCACTCCCTGCTTTTGTCAGGCGGCTTTTCTTGGTCCTGACTCGCAGGCAGCCACAGATGAAATCCCCATGGAGATGGGCGAAGGTCCTTTAGTGGCCATTAAGTGGCCACTTAAGGGACCTGATTGGCATGGGGCGAGCGGGCAGATTTTAGTCACTGCCGCTCTGGGTAAAGTGGCGATGGGGGTGGGAGCCGGTCGCGAAGGCTTCTCCCCAAGCCTCCCGCTCCATTTTATGTCCCGCCCCCTCCACCATCCGGCTTTTTTGGGGGGTTTAAAATGGAGCGGTATGTTCGGGGGGGCCGTTCCTGACCGGATCCCACCTCTGCCGCCAATTTGCAACCGAGTGGCAGCGGCTAAAAACTGCCTGCTCTCCCCATTTTACACCCCACTGCCCCCAATATCCAACCCTTTGTGTGTGGGGGGGGGGGGGGGGGGTGTAAAATCCAGCCAATGTCTCAGTGCTCTTCGAATTTTGAATTATTTAATTGAACAGTGAAGTGGAGAGTATTATGAACAGCGGAAGATCGGAACAGGAATAGGCCATTCAGCCCCTCGAGCCTGTCCCACCATTCAATGAGATCATGGCTGATCCACGGCCTAACTCCTAATAACTGCCTTTGGCCCATATCCCTTAATATCTTTGCTTAACAAAAATCTATCTTTCTGCGATTTAAAATTAACAACTGTTCTAGCTTCAACTGCTGTTTGTGGGAGAGAATTGCAAACCTCTACCACCCTTTGTGTGAAGAAGTGCTTCCGATCATCTCTCCTGAATGGTCTGGTCCTAATTTTTAGATTATGCCCCCGAGTTTTGGAATCTCCAACCAGTGGAAATAGTTTATCTTTATCCAGCCTGTTTTTTCCTGTTAATATCTTGAAGACTTCAATCAGATCACCCCTTAACCTTCTAAATTCTAGCGAAATCAGGCCTAATTTGTGTAATCTCTCCTCATAACTTAACCCCTGTTGTCCAGGTATCATTCTTGTAAACCAACATTGCACTCCCTCCAAGGCAAATATATCCTTCCTAAGGTGTGGTGCCCAGAACTGCTCACAGTACTCCAAGTGGGGTCTAACCAGGGTTTTGTACAGCTGCAGCATAACCTCTGTGTCTTTATACTCCAATCCTCTAGGTATAAAGGTTTGCATTCCATTAGCCTTTTTGATTATTTTCTGCACTTGGTCGTGGCATTTTAAAGATCTATGCACCTGAACCCCCAAGTCTCTTTGGACATCCAATGTACTTAACCTCTTCCCATTTAGAAAGTTCCCTGCTCTGTTATTTTTTGTCCAAAATGGATAACCTCACACTTGCCTGCATTGAAATCCATCTGCCACAGTTTTGCCAACTCACTTACTCTGTCAATATTTCTTTTCAATTTTATGCTGTCAACTAGACTGTCTACAATGCCGCTTAACTTTGTATCATCAGCAAATGTGGATATATGACTTACTATGCCATCATCCAAGTCGTGAATGAATAATGTGAATAATTGAGGCCCCAACACAGATCCCTGTGGGACACCACTAGTTACATCCTGCCAATCAGAGTACTTACCCATTATCCTCACTCTCTGTCACCTACCACTCAACCAACTTTCTAATCATGTCAATAATTTGCCCTCAACTCCATCGAATTCTACCTTAGTTAACATCTCTTATGTGGGACTTTATCAATTGCCTTCTGGAAGTCCATACAAATAGCATCCATAGACACTCCCCTGTCCACTACCTTCGTCACCTCTTCAAAAAATTCAATGAGATTTAGTTTAGTTTCGTTTAGTTTTGGAGATACAGCACTGAAACAGGCCCTTCGGCCCACCAAGTCTGTGCCGTCCACCAACCACCCATTTATACTAATCCTACATGTCTTACCAACTTAATAGAATTCTTTGAGGAAGTGACAAAGTTGATTGATGAGGGAAGGGTTGTAGATGTCATATACATGGACTTCAGTAAGGCATTTGATCAGGTTCCCCATACTAGGCTGATGGAGAAAGTGAAGTCGCATGGGATCCAGGGTGTACTAGCTAGATGGATAAAGAACTGGCTGGGCAACAGGAGACAGAGAGTAGCAGTGGAAGGGAGTTTCTCAAAATGGAGACGTGTGACAAGTGGTGTTCCACAGGGATCTGTGCTGGGACCACTGTTGTTTGTGAAAAACATAAATGATTTGGAGGAAAGTATAGGTGGACTGATTAGCAAGTTTTCAGAGGACACTAAGATTGGTGGAGCAGCAGATACTGAAGGGGACTGTCAGAGAATACAGCAGAATATAGATAGAACATAGAACATAGAACATTACAGCGCTGTACAGGCCCTTCAGCCCTCGATGTTGCGCCGACCTGTGAAACCATCTGACCTACACTATTCCATTTTCATCCATATGTCTATCCAATGACCACTGAAATGCCCTTAAAGTTGGCGAGTCTACTACTGTTGCAGGCAGGGCGTTCCACGACCCTACTACTCTCTGTGTAAAGAAACTACCTCTGACATCTGTCCTATATCTATCCCCCCTCAACTTAAAGCTATGTCCCCTCGTGTTTGCCATCACCATCCGAGGAAAAAGGCTCTCACCATCCACCCTGTCCAACCCTCTGATTATCTTATATGTCTCTATTAAGTCACCTCTTCTCCTCCTTCTCTCTAACGAAAACAACCTCAAGTCCCTCAGCCTTTCCTCGTAAGACCTTCCCTCCATACCAGGCAACAGCCTAGTAAATCTTCTCTGCACCTTTTCCAAAGCTTCCACATCCTTCCTGTAATGCGGTGACCAGAACTGCACGCAATACTCCAGGTGCGGCCGCACCAGAGTTCTGTACAGCTGCAGCATGACCTTGTGGCTCCTAAACTCAATCCCCCTACTAATAAAAGCTAGCACACCATATGCCTTCTTAACAGCTCTATTAACCTGGGTGGCAACTTTCAGGGATTTATGTACCTGGACACCAAGATCTCTCTGCTCATCTACACTACCAAGAATCTTCCCATTAGCCCAGTATTCTGCAATCCTGTTACTCCTTCCGAAGTGAATCACCTCACACTTTTCCGCATTAAACTCCATTTGCCATCTCTCAGCCCAGCTCTGCAGCCTATCTATGTCCCTCTGTAACCTACAACATCCTTCAGCATTATCCACAACTCCACCGACCTTCGTGTCATCTGCAAATTTCCTAACCCACCCTTCTACACCCTCATCCAGGTCATTTATAAAAATGACAAACAGCAGTGGCCCCAAAACAGATCCTTGCGGTACACCACTGGAAACTATACTCCAGGATGAACATTTACCATCAACCACCACCCTCTGTCATCTTTCAGCTAGCCAATTTCTGATCCAAAGCACTAATTCACCTTCAATCCCATACTTCTGTATTTTCTGCAATAGCCTACCGTGGGGAACTTTATCAAATGCCTTACTGAAATTCATATAGACCACATCCACGGCTTTCCCCTCATCCACCTGCTTGGTCACCTAGTCAAAAATAGATGGATTGGAGAGTTGGGCAGAGAAATGGCAGATGGAGTTCAATCAGAGTAAATGCGAGGTGATGCATTTTGGAAGATGCAATTCAAGAGTGAACTATACAGTAAATGGAAAAGTCCTGGGGAAAATTAATGTACAGAGAGATTTGGGTGTTCAGGTCCATTGTTTCCTGAAGGTGGCAACGCAGGTCAATAGCGTGGTCAAGAAGGCATACGGCATGCTTTCCTTCATCGGACGGGGTATTGAGTACAAGAGTTGGCAGGTCATGTTACAGTTGTATAGGACTTTGGTTCAGCCAATTTTGGAATATTGCGTGCAGTTCTGGTCGCCACATTACCAAAAGGATGTGGATGCTTTGGAGAGGGTGCAGAGGAGGTTCACCAGGATGTTGCCTGGTATGGAGGGCGCTAGCTATGAAGAGAGGTTGAGTAGATTAGGATTATTTTCATTAGAAAGACGGAGGTTGAGGGGGGCATTGATTGAGGTGTACAAAATCATGAGAGGTATAGACAGGGTGGATAGCAAGAAGCTTTTCCCCAGAGTGGGGGATTCAAATACTAGGGGTCACGAGTTCAAAGTGAGAGGGGAAATGTTTAGGGGGGATATGTGTGGAAAGTTCTTTACGCAGAGGGTGGTGGGTGCCTGGAACGCGTTGCCAGTGGAGGTGGTAGATGCGAACACGATAGCGTCTTTTAAGATGTATCCAGACAGATACATGAATGGGCAGGAAGCAAAGGGATACAGACCCTTAGAAAATAGGCGACATGTTTAGATAGAGGATCTGGATCGGCGCAGGCTTGGAGCGCCGAAGGGCTTGTTCCTGTGCTGTAATTTTCTTTGTTCTTTGTTCTTTGTACACTAATCCCATATTCGTGCCACATCCCCACATGTCCCTATATTTCCCTACCACCTACCTATACTAGGGGCAATTTATAATGGCCAATTTACCTTTCAAACTGCAAGTCTTTTGGCTGTGGGAGGAAACAAGAGAACCCAGAGAAAGCCCACGCAGACACAGGGAGAACTTACAAACTCCACATCGGCAGCATCCAGAATTGAACCCGGGTCGCTGGAACTTTGAGGCTGCGGTGCTAACCACTGCACCACTGTGCACTGCGCCACATGCGTCAGGCATGACCTTCCCGTCATGAATCCATGCTGGCTGTCCCTGATTAACTGAAATGTTTCGAGGTGTTCGGTCACCCGATCCTTGATTATAGACTCCAGCAACTTGCCCACCACAGATGTCAGGCTAAATGGTATTGTGGTATCTTCTAGCACAGGAGGACTATTACACAGAACAGAATGTGATTTGGGGTTTTGCCCAGAGACTAAATGATAAGGACTATAGCCTCCAACTATCTGGAGTGAATTCTTTGTGTGAACTGCCCATGCCAGGTGGTTGTCAACGTTCTGTGTGGCTGATCAGTTACAACATTTTGAAACATTTCAGTGATCACCACCTGATTCCTTTTCACAGAGTCCATTGCTAAAAGGCCATCCAGCTGTGATATTCATGCTTATGATGTTCATATTTTTACACATGACATTGAACTCGTTATCAGCAAATTCCCCTCCATTATCAGTCAGAAATGTTGCTGGTGTTCCAAGTCTGTAACTGTCCAAACCTGTAACTTGCTATTACTTTACTAAATTAGTAACCAGTTAAATAATCAAATAAATAAATAATGTTAGACGGACATGGCTGAGCAAATGATGTACTGTAACTACAACATGTGGGAGATTGTGGAGAGCATTGTGATGCTGGACAAGCAGATCTGTGGTAAGTGTCTGCAGCTCAATTAATTTCACCTTTGAGTTGTTGGAGTGGAGTCCGAGCTGCATAATTGTGCAACATCAGAGAGGGGGCGAGAAACATGGACACAATGTTCCAGGAGGCAATCACACCCATTAGGTTAAGTTGTAGTTCAGAGTTAGTCAATAGTCAGGGAAAGGAGGATGTGACTGTGAGTCCGACAGGTCTGGAGATCCAGCATTTAATGATGGAGGAGCCTTGGCCCTTGACTTTAACCAGCAGGCCTGAGGTACTTGCTAACTGTGTGGATGAGAACAAGGACTGCAGTGTGGATGGGCAAACTGACCATAACACCATGGTGCAAGAAACCATTGAAGTGGGGCAATGATGCAGAATATCACAATGATAGAGGACAGTATAGTCAGGGGATAGATACTTGTAGATGCAGGCGTGGCCTCAAGTTCCAAAGGTTATGTGCCTTCCCTGTACAAGGGTGAAAGACACCTCCTCGCAGCTGAAGATGAACTTGGAGTGGGAGTGGGAGGGGGAGGATCCAGTTGTAATGGTCCATGTAGGAGCAAATGACATATGTAGAAATAGGAATGATGTTCTGCTGAGAGAATTTGTAGAATTAGGGTCCATATTAAAATAACACCTCATTGGTAATAATCTCTGATTACATTGTTATCTCAGTCACACACGGATTGGCAATGGTTCAAGCAGATTAGAGAATTAAATGTGTGGCTCAATGAGTGATATGGAAAGGAGGGGCTTTGATTCATGGGGCACTGGGGAAAGAGGGAGCTGTTCCATTGCTATGGGCTCCAGTAAATCCAGGCTGGGATCAATATCCTGGGGAATCGTATAACTAGGGATCTGAGCAGAGCATTAACGTAAAAGGGTGGGGGAGGATTTAGCTGAAGGGAAATTTAGATATCTAAGGTGAAAAGTCGAGGCAACAGAACAGTGTCGGGATTTGGTTACAGACAGCAGAGAGGAACAGAAAGGGACAGAGGGTTTAACAGTATTCGCTCATCAGGGAATACGTTCCATGTAAAGATAAAGACTAAAACAATAAAATGAAAAGCCCTTTCTCTGAATACGTGAAGCTTTCATAATAAAATAGATGAACAAGTGGCACAAATAAAGTTTAATTATTCAGATCTAATTGTGCTTTATCTCCCTCGATAGAGCCTCAGTGGTTGAAGGTATCACCAGGCACAATAAGGCAAAGGGATGGACCATTAACATGGGTGTTCGAGCAAAAGAGAGTTGTGAGTGAAGGGTGGGTTTTAGTGGGGCTGGAGAATTTTACTGATATCGAAAGTCATATGGAAGGATCTCCAAGGACCAGAACTTTAAATTTAATGTTTTGCATGCCCAGGAGTAAATGAAGTTCAACAAATATTTGCTTGTCACAGCAGCGGATCTTGGATGTGACAGGATGTGGGCAGTCGAGTTTTAGCAGAGCTGTGGTTTGTTAATCTTGTAAATGGGATGTCAACCGGGAAGACATTGGATAAAGTGAGTCTGGAGTTGAAAAGAACATGGATGAGAGTTTCAACAACACTTGGAATGCAGAGTGAATGGAGAACTTTGACATTACGGAAGTAGGTGGTCTTTGTGATGAGAGAATATGAGTTCCTGATGCTCATCGTGGAGTCGAAAAGGAAACTAAAATTGTAATCATTATGGGTTCGGCTGAGACAATGGCCAAAGAGTAGTAACAGAGAGTGGAAGATGCAGAGTTTGTGCTGTGGACTCGAAGATGGTGACTCCTGTCCTCCCAATGTTTAATTGGAGGAAACTGAATTATAAATACTGCATGTCCTTCAAGCAATCTGAAACCCAGTGGCAGTGTAAGAGTTGAGTGTGATAATGGAGAGTTAGAAATAGATGTCATCAATATACATGTGGAAGCTGACCCTATGTATTCTGACCCTGTATGTTCTGATAATATCTTCAAAGGGCAGCATGGAGATGGGCATATACAGCTGGAGGGCGAGAGTAGATCCTTGGAGGCTCCAAGGAAATGTGAGGTTATTGGACAGCAGGTAAGAGTGGAACTACACGAGGACAGCACCAGTTAATGGATCAGAGACATTGAAGGAGAATTGAATGGTCAATCATGTCAAAGATTACAGAGAGACTGAGGAGATCTTGTGGAGGGATTGTGCACCACAGTAGCAGTCACAGAAGGTGAGATGTTTCACTTTGCTTGCGACAATTGAATATCATAACAAGGGTGGAAACCCTGATTGAAGAGATACAAATATGATATTGTCAGAAGGATGTACATGGATTTGGGAGACAATAGCATGTTGAAGAGATTTGGAGAGGAAAGGGAAGTCAGAGATGGGTTTGTAGCTTTGTAAAAACAGTGGGGTTGTGTTGACTTTTGAGGAATGCGTGCCAGTAGTGTTTTTGAAAGGGGTGGGAAGAAGGTGACAATAGAGACACATTTCAAATATCAACTAATATGGGGACCAGGAACAGAAGCGGCTGCTATTCGGGTGGAAATAAGCCCCAGGCTGCAGGAAGTGGATTTCACGTACTTGACAATTTGCATAGAGACATTCTATGAGTGATGGAGACAGTAAAGGTACCTGCAAAAATTACATGTTTCCCAACAGTTGATCCATTTTTGGCCTCTTTTTAAGGAACATATTCTCTGTATTGATAACTTTTCTAACAATGTCAATTTGTTCTTGACAAAATAAAGTTTTCATGCATTGATCCAATGGTGAATTGTAATGATTGTCAGAACATCATTGTCTGCAGTTGTTCTTCGTGTGCAGAATATGTAATATAGTGTCACTGTTCCTTTATGAAAAATTAATTTCATGATGTTTCATGTTGTACAGTTGCTGTAACTCCATACATCCGGCTGTTAAATTGACTTCCGACATTTCATGTTATATAATTTCATTTACGCACATTAAAATCCATCTTTAATATTCTGGTAATTATACATCAGTATCTAAAATCATGTTCAAGATAATCAGTCTTCTCATAGTCCTTCACTTACACACAAGAATTTCAGGAATATAAAAACAAGTGACCTATAAACCTATAAACCCTGCTCCAGATCAATGTTTATTATTTGTTATTGACACAATTTCCTATTCAGTGTAAACAAATATTTCACCCCATTCTTCAGCTCCTCTCTGAATTTCCTCTGTGTCAGTCCATAGATACAAGTGTTTGTGCAGGAACTGAGAAGCAGCAACATGTATCCAACCTGTTGAATAATATATATCGAATTACTGTAATATTTGTCTGTGTATCTCAAGTTTATCACCGGCCAGTTGAGCGAATAGACAATAAATGTCATCCACAATAGTATGAAATTGGCAGAAATAGCAAAAAGCAAAATCATGGATTTCCTCCGATTCTTCACCTCTGGATCATTCTGATTCTCACTGTTGCTCCGGAGTCCCCTGCGAACTCTATTTGCCATTAGAATGTGTCTGATGGTCAAAGCATTGAACAACAGTATTAAATGGATTGGTAATATAGCTTTTATGATGCTGTTGATACACATATAAACCCTCCACAAGGGGGAGGTGAGATAATCATCTGTTTCAACACAATACCAAGGCACGTTGTCAATTATAAATACAGGTTCACCTGCAAAGTAAGAGGGAAAACTCCGAATGCAGCTCACCACAAACACAGTTGCAATAACCACCGTTGCTGTTTTTTCAGTGTTATATTTTGATTGTAGCTTCTGACAGCAAATTTTTACAAAACGATCAAAAGTGAAGGCAACAGTAAACCAGACTGAGCAGTCTAAAGCTACAATATACGCAACAAGGTTCAGCATACACACAGGAGTTATAAACAGGAAACTAACTGGAAAGTACATGATATTAATCCGGTGTAATATCACATGGATGATAACCACCATTAGATCCGCCACTGCCATGGCCACCAGATAGTGAGTGATACATTTGGAGAGACCGCACTTTCCTCGAGACAAAATCACAATCGCCACCAAGTTAACTGTAAGAAATGGAAAAGATTAAATTTACCAAGTGCCACAAAACATTTGTTAAGAACCATTTAGAGACAAAGAAGAAAACATGCCATTTACAGTTTTGAATGAAATGTAACTGAATTTAAAGAACTGCTTATTGGTGGCATTGAAATATGCAGCAAAAGAAGATAAAATGTGAAAGGAATTGTTGATCTCAGACAGAGAAATAGATGTTGAGGTTTGAAAAAAAGTCCTGAAGTTTTTTTTCTCTGGAGAATTCAGATAGCCAAAGCACCGGTGTCAACCAAAATAATTCTCTGCAGACCAATTCTCATCCTGTTAGGTTATTGGCTGTACAACATGGAGAGTGCACTCTCACCCTGTTGGGTTATAGTCTGTACAACATGGAGAGTGCACTCTCACCCTGTTGGGTTATGGTCTGTACAACATGAAGAGTGCACTCTCACCCTCCTTGGTTACGGTCTGCGCAACATGGAGAGCGCACTCTCACCCTGTTGTGTTATAGTCTGTACAACATGGAGAGTGCACTCTCACCCTCCTGGGTTACGGTCTGTGCAACATGGAGAGTGCACTCTCACCCTGTTGGGTTTTAGTCTGCACAACATGGGGAGTGCACTCTCACCCTGTTGTGTTATAGTCTGTACAACATGGGGAGTTCACTCTCACCCTATTGGGTTATAGTCTGTACAACATGGAGAGTGCACTCTCACCCTGTTGGGTTATAGTCTGTACAACATGGGGAGTGCACTCTCACCCTATTGGGTTATAGTCTGTACAACATGGAGAGTGCACTCTCACCATATTGGGTTATAGTCTGTACAACATGAAGAGTGCACTCTCACCCTGTTGGGTTATGGTCTGTACAACATGGAGAGTGGACTCTCACCCTATTGGGTTATAGTCTGTACAACATGGGGAGTTCACTCTCACCCTATTGGGTTATAGTCTGTACAACATGGAGAGTGCACTCTCACCCTGTTGGGTTATAGTCTGTACAACATGGAGAGTGCACTCTCATCCTGTTGGGTTATGGTCTGTACAACATGGAGAGTGCACTCTCATCCTGTTGGGTTATGGTCTGTACAACATGGAGAGTGCACTCTCATCCTGTTGGGTTATGGTCTGTACAACATGGAGAGTGCACTCTCACCCTGTTGGGTTATGGTCTGTACAACATGGAGAGTGCACTCTCACCCTGTTGGGTTATAGTCTGTACAACATGGAGAGTGCACTCTCACCCTGTTGGGTTATAGTCTGTACAACATGGAGAGTGCACTCTCATCCTGTTGGGTTATGGTCTGTACAACATGGAGAGTGCACTCTCATCCTGTTGGGTTATGGTCTGTACAACATGGAGAGTGCACTCTCATCCTGTTGGGTTATGGTCTGTACAACATGGAGAGTGCACTCTCATCCTGTTGGGTTATGGTCTGTACAACATGGAGAGTGCACTCTCATCCTGTTGGGTTATGGTCTGTACAACATGGAGAGTGCACTCTCACCCTGTTGGGTTATGGTCTGTACAACATGGAGAGTGCACTCTCATCCTGTTGGGTTATGGTCTGTACAACATGGAGAGTGCACTCTCACCCTGTTGGGTTATGGTCTGTACAACATGGAGAGTGCACTCTCACCCTGTTGGGTTATGGTCTGTACAACATGGAGAGTGCACTCTCATCCTGTTGGGTTATGGTCTGTACAACATGGAGAGTGCACTCTCATCCTGTTGGGTTATGGTCTGTACAACATGAAGAGTGCACTCTCACCCTGTTGGGTTATGGTCTGTACAACATGAAGAGTGCACTCTCACCCTCCTTGGTTACGGTCTGCGCAACATGGAGAGCGCACTCTCACCCTGCTGAGTAATGGTCTGTACAACATGGAGACTGAGCTCCTGACCTTTTAAACATTGACTCGGTAAAGGGAAGAATGGAAAAGTCTGATGGGGTGGGTCATGCACCAGTAATTGAAATCACCAGGTTTACCCTTCCACTGACATTCAGAAACATAAACAAAGCTGGATTCAAATCCATGCAAACAAGAGAAACGTCTGCAGTAACAACATCTGATATTATGAAATAAAATTATAATACAATAACACTACGAATCCTTATGATACATGTGTAACCCACTTAACATCATCAGCACATTTAAAACAGCTAATTTATTTCTTATCTGAAGTCTGTGAAGACATGATGACAAATTCCTTTTGCAACCATTAAAGGAAATTTATTTTTTAGTATTTTTTGTGGTGAAAATTCAAGAAGCGTTATCATTTTAGTTCAGTCATCACATCAGGAAAACAAAACAATCAATTGACACTTAACTAACGGCAGCAAATAGGAAAATGTAACATGAACAGTCACTCATTGATCTTTAACTTTCACCATGTCACTTTACTACCTTACCAGGAATACTGACAGCTGCAAGAATCGGGTAGTAAATGAGTTCGATCCGATATATTACAGGGTATTCCATTTCTTGTATTAAACACCAATGCAGAGACTTCTTCAGAGGAGCCCTTATTAATAGCACAGAGCAACCTCTCTGGGGACAGTCATCTAGGGAATGTGAGCAGTGATATTAGTTGCATTCTCCTGATCAAACTGATTTAATGAAATGTTTTTCACTTTCTGTAACAGCCCCGACAAACAAATTTCTCTGCAGCACCTGTGGAAGAGCCTGTCACTCTTGAATTGGCCTTTATAGCCACTCCAGGCGCTGCTTCACAAACCACTGACCACCTCCTGGCAGCTTCACAGCTCCAGTGACCCGGGTTCAATTCTGGGTACTGCCTGTGTGGAGTTTGCAAGTTCTCCCTGTGTTTGCGTGGGTTTTCTCCGGGTGCACCGGTTTCCTCCCACATGCCAAAGACTTGCAGGTTGATAGGTGGATTGGCCATTGGCAATTGTCCCTAGTGTGGGTAGGTGGGAGGAAAATGTAGGGACGGGTGGGGATGTGGTAGGAATGTGGGATTAGTGCAGCATTAGTATGGATGGGTGGTTGATGGTCGGCACAGACTCAGTGGGCCGAAGGGCCTGTTTCAGTGCTGTATCTCTAAACTTACACATTGTCTCTCGAGATAAGGAGGCCAAAAGAAGAAACTGATTTAATGAACTGATTTTTACTTTCTGTAATAAAATATGATTATTAGAGAAGTTGGAAAAAATTATAATCCTCAGAAATTTCTTCAAACCATGATTTACAAATTATTTTGTTGTGATCTCAGGTGCTGATATGGATAAGCAGTCTGAGGAACAATAACCCTGGTGTTGATGTGGATGAACAGTCTCAGAAACAATAGCCCTGGTGTTGATGTGGATGAACAGTCTGAGGAACAATAGCCCTGGTGTTGATGTGGATGAACAGTCTCAGGAAGAATAGCCCTGATGTTGATGTGGATGAACTGTCTCAGCAACATTAGCCCTGATTTTGATGTGGATAAATATCACATTTACAGTCATTGTTGGTTGGTTGGAAGGGTTAAATTGGATTCAATCACATTCTGTACTCGCAGAGCTATAAGACAACTCAGGCTAAGTGTAGGATAGCCTCTGAGTGAAATGTTCATTATTGCATAGTTGCCTAGAATTTTGGAGGAGATGTTGGAAGCGTGAATAGAGAAAGGCTTCTGTGTGATAACAACCTAAAAAGTTAAGCAAGCGAGCCTTTTGAAGACCTGTCTTGGATGCTCAGTTTCCTTATCTCTGTGTAGCCCAGGTTAGATATGGAGCGATCAACTTATTATCCGGAGTCTTGCCATGCAATGATCACATGGAGAGGGCAGGGGGGAGATCTGCCTGTTGATAGGTTTTCTTCCTCTGATGTATAAGTAGAGGACGGAGCTTGTTGTGCAATGCAGGTGAACAGTTTCTGCAGGAAAGGGCCTTTTACTATCTATGAGGTCCCTGTTCCACTCTCAGCCAGTGTTACTGCTTTTGTCTCAATCTATTTGGGAACGTCAAAGAGTCCTGTGAAGTGCAGCCAACACTGAATATTGTGAACACACCCTAATGTCTGAGGAACTGCTTGTTGCTGAGACAGGAAGAAATCCATGTGCATTGCTGTTAACTCTAATCGTGAGTGTAACTCAGTGGTACAGTGCCTACTTTGCCCGTATAGACCTTGGTTTAAAGCCCCACAGCCATTAGAATCATTGAATTTTAAAGCACAGAGCGAGTCGATTCAGCCCATGGTGTTCTCTTGTTTTCGCCCTGTCTGTCAATGGGACTCCGATCTCCTCCACTACCCTGCCTAGACCCCTCATCATTTTGAACACTTCTATCAAATCTCCTCTCACCCTTCTCTTCTCCAAACAGAACAGCAGCAGCTTCTCCAATCTATCCACGTCAAAAAGTCCCTCATCTCTGGAATATCTTCTGCACCCTCTCTAATACCTTCACATCCTTCCTCATGTGTAGTGCCCAACAGTGGACAGAATATTCCAGTTGAGGCCGAACCAGCGTTTTGTAAATGTTCACTAAAACTTCCCTGCTTTTGTACTGTATGTCTCCATTTAGAACTTCTTTGCTTTTGTACTGCATGCCTCCATTGACAAGCAATTTCTCAACCTGTCCTGTCACCTTCAACAATTTACACACATATATTGCCAGGTCCCTCTTCTCCCGCATCAGCCTTAGAATAATATTGTTTAATTTATATTGCCTCTCCTCAATTTTCTCTGTATTAAATTTCATCTGTCACATGTCCACCCTTTTCACCCTGTTTTCTATGTTCTACTGAAATCTATAACTACCCTCCTCAGTGTTCACAATGCTTCCAAGTTTTGTGTCATCTACAAATTTTGAAATTGTGCCCGGTAAAACCAGATCTGTGTCATTAATATAGATCAAGAAAAGCAGTGATCCTAATAATGACACATGGGAAATCCCACTATATAAACTCCTCCAGTCCAGTTCACCACTACACTCTGTTTCCTATCACTCAGTTTCCTGCTGCCACTGCTCCCTTTATTCCATGGGCTTTACTTTTGCTGACAATTCTTTCACGTGACACTTTATCAAACGCCTTTTGGAAGTCCATGTACAACACATCAACTGCATTACCTTCATCATCCGTCGATATTACCTCATCAAGGAGCTCAATCAAGTTAGTTAAACACGATTTGCCTTTTACAAATCCATGCTCACTTGCCTTAGTTAATCAAAATATGTCCAACTGACTGTTAATTTTTTCACTGATTATTGTGACACCTTCTGGGGAAGGTGGGACCTGTGCAAGTGTTTCTGCAAGTTCCACCCTCAGTACTGGCCCTGGTGATATATCAACTTTAAGTACTGCCAGCCATTCTAAAACTTCCTCTTTATCAAATTATAGCCCATACAGTGTCCCAATAACCATCTCTTTCACCATGAGCTAGGTAGCATCTTCTTCCATGGTAAAAACAGATGCAAAGTATTCATTTAGTAGCTCGGCCCCATCCTTGCCTCCCTGTATAAATCCCATTCTTAGTCCCCAATCATCACCATTCCTCCGTTTTCAATACTTTTTACTATTAATTTTCTGATTGAAGACTTTTGGATTTTCCTTTCTTTTAGATGACAGTCTCTTCCCATACTCTCTCTTTGCTTCTCTTATTCATTTTTTCACTTTCCTTCTGAACTTTCTCTATTCAGCCTGGCTTGCACTTGTATTGTCAACCTGACAACAACAGTAAACACCCTTTGTCTGCTTCATCTTATTCGAAATGCTCTCGTCATCAGGGAGTCATGGTTTTGGTCCTCCTATCTTTACCCTCGTGGGATCATACCTCGCTTGTACCCAAACCACCTGCACATTAAGGCAGCCCATTGTTACATGACAATTTTGTCTACCAGTTTTTGATCCCAGTTGACCTGGGCTAGATCTGTTCTCACCGCTGAATTTGACCATCCCCAATTAATTAATTTACTCTGGATTGTTCCTTGCCCTTTTCTATAACTAACCTAAACCTTATGAGACTATGATTACTGTTCCCTCAATGTTCCCATACTGACACTTGACCAACCTCATTCCCCAGAACCAGATCCAGCAATGCCTCTTTCCACGTTGGACCACAAACATACTAATCTAGAAAATTCTCTTCTTCACACTTCAGAAATTCTTCCCCCTCTATATTAGGATAATTAAAGTCCCCATTATAAATAGATTTCACAACTCTCTGCAACTTCCCTGACAATCTTGTCCTCTATGTCTCTCCTAGTAGTTGCTGGCTGATAGAATACGCCAAGTAGTATCGTGGTACCTCCATGTTTCTTTGCTTCAACCAAATAGATTTTGTCCTTGACCCTTCTAGGATTTCCACTCTCTCTCTCGCACTAATTTTCCCCTTAATCAATATTGTCACCCTTCCCCAATTCTTTCCTTCCCTATCTTTCCTAAATATCTTGAATCCAGGAATAGTTAATATCCAGTCCTGTCTTTTTTTTACCCACATCTCGTTTATCGCCACAGCATCATATTCCCACTTGGCTATCTGTGCCTGTGACTCACCAGCCTTATCCACACTTCACCTTTCACATACCTGCACTGTCGACCTCATTTATATCCTATTGCATTCTATCTTACTAATTGGGCCAGCTAATTTCTTGCTATTTCTCACTTGAGTACTATATGTCTCACAAAATTCTTTCTGCATCTTGTTTTCCTTCTGTAATGTTAAACTTTGTTCCCATCCTCTGCAAACACAGTTTAAACCTGTCCTTTAAACAGCAGTCCATTAATATAAAGGGGAGGCGGTGGTGTAGTGGTAACATCACTGGACAAGTAATCCAGAGGCCCAGGCTAGTGCTCTGAGGACATGGGCTCAGATCCCACCGCGGCAGATGGTGAAATTTGAATTCAATTCATAAATCTGGAATTAAAAAGCTATTCTAATGGAGACCATGAAACCATTGTCAATTGTTGTAAAAACCCATCTGGTTCACTAATGTCCTTTCGGGAAGGAAATCTGTTGTCCTAACCTGGTCTGGCCTACATGTGACTCCAGATGCATAGCAATGTGGTTGACTCTTAAATGCCCTCTGAAACGGCCTATTCAGTTCAAGGGCAATTAGGGATGAGCAATAAATGCTGGTCTAGCCAGCGAATGAATTAAAAAAAAATAAAGTGGTTACTCATAAATCCACCAAAGAATTCAGCAGAACATGTCTTACTCAAGACAGAGTTGAAGATGTGGAACTCACTGCTAGATACTGTAATTGAGACAAATAACAAATGTTTTCAATCAAAAATTGAATAAATGAGGGAGAAGGGAACAGAATGGTACGTTGATAGGATTGGAGGATGTAGGTCAAGTGGTATGATGCACATGAGGAATATTCACACAGATATAGAACAAATGGATCGAAGGGCTTGTTTCTGTGTTTTAAATTGCATGTGAATAAGAGGAAACTGTTTCCACTGGCAAATAGCTTGGATATCAGAGGGTGTAATTTTAATCTAAGTGAGAAAGGAACATACGGTTATTCAGGGAATGCATTGCCTGGAATGAAGGTGGAAACTAATTCAATAGCATTTTTTGACCAAGAATTGAATGTAAACTTCTAAAGGAAAAATACAGGTCGAAGGAGGAAGAGCAGGACAGTTGGACTAATTATATGAATCTTGTAAAGAATGTGCAAATGCACGATAGATTACAAGTACTGCATTACCATGGTTTATTCTTTGTTACCTGTTGTTAAGACCGAGGCGGGAGGAGTTCACTGTTTTTCTGGATCCAATTCTCCAAGGGTCACAACATATGTTTAGATTTTTCCCAGTTGCCAGTCTGGTCAATCATGGACTCTATTATTGTCCCAGAGTGGAAGACACAGGCCGGGTTGCTTCAGTGAACATCAAAATTGTCACTTTGTTGTAGAACGGGTCTTGACCAGTGGCAAAGCGGGGAATGGACACTCAGATTAAACTGTGAGTGTTCCCTTTTTGCCTTGGCCCTTCACACACACACACACACACAAACACACCGGTTGGCTGAGAAAATAGAGGGAATTACTCTTTGGAGCTCTCCAGCAAAAAAAAAAACAGAAGGAATACCTGGCCAGATTCCTGTTAATTCTTTGGGCAGGCTTTCCAGGAAAAATGCAGCAACAGTTTCAATCTGTTTCTTGCACTCGTTTCCCAGAGCTTCTCAAAGACATGGAAAGATTGGAAGACTTTTCTGGGAGATGGAACAGACTGAGTTGGGGTTTGCTCCCTTGTCAGCTTTTCTCCAACTGTCTTATTAACACTGCCCACACCCCCCACTCACTGTCCAAGGCGAGGCCAGGGATGGTGTCAAGCCTCCTGACCCCTGTGGACCTGGACCTGCAACTTCTTTGTGAACATTTTCCCGAGGTTGGGTGAACCCCTGCTGGGTGATTGTCTGGGGACAGGTGACTTCCAGAAAGGGTATGTTTTTTGGCACTCCTTGACTCTTCCAGTAACTGTTGGTTACAAGCTCAGTGCAAGAGATGTTCTGATAATCTCTTATTCTTTTATAAAAATAACACAAAGTACCAGCATCGATGGAATCAGTTTTAAAACCCAAGTGCTCAAAATATTGAAGAAAAATGGAGGCACTTGGAACACTGTACAAACAAATCTTATACTTGGAAGGTGTGAGTCCAGATGTGGTAGAGGAACAAAGGGATCTCTGAGGACAAATGCATCAATCATTAAAAGTAGCCATAAAATAACAAACACAGTAAAGGAAGGTGTCATCAATAGTGCTATCAAGCAGCACCCACCCATCCATGACCTGTTTATCAATGTTCAGTTTTGGTCTGCCAGGACAACTCAGCTCCAAACCTCATTACAACCTTGGTCCAAGTATGGACAAAAGAGATGAATTATTTTCCCGCTGGTTCATTCCTCAGGCATTGATCAATCAGAGTCAAGCTTCCTGGTTTAAATTTTAAGCAAAGTTGGAAGTTAACTGTCAGTCAACGTAAACTGTTGCGTTCTCCATGGCAACACCTCAACCAATTAAGTTCACTGGCCAACCAATCAACACTCTCTTCTCATGCAGTACAAGTTGATTTTATTTTACATTGGATATTCTTGTGGTTGTCCTGATGAGTGCAAGGTTCGACAACACGTATCTGTTTTCAACAATCCTCAAGTTCTGTACTACTAATCAACGATTTTCTTAATTCTTTCATGGGATAGGGGCATCGCTGGGAAGGTCAGCATGTGTTGCCCATCCCTAATTGCCCTTGACAACTGAATGGCTTGCGAAGCCACTCCAGAAGGCAGTTAAGTGTCAACCACATTGCTATGGGTCTGCAGTCACTTGTACGATGGCAGATTTTCTTGCTCAAGGGCATTAGTGAGCCAGATGGGTTTTTTAAACAATCAATGATAGTTTCAAGGCACCATTACTGAGACCAGATTAATTTTCAATTAATTGAATTTAAATTCCACCAGCTGCTGTGGTGGGATTTGAACCCGCGTGCCCAGGGCATTAGCCTGGGACTCTTGATTAATAGTTCAGTGACATTCTCACTGTGCCACCATCTCACCAAATACAAGAGGTGAGGTGAGAGTGACTGCACTTGACATCAAGGCAGCATTTGACTAAGTGTGGCATTAAGGATCCCGAGCAAATTGAAGTCAGCAGGAATTGTGGAAAACTCTTCACTGGTTGGAGTCATACAGAGAGCAATGGAACTGAGGGAGTCGCTCTTTCAGACAGCCGGTGCAGACATGATGGGCCGAATGGCCTCCTACTGCAAAGTAAACATTTTCTGAGTAGCAGAAAGGAAGATGGTTGTGGATGTCGGAAGGAAAACATCTAAGACTCACAACATTGCTGCAGGAGTTCCTCAGGGTAGTGGTCTCAGCCATGTTCGTCTTCAACTCCTGCATCAATGGCCTTCCCTCCAACTTAAGGTCAGAAGTGGGGATTCTCACTGATGATTACACAGTGTTCAGTATCACAACTCCTCAGATACTGAAGCAGTCTGTGTCCACATGCAACAATAACTGGATGACAGCCAGGCTCAGGCTGATAAGTGATAAGTAACATTTGCACCACACAAGTGCCAGGCAATGACCATCTTAAACAAGAAATAATCAAACCATCACTGAATCTCACACCATCAACATCCTGTGAGTGATCATTAACCAGAAACAAAACTGGACCAGCCAAAAAAAATAACAGACATGAGGATTGGGAGCAATTTAGAATTCAGCAAAGGAGGACCAAGGGATTGATTAAGAAGGGGAAAAAAGAGTATGAGAGTAAGCTTACGGGAAACAGAAAAACTGACTGTCAAAGTTTCTATAGGTATGTGAAGAGAAAAAGATTGGTGAGGACAATCAGAAACAGAGGAATTTATGATGGGAAACAAACCAAGGGCTGACCAACACTAACTGTATACTTTGATTCTGTCTTCACAAAGGAGGACACAAATATCATACCAGAAATGTTGGAGAACACAGGCTTTAGTGAGAAGGAGGAACTGAAGGAAATCATTATTAGTAGAGAAATGGAGTTGGGGAATCTGATGGGATTGAAGGCAAATAAATCCCAAGTGCCTGATAATCTACATCCCAGAGTACTTAAGGAAGTGGCATAAGAAAAAGTGGATATGGTCATCTTCGAAGATTCTATAGACTCTGGAGCAGTTCCTACAGATTGGAGGGTAGCTAATGTAACCCCACTATCTAAAAAGAGAGGCAGGGGGAAAACAGGGAATTTACATACCAGTCAGCCTGATGTCGGTTGTGGGGAAAATTCTAGAGTCCATTATCAAAGATTTTATAGCAGAGCACTTGGAGAACAGTGGTAGAATCGGGCAGAGTCAGCATGGATTTACGAAAGGGAAATCATTCTTGACAAATCTACTAGAATTCTTCGAGGATGTAACTAGTAGAGTTGATGAGGGGGAGCCAGTGGATGTGGTTTATTTGGACTTTCAGAAGGCTTTCGACAATGTCCCACATAAGAGATTAGCATGTAAAATTAAAGCGCATGGGATTGGGGGTAGTGCATTGCGATGGATAGAAAATTGGTTGGCCGACAGGAAACAAAGTGCTGGAATAAATGGATCTTTTTCCTAATGGCAGGCAGTGACTAGTGGGGTACCACAGGAATCGGTGTTAGGACCCCAGCTATTCACAAAATATGTTAATGATTTCGATGAGGGAACTAAATGTAATAGCTCCAAATTTGCAGATGACACAAAACTGGGTGGGGGGGTGAGTTGTGAGGAGGATGCAGAGAGGCTTCAGGATGATTAAGACAAGCTGAGTGAGTGTGCAAATGCATGGCAGATGCAGTATAATGTGGATAAATGTTAGGTTATCCACTTTGGTAGCAAAAACAGGAAGGCAGATTATTATCAGAACGGCTATAAACTGAGAGAGGGGAATATGCAACGAGACCTGGGTGCTCTCGTGCACCAGTTACTGATGGTAAGCATGCAGGTGCAACAGGCGGTAAAAAAGGCAAATGATATGTTGGCTTTCATAGCGATAGGATTCGAGTACAGGAGCAGGGATGTCTTGCTGCAATTAACAGGGCCTTGGTGAGGTGACACCTGGAATATTGTGTGCAGTTTTGGTCTCCTTATCTGAGGAAGGATGTTCTTGCTATAGAAGGAGTGCAGCAAAGGTTTACCAGACTGATTCCCGGGATGAGAAGAGATTGAGTCGGTTAGGATTATATTCATTGGAGTTCAGAGAGTGAGGGGAGATCACATAGAAACCGATCTTATCGAACAGGACTTGACAGGGACGATGCAGGAAGGATGTTCCCGATGGTGGGGGAGACCAGAACTATGGGTCATAGTCTAAGGATATGGGGTAAACCTTTCAGGACTGAGATGAGGAGAAATTACTTCACCCAAAGAGTGTTGAACCTGTGGAATTTGCTACCACAGAAAGCAGTTAAGGCCAAAATATTTTATGTTTTCAAGAAAGAGTTCGATATCGCTTTTGAGTTGAAAGGGATCAAAGGATATGGAGAGAAAGCGGGAACAGGTTACTGAGTTGCATGATCAGCCATGATCATAATGAATGGCGGAGCAGTCTTGTAGGGCTGAATGGCCTACTCCTGCTCTGGCTAAAAGGGTAGGTAAGATGCTGGGAATTCGGCAGCGACTAACCCACTTCCTGACTCCACAATGCCTGTCCACAACCAAGAAAGCACAAATCAGGAGTGCGATTCCAATACTCTCCACTTGTCTGGATAAGTGCAGCTCCAACAACACTGAAGAAGCTCAACACCTATCAAGCCGCCTGCTTGAGTTGTACCCATCCACTATCTTCAACATTCACTCCCTTCACCACCGGAGCACAGTGGCAGCAGTGTGTATCATTTACAAGATGCACTACAGCAACTCACCAATTCTCCTTTGACAGCACCTTCCAAACCTGTGACCACTATCACATGGAAGAACTGGGACAGTAGATGTGCGTGAACATCACCACCTGTAGGTTCCCATCTGGATAACACACCATCCTGATTCACAACTGTATCACCTTTTCTTCAGTGTTGCTGGGTCGGTGACCTGGGTCTTCCTCCATAGCGGTCCACCACGTGGACTCCGGCAGCTGGGGGCAGTGACTCACCACTACCTCGGGGCAATTAGGGATGGACAAGGAATGCTAACATTGCCAACAATGCTCAAATCTCATGAAAGAATAAAAACGACTATTCATAATTAATAGGGGCATATCGGAGAGAAACAAGGAACTTATATTGAACTTGTATAGAACACTGGTTCAGCCTCGACTGGAGTATTGTGTCCAGTTCTGGGTGTCACACATTAGGAAAGATGTGAAGAGAGAAAGTGTGGAATAAAGTTATGAGAATGGCCCCAGGGATGAGGAATTTCATTGATGTGGATAGATTGGAGAAGTTGGGAATGCTTCGCTTCGAGAGGAGAATTGATAAAGGTGTTCAAAATCATGAGGGGTCTGGACAGAGTAGATAGGGCAAAACTGTTCCCATTGGTGGAAGGGTAGGGAACAAGAGGGCACAGATTTAAGGTAATTGACAAAAGAAGCAATAGTGACATGAGGAAAATCATTTTCACACAGCGAGTGGTTAGGACCTGGAATGTACTGCCTGAGAGTGTAGTGGAGGCAGGTTCACTCGAGCCATTCAAGAGGGAATTGGAATATTCTATGAAAAGGAAGATTGTGCAGGGCTACGGGGAGAAGGCGGGGTAGTGGCACAAGGTAAATTGCTCCTTGGGAGAGCTAGCACAGTCGTGAAGGGCAACTGGCCTCCTTCTGTGCTGTAAGATTCTATTACTCCGATTGTCTTCTGAGCTGCAAGTTGCTTCTGTTCACTGACAGTTGTATCAAGTCCACATCCTTCAGGTCTCTTCAGCTGCTTGGAGCAGATGGTTTTAGCCCAGTCATTTAATGGTCTCAGTGGTGGAGCTCGTTATCAACAGTGTCAAAGTGTGCAGTTGATTTAAGAAAATATTTGGGAACCGTGCACCATGGTCACAGACACACAGGATGTCATTCGTGACTTCGGTTATGACTTTGGTTTTGTGACAAGGAAGGAAAGATAATTCAACAAATTCAAACCTGGAGTGAGTGGAAAGAAGGACACAGTTTTTGTGATAACAACACATTGAAGGAATTTGGAAAAGAGGCAGTAATTTTCAAGATCAGCAAGTGGAGAGCCTGTTTTTTTTGCTCATCTCTGATTCTGAGTAATTGTGCTTTCAAAAGGCTCTCAGGAGACATAAACTGGAGCGGCCCCATGAACCAAAGCTGATAATGGAAATTGTGAGTGTATAGATCACTTTCCACCTGACCAGCCTCCATATCCAAAGGATCATCCTCCACCATCTCCGTCACCTCCAGCGTGACGTCACCACCAAATACATCATCCCCTCCCCTCCCCTCCCCTGTCAGCATTCCAAAGTGAACGCTCCCTCTGTGACACCCTGGTCCACTCCTCCATCAACCTGACACCTCGTCCCCTTCCCATGACACCTTCCCATGTAATCTCAGGAGGTGTAATACCTGCCCTCTCCTCTCTCTTCACCATCCAAGGCCCCAAGCACTCCTTCCAGGTGAAGCAATTTACTTGTACTTCTTTCAACTTAGTATACTGTATTCACTGCTCACAGTGCGGTTGCCTCTACACTGGGGAGACCAAACACAGTTTGAGTGACCACTTTGCAGAACATCTCTGCTCGGTCCGTAAGCATGATCCCGAGCTTCTGGTTCTTTACTATTTTAATTCACCACCTTGTTTCCACGCTCACATTTCTGTCCTCGGCCTGCTGCTGTGATCCAGTGAACATCAACACCAGCTCGAGGAACAACACCTCATTTTCCAATGAGTCACTCTACAGTCTTCTGGACTCAATATTGATTTATGTATTTGTTTATGGGATGTGGGCATCGCTGGTTAGGACAGCATTTATTGCCCATCCTTAATTGCCCTTTAATTCAATAATTTCAGACCGTCAGTCACATTATTCTTTGTTTATTAATTATTTTTATTTTATTTATATATATTATATCTCTATTCTTTATTTATGTATTTATTTCTTTAGTACGAGCTTGTCTTAAACTTGTTTTTAGTGATTTTATTTTCGTACAGAGCTGTTGATTATTCTGTCATTAACACTCTCACTGGACTCGTGCATTATCTTTCACTGTCGCTATTTAGCACTTCATTTGCATTCTGTTGCATGACATTTGCCATTTAACCTCTTCCCCCCTCTGTCATATCACAGTCCTTCCTTCTTGTTCTTCTTATTCCTCCCTCCTTTCACTTGCGCAAAGACTGTTACATTTCTAACTTTTGCCAGTTCTGATGAAGGGTCACAGACCTGAAACGTTAACTCTGTTTCTCTCTGCACAGAAACATAAAATGTTTCTGACCTGCAAATCCAAACCTAATGGTAAATACGGGAATGAGCACAATGGAAAGCATTATCACGACTTCAATGGTTAGGAGAGCCAACACATCTTGGTGAAGTTATCTTTGAATATAAAATCTGACCAACAACACGCTCTGGATCCATCTTTTGTAAAACGAGACACGATGATCTCGACGTATCATGTTGCCTTCTCTACAGTTCAAAGATTGGAAATATTCGGCCTATTGGAGCACAAATTACAGCTCAGCAAAACTTTGGAAGACTTTAGAATTTCTGCTTTGAAATGGAAGTGCACCCGAGGGGAGAGAACCATTAACAATGTCAGCTTGGAAGGGAAGGAAGGGAAACTGGGATGTGTGAAGTGCTGTGTGAGAAAAGACCAGAGAGCAGATGATGGGTCCCACATACGTGAGGGCACAGGAGATAATGTGAAGGGAAGGAGAGATGGATGCTCGGTCGGAACTCGAATAGGACTAAGGGAGAAGGCTGGAATTAGGTTTTGTTTCCTGGACAAGGAGAATGTGTCTGTGTCAGAGGCCCATGAGATGATAGCCCGATCAACCTGCACTTGATGATGTGAAACTAGAAGCTGTAACTAAATAATGGATGTTGGTAAAGATTTTACTTGGGGCAAGTGCATTAAAGTTCGAAATGAAACAACAAGGGACGGGGATAAGATGATTAAACAGAGTCTAATGTTACTTGTCACAAGAACATAACAAGTAGGAGTAGGAGTAAGAGATACAACCCCACAAGTCTGCTCCGTCATTGAAGAAAATCATGGCTGATCTTTGAAATCAATTCCCCATTACATTCTTTCAGGTGTTAAGGAACGCAAGTTCCAGCAGCTGATGGGGACTAATGCCCCTCCAGATCCTCCTTCCGCTTCACTTCCCTCTGACCCCACCCCTTCTGATCTGACCCCTTGCCGTATATTCACTATACCCTCTGACCTCCCCCCTCTGATGCTGAGCTTTCTGTACTCAGCAAAGGTCTCAGTTTTATCCCCTTACGCCCCCACCTCAATGAATTTCGCGCTCGGCATGACGTTGAGCTCTTCTTCCGTCGCCTCCGCCTCCGGGCTCACTTCTTCGATCAGGAGTCCTCCCCCCGACCAGCAGACCCATTCACCCGCCTCCAGCATTCTCCCTCTACCTGGACCCCTCACCCTGGCCTCTTACCCGCTCTTGATCTCTTCATTGAAAACTGTCGGCGAGACATTGGTCGTCTCAATTTCTCTGCCCCCCTCACTCACTCTAACCTATCCCCCTCTGAACTTGAGGCACTCCGTTCTCTCAGGTCTAACCCCGACATGGTCATCAAACCTGCAGACAAGGGTGGTGCTGTTGTTGTATGGCGTACCGACCTCTACCTTGCAGAAGCTCAACGCCAACTCACAGACACCTCTTCCTACCTCCCTCTGGACCATGACCCCACCACCGAACATCAAGCCACCGTCCAAAGGACTGTCACTGACCTCATCTCCTCTGGAGATCTTCCCTCTACAGCTTCCAACCTCATAGTCCCGCAACCCCGGACAGCCCGCTTCTACCTCCTTCCCAAAATCCACAAACGGGACTGTCCCGGCAGACCCATTGTGTCAGCCTGCTCCTGCCCAACTGAACTTATTTCTTCCTATCTAGACTCTATCTTTTCTCCGCTGGTCCAGTCTCTTCCCACCTACATCCGTGACTCTTCTGACGCCCTACGTCATTTTGACAATTTCCAGTTTCCTGGTCCCAACCGCCTCCTCTTCACTATGGACGTCCAATCGCTCTACACCTCCATCCCCCATCAGGATGGTTTGAGGGCTCTCCGCTTCTTCCTGGAACAGAGGCCCAACCAGTCCCCATCCACCAACACCCTCCTCCACCTGGCTGAACTTGTTCTCACATTGAACAACTTCTCCTTCAACTCCATGCATTTCCTTCAAGTAAAAGGTGTCGCTATGGGTACCCGCATGGGTCCTAGTTATGCCTGTCTTTTTGTGGGATATGTCGAGCATTCTTTGTTCCAGTCCTACTCAGGCCCCGTCCCCCAACTCTTTTTCCGGTACATTGATGACTGTATCGGTGCCGTTTCCTGCTCCCGCCCCGAACTAGAAAACTTTATCAACTTTGCTTCCAATTTCCACCCTTCTCTCACCTTTACATGGTCCATCTCTGACACTTCCCTTCCCTTCCTCGACTTCTCTGTCTCCATCTCTGGGGATAGGTTGTCTACCAATATCCATTATAAGCCCACTGACTCCCACAGCTACCTCGACTACACTTCTTCACACCCTACCTCCTGTAAGGACTCCATTCCATTCTCCCAGTTTCTCCGTCTCCGACGCATCTGCTCTGATGATGCTACCTTCCATGACGGTGCTTCTGATATGACCTCCTTTCTCCTCAACCGAGGATTTCCCCCCACTGTGGTTGACAGGGCCCTCAACCGTGTCCGACCCATTCCCTGCACCTCTACCCTCACCCCTTCCCCTCCCTCCCAGAACCGTGACAGGGTTCCCCTTGTCCTCACTTTTCATCCCACCAGCCTCCATATCCAAAGGATCATCCTCCGCCATTTTCGCCACCTCCAGCGTGATGCCACTACCAGTCGCATCTTCCCCTCCCTTCCCCTGTCAGCATTCGGAAGGGATCGTTCCCTCCGCGACACCCTGGTCCACTCCTCCATTACCCCCACCACCTCGTCCCCGTCCCAGGGCACCTTCCCTTGCAATCGCAGGAGGTGTAATACCTGCCCATTTACCTCCTCTCTCCTCACTATCCCAGGCCCCAAACACTCCTTTCAGGTGAAGCAGCGATTTACTTGTACTTCTTTCAATGTAGTATACTGTATTCGCTGCTCACAGTGTGGTCTCCTCTACATTGGGGAGACTAAGCGCAGACTGGGTGACCGCTTTGCGGAACACCTCCGCTCAGTCCGCAAGCAGGACCCTGAGCTTCCGGTTGCTTGCCATTTCAACACTCCCCCCTGCTCTCATGCTCACATCTCTGTCCTGGGATTGCTGCAGTGTTCCAGTGAACATCAACGCAAGCTCGAGGAACAGCATCTCATTTACCGATTAGGCACACTACAGCCTGCCGGACTGAACATTGAGTTCAATAATTTCAGAGCATGACAGCCCCCCACTTTACTTTCATTTTTAGTCATTTTTAGTTATTTTTTCTTCCTTTTTTTTGCATTCCTTTTTACATTTTTTACAATCTTTTTTTGCATTTATTTCATTTCATCTTAGTTTGTTCAGTTTGCTTACCCACTGTTTTTTTCAGGTTGTTTTTCTTCAGGTTTGCACTTGCTGATGTTCAATATTCAGTATATTCACACCTAATCTGTACTAATGCTTTGTCTTTCAACACACCATTAACATATTGTTTGCCTTTGCTCCGTGACCTTTTGGTCAGCTATGTGGCCTGGTCCAATCTGCACCTTCTCCTTTGTTATCTCTTGCCCAACCCCCACCTCACTTGTTTATAATCTGTGACTTTTCTAATATTTGTCAGTTCCGAAGAAGGGTCACTGACCCGAAACGTTAACTCTGCTTCTCTTTCAACAGATGCTGCCAGACCTGCTGAGTGAATCCAGCATTTCTTGTTTTTGTTTCAGATTTCCAGCATCCGCAGTATTTTGCTTTTATCCCCATTACATCTGATCTCCATAAAGTCCATCTCTGGTTCCTAAAGAGTCCAAAAATCTATCGAATTCATCCATTGACTAAACTCAACAACTGAGCATCCATAACTCTCTGGGGTAGAGAATTCCAAAGATTTACAAATGCTTGATTGAAGAAATGACATACTTAATTCACAAAAGAACAAAGAACAAAGAACAGTACAGCACAGGAACAGGCCATTTGGCCCTCCAAGCCTGCGCCGATCTCGATGCCTGCCGAAACTAACACCTTCTGCACTTCCGGGGACCGTATCCCTCTATTCCCTTCCTATTCATATAATTGTCAAGATGTCTCTTAAACGTCGCTATTGTATCTGCTTCCACCACCTCACCTGGCAGCAAGTTCCAGGCACTCACCACCCTCTGTGTAAAAAATTTGCCTCGCACATCCCTTCTAAACTTTTCCCCTCTCACCTTAAACCTATGTCCCCTAGTAACTGGCTCTTCCACCCTGGGATAAAACTTCTGACTATCCACTCTGTCCATGCCGCTCATAACTTTGTAAACCTCTATCATGTCGCCCCTCCACCTCCGTCGTTCCATTGAAAACAATCCGAGTTAATTAAGTTAATTAAGTTAATCTTAACAATCACATTGCTAAGCCTTCCCCCCATTTTATTTCTGTCATTTCAAATATCAACTACCTTGGAATATTTAGTTCCCAACCATGGTCACCATGTAACCACATCTCTGTAACTGCACCTCTGTAATGACAAATAGATTGAAACAATTTCTCTCTATTTGTGCCGTTAATTTGTCCACCTTGTTACCAGCACTTCATGCACTCACAAAAATGCCTTTAATTTTAACATTTCACCAAGTTCCGTGAGTTCACCTTATTTGCTGATGCACCATTACTGTTAAACGCTCTGTCTCTTCCAATCACACTCTGTATACCATTACCCGCATTGCTACTCTGCTCTCTGTCCTTGACTTTTCGAGTAGAATTTAAAATTTCACCCTCAACCTAAACCTTCACTTGAACTTGACCTTTGCTCTTTAGTGTGGAACTTGTGTCTATTGTGTTATCCGAACAAATGTGGTTAGAGTAACTACACAAACACAATACCATATCAATATATGTCTGTGAGCTGCAATGCATTTGCTCAGAAACTCGAACAATAGAAAGACCTGTTCAGATAGCATCCTTCATCACCTCAAGACATCCCAAAACACTCATCCAAAAAGGCAGCACTCTTCACTACTGCATTAGAGAGCCAGCCTGGATTATTGTGCTCAAGCTGGACTTCCAATCTGACCTAGAAATGGGGGATGTGCCAGAGGATTGGTGAGTGGTAAATGTGACACATTTATTCAGGAAGGGTTATAAGGACAGTCCGAGCAACTACAGGCCAGTTAGTTTAACATCAGTGGTGGTAAGTTTTTAGAAACAATAATTGGGAAAAAAGCAACAGACACTTGGAAAGGTTTGAGTAAATTATGGATAGTCAGCACAGATTTGTAAAATGAAGATCATGCTTGACTAATCTCATTTAATTTTTTGATGAAGTAATCGAGTAGGTTGATGAAGGCAATGTGGTGGATATTGTCTACATGGATTTAAAGAAAGTGTTTGATAAAGTACTGCAAAAAAAAGACTGGTTAACAAAACAGAGGCTCATGGAATAGAAGGGTTAGTATTGAATTGGATGAATAAAAATGGCTTAAGGATGGAAAAGAGATCGTAAGTTATAGTAAATGATTGTTTTTCTGACTGGAGAATATTAGACAGTGGTGTTCCTCATGTGTCACTACGAGGATCACTCTTTCCTTTTTTGCTATATATAAATGAATTTGATCTTGGAATCCAGAGTAGAATTTTAAAATTTGCCCATGATACCAAACTTGGAGCAGTGGCAAACAGTGAGGATCACACAAACCCCTGAAACAGGAGAGAGATAGGCTAGCAGAATGGGCAGACAAGTGGCAGGTGGAATTTAATATAGACAAGTGTGAGGTGAAACATGGGCTTCAGAAATAGAGGCATAGAGTACAAATGCAGGAAGTTATACTGAACCTTTACAAAGCTCTGTTTATGCCCCAACTAGAGAACTACATCCAGTTCCAGTCAGCACACTTCAGGAAGGATATGAGGGTCCTTCAGAGTCTGCAGAGGAGATTTACCAGAATGATTCCAGAGACTGGGGATTTAAGTTACAAGGTTAGGTTGGAGAAGCTGGGGTTATTCTCCATGGAGCATAGGAGATTGAGGGAGAATTGATAGAGATGTACAAGATTATGACATTCTCGGATGAGATGGACCAGGATAATCTTCACCCATTAACTGATGGTAAAAGTACTATGGGACATGGATTGAAGATTTTGGGCAAGAGATGAAGGTGAATGTGAGGAATGACATAGGAATATAAGAACATAGGAAACAGGTGCAGGATTAGGCCATTCGGCCCATCCAGCCTACTCCACCATTCAACTGGATCATGACTGATCTTCTAACTCAATGACATTTTCCCACAGTATCCCCATTGCCCTTGTTATCTTTAATACCTAGAAATCTATCCACCTCTGTCTTGAATATACTCAATGACTGAGCCTGCACAGGCCTCTGGTATAGAGAATTCCAAAGATTCACCACCCTCTGAGTGAAAACATTCCTCCTCATCTCAGTCCTAAATGGTCTACCTCTATTTCTGAGACTGTTTCCCTGTTTCTAGATCCCCCAGTCAAGGGAAACATCCTCCCTGCATCTACCCTGTCGAGCCCTGAAAGAAATGTACATTCCTCAATAGGTTTACCTCACATTCTTCTAAACTCTAGAGAATATAGGCCCAGTCTCCTCAATCTCTCCTCATAGGACAATCACATCACCCTTCATTGTTCTCCCTCTATGGCAAGTATATCCTTCCTTAGGTAAAGAGACCAAAACTGTACACAATACTCCAGATACGGTCTCACCAAGGCTCTACACAATTGCAACAAGACTTCTTTACTCCTGAAGTAAAATCCTCCTGCAATAAAGGCCAACATACCAGGCTGAACCTTTTCAACTTGACCCTGAGATCGGCAGCGAGCTTCAAAAATTACCTGACACATACACAAGATGTGTGTCACGGAGCCACTGTGATATTTCGTGCTGCAGCTTATTTACATGTCCCGGGTGGACCGCCCACTCCCGATGACGTAGAGGGGGCGGGCGTTCCGTCCCCGGCAACGGTGCCCAACACCACCTCGCGGTTACCGGTACCATTTTAAAGGTCCTCAGACCTTTCTGAAGCATTTAAATTTTTTAAATGACAATTTAAAAAAAAAAATTACTTTTAAAATGTTATTCAAAGTTCCAATCCCCTCTCCTACCCCCGTCCCCAATGACTAATTAGGTTATTATTTTCCTTCTCCCTCCAAAAGAACTTTTCTTCAAATCCTGACCTTACCCCCACAAATTTAATTAACTTTGACCTTCAACCTCTTCCCACCATTTCCTCAACCAAAAGCAACCTCTCTTTGGCCTCCTTATCTCAAGAGACAATGGATACGTGCCTGGAGGTGGTCAGTGGTTTGTGAAGCAACGCCTGGAGTGGCTATTAAGGACAATTCTAGAGTGACAGGCTCTTCCACAGGTGCTGCAGAGAAATTTGTTTGTTGGGGCTGTTACACAGTTGGCTCTCCCCTTGCGCCTCTGTCTTTTTTACCTGCCAACTACTAAGTCTCTTCGACTCGCCACATTTTAACTCCGTCTTTATGGCTGCCCGCCAGCTCTGGCGAACGCTGGCAACTGACTCCCACGACTTGTGATCAATGTCACAGGATTTCATGTCGCGTTTGCAGACGTCTTTAAAGCGGAGACATGGACGGCCGGTGGGTCTGATACCATTGGCGAGCTCGCTGTACAATGTGTCTTTGGGTATCCTGCCATCTTCCATGCAGCTCACGTGGCCAAGCCATCTCAAGCGCCGCTGACTCAGTAGTGTGTATAAGCTAGGGATGTAGTAGCTTTTTCAGAAGCGGAGAGTGTGGAGCAAACTATCAGCTGGGAGGTCAGTTTCAGTTTAATTTTAAAGTTAATTCCCTTTTGTTTCGGAGGACCAGGGGACTGCTGGGTAAGTCAAAACCTATATATTTGGGCACGGGCTGAACCCGAGACACTTTACCTGTCGTGTCTCCCACCCGCCCTCCTCCTCTAACCAAAAAAAAGGACTCTGGTATGTTGATAAGGTAAGCTTTTTATTTTATTTCTTCTGTATCGTGTGATTGGTAAAAATTTACTTTCTTCTTTTACTTTTTTGACTTATCTGTTAATTGGTTATTTGAAAAAGACACAGCAGAGAAGTATCAAAGTATTTAGCTCTTAAAGTAGAGATGGCTGGGCAGGTGATGTGCTGTAGCTGTATGATGTGGGAGCTGGCTGATCCCATTGTGAGCAGCAGGGACTGCATCTGCGGGAAGTGCACCCAACTCCAGCTCCACAAGAACCGCGTTAGGGAACTGAAGCTGGAGCTGGATGAACTTCGGATCATTCGGGAGGCGGAGGAGGTTATTGAGAGGAGTTATAGGGAGGTAGTCACACCTCAGGTAAAAGAAGTAGGTAGATGGGTTACCGTCAGGGGAAGGAGAGGGAACCAGCAGGCAGTGCAGGGATCCCCTGTGGTCGTTTCCCTCAACAACAGGTATACCATTTTGGATACTGTTACGGGGGATGACATACCAGGGGTAAGCAATGGGGTACAGGTCTCTGGCACAGAGTCTGTCCCTGTTGCTCAGAAGCGAAGGGGGAAGAGGAGCAGAGCATTAGTCATTGGGGACTCCATAGTTAGGGGAACAGATAGGAGGTTCTGTGGGAACGAGAGAGACTCACAGTTGGTGTGTTGCCTCCCAGGTGCCAGGGTTCGTGATGTCTCGGATCGTGTTTTTGGGATCCTTAAGGGGGAGGGGGAGCAGCCCCAAGTCGTGGTCCACATAGGCACCAACGACATAGGTAGGAAGAGAGATGGGGATTTAAGGCAGAAATTCAGGGAGCTAGGGTGGAAGCTTAGAGCGAGAACAAACAGAGTTGTTATCTCTGGGTTGTTGCCCGTGCCACGTGCTAGCGAAGCGAGGAATAGGGAGAGAGAGGAGTTGAACACGTGGCTGCAGGGATGGTGTAGGAGGGAGGGTTTTGGTTTCCTGGATAATTGGGGCTCTTTCTGGGGTAGGTGGGACCTTTACAAACAGGCTGGTCTTCACCTGAACCAGAGGGGTACCAATATCCAGGGGGAGAGATTTGCTAGTGCTCTTCGGGGGGTTTTAAACTAATTGAGCAGGGGGATGGGAACCTAAATTGTAGTTCCAGTGTGCAGGATGTTGAGAGTAGTGAGGTCAGGGATAAAGTTACAAGGACGCAAGAGGGCACTGGCAAGCAAGAACTTGGTTTAAAGTGTGTCTACTTCAACGCCAGGAGCATCCGAAATAAGGTGGGTGAGATTGCAGCATGGGTTGGTACCTGGGATCTCGATGTTGTGGCCATTTCGGAGACATGAGTAGAGCAGGGACAGGAATGGATGTTGCAGGTTCCGGGATTTAGATGTTTCAGTAAGAACAGAGAAGATGGTAAAAGATGGGGGGGGGGGTGTGGCATTGTAATCAAGGAGAGTATTACGGCGGCAGAAAGGACGTTTGAGGACTCGTCGACTGAGGTAGTATGGGCCGAGGTTAGAAACAGGAGAGGAGAGGTCACCCTGTTGGGAGTTTTCTATAGACCTCCGAATAGTTCCAGAGATGTAGAGGAAAGGATAGCGAAGATGATTCTCGACAGGAGCGAGAGTAACAGGGTAGTTGTTATGGGGGACTTTAACTTTCCAAATATCGACTGGAAATACTATAGTTCGAGTACTTTAGATGGGTCAGTTTTTGTCCAGTGTGTGCAGGAGGGTTTTCTGAAACAGTATGTAGACAGGCCAACCAGGGGCGATGCCACATTGGATTTGGTACTGGGTAATGAACCCGGCCAGGTGTTAGATTTAGATGCAGGTGAGCACTTTGGTGATAGTGATCACAATTCGGTTAGGTTTACCTTCGCGATGGGCAGGGACAGGTATATACCGCAGGGCAAGAATTATAGCTGGGGGAAAGGAAATTATGATGCGATTAGGCAAGATTTAGAATGCGTCGGATGGGGAAGGAAACTGCAGGGGATGGGCACAATCGAAATGTGGAGCTTATTCAAGGAGCAACTACTGCGTGTCCTTGATAAGTATGTACGTGTCAGGCAGGGAGGAAGTTGTCGAGTGAGGGACCGGTGGTTTACTAAAGAAGTTGAAGCGCTTGTCAAGAGGAAGAAGAAGGCTTATGTTAGGATGAGACTTGAAGGCTCAGTTAGGGCGCTTGAGAGTTACAAGCTAGCCAGGAAGGATCTAAAGGGAGAGCTCAGAAGAGCGAGGAGAGGACACGAGAAGTCATTGGCGGATAGGATCAAGGAATACCCTAAGGCTTTCTATAGGTATATTAGGAATAAAAGAATGACTAGAGTTAGATTAGGGACAATCAAGGATAGTGGGAAGTTGTGTGTGGAATCAAAGGAGATTGGGGAAGCGTTAAATGAATATTTTTCGTCAGTATTTACAGTAGAGAAAGAAAATGTTGTCGAGGAGAGTACTGAGATACAGACTACTAGGCTAGATGGGATTGAGGTTCACAAGGAGGAGGTGTTAGCAATTTTGGAAAGTGTGAAAATAGATAAATCCCCTGGGCCAGATGGGATTTATCCTAGGATTCTCTGGGAAGCCAGGGAGGAGATTGCAGAGCCTTTGTCCTTGATCTTTATGTCGTCATTGTCGACAGGAATAGTGCCGGAAGACTGGAGGATAGCAAATGTTGTCCCCTTGTTCAAGAAGGGGAGTAGAGACAGCCCTGGTAATTATAGACCTGTGAGCCTTACTTCGGTTGTGGGTAAAATGTTGGAAAAGGTTTTTAGAGATAGGATTTATCTTCATCTTGAAAAGAATAAGTTCATTAGAGATAGTCAGCACAGTTTTGTGAAGGATAGGTCGTGCCTCACAAACCTCATTGAGTTTTTTTGAGAAGGTGACCAAACAGGTGGATGAGGGTAAAGCCGTGGATGTGGTGTATATGGATTTCAGTAAGGCGTTTGATAAGGTTCCCCACGGTAGGCTATTGCAGAAAATACAGAAGTATGGGATTGAAGGTGATTTAGTGCTTTGGATCAGAAATTGGCTAGCTGAAAGAAGACAGAGGGTGGTGGTTGATGGCAAATGTTCATCCTGGAGTTCAGTTACTAGTGGTGTACCGCAAGGATCTGTTTTGGGGCCACTGCTGTTTGTCATTTTTATAAATGACCTGGATGAGGGTGTAGAAGGGTGGGTTAGGAAATTTGCAGATGACACGAAGGTCAGTGGAGTTGTGGATAGTGCGGAAGGATGTTGTAGGTTACAGAGGGACATAGATAGGCTGCAGAGCTGGGCTGAGAGATGGCAAATGGAGTTTAATGCGGAGAAGTGTGAGGTGATTCACTTTGGAAGGAGTAACAGGAATGCAGAATACTGGGCTAATGGGAAGATTCTTGGTAGTGTAGATGAACAGAGAGATCTTGGTGTCCAGGTGCATAAATCCCTGAAGGTTGCTACCCAGGTTAATAGAGCTGTTCAGAATGCATATGGTGTGCTAGCTTTTATTAGTCGGGGGATCGAGTTTAGGAGCCACGAGGTCATGCTGCAGCTGCACAGAACTCTGGTGCGGCCGCACCTGGAGTATTGCGTGCAGTTCTGGTCACCGCATTACAGGAAGGATGTGGAAGCTTTGGAAAGGGTGCAGAGGAGATTTACTGGGATGTTGCCTGGTATGGAGGGAAGGTCTTATGAGGAAAGGCTGAGGGACTTGAGGTTGTTTTTGTTCGAGAGAAGGAGGAGGAGAGGTGACTTAATGGAGACATATAAGATAATCAGAGGGTTAGATAGGGTGGATAGTGAGAGTCTTTTTCCTCGGATGGTGATGGCAAACACGAGGGGACATAGCTTTAAGTTGAGGGGTGATAGATATAGGACAGATGTCAGAGGTAGTTTCTTTACTCAGAGAGTAGTAGGGGCGTGGAACGCCCTGCCTGCAACAGTAGTAGACTCGCCAACTTTAAGAGTATTTAAGTGGTCATTGGATAGACATATGGATGAAAATGGAATAGTGTAGGTCAGATGGTTTCACAGGTCGGCGCAACATCGAGGGCCGAAGGGCCTGTACAGCGCTGTAATGTTCTATGTTCTATATTCTATGTTGGGCGCCTCGAGGACATCTGTGTTGGAGATACGATCCTGCCTCCTGATGCCAAGTATTCTCCGGAGGCAGCGAAGATGGAATGAATTGAGACGTCGCTCTTGGCTGACATACGTTGTCCAGGCCTCGCTGCCAGAGAGCAAGGTACTGAGGACACAGGCCTGATACACTCGGACTTTTGTGTTCCGTGTCAGTGTGCCATTTTCCCACACTCTCTTGGCCAGTCTGGATATTGCAGTGGAAGCCTTTCCCATGCACCTGTTGATTTCTGCATCTAGAGACTGGTTACTGGTGATAGTTGAGCCTAGTTAGGTGAGCTCTTGAACCACCTCCAGAGCGTGGTCGCCAATATTGATGGATGGAGCATTTCTGACGTCCTGCCCCATGATGTTCATTTTCGTGAGGCTGATGGTTAGGCCAAATTCATTGCAGGCAGAAGCAAACCTGTCGATGAGACTCTGCAGGCATTCTTCAGTGTGAGATGTTAAAGCAGCATCGTCAGCAAAGAGGAGTTCCCTGATGAGGACTTTCCGTACTTTGGACTTCGCTCTTAGACGGGCAAGGTTGAACAACCTGCCCCCTGATCTTGTGTGGAGGAAAATTCCTTCTTCAGAGGACTTGAACGCATGTGAAAGCAGCTGGCAGAAGAATATCCCCAAAAGTGTGGGTGCGAGAACACAGCCCTTTTTCACGCCACTCAGGATAGGAAAGGGCTCTGATGAGGAGCCACCATGTTGAATTGTGCCTTTCATATTGTCATGGAATGAGGTGATGATACTTAGTAGCTTTGGTGGGCATCCGATCTTTTCTAGTAGTCTGAAGAGACCACGTCTGCTGACGAGGTTAGAGGCTTTGGTGAGATCAATGAAAGCAATGTAGAGGGGCATCTGGTGTTCACGACATTTCTCCTGTGTCTGGCGAAGGGAGAACAGCATGTAAACGGTCGATCTCTCTGCACGAAAGCCACACTTTGCCTGAGGGTAGATCCACTCGGCCAGCTTCTGGAGCCTGAACCACGCAGGAAATATTCCTGGAACTTGTTTCTATAATTGTTTCAACAACCACTACCATCTTCCTTTGCACTAGGTATGACACCAACCAGTGGAGAGTTTTCTCCCTGATTCCCATTGACTCCATTGTTACTAGGGCCCCTTGATGCCATACTTGGTAAATTTGAATTGAATTTAAATTTGTCATTTCCGGTTTCGAGGTTGATGCCGAGTGGTCCATCCGGTTTCATTCTCTTTTATTAACTTCATCACAGTTCGATACAACTAAGTGGCTTGCTAGGCCATTTCAGAGGGCATTTAGGAGTCAACCACATTGCTGTAGGTCTGAAGTCACATATAGACAAGGGAAGGACAGCAGATTTCCTTCCCTAAAGGACATTCATGAACCAGATCGGTGTTCACAGCAATGGATAATGGTTTCATGGTCATCATTGGGTGCATTTAGTATCATTAGTGTTGATCAGTGTAAATAAGCTTTATTCATAGTGGTAAGGTTTACTAGTAATGGTAAATATTTATTAGCAGTGGTCAGGTTTATTAGCATTAGTAAGGTTTATTCACAGTCACAAGGTTATTAACTAACAGATAAAGGAATAGCAGGGTTGCTTCAGACCTCTGGAGTGCACATCCTGTGCTGTGTGGGAACTGCAGTATTCATCTCGTATCCTGGATAACAATACACGCAGGAAGTGCCAACAGTTGCAGCAGCTTGAGCTCCGGGTTTCAGAACTTGAGAAGCAGCTGATGTCACTGCAGTACATCTGTGAGTTTGACAGCTTTGCAGATAACACGCTTTTAAATCTGCCCCGAACATGTAAATAAGCTGCAGCACGAAATATCACAGTGGTTCCGTGACACACATCTGGTTGGCTTAAGAGTATACAGCAGGAGAGGAAATGGGTGACCACCAGACAGTCAAGAAGAAATAGGCAGTTTGTGCAGGGGACCCCTGAACAGTGGCGCAGTGGTTAGCACCGCAGCCTCACAGCTCCAGCGACCCGGGTTCAATTCTGGGTACTGCCTGTGGGAGTTTGCAAGTTCTCCCTGTGCCTGCATGGGTTTCCTCCGGGTGCTCCGGTTTCCTCCCACAGTCAAAAGACTTGCAGGTTGGTAGGTAAATTGGCCATTATAAATTGCCACTAGTATAGGTAGGTGGCAGGGAAATATAGGGACGGGTGGGAATGTGGGATTAGTGTAGGATAAGTATAAATGAGTGGTTGGTGGTTGGCACAGACTCGGTGGGCCGAAGGGCCTGTTTCAGTGCTGTATCTCTAAACTAAAACTAAACTAAAACATCTCAATCTCCAACAGGTATTCAGTACTGAATACTGAGGAAGGTGATGGTTCATCTGGGGAGTGCAGCCAGAACAAAGACCATGACACCACAGCTGCCTCAGCTGCGCAGATGGCACAAAGAATACTGGAAGAGTGATAGTGTTTAGAAATTCGATAGTCAGGGGAACAGACAGGCATTTCTGTGGCTGCAGACATGAATCCAGGATGTTGTGTTACCTCCCTCGTGCCAGGGTTAAAGATGTCACTGAACGGCTGCAGAACACCCTGAGTGGGGAGTCGTGTTCCACATTGGTATCAATGATGTAGGTAGGAAGAGGAATGTGTTCTGACAGAAAGAGTTTAGTGAGCTAGGTAGCCTGTGGGTGAAATGTTCATTAGAGGGTAGTTGTTCTGAATTTTGACCGAGATGTTGGGAGTGTAAATAGAGAAAGGTTTCTGTATGATAACAGTGTATCATGTTAAGCCAGTAAGGTTTTTGAAGACCTTTGATGCTCTGTTTCCTTATCTCCGTGCAACCCAGCTTGTTATCCGGAGTCTTGCCATGCTGCAGAGCCATTTCACATCCTATGATCACACAGAGAGTGCGGGTGCAGATCTGCTCATTGATTGGTTTTCGTCCCCTGATATATAAATAGAGGACAGAGCCTGTTGTGAAGTACAGATGATCAGTTGCTGCGGGGAAGGTCTTTTACTGTCCATGAAATCACTGCTCCACTCTTAACCAGTGTATCTGCTTTTGCCTCAACTTATTGTTGAGGGTTAAAGATCCCTGTGAAGTGCAGCCAACATTGAATATTGTGAATACAACCTGATGTCTGAGTCGCTGCCTGTTGCTGAGACAGGAAGAAATCCTTTTGTATTGCTGGTAATTCTAATTGTGGATGTAACTCAATGGTTTCAGTACCTACTTTTCCTTTATTATTTTATTTCCTTTATTAGACCTTGGTCTAAAGCCCCGGTACAATTCGAATCATCGAATCTTAAAGCACAGAATGAGTCTATTCAGCTCATGATGCCTATGCTGGGACTTTGATAGATTTGGGCGGCACAGTGGCGCAGTGGTTAGCACCGCAGCCTCACAGCTCCAGGGACCTGGGTTCGATTCCGGGTACTGCCTGTGTGGAGTTTGCAAGTTCTCCCTGTGTCTGCGTGGGTTTTCTCCGAGTGCTCCGGTTTCCTCCCACAAGCCAAAAGACTTGCAGGTTGATAGGTAAATTGGCCATTATAAATTGTCACTAGTATAGGTAGGTGGTAGGGAAATATAGGGACAGGTGGGGATGTTTGGCAGGAATATGGGATTACTGTAGGATTAGTATAAATGGTTGGTTGATGGTCGGCACAGACTCGGTGGGCCGAAGGGCCTGTTTCAGTGCTGTATCTCTAAATCTAAATAGGAATGATGTTCTGCTGAGAGAATTTGTTGATTTCGGGTCCATATTAAAATAACACCTCATTGGTAATAATCTCTGATTACATTGTTATCTCAGTCACACACGGATTGGCAATGGTTCAAGCAGGTTAGAGATTTAAATGTGTGGCTCAATGAATGATATGGAAAGGAGGGGCTTTGATTCATGGGGCACTGGAGAAAGAGGGAGCTGTTCCATTGGAATGGGCTCCAGTAAATCCAGGCAGGGATCAATGTCCTGGGGAATCGTATAACTCGGGATCTGGGCAGAGCATTAACGTAAAAGGGTGGGGGAAGATTCAGGTGAAGGGAAATTTAGAAATCTATGGTGAAAATTCGAGGCAACAGAACAGTGTAGGGATTTGGTTACAGACAGCAGAGAGGAACAGGAAGGGACAGAGGGTTTAACACTATTAGCTCATCAGGGAATACGTTCCATGTAAGGATAAGTAAGAATACGTGAAGCTTTCATAATAAAATAGATGAACAAGTGACACAAACAATGATTAATTGTTCAGATCTAATCGCTCTTTAGCTCCCTCGATCGAGCCTCAGTGGTTGAAGGCATCACCGGGCACAGTAGGGCAAAGGGATGGACCATTAACATGGGTGTTCGAGCAAAAGAGAGTTGTGAGTGAAGGGTGGGTTTTAGTAGGGCTGGAGAATTTTACTGATATTGAAAGTCATATGGAAGGATCTCCAAGGACCAGAACTTTAAATTCGATGTTTTGGAGGCCTAGGACGAAATGAAGTTCAACAAGTATATGCTTGTCGGAGCAGAGGATCTTGGATGTGACAGGATGTGGGCAGCAGAGTTTTAGCGGAGCTGAGGTTTGTTAATCTTGTAAATGGGATGTCAACCAGGAAGACATTTGGATAAAACGAGTCTGGAGATGACAAGAAATGGATGAGAGTTTCAACAATACGTGGATTGTGGACTTTGACATAATGGAAGTAGGGGGTCTTTCTGATGAGAGAATATGAGTTCCTGATGCTCATCGTGTGGTCGAAAAGGAAACTAAGATTGTAAACATTGTGGGTTCGGCTGAGACAATGGCCAAGGAGTAGTAATAGAGAGTGGATGGTACAGAGTTTCTGCCATGGACTCGAAGATGGTGACTCCTGTACTCCCAATGTTTAATTGGAGGAAACTGAATTATAAATACTGCATGTCCTTCAAGCAATCTGAAACCCAGTGGCAGTGTAAGGGTTAAGTGTGGTAATGGCGAGGTAGAAATAGGTGTCATCAATATACATGTGGAAGCTGATCCTGTATGTTCAGATAATATCTTCAAAGGGCAGCATGGAGATGGGAAAATACAACCGGAGGGTGAGAGTAGATCCTTGGAGGCTCCAAGAAAAAGTGAGGTTATTGGACAGCAGGTAAGAGTAGAACCATACGAGAACAGTCCCAGTTAAATGGCGAATGGATCAGAGACATTGAAGGAAAATTGAATGGTCAACCATGTCAAAGATTGTGGAGAGACTGAGGAGGTCTTGTGGAGGGATTGTGCACCACAGTAACAGTCACAGAAGGTGAGATGTTTCACTTTGCTTGCGGCAATTGAGTATTGAGCCTACAAGGGTAGAAACACTGATTGAAGAGATACAAATATGATATTTTCAGAAGGATGTACACGGATTTGAGAGGCAACAAGATGTTGAAGGGTTTTGGGGATGAAAGGGAGGTGTGAGATGGGTTTGTCGCTTTGTAAAAACAGTGGGGTTGTGCCTTGACTTTTGAGGAAGGCGTGACAATAGTGTTTTTGAAAGGGTTGGGAAGAAGGTGACAATAGAGACACATTTCAAATATCAACTAATATGGAGACCAGGAACAGAAGCGGCTTTTATTCGAGTGGAAATAAGCTCAAGGCTGCGGGAGGTGGATTTCATGTACTGGACAATTTGCAGAGAGACATTCTATGAGTGAAGTAGACAAAAAATGTACCTGCAACAACTAGATGTTTCCCTAACAGTTGAACCTAGTTTTGGCCTCTTTTTAAGGAACATATTCTCTGCATTGATAACTTATTTAACCATGTGAATTTGTTCTTGACAAAATAAAGTTTTCATGCATTGATCCAATGGTGAATTGTAATGATTGTCAGAACATCATTGTCTGCAGTTGTTCTTCGTGTGCAGAATATGTAATATAGTGTCACTGTTCCTTTATGAAAAATTAATTTCATGATGTTTCATGTTGTACAGTTGCTGTAACTCCATAAATCCAGCAGTTAAATTGACTTCCGACATTTCATGTTATATAATTTCATTTACGCACATTAAAATCCATCTTTAATATTCTGGTAATTATACATCAGTATCTAAAATCATGTTCAAGATAATCAGTCTTCTCATAGTTCTTCACTTACACACAAGAATTTCAGGAATATAAAAACAAGTGACCTATAAACCTATAAGCCCTGCTCCAGATCAATGTTTGTTACTTGTTATTGACACAATTTCCCATTCAGTGTAAACAAATATTTCACCCCATTCTTCAGTTCCTCTCTGAATTTCCTCTGTGTCAGTCCATAGATACAAGTGTTTGTGCAGGAACTGAGAAGCAGCAACATGTATCCAACCTGTTGCATAATATATATCGAATTACTGTAATATTTGTCAGTGTATCTCAAGTTTACCACTGGCCAGTTTAGCGAATAGACAATAAATGTCATCCACAATAGTATGAAATTGGCAGAAATAGCAAAAGGCAAAATCATGGATTTCCTCCGATTCTTCACCTCTGGATCATTCTGATTCTCACTGTTTCTCCGGAGTCCCCTGCGAACTCTATTTGCCATTAGAATGTGTCTGATGGTCAAAGCATTGAACAACAGAATTAAAAGGATTGGTAAGATAGCTTTTATGATGCTGTTGATACACATATAAACCCTCCACAAGGGGGAGGTGAGATAATCATCTGTTTCAACACAATACCAAGGTACGTTGTCAATTATAAATACAGCTTCACCTGCAAAGTAAAAGGGAAAACTCCAAATGCAGCTCACCACAAACACGGTGGTGATAATCACTGTTGCTGTTTTTTCAGTGTTATATTTTGATTGTAGCTTCTGACAGCAAATTTTTACAAAGCGATCAAAAGTGAAGGCAACAGTAAACCAGACTGAACAGTCTAAAGCTGCAGTAAATGAAACAAGGTTTACCACACACACAGGAGTTATAAACAGGAAACTAACTGGAAAGTACATGATATTAATCCGGTGTAATATCACATGGATGATAATCACCATTAGATCCGCCACTGCCATGGCCACCAGATACTGAGTGATACATTTGGAGAGACCGCACTTTCGACGAGACAAAATCACAATCCCCACCACGTTAACTGTAAGAAACAGAAAACATTAAATTTACCTTGACAGTGCAACAAAATATTTGTAAAGAACCATTTAGTGACAAAGACGAAAATATGCGTTTTGCAGTTCTGAATTAAATATAACTGAATTTAAAGAACTACTTATTGGTGGCATTGAAATCTGTGGCAAAAGAAGATCAGGGAAAATTAAAATGCGAAAAGAATTGTTGATCTCAGACAGAGAAATAGATGCTGAGATTAAAAAAAGGACAGAAGTTTTTTTTTAGAATATTACAGCGCAGTACAGGCCCTTCGGCCCTCGATGTTGCGCCGATCACCTGACCTACACTATTCCATTTACATCCATATGTCTATCCAATGACCACTTAAATGCCCTTAAAGTTGGCGAGTCTACTACTGTTGCAGGCAGGGCGTTCCACGCCCCTACTACTCTCTGCGTAAAGAAACTACCTCTGACATCTGTCCTATATCTTTCACCCCTCAACTTAAAGCTATGTCCCCTCGTGTTTGCCATCCTCATCCGAGGAAAAAGACTCTCACTATCCACCCTATCTAACCCTCTGATTATCTTGTATGTCTCTATTAAGTCACCTCTCCTCCTCCTTCTCTCTAACGAAAACAACCCCAAGTCCCTCAGCCTTTCCTCGTAAGACCTTCCTTCCATACCAGGCAACATCCTAGTAAATCTCCTCTGCACCCTTTCCAAAGCTTCGACATCCTTCCTATAATGCGGTGACCAGAACTGCACGCAATACTCCAGGTGCGGCCTCACCAGAGTTTTGTACAGCTGCATCATGACCCCGTGGCTCTGAAACTCGATCCCCCTACTAATAAAGGCTAACCCACCATATGCCTTCTTAACAGCCCTATTAACCTGGGTAGCAACTTTCAGGGATTTATGTACCTGGATACCAAGATCTCTCTGCTCATCTACACTACCAAGAATCTTCCCATTAGCCCAGTACTCTGCATTGCTGTTACTCCTTCCAAAGTGAATCACCTCACACTTCTCCGCATTAAACTCCATTTGCCATCTCTCAGCCCAGCTCTGCAGCCTATCTATGTCCCTCTGTACCCTACAACACCCTTCGACACTATCCACAACTCCACCGACCTTCGTGTCATCCGCAAATTTACTAACCCACCCTTCTACACCCTCATCCAGGTCGTTTATAAAAATGACAAACAGCAGTGGCCCCAAAACAGAACCTTGCGGTACACCACTAGTAACTAAACTCCAGGATGAACATTTGCCATCAACATTTCTGGACAATTTTGATATCAAAAACACCAGTGTCAACCAAAATAATTAACTGCAGACCAACTCTGCCCTGTTGGGTTACAGTCTGTGCAACATGGAGAGGGCACTCTCACTCTGTCGGTTGATGGCCTGTTCAACATGGGGAGTGTAGTCTCACCCTGTTAGGTTTTAATCTGTGCAACATGGAGAGTGCACTCTCACTCTGTTGCATTATAGTTTGTACAACATGGAACGTTCACACTTGCCCTTTTGGGTTCTGTTCATTACAACATGGAGAGTGCACTCTCACCCCTTTTTTGAACATTGACCGGGCAAAATGCAGAATGTAAAAGTCTTGTTGGATAGATCATGAACCAGTAACAGAAATCCATTCCTTCCACTTACATTCAGAAACAAAATCGAAGCTGAATTCAAATCCACACAAACAAGTGAAACTTTAGCACCAACTCCATAGATGAACATGAAAAAAGTTATAATACAATAGAACATAGAACATAGAACATTACAGCGCAGTACAGGCCCTTCAGCCCTCGATGTTGCGCCGACCTGTGAAACCATCTGACCTACACTATTCCATTTTCATCCATATGTCTATCCAATGACCACTTAAATGCCCTTAAAGTTGGTGAGTCTACTACTGTTGCAGGCAGGGCATTCCACGCCCCTACTACTCTATGTGTAAAGAAACTACCTCTGACATCTGTCCAATATCTATCACCCCTCTACTTAAAGCGATTTCCCCTCGTGTTTGCCATCACCATCCGAGGAAAAAGGCTCTCACTATCCACCCTGTCCAACCCTCTGATTATCTTATATGTCTCTATTAAGTCACCTCTCCTCCTCCTTCTCTCTGACGAAAACAACCTCAAGTCCCTCAGCCTTTCCTCGTAAGACCTTCCCTCCATACCAGGCAACATCCTAGTAAATCTCCTCTGCACCTTTTCCAAAGCTTCCACATCCTTCCAATAATGCGGTGACCAGAACTGCGGCCGCACCAGAGTTCTGTACAGCTGCAGCATGACCTCGTGGCTCCTAAACTCGATCCCACTACGAATAAAAGCTAACACACCATATGCCTTCTTAACAGCTCTATTAACCTGGGTGGCAACTTTCAGGGATTTATGTACCTGGACACCAAGATCTCTCTGCTCATCTCCACTACCAAGAATCTTCCCATTAGCCCAGTATTCTGCAATCCTGTTACTCCTTCCGAAGTGAATCACCTCACACTTCTCCGCATTAAACTCCATTTGCCATCTCTCAGCCCAGCTCTGCAGCCTATCTATGTCCCTCTGTACCCTACAACATCCTTCGGCACTATCCACAACTCCACCAACCTTCGTGTCATCCGCAAATTTCCTAACCCACCCTTCCTACACCCTCATCCAGGTCATTTATAAAAATGACAAACAGCAGTGGCCCCAAAACAGATCCTTGCGGTACACCACTAGAAACTATACTCCAGGATGAACATTTACCATCAACCACCACCCTCTGTCATCTTTCAGCTAGCCAATTTCTGATCCAAAGCACTAATTCATCTTCAATCCCATACTTCTGTATTTTCTGCAATAGCCTACCGTGGGGAACTTTATCAAACGCCTTACTGAAATCCATATACACCACATCCACGGCTTTACCCTCATCCACCTGTTTGGTCACCTTGTCAAAAAACTCAATAAGGTTTGTGAGGCACGACCTACCCTTCACAAAACCGTGCTGACTATCTCTAATGAACTTGTTCTTTTCAAGGTGATTATAAATCCTATCTCTTATAACCTTTCCCAACATTTTACCCACAACCGAAGTAAGGCTCACAGGTCTATAATTACCAGGGCTGTCTCTACTCCCCTTCTTGAACAAGGGGACAACATTTGCTATCCTCCAGTCTTCCGGCACTATTCCTGTCGACAATGACGACATAAAAATCAAGGACAAAGGCTCTGCAATCTCCTCCCTGGCTTCCCAGAGAATCCTAGGATAAATCCCATCTGGCCCAGGGGACTTATCTATTTTCACACTTTCCAAAATTGCTAACACCTCCTCCTTGTGAACCTCAATCCCATCTAGCGTAGTAGTCTGTATCTCAGTATTCTCCTCGAAAGCATTTTCTTTCTCCACTGTAAATACTGACGAAAAATATTCATTTAACACTTCCCCTATCTCCTCCGATTCCACACACCACTTCCCACTACTATCCTTGATTGGCCCTAACCTATCTCTAGTCATTCTTTTATTCCTGATATACCTATAGAAAGCCTTAGGGTTTTTTTTGATCCTATCCGCCAATGACGTCTCGTGTCCTCTCCTTGCTCTTCTTATCTCTCCCTTTAGATCCTTCCTGGCTAGCTTGTAACTCTCAAGCGCCCTAACTGAGCCTTCACGTCTCATCCTAACATAAGCCTTCTTCTTCCTCTTGACAAGCTCTTCAACTTCTTTCGTAAACCACGGCTCCCTCACTCGACAACTTCCTCCCTGCCTGACAGGTACATACTTATCAAGGACACACAGTAGCTGCTCCTTGAATAAGCTCCACATTTCGATTGTGCCCATCCCCTGCAGTTTCCTTCCCCATCCTACGCATCCTAAATCTTGCCTAATCGCATCATAATTTCCTTTCCCCAAGCTATAATTCTTGCCCTGCTGTATATGCCTGTCCCTGCCCATCACTAAGGTAAACCTAACCGAATTGTGATCACTATCACCAAAGTGCTCACCAACTTCCAAATCTAACACCTGGCCGGGTTCACTATCCAGTACCAAATCCAATGTGGCATCGCCCCTGGTTGGCCTGTCTACATACTGCGTCAGAAAACCCTCCTGCACACACTGGACAAAAACAGACCCATCGAAAGTACTCAAACTATAGTATTTCCAGACAATAATTCCTAGTTTCCACATGTTTCACCTGTAACTCCCTTAAAAACATCAGCACATTTAAAATTGTGAATCTAGTTCTGATCTGAAGTGTGTGCCGACTCTCAGAAAGAATTTCCATTGTAAACATTAAAGGGAATTGTTGTTTCAATGTTTTCTGTGGTAAAAATTCAAAACGTGTTATCATTTTAATTGAGAAATAACATTAGGAAAACAGGAAAATCACTTGGCATTTGAATGACACCATCAAGATGGAAAATATAACATGGACAGTCAATATTGACATTCAACTTTCACTGCATTATTTCATTGTCTTACCAGGAATACTGACGGCTGCAAGAATTGGGTAGTAAATGAGCTCGATCTGATAAATAACAGGGTATTCCATTTGATGTGCGTAACACCAATGTCGAAACTTCTTCAGAGGGACCCTTATTAATCGCAAAGAACAACCTCCATGGGGACAGTCATTTTGGGAATGGGAGCAGGGATATTAGTTACATTCTACTGAGCAAACTGATTTAATGAAGCGTTTTTAGTTGAGTGTAATACAATTTCTTATATCTTCCTTCAAAACATGATGTGCAAATTCTTTTGTCATGATCTCAGGTGTTAATGTGAATGTACAGTCTCAGGAACAATAGTCCTGGTGTTGATGTGGATGAACAGTATCAGGAAAAATAGCCCTGGTGTTGAAGTGGATGAACAGTCTCAGAAACAATAGCCCTGTTTTTTTTTTCTGGATGTACAGTCTCAGGGACAATAGTCCTGGTGTTGATGTGGATGAACAGTATCAGGAAAAATAGCCCTGGTGTTGATGTGGATGAACAATCTCAGGAACAATAGCCCTGGTGTTGATGGGGATGAACAGTCTCAGAAACAATAGCCCTGGTGTTTTTTGTGGATGAACAGTCTCATGAACAATAGTCCTCGTGTTGATGGTGATGAACAGTCTCAAGAACAATAGCCCTGGTGTTGATGTGGATGAACAGTCTCAGGAACAATAGTCCTCGTGTTGATGTGGATGAACAGTCTCAGAAACAATAGCCCTGGTGTTGATGTGGATGAACAGTCTCAGGAACAATAGCCCTGGTGTTGATGTGGATGAACAGTCTCAGGAACAATAGTCCTCGTGTTGATGTGGATGAACAGTCTCAGAAACAATAGCCCTGGTGTTGATGTGGATGAACATTCTCAGGAACAATAGCCCTGGTGTTGATGGTGATGAACAGTCTCAGAAACAAAAGCCCTGGTGTTGATGGTGATGAACAGTCTCAGTAACAATAGTCCTGGTGTTGATGTGAATGTACAGTCTCAGGAACAATAGCCCTGGAGTTGATGGGGATGAACAGCCTCAGAAACAATAGTCCTGGTGTTGATGGTGATGAACAGTCTCAGAAACAAAAGCCCTGGAGTTGATGGGGATGAACAGTCTCAGGGACAATAGTCCTGGTGTTGATGTGGATGAACAGTCTCAGGAACAATAGTCCTGGTGTTGATGGTGATGAACAGTCTCAGAAACAAAAGCCCTGGAGTTGATGGGGATGAACAGTCTCAGGGACAATAGTCCTGGTGTTGATGTGGATGAACAGTATCAGGAAAAATAGCCCTGGTGTTGATGTGGATGAACAATCTCAGGAACAATAGCCCTGGTGTTGATGAGGATGAACAGTCTCAGAAACAATAGCCCTGGTGTTTTTTGTGGATGAACAGTCTCATGAACAATAGTCCTCGTGTTGATGGTGATGAACAGTCTCAAGAACAATAGCCCTGGTGTTGATGTGGATGAACAGTCTCAGAAACAATAGTCCTGGTGTTTTTTGTGGATGAACAGTCTCAGGAACAATAGCCCTGTTGTTGATGTGGATGAACAGTCTCAGGAACAATAGCCCTGGTGTTGATGTGGATGAACAGTCTCAGGAACAATAGTCCTCGTGTTGATGTGGATGAACAGTCTCAGAAACAATAGCCCTGGTGTTGATGTGGATGAACAGTCTCAGGAACAATAGCCCTGGTGTTGATGTGGATGAACAGTCTCAGGAACAATAGTCCTGGTGTTGATGTGAATGAACAGTCTCAGGAACAATAGCCCTGGAGTTGATGTGGATGAACAGTCTCAGGAACAATAGTCCTCGTGTTGATGTGGATGAACAGTCTCAGAAACAATAGCCCTGGTGTTGATGTGGATGAACAGTCTCAGGAACAATAGCCCTGGAGTTGATGTGGATGAACAGTCTCAGGAACAATAGCCCTGGTGTTGATGTGGATGAACAGTCTCAGGAACAATAGCCCTGGTGTTGATGTGGATGAACAGTCTCAGAAACAATAGCCCTGGTGTTGATGTGGATGAACAGACTCAGGAACAATAGCCCTGGTGTTGATGGTGATGAACAGTCTCAGAAACAAAAGCCCTGGTGTTGATGGTGATGAACAGTCTCAGTAACAATAGTCCTGGTGTTGATGTGAATGTACAGTCTCAGGAACAATAGCCCTGGAGTTGATGGGGATGAACAGCCTCAGAAACAATAGTCCTGGTGTTGATGGTGATGAACAGTCTCAGAAACAAAAGCCCTGGAGTTGATGGGGATGAACAGTCTCAGGAACAATAGCCCTGGTGTTGATGTGGATGAACAGTCTCAGGAACAATAGTCCTGGTGTTGATGTGGATGAACAGATTCAGTAACAATAGTCCTGGTGTTGATGTGGATGAACAGTCTCATTTATAGTAGCCCTTGTGTTAGTTTTCGGGGTTAAATTGGTTTCAATCACATTCTGTACAAACAGAGATAAAAGACAGATCAGGTTGAGCACAGAATCAATTTGGTTTTATCTAGCTAGGGGAAAAAATCAAGGTGTGGTCACATTCGGCGGTGTTGTCTGCAGGTCAGCAGCTACTGGGAAGCACTTGGAGGAACAAATTTGTATCAAAATACAGGGATGTGCAAAAATTGTAGGGTAGTTAACATATTATACTTTAATTATTCAAACAAAATCTGGGATAATGGTCGTGTAAAGGGCAAGAGTTCCCAGAGTGTGTCGTGAAAAAAATCTCTCCAACAGTATCCTGAGAGTCCAATGAGAAAGGAGGCACTGCTAGAGCTGTTTCTTGGGAATGAGGTGTGTCAAGTGGATCAAATATCAGTAGGAGAGCATTTCAGGGATAGCGATCATTATATCATAAAGTTTAGGCTGACCACGGAAAAGGACAAAGAGAAGTCCAGAGTCAGAATAAATAACTGGGGCAAGGCCAACTTCATTGAGGTAAGAATTGAGCTGGGGCAAATAATTTGAGCCAAAAGCTGTCAGGAAAACCTATAGATGAACAATGGGCTACCTTCAAAGAAAAGATAGTTGGGCACAGTCAAGGTGTGTTTCCTCGAAGGGGAAAAGTAGTGCAAACAAATCCAGAGATAAAGAAAAATTGTGCTTCTGACAGATGCCAGATCGAAAATACTATTGAGAACCATGCTGAATATAGAAGGTCCAGAGGGTAGTGAAAAAGCAAATAAGAGAAGCAAAGAGAGAGCATGAAAAGAGACTGGCAGCGAGCATTAAAGGAAATCCCACAGTTTTCTTTCGGCATATACATGGTTAACGGTTGGTAAAAGGAGGAGTGGGGACAATTAGAGAAAGAAAGGGGATTTACACATGGAGACAGAGGGCATTGCTGAGGTATTAAAGGAATATTTAGCATCTGTCTTTCCCAAAGAAGATGCAACACAGGTAATGTTGAAAGAGGAGGTAGTTAAGACACTAGAGGGTTTAAAATTGATAAGGAGGAACTATTAGATAGGTTGTCTGTACTTAAAGTGGATAAAGATTAAATGCTTCCAAGTATACTGAGTGAAGTGAGGGTGGAATAATCATAGGATAATCATAGAGGCACTGGCCATAATCTTTCAGTCTTCCTTAGACTCAGGGGTGGTGAGAGAGGACTGGAGAACTGCAAATGCTACGCCCTTGTTCAAAAAAGGATGTGAAGATCAGCCCAACAACCACAAGCCAGTCAGTTTAACCTCAGTAGTAGGAAAATTTCTAGGAATAAAAAGGACAGAATCAATCGTCACATGGACAAATGCAAGTTAATTAAGGAAATCCAGCATGGAGTTATTCAGGGAAAATCATGTTTAACTAACTTGCTGGAGTTTTTTGAAGAGATAACAAAGAGGGTTGATGTGGTCAATGCTGTGGATGTGGTATACATGCACTTTCAAAGGCACTTCTAACAGTGCAATACAACAGAATTGTGAGCAAACTTGCAGCTCTTGGAATAAAAGGGACAGTAGCAATATGGACTGAGTGAGTGGAAACAAAGGGTAGTGGTTAATGGATGTTTCTGGGCTGGAGGAAGGTTTTGAAGTGGAGTTCCCCAGAGATTAGTGTTGGTACCCTTGCTTTTCCTGATTATATATATTGATATATATAACCTTTGTGAACAGGCACAATGTCCAAGTTTGCAGATGACATGAAACTTGGAAACATTGTGAACTGTGAGGAGAATAATGTAGAATTTCAAAAGGACATAGACAAGTTGGTGGAATAGGCAGACAAGTGGCAGATGAAGATCAATGCAGAGAAATGTGAAGTAATTCATTTTGGGAAGAAGAACATGGAGAGACAATGTAGGATAAAGGGTAAAATTCTAAAGGGGATGTGGGAACAGAGAGAACTAGGTGTATATGTGCATAGGTCATTGTAGATGGCAAAACAGGTTGAAACAGTAGTTAATAAAGCATACATTATCCTGTGCTTTATTAATAGGGGCATTGAGGACAAGAGCAAGGAAGTTATGTTGAACTTGAATAAGACACTAGACCTTGGTTTAAAGCCCGAGATCCTTGAGAATCATTGAATCTGAAGGGCAGAATGAGTCTATTCAACCCATGGTGCCGATGCTGGGATTTTTAAAGATTGATTCCATTAATCCCACTTCCCTGCTGAGTCTCCTTTGTCCTGTAAATGCTTAATTTGAAAATATATATCCAATTCCCTGCTGAAAGTTGTGAATGAATTGTCTATCCCGGGCCTTTTAGGGAGTGAATTCCAGGTTGTATCAATGAACAATGGAGAGATGCTTCACTTTTAAATCATTGGGTCGACCTCAGCTGAAACAATTTTAGGCACCACACTTTCGAAAGGATAGGAAAGTCTGAGAGATTTACCAAAATTACAAAAGACGTGGTGGACTTTTGTTTTGTAGATAGACTAGGATTACAGGGAAGCAGAAGGGGAGATTTAATGAAGGTGTTAAACTTGCTGAGAGTTTTTAATCGAATCAGAGTGGTCTTGGTTAGACTTTGTTTATAGAAGTGTGCTTGATCTTCATAGTACAAAATGTTTATAAAAGCATCGGAGGAAGTGTGAAAAGAATTGCAGAATGATATCAGAAATAAGATAGTAGAACTTTAATGAAAGATTGGACAGGCTGGAGATCTTTTCTCTGTAAAGTTTGAGAGGTTTCTTCATATTTAGGAGGGGTTTGATCAGGCAGAAATAGGGAAGGAGTTTTTCAATTGGTGGGAGGGGAAATTTGACATTGAAGCATAGAACCATAGAATCATAGAATGGTTAGAGCATGCAAGGAGGCCATTCAACCCATCATGTACATGCTAGACTCTACGAGAGCAACACAGCAAGCCCCACTCCCCCACCTTTTCTCCAGAGGCCTGCATTTATTTCTTTTCCGATAATTATCTAATTCCCTTTTGAAAGACACGATTGCATTTCCCTCCATCACACTCTCAGGCAGTGTATTCCAGATTCTAACCACACGCTGCATTAAAACTTTTTTCCTCATGTCACCTTTGATTCTTTTACCATTCACCTTAAATCTGTGTCCTCTGGTTCTCTCCCTTTCTTCCAATGGGAACCTTTTGTCCTTAACTACCCCGCCTAGACCACTCATAATTCTGAACAATTCTATCAGATTTCCTGTCAACCTTCTCTTCTCCAAAGAGAACAGTCGCAGCTTCTCCAGTCTATCCATGGACATGAAGTCTCTCATCCCTGGAACCATTCTCTTCAATCTTTTTCGCATCCTCTCTAATTCTTCACATCCTTCCTCAAGTGTCGTGCCCACAATTGGTCAGAATAATCCAGTTGAGGCAAAACCAGCGTTTTGTAAATATTCACCATAACGTCCTTGCATTTGTACGGTGTGCCCCCAGTACATAAAGCCCAGGATCCCAAATGCCTTTTTAACCATTTTCTCAACATGTCCTGCCACTGTCAACGATTTGTGCACATATATTCCCAGGTCCCTCTTCTCTCACACCGGTGTTGGAATAGTTTTGTTCAGTTTATATTGCCTCTCCTCGTTCCTCCTACCTAGATAAATTACTTCTCTCTTCTCTGCATTAAATTTCATCTGTCACATGTCCACCAATCCCACTTGGTTGTCTGTGGGCCATTGAAGTCTATAACTATCCTGCTCAGATTTCACAATGTTTCCAAGCTTTGTATCATCCACAAATTTTGAAAATGTGCCCGCTACAGCCAAGACTCGGTCATTAACGTAGATCAAGAAAAACAGTAGGGCAGCACAGTGGCGCAGTGGTTAGCACCACAGCCTCACAGCTCCAGCGACCCGAGTTCAATTCTGGATACTGCCTGTTTGCAAGTTTGCAAGTTCTCCCTGTGTCTGCGTGGGTTTTCTCCGGGTGCTCCGGTTTCCTCCCACAAGCCAAAAGACTTGCAGGTTGGTAGGTACATTGGCCATTATAAATTGCCCCTAGTATAGGTAGGTGGTCGGGAAATATAGGGACAGGTAGGGATGTGGCAGGAATATGGGATTAGTGTAGGATTAGTATAAATGGGTGGTAGATGGTCGGCACAGACTCGGTGGGCCGAAGGGCCTGTTTCAGTGCTGTATCTCTAAACTAAACTAAACTAATAATAAAATCAGACAAAGTCAACATGGTTTTATGAAAGGGAAACCATGTGTGAATGAAAGTATGATTTCTTTGAGGATGTCACAAGTAGAATGTACTAAGGGGATCTAGTATATGTAGTATATTTGGATTTCCAAAAAGCACTGGATAAGGTGTCACTAAAAGTTTACTACACAAGCTAAGAGTTCGTGTATAATGGGGGAGTATAATAACTTGGATAGAGGATTGGCTAACTTTCAGGAAACAGAGAGTCGGGATACATGGGTCATTTTCTGGTTGCAGACTGTAACTAGTGGAGTGCTGGGCCCTGACCTGTTTACAATCTTTATTAATGACTCTAATGAAGGGATTCAGTGTATTGTAGGCACATTGGATGACGGTTTAAAGATAGATAGGAAAGCAAATTATGAGGAGGACACATAGAGGACAGGATTTTACAGACCCCCCGATGTCAGGTTTTGTGGCGGGGTGGGAGGAGGAAGATTCCTGTGGAAGAGGGCTGACACGCACCCCGAGACCGGGAGGAGGTCCTGGCGTGATATCGCCTGTGGTGGTGAGGCCTTGTGGTGCCAAGCCCACCAACCCCCGCCCTCACCCCCTGGCACTCTGTGACAGGAGCCCATTTGTATTTTCAAATAAATGTAAATAAATGCATTCTTTATCCTTCTGTTCCCAGCTAGATCTTCAGCCTGGTGACCGGCACTCCCCAGCCTTCGGATCCCCATCTGAGGAAATGAAGTGGAACACTTGTAGGGAGGGGAGAGGAGGGAGGTTCCTCAGTGAGGGAGGTGGAAGGAGGCACAGGCTCAAAGTGACATCATTGTGTTGCAGATGGTGGAAAAGGTTTGAGGTTAAAGTTGATGTACTTTGTGGGGGGAAGAAGCTAATGTGGACAGGTAAATGTTTTAGTGGAGTGGGGTGGACGGGAAGAGGGCAAGTTATTAATTTAATTGCTATTGGCGGGTGAGAGAGGGGAAAAGAAATGTCCTTAATTAATTTTTTGTCCTTGTGCTTTAAACATGTAAACTTAACGGTCGGACTCAAAGCCCTTTGAAAATGGTGTCAGCACCTGTGTACAGACAGCTGACACCATTACCAGAAACAGACAGACAGTCCTCTCCATGTGATCTGGGGCACCTACCCCGGTTATTTAAATGAGCCGCCACATTTAGGATTGCAGCAGCTCCATGAGGTGCAGCCTGCCCAGGCAGACAGCCATTGATTTTGACAACAGGCTGATAAAATTCAGCCCAGAGTCTGTGAAGGGATTTCGATAGGTTAAGCGAGTCAGCAATAAATTGGCTGATGGTGTTTGTAGGTTTGTCCACTTTGTTGAGAAGACTGGAAAACAGAATATCATTTAAATAGAGAGAGAGATTGCAGAATGCTCTGGGATCTGGGTGTATGAATCACAAAACATTAGCAGGCAGGTACAGCAAGTAATTACAAAACAAAGGAATTTTGTCCTTTATTCCAGGAAGGATGGTGTATAAAAGCAGTGAAGTCTTGTAACAGCTGTAGAGGATGTTGGTGAGACCACACCTAAAATAATGCGGAGAGTTTTGGTCTCCTTATTTCTTTTGGGCCTCCTTATCTCGAGAGACAATGGATACGCGCCTGGAGGTGGTCAGTGGTTTGTGAAGCAGCGCCTGGAGTGGCTATAAAGGCCAATTCTGGAGTGACAGGCTCTTCCACAGGTGCTGCAGAGAAATTTGTTTGTTGGGGCTGTTGCACAGTTGGCTCTCCCCTTGCGCCTCTGTCTTTTTTTCCTGCCAACTACTTATTTAATCTCCTTATTTAAGGAGGGATATACTTAAGTTGGAAGCAGTTCCGAGAAGTTTCACTAGGTTAATTCCTGGGCTAAAGGGGTTGTCTTATGAAGAAATGTTGAACAGGTAGAATCACTACTCATTGAAGTTTGGAAGAATTAGAGGTGATTTAGAGGCCATTAAAACATTTGTTTAATTTTCATAGTTTTCAAACTATATTTGTCCCCTCTTTGGGTAGTTTCAGAAACACTTCCCTTTGTTGAAATAGGTTTTTTTATGTCATTTGATCTAAGTTCCCATGTGTGGCCATAAATATGATAAATATTTTTAATATTACTTTTCCACCTATAGGAGAATGCAGATGAACCTCTGAATTAGAGATTAGAAGAGAAGTCAAAATTAAGCAATTAGAAAGACAAAGAGAAACTATGAAACTAAATTAACAAGGAATGTAAAACAAGACACTTAAATAATTTCCAGGAACCTCAATGAAAAAGGAATTATGGGATCGGAATATAACCATTTAGAGATAGTTAGTATACTACCACAGGTAACAATAATGATAGTGATAGTGATACTAATGATACTGATATGGAAAGAATGCTGAAGACCGCAGTAAGCATGGTGTAAGTTTTGTAATGTGTCACCACCTGACAACGTCAATTGATCCGCCAGTAGCAACCTCGGAGAGCCTCAACTCCCAGTGTTATCATCTGATGGATACACAGTCAACATCATATGTGTCTATGCACCAATTCTGAACACCAGCATCTCAGATAAAGAGCATTTCTATGACTCCCGAAGTGACATTCTGAGGAACATACAGTTGTGGAGAAAATCTAACCACTCTCAAGATCATGGGATTAAAACAAATATAAACTTTATTTCAAGCATATGAGGGGGAGAAGCTTCTGGTTACCCAAATATCTTCACAGTGATACAGAGTTACAGCACACATTTAGAGGATATAATAGTCATTACTCACTGTTCACACTACACCCGACACCTTCCAGGTAGACAACTTGATCAATAAACTGGATTGTATTGCCCCACAGATGTCTTCCTGGGTTCACCTCTCCCGACCTTGAAGCTGGTAGTTCCCATGGCTTATTGCTGCCTGTCTGATCTCCGGTCTTCCCTTATCTCTTTGATCAGTGAAGGAAGGACAGCATGTTTACAAAGGCTGTAGAGGCAACTAGGTACTGAGTTGTATAATCCCAGCACAATGGTCAAGTATCCCATCATTCAACGGGTCCTTCACAACTACAGTGTTTCTTCTGAGCTTATTAATGCATAATAAGGTCAGATCTACTAATGTTGCCCCTTTGGTCTCACTTCAGTCCCTCCTTTTAGACCCCTGGTGCACCACCTGACCCAGGCGGGACATTCCTGAAATCCTCTACTCACCAATTGTTCCAGGGATGCTAGTGGAGTTCAGAGGGATTCAGACATTCTTGTTTACAGTTCTCTTATGTGTCAACAATGTCCTGTTGACCTAGGCTGGGCCCAGAACCATCATCCCATTAGATTGCAACATCCTCATAAATGTTCCCGACTTTTATATTCCCTGGGAGATGGGCTTCAACTGTGGTGGATATCAATCTGCACCCTTTGTTAGCCAACATCACCATCTGCACCACATGTGATAGCGTCAGCCTCTGGTGGCAACAAATAGAAAGACTGACCAACAGTACCACAACGGACACAATGGCTGCAGTGATTCTTCCCATTTCCCACCAGTTATACGGCATTCTTGACATCTTGGCTTGATTACTGGCTGAGTCCTCAAATACCACAGCCACTCCATTGGGTAGGTTTACCTGCACCTTGCCCCTCGTGATTGCTTGACAGCTTTGCTCCATAAACCTCCTTGTGGTGGCGAGGGCACATTACGCCATTTCCCGAGCTATTCTTCCTGGGATATCGTCAATGTTTAATGAACCAATACACCATGGGCTGAATACATATCCCGTGAGGGCCCTGCCTGCAAGGTGGAATTCTCTCACTGTAAAGGAATCTGTCATCTGCAGGCAGAAGGTATGGTTATTGTCACACTCCAATCCTATATATAAGAACCTCATCCTGTCTGTCATAAAGCATCACTGTGTATGGGAGGTTAGGACTGCCTTAAATGATTTTCCAGGAGTGTTGACCGAAACCACTATTGCAGAGTCACTACTGATGGGTCTCAGGGTATTACAAGAGCAGGTGATGTAATGCTGCGACTCAGTACAACATTCAAACATTCTGGTGTTGTCATCGAAAGGGCACCAATTAAACCTGGAGCTATATACCCCCACGATCACACCAGATACACCAACCCATTCCTCTCCTCACCCAGGGATTCAAATTCATATCCCTTTGAATAAGTTCCGTTAGCATGTTCTTGAGGCACAATCATTAGGAACTTAGGTCTCTGATACCCACAAGTTGACAAATGAAAGCATCATATAACATTACATCCGAACTGATTAACAATGTCTTCATTGCTCTTGACAATATTGTCCCTCTAACTCTGATTCCTAAACAAATGGAGGCAGATTAATCCATCCCACCATGATGTCCAATCCGGTGTTAGACACCCTCGAGCTGCTCTCTCCTTTAGGTAGGTACACATACTCTCCTGGATGTAGACAAGTGGTTCTGTTGATATTTACGGTGGGTGCCTCTCATGCCACCACAGTTACCAGGAGGGTGATCACCGTTACTGCTACCCACCGGGCTGCCATTGCTCCAGTGGTTTACCAGAAACAGAATGTTGGCAGAAACAGAATGTGAGTCAAGTCGTTTGACCTGAGACCATTGGGAGAGGTGTCACACCGTGAGGCATTCCTGGAAAGTAAAGTACCAATCACATCATTTTCAGAATTTTCCTTTTACAATCTAAATATACAGGATATTCCTGTATCAAACCTCTGAGCTGAAACACAGTGATGTTGTTTTCATATTCAATCCAATATTTACTGTTGTCCAAACAGAAAGCACAGAGACTGATTCTGTTGTTTTATTGCTTTCTAAAAATCTCTTTAAATTTCATATTAGAAAACCAAATCAAAGGAATTTAATTTAATTCAACAATTTCAATTCATTGTAGATGTCTAATCAAATTATTGAAGCTGTTGACAATCTTGTTGCACTTTCAGTTACCGCGAAATAGAAACATAGTATCATCGAAAGATTAAGGCATAGAAAGAGGCCACTTGGCATTTCGTGTCTGTACCAGCTGAAAAATGATGCAGCTATTCTAATCCTACCTTCCACCAGTTGCTCCGTAGCCTGCAGATTACGTCACATGAGGTGCATATCCAGGCTGACTCAACTACCCTTTCAGGCAGTGAATTTCAGAATCCTGCCACCCACTGGGTGAAAAAGCTTTTCCTCATCACCCCTCCAAGTCTTCGACCAATCACTTTAAATCTATGCCCCCTCGCTACTGACCTTTCTGCTAAAGTAAATAGGCCCTTCACCTCCACTCTATCCAGGCCCCTCAAAATTGTGTACATTTTAATAAGAACACCCCACCCCCCCTCCCAGCTTTCTCTGTTCCAAGGAGAACAACCCCAGCCGATCCAATCATTCCTCATAGCTGCATTTTCCAGTCCTGACAACATCCTCGTAAATCTCCTCTGTATCCTCTCTAGTGCAATTACATCCATTCTGTAATGAGGTGAACAGAACTGCACACAGTACGCAACTTCTGGCCTAACCAATGAGTTATACAGTTCCAGCATAACCTTCCTGCTCTTATATTCTTTACCATGGCTATTAAAGGTAAAGATTCCAAATGCCTTCTTAACCACCTTATCGACCTGTCCTGCTACCTTCAGGGATCTGTAGACATTCACTCCAAGGTCTCACACTTCTTTTCCACTTCTCATTATTTTCCCATTAATTGTATATTCCTTTGCCTTGTTTTACCTTCCAAAATACCTCACCTCATACTTTTTCTTTTAGAGATACAGCACTGAAACAGGCTCTTCGGCCCAACGAGTCTGTGCCGACGATCAACCACCCATTTATACTAATCCTGCACTAATCCCAAATTCCTACCACATCCCGACCTGTCCCTATATTTCCCTACCACCTAACTATACTAGCAACAATTTGTAATGGCCAATTTACCTATCAACCTGCAAGTCTTATGGCTTGTGGGAGGAAACTGGAGCACCCGGAGAAAACCCACGCAGACACAGGGAGAACTTGCAAACTCCACACAGGCAGTACCCAGAACTGAACCCGGGTCGCTGGAGCTGTGAGGCTGCGGTGCGAACCACTGCGCCACTGTGCTGCCGACTTCTCCAGGTTGAATTCCATTTGCCACTTTTATGCCCGTCTGACCAGACCACCAGTATCTTCCTGCAGCCTACAGCTGTCCTCCTCGCTATCTATCACACGGCCAACCTTTCTTTCGTCTCAAACTTCTCGATCATACCGCCTACTCTTACGTCCAAATTGTTACTATATTCCACAAAAAAGAGGGAATCCAGTGCTGAGCCCTGCGGAACACCACTGGAAACAGGCCTCCAGTCGCGAAAAAACACCCGTCAACAATTACCCTTTGTTTCTGCCACTGAGCCAATTTTGTTTCCACCGATTGCATTTCCCTGGATCCCATGGGATTTTATTTTTTTAAACCAGTTTGCTGTGTGGGACCTTGTCAAAAGCCTTGCGAAAATCCATGTAGACAACACCAACTGCTGTACCCTTATCTATCTTCCTTGTAACATCTTCAAACAATTCGATCAATTTGGTCAAACAAGATCTTCCATTAACAAATCCATGCTGACTCTCCTTGATTAACCTGTGCCTTTCTAAGTGACAGTTTATCCTGTCTCTCAGAATAGATTCCAATAATTTGCCCACTAATGATGTTAGACTGACTGGCCTGTAATTATTCAGTCTATCCTTCGCACCCTTTGTATACAGAGGTACAACATTATCAGTTCTCCAATCCTCTGGCTCCAAACCTGTATCCAGTGAGGACTGGAAGATGATGGTCAAACCTTCTGTTATTTCCTCTATTTCTTTATAAAGGACAAAGATCAATTCTGCTCGAGGCAGGATGTGTCAATGATCCAGACATATCTGACAATACACAAACTTAAACATTTTTATAATGCTCAATAGAAATATATTTTGAAAGTTGTACGGTCAGTTTAAACTGCTCGTATAAAAGGTTAACTTTCTGCTCGTCTGAAAGGGGATAGGAAGAACATTCTCAGATGGACTAGTGATGATGTCACCACCCCTATTCCTATGACAACAGAACAAATTACGTGCTCTGGAGTCGTCTGAACAGGTTCTTGATAAGCAAATGAGAAATTTGTATTTCAGAATGCTTTCCACTGACAATGTTTCAAAATGCCAGCTCTCTCTTTATTTAGATCCCTTTGTTAAATTCTCTTCTTTCTCATCTTTTCTAAGAGCATTTAAATTTAGTGCCTCCAAATTAATTCCTCCTAACCCTTCTCTGACTCCTGTCTAAGTCTGTTCAGGACAGCTCACTAAAATGGGAAAACAACCCGAAATTATTTACTGCCGACCTTCTGAGATGTCCTGGAGCATATCAACATTACAAAGGAGGAGGTTTTGGAGGTTTAGAAGTGCTTGTAGGTAGATAAATCCCCAGGGCCTGACCAGGTGTATCCTAGGATACTATGGGAAGCAAGGGAGGTGATTGCTGGGGCTTTAGCAGAGATTTTTGTATCATCGTTAGCCACGGGTGAGATACCGGAAGACTGGAGGATAGCTAATGTTGTGCCTTTATTTAAGAAGGGCAGCAGGGATAAGCCAGGGAACTACAGGCCGGTGAGCCTTAAATCAGTGGTGGGAAAGTAATTGGAAGGGATTCTGAGAGACAGGATTCAGATGCATCTGGAAAGGCATGGTCTCATTCGGAATAGTCAGCATGGCTTTGTGCATGGGAAATCATGTCTCACGAATTTGATTGAGTTTTTCAAGGAGGTGACCAAGAGTATTGATAAGGGCAGGGCGATGGACGTTGTCTACATGGACTTTAACAAGGCCTTTGACAAGGTCCCGCATGGTAGGCTGGTCCAGAAGGTTCGAACACATGGGATCCAGGGTGAGCAAGCAAATTTGATACACAATTGACTTGGTGATAGGAGGCAGAGGGTGGTAGTGGAGGGTTGTTTTTCAGATTGGAGGCTGGTGACCAGTGGTGTGAACAGGGATTGGTGCTGGGCCCTCTGTTGTTTGTCATATATATTAATGACTTGTATGTGAATGTAAGGGGCATGATTAGTAAGTTTGCAGATGACACCAAAATTGGTGGTATAGTGGACAGTGAAGAAGGTTGTCTAAGGTAACAACAGGAAATAGATCAACTGGGAAAGAGGGCAAGGAATTTAACGCAGACAAGTGTGAAGTGAAGTGATGCATTTTGGGAAGTTAAACCAGGGCATGACATATACAGTGAATGGCAGAGCCCTGGGGAGTGTTTTGAGCAGAGAGACCTTGGGGTGCAAGTACATAGTTCCCTGAAAGTGGCAAGACAGGTAGACAGGGTGGTGAAGAAGGCATATGACATGCTTGCCTTCATCGGCCGATGCATTGAGTACAAGAGTTGGGACGTCATGTTACAGTTGTACATAACGTTGGTTAGGCTGCATTTGGAGTACTGTGTGCAGTTCTGGTCGCTGCACTACAGGAAAGATGTGATTAAGCTAGAGAGGGTGCAGAAAAGATTCACAAGGATGTTGCCTGGTTTGGAGGGCTTGAGTTATAAAGAGAGATTGGAAAGGCTGGGTCTGTTTTCCCTGGAGTGAAGGAGGCTGAGAGGGGACATGATAGAGGTATATAAAATTATGAGAGGCATAGATAGGGTAGATAGCCAGAGTATGTTTCCCATGGTTGGGGTGACTAAAACTAGAGGGTATAGATTTAAGGTGAGAGGGAGGAGGTTTAAAGGGGATCAAAGGGGTAAATTTTTCACACAAAGAATAGTGGGTATCTGGAATGAGCTGCCTGAGGAGGTGGTGGAGGCAGGAACAGTAGCAACATTTAAAAGGCACCTGGACAGGTACATGAATGAGCAAGGCATAGAGGGATATGGAATTAATGCAGGCAGGTGGGATTAGTATAGATAGGCTTTACGGTTGGCATGGACACGGAAGCGAAGGGCCTGTTTCTATGCTGTACGGCTCGATGACTCTATGGGGATAGTGCAGGAAGGTGGAGTTAGGATAATAGATCAGACATTATCGTATCGAATGACAGAGCAGAACCAAAGGGCCGAATGATCTACTCCTCTTCCTATTTCTTATGTTCTTATGTTCATATGCCTGTGATGTGCTTTACTTTGTAAGTCTTCTGGGACTTGTTATTCCATATTTTTGACAGTTTGTCTCAGTCACTGAAGCTGTTTGGTCAACTTCCAAATTCATCTTAAACATTTGAATGATTGGCAAGCAATAGCTGCTGATCTGCTGAGTGTATTTTCTATATAGGACACAAATGTCTCAGGGGAATGTGGATCGTAGCCAAGTTAAATCATATGAAAATGGCCATTGCACAGACCAGCTAATAGTGGAAGGGAATTAGAGGAAAATATGAAGTGAATAAAATTCATCGTGTATTAATCATGGGAGATTTCAATCACAACAGATAATCTGGAAAGAAGAAAAAATATATCCTGCTAAAAAAAAACAGACTACTCAATAATGAGATACCAGGGATAAATAAAGTGGAAAGCACAGAATTAAACCTAAGGCAGAGAAAGAGCAGGAAGGCAGTGCAGGAGTCCCCTGCGGTCATCTCCCTCCAAAACAAGTATACCGTTTTGGATATTGTTGAGGGAGATGGCTCACCAGGGGAAGGCAGCAGTAGCCAGTTCCATGGCACCGTGGCTGGCTCTGCTGTTCCGAAGGGCGGGAAAAAAGAGTGGAAGGGCTATAGTCGTAGGGGATTCGATTGTAAGGGGAGTAGATAGGCGGTTCTGTGGTCGAAAACGAGGCTCCCGAATGGTATGTTGCCTCCCAGGTGCACGGGTCAGGGACGTCTCAGATCGGCTGCAGAACATTCTAAAGGGGGAGGGTGAACAGCCAGTTGTCATTGTGCACATAGGCACTAATGATATAGGTAAAAAACGGGATGAGGTCCTACATGCAGAGTTTAGGGAGTTAGGAGCCAAGTTAAAAAGTAGGACCTCAAAGGTAGTAATCTCAGGATTACTACCAGTGCCACGTGATAGTCAGAGTAAAAATGAAAGAATAGTCAGGATGAATGCGTGGCTTGAGAGATGGTGCAGGAAGGAGGGGTTCAGATTTTTGGGACATTGGGACCGGTTCTGGGGGAGGTGGGACTATTACAAATTGGACGGTCTACACCTGGGCCGGACTGGAACCAATGTCCTTGGAGGTGCTTTTTGCTAACGCTGTTGGGGAGGGTTTAAACTAATGTGGCAGGGGGATGGGAACCAATTGAGGTCAGTTGACAGTAAGGAGGTAGTAACAAAAGCCTGTAAGGAACTAGATAATGAAGTCAGTGTGACTAAGGGGAAGAGCAGGCAGGGAGCAGATGATGAATATAAAGGGACTGGTGGTCTGAGGTGCATTTGTTTTAATGCAAGAAGTGTAGTAGGTAAGGCAGATGAACTTAGGGCTTGGATTAGTACCTGGGAGTATGATGTTATTGCTATTACTGAGACTTGGTTGAGGGAAGGGCATGATTGGCAACTAAATATCCCAGGATATCGATGCTTCAGGCGGGATAGAGAGGGAGGTAAAAGGGGTGGAGGAGTTGCATTACTGGTCAAAGAGGATATCACAGCTGTGCTGAAGGAGGGCACTATGGAGGACTCGAGCAGTGAGGCAATATGGACAGAACTCAGAAATAGGAAGGGTGCGGTAACAATGTTGGGGCTGTACTACAGGCCTCCCAACAGCGAGCGTGAGATAGAGGTACAAATATGTAAACAGATTATGGAAAGATGTAGGAGCAACAGGGTGGTGGTGATAGGAGATTTTAATTTTCCCAACATTGACTGGGATTCGCTTAGTGTTAGAGGTCCAGATGGAGCAGAATTTGTAAGGAGCATCCAGGAGGGTTTTCTAGAGCAGTCTGTAAATAGTCCAACTCGGGAAGGGGCCATACTGGACCTGGTGTTGGGGAATGAGCCCGGCCAGGTTGTTGAAGTTTCAGTAGGGGACTACTTTGGGAATAGTGATCACAATTCCGTAAGCTTTAAAATACTCATGGACAAAGACGAGAGTGGTCCAAAAGGGAGAGTGCTAAATTGGGGGAAGGCCAACTACACCAAAATTCGGCAGGAGCTGGGAAATGTAGATTGGGAGCAGCTGTTTGAAGGTAAATCCACATGTGATATGTGGGAGGCTTTTAAAGAGAGGTTGATTAGCGTGCAGGAGAGACATGTTCCTGTGAAAATGAGGGATAGAAATGGCAAGATTAGGGAACCATGGATGACAGGTGAAATTGTGAGACTAGCTAAGTGGAAAAAGGAAGCATACATAAGGTCTAGGCGGCTGATGAAAGACGAAGCTTTGAAAGAATATCGGGAATGTAGGACCAATCTGAAACGAGGAATTAAGAGGGCTAAAAGGGGTCATGAAATATCTTTAGCAAACAGGGTTAAGGAAAATCCCAAAGCCTTTTATTCATATATAAGGAGAAAGAGGGTAACTAGAGAAAGGATTGGCCCACTAAAGGACAAAGGAGGAATGTTATGCTTGGACTCAGAGAAAATGGGTGAGATTCTAAACGAGTACTTTGCATCGGTATTCACCGAGGAGAGGGACATGACGGATGTTGAGGTTAGGAACAGATGTTTGATTACTCTAGGTCAAGTCGGCATAAGGAGGGAGGAAGTGTTGGGTATTCTAAAGGGCATTAAGGTGGACAAGTCCCCAGGTCCGGATGGGATCTATCCCAGGTTACTGAGGGAAGCGAGAGAGGAAATAGCTGGGGCCTTAACAGATATCTTTGCAGCATCCTTAAACACGGGTGAGGTCCCGGAGGACTGGAGAATTGCTAATGTTGTCCCCTTGTTTAAGAAGGGTAGCAGGGATAATCCAGGTAATTATAGACCGGTGAGCCTGACGTCAGTGGTAGGGAAGCTGCTGGAGAAGATACTGAGGGATAGGATCTATTCCCATTTGGAAGAAAATGGGCTCATCAGTGATAGGCAACATGGTTTTGTGCAGGGAAGGTCATGTCTTACCAACTTAATAGAATTCTTTGAGGAAGTGACAAAGTTGATTGATGAGGGAAGGGCTGTCGATGTCATATACATGGACTTCAGTAAGGCGTTTGATAAGGTTCCCCATGGCAGGCTGATGGAGAAAGTGAAGGCGCTTGGGGTCCAAGGTGTACTAGCTAGATGGATAAAGAACTGGCTGGGCAACAGGAGACAGAGAGTAGCAGTAGAAGGGAGTTTCTCAAAATGGAGACGTGTGACCAGTGGTGTTCCACAGGGATCCGTGCTGGGACCACTGTTGTTTGTGATATACATTAATGATTTGGAGGAAAGTATAGGTGGACTGATTAGCAAATTTGCAGACGACACTAAGATTGGTGGAGTAGCAGATAGTGAAGGGGACTGTCAGAGAATACAGCAGAATATAGATAGATTGGAGAGTTGGGCAGAGAAATGGCAGATGGAGTTCAATCAGGGCAAATGCGAGGTGATGCATTTTGGAAGATCCAATTCAAGAGTGAACTATACAGTAAATGGAAAAGTCCTGGGGAAAATTGATGTCCAGAGAGATTTGGGTGTTCAGGTCCACTGTTCCCTGAAGGTGGCAACGCAGGTAAATAGAGTGGTCAAGAAGGCATACGGCATGCTTTCCTTCATCGGACGGGGCATTGAGTACAAGAGTTGGCAGGTCATGTTACAGTTGTATAGGACTTTGGTTCGGCCACATTTGGAATACTGTGTACAGTTCTGGTCGCCACATTATCAAAAGGATGTGGATGCTTTGGAGAGGGTGCAGAGGAGGTTCACCAGGATGTTGCCTGGTATGGAGGGCGCTAGCTATGAAGAGAGGTTGAGCAGATTAGGATTATTTTCATTAGAAAGACGGAGGTTGAGGGGGGACCTGATTGAGGTGTACAAAATCATGAGAGGTATAGACAGGGTGGATAGCAAGAGGCTTTTTCCCAGAGTGGGGGTTTCAATTACTAGAGGACACGAGTTCAAAGTGAAAGGGGAAAAGTTTCGGGGGGATATGCGTGGAAAGTTCTTTACGCAGAGGGTGGTGGGCACCTGGAACGCATTGCCAGCGGAGGTGGTAGATGTGGGCACGATGGAGTCTTTTAAGATGTATCTAGACAGATACATGAATGGGCAGGAAGAAAAGAGATACAGAACCTTAGAAAATAGGCGACATGTTTAGAGAGAGGATCTGGATCGGCGCAGGCTTGGAGGGCCGAAGGGCCTGTTCCTGTGCTGTAATTATCTTTGTTCTTTGTTCTTTTTAAAATAAACATCATGTACAAAGTACATTGACAATAAAGGAGAGTTTGTGGAAAAACAACATCAAAGACGTTAAGAATGAAGACAAAAATATTATGAAGTCAAAATTTTGATTGCCGAGGAATACAAAAGGAATAGTAAAGTATTATACAGACATTGTTAGAAATAGAAATTAAAATATTTAAAATAGAAACACTGGGATACCAGTAAAAATTAGAGAAAATAAATCCTTGGTCCTGGATGAATTGAATCTGTATCAGGCAATCGATAAAACATTTAGTTAAGGGGAAGGGGTGGTGTAGTGGAAATATTCACTGGACTAGTAATCCAGAGGCCAGTCTCTGGGACATGGATTGGAATTCCACCACAGCAGTTGGTGAAATTGGAATTAGACCTGGACAAACAGGTCAGTGGCAAGTGGTACAAAGGAAAACCACAAAGAAAAAACCTCTAAAAGCGGAGCAGGCCACCACCCAAACCAATGGCAAGAGGAGGCTTCCTTCTGAAACAGACGACAACAGCTCCTTTTCACTGGATGGGGAAATGCTGGAATGACGGCCCCTTCAAAAGAGGTGGCAGAACTCCAAGGAGCTGGAAGATAAAGCCTCCCAGCCCCCGGGCACTGGAAGCAGTAATGGGCCCGGCGTGCCCCAACCCCAAAGCGCCACACGTAACGACGTGGCCAACGCATCCCAGCTCCGGGACACGAGAGCAAAGACACGTCTGGCACACATCAGCTCCGGGAAGCCGGGAGCAGTGATGTTTTCGATGAGAAACAGAGGGGAACAGCAGAGGAAAACCCAATCCTTGCTGCCTGCAAGACCCCCCCGAGGTCACCCCAGCGGAACAAACCCTACATGTAAAACCAGGAGGGGTTTCTGAGCCCAACCAACGTGAAACAGCTTGCGCACACTATGGGTATTGAGGAACATCCCGAAGGACTGGGACTAGCGAGGACAAATGGTATGGGAAGCAAAAACCAACTTTTTAAAAATGGGTGTAAGAATTGCTTCCATTAATGTGCGTAGCATTAAATCCACTACGTGATGTGTTTCAACCTTGGATTACCTCACCAAGATCAAAGCTGACCTACTGTTTCTGCAGGAGTGTGGAATACCACACCTCAGCACCTACAGGCAGTGGTCGCGATGGTGGTCCCACGGGCCATCGAGCTGGTCGGGGGGTAATGATTGCCGTTCCTCCGGCCTGGGTATTCTGCTGCGGGGAGGTAACGTCACCATCTCCGAAGTTAAGGAGGTGGTGGGTGGTTGCCTCCTCATAGCAGACGTAATGTACAACAATGCTCTGCTCCGGTTGATCAACGTGTACGCCCCGGTTCAATGCAGCGAGCGGCTGACCGTCTTCCAGCAGCTCCCACTGCTGCTGGCGACGTCCAGGCCGGTCATCCTAGGCAGTGACTTCAACTGCATCATCAATGTGGCTGGACGATCCGGCAGTGACGACAGCAAACTGGACGCTACATCCAGATTCCTAATAGAAACAGTTGAAGATGCCAAACTGCACGATGTCTTCAGCGAACCTGCAGACGGAGCGCAGCGCAGATACACATGGTCAAGATCGGACGGGTTTGCCCGTTCCAGGATTGACTTCCTGTTTGTGTCCCGTGCTGTCACGTTCGGATCCACCGACGTCAAGCCGGTGTTCTTCTCCGACCACTGCCTCTTACTGGCCGACTGTCACTTACAGGATGACCAGCGGGTTTGCAGAGGGACGTGGAAGCTCAGTACGACACTGCTGACCTCAGAGAACGTTAAGGAACTCAAAAGGGATTACAAATGTTGGAGGACCGTGAAACCCCTCTTTGAGTCTCCTGTTCACTGGTGGGAAGGAGGTTCTTTCTCCACAAAGGTTTTCAGAGGGTGAGAGAGAGACAGAGGGAAATGTCCCAACTCCAGAAAAGTATGAAAATCTGCTCCGGCTGCAGTCAATGGGCATCGAGGTCAAGGAGGACCTCCAAGAGGTGAAGAGACAGCAGGCCTCGCTCTTTGCCCCGGAGGCCTCCAAGATCATCTTCCGGTCCAGAGCATTGAGCAGGATGAGACGTGCTCGCGTTACTTCTTCTAAAAGATAACTCTGTTATCAGCAGCCTGAAGGAAGAGGATGGCTCGGTGACGTCTTCACAGTCCAACATACTAAGGATATATTTTGAAAGTTGTATGGTCAGTTTAAACTGCTCGTATAAAAGGTTAACTTTCTGCTAGTCTGAAAGGGGATAGGAAGAACATTCTCAAATGGACTAGTGATGATGTCACCACCTCTATTCCTATGACAACAGAACAAATCACGTGCTCTGGAGTCGTCTGAACAGGTTTATTACAAACAAATGAGAAATTTGTATTTCAGAATGCTTTCCACTGACAATGTTTCAAAATGACAGCTCTCTCTTTTCTTAGATCCCTTTGTTAAATTCTCTTCTTTCTCATCTTTTCTAACAGCATTTTAATTTAGTGCCTCCAAATTAATTCCTCCTAACCCTTCTCTAATTCCTGTCTACGTTTGTTCAGGACGGCTCACTAAAATGGTAAAACAACCCAAAATTATTTACTGCCGACCTTCTTAGATCTTTTATCTTTCCTCATGATTGCTGCACATCACATGTTCACTTTCTTGGCCTTCAGTATTTTTATTCGCCCTCCAAATCCTGAATATCTACTTTTTTCATCAATTCTGTTGATTTACTCAATTTTGTATGTCTATGACACAGAGCTACCATTGCCATTTCTGTTTTATCCTTTGTTTGTTCATTTGTTCTTTTCCTCAGATGACATTTTAGTTTCTGAAAAGTAACTTGCTAAATTACACTCTACTTTTTACATCTCACAATTATCCCAAATTCAAATAACAATGTTTCTGCAAATGTTGTTCTCTATCTTCATAGAAACCACCCAGATTGTTTTGTTTCTCAAAATTCGATTATCCCCTTAAACTTCAAAACATCTCCATCAGGGAGATTCGAGATTAAATTCCAATTGTTTCCAAACTTTCCACATTTTTGTAAGAGGTTCCGAACCCAAGGAAATTGTTTTTGATAAAATGATTTAAACTTAATTCAGACTAATGCTTTATTAACTGCACACAGAACAGAACAGCACGTGTGTTTTTAAGGAAATGGTAAATTACATCATTTTTTTCATGTTCTTTCTTCAAGCGCATTTTCAAATGACTGTAATAAAACCAAAAACCTGAAGAAAAAGTGATTTAACATTCTTTACAACCAATGACTTAACACCAGCTTCTTAAACTAACTTTAAAATCTTTCCCATATCTCCTTGAATCATCCTTTCTCTCCCTTAAACCAGTTTCCAATCCCAGATGTGTGCTGCTTAAAAACAATCCGTAGAGCAAGTCTTTAAATTAAACTACAAAAAGGCAATAGCAGATTTAAAAGCAAAGTGTTTTAAAATTTCAAATTGGATTTCTGCCAGGTATCTTCAAGCCTGCCATAGTGATAAGGGATCAGATGGGGAAGAATTTGTTAATTGTGTCCAGGATAGTTTTCTGAAGCAGTATGTGGATGGCCCTACGAGAGAAGGGGCTACTACACTCGACCTCCTCTTCGGAAATGAGGATGGGCTGGTGGTGGATGTGTCACTGGGGAGCACTTTGGGACCAGTGACCATCACTCTATTAGCTTCAAGATAGTTATGGAAAAGGATAGGCCTGGTCCTCAGGTTGAAATCCTAAATTGGGGGAAGGCTAATTTCGATGGCGTCAGACAGGAACTCTCAAAAGTTGAATGGGAGAGGCTGTTTACAGGAAAAGGGACGTCTGGCAAGTGGGAGGCTTTTAAAAGTGAGATAGGAAGACTTCAGGGCCAGCATGTTCCTGTTAGATGGAAATGCAAGGCTGGCAAGTTTAGGGAACCTTGGTTGACGAGGGATATTGAGGATCTGGTCAGGACAAAGAAGGAGGCATATGTCAGGGAGAGGCAGCTGGGGTCGAGAGAGTCCCTCAAGGAGTATAGGGGATGTAGGACTACACTTAAGAAGGAAATTAGGAGGGTGAAAAGGGGCCATGAGATTTCCCTGGCAGATAACATAAAGGAGAATCCTCAAAGATTCTATAAGTATATTAAGAGTAAAAGGGTAGCTAGGGAGAGAGTAGGTCCCCTTAAGGATCAGTGTGGCAATCTATGTGTGGAGCGAGGTCTTAAATGAATATATCTCGTCTGTATTTACCATGGAAAAGGTCATGGAAGCTAGTGAGTTCAAGGGAGGGAACACCAATATCCTGGAGCATATCAACATTACAAAGGAGGAGGTGTTGGAGGTTTTGAAGTGCATTAAGGTGGATAAATCCCCAGGACCTGACCAGGTGTATCATAGGATGCTCTGGGAAGCAAGGGAGGAGATTGCTGAGGCCCTGGCAGAGATTTTTGTATCATCGTTAGCCACGGGTGAGATACCGGAAGACTGGAGGATAGCTAATGTTGTGCCTTTATTTAAGAAGGGTAGCAGGGATAAACCAGGGAACAACAGGCCGGTGAGCCTTACATCAGTGGTGGGAAAGTAATTGGAAGGGATTCTGAGAGACAGGATTTATATGCATCTGGAAAGGCATGGTCTGATTAGGGAAAGTCAGCATGGCTTTGTGCGTGGGAAATCATGTCTCACGGATTTGATTGAGTTTTTCGAGGAGGTGACCAAGAGGATTGATGAGGTCAGGGCGATGGACATTGTCTACATGGACTTTAGCAAGGCCTTTGACAAGGTCCCGCATGGTAGGCTGGTCCAGAAGGTTCGAACACAAGGGATCCAGGGTGAGCTAGCAAATTGTATACAAAATTGGCTTGGTGATAGGAGGCAGAGGGTGGTAGTGGAGGGTTGTTTTTCAGATTGGAGGCCGGTGACCAGTGGCGTGCTGCAGGGATCGGTGCTGGGCCCTCTGTTGTTTGTCATATTTCTTGATGACTTGGATGTGAATGTAAGGGGCATGATTAGCAAGTTTGCAGATGACACCAAAATTGGTGGTATAGTGGATAGTGAAGAAGGTTGTCTAAGGTTACAACAGGATATAGATGAACTGGGAAAGTGGGCAAGGAATTTAACGCAGACAAGTGTGAAGTGAAGTGATGCATTTTGGGAAGTAAAACCTGGGCAGGACATATACAGTGAATGGCAGAGCCCTGGGAGTGTTCTTGAGCAGAGAGACCTTGGGGTGCAAATACATAGTTCCCTGAAAGTGGCAACACAGGTAGACAGGGTGGTGAAAAGTCCTGGGGAAATTTGATGTACAGAGAGATTTGGGTGTTCAGGTCCATTGTTACCTGAAGGTGGCAACGCAGGTCAATAGAGTGGTCAAGAAGGCATAAGGCATGCTTTCCTTCAACAGACGGGGTATTGAGTACAAGAGTTGGCAGGTCATGTTACAGTTGTATAAGACTTTGGTTCGGCCACATTTGGAATACTGCGTGCAGTTCTGGTCGCCACATTACCAAAAGGATGTAGATGCTTTGGAGAGGGTGCAGAGGAGGTTCACCAGGATGTTGCCTGGTATGGAGGGCGCTAGCTATGAAGAGAGCTTGAGTAGATTAGGATTATTTTCATTGGAAAGACGGAGGTTGAAGGGGGACCTGATTGAGATGTACAAAATCATGAGAGGTATAGACAGGGTGGATAGCAAGAAGCTTTTTCCCAGAGTGGGGGATTCAATTACCAGGGGTCACGAGTTCAAAGTGAGAGGGGAAAAGTTTAGGGGGGATATGCGTGGAAAGTTCTTTATGCAGAGGGTGGTGCGTGCCTGGAACGCGTTGCCAGCAGAGGTGGTAGACGCGGGCACGATAGTGTCTTTGAAGGTGTATCTAGACAGATACATGAATGGGCAGGAAGCAAAGAGATACAGACCCTTAGAAAATAGGCGACAGGTTTAGATAGAGGATCTGGATCGGCGCAGGCTTGGAGGGCCGAGGGGCCTGTTCCTGTGCTGTAATTTTCTTTGTTCTTTGTTCTTTGTGTTTGGCATGCTTGCCTTCATCGGCCGAGGCATTGAGTACAAGAGTTGGGACGTCATGTTACAGTTGTACATAACGTTGGTGAGGCTGCATTTGGAGTACTGTGTGCCGCACTACAGGAAAGATGTGATTAAGCTAGAGAGCGTGCAGAAAAGATTCACAAGGATGTTGCCTGGTTTGGAGGGCTTGAGTTATTAAGAGAGATTGGATAGGCTGGGTCTGTTTATCCTGGAGTGAAGGAGGCTGAGAGGCGACATGATAGAGGTATATAAAATTATGAGAGGCATAGATAGGGTAGATAGCCAGAGTCTGTTTCCCATGGTAGGGGTGACTGAAACTAGAGGGCATAGATTTAAGGTGAGAGGGAGGAGGTTTAAAGGGGATCAAAGGGGTAAATTTTTCACAAAAAAGAATAGTGAGTATCTGGAATGAGCTGCCTGAGGAGGTGGTGGAGGCAGGAACAGTAGCAACATTTAAGAGGCATCTGGACAGGTACTTGAATGAGCAAGGCATAGAGGGATATGGAATTAATGCAGGCAGGTGGGATTAGTATAGATAGGCATTATGGTCGGCATGGACACGGAGGCGAAGGGCCTGTTTCTATGCTGTACGACTCTATGACTCTATGGGGATAGTGCAGGAAGGTGGAGTTAGGATAATAGATCAGACATTATCGTATCGAATGACAGAGCAGAACCAAAGGGCCGAATGATCTACTCCTCTTCCTATCTCTGATGTTCTTTTGTTCATATGCCTGTGATGTGTTTTACTTTGTAAGTCTTCTGGGACTTGTTTTTCCTTATTTTTGACAGTTTGTCTCTGTCACTGAAGCTGTTTGGTCAACTTCCAAATTCATCTTAAATATTTGAATGATTGGCAAGAAATAGCTGCTGATCTGCTGAGTGTATTTTCCATATAGGACACAAATGTCTCAGGGGAATGTGGATCGTAGCCAAGTTAAATCATATGAAAATGGCCATTGTACAGACCAGCTAATAGTGGAAGGGAATTAGAGGAAAATATGAAGTGAATAAAATTCATCGTGTATTAATCATGGGAGATTTCAATCACAACAGATAATCTGGAAAGAAGAAAAATTATATCCTGCTAAAAAAAAACAGACTACTCAATAATGAGATACCAGGGATAAATAAAGTGGAAAGCACAGAATTAAACCTAAAATAAACATCATGTACAAAGTACATTGACAATAAAGGAGAGTTTGTGGAAAAACAAAATTAAAGAATTTAAGAAGGAAGACAAAAATATTATGAAGTCAAAATTTCGATTGCCACGGAATACGAAAGGAATAGTAAAGTATTATACAGACATTGTTAGAAATAGAAATTAAAATATTTCAAATAAAAACACTGGGATACCACTAAAACATAGAGAAAATAAATCCTTGGAACTGGGTGAATTGAATCTGTATCAGGCAGTGGAAATTGCATTGAGAGCATCACAGTTAGTTAAGGGGAGGGTGTGATGTAATGGGAATGTCACTGGACTAGTAATCCAGAGGCCAGGCTAATGCTCTGGGGACATGGATTGGAATTCCACCACAGCAGTTGGTGAAATTAGAGTTCAATTGATAAATCTGCAATGAAACACCACTCTAATGGAGACCATGAAACCATTGTCAATTGTTGTTAAAACCCATCTGGTTCACTATTTTCCTTTCGGGATGGAGATCTGCCATCCTTACCTGTCTGACCTACATGTGACTCCAGAGCCAAGCAATGTGGTTGACCCTGAAATGGCCTAACAAGCCACTCAGTTGTACCAAACCGCTACGAAGCCTAAGAAAAGGAATGAAACCAGACGACCATCAGGCATCGATCTAGGAACCGGAAACAACAACAGCAAACCCAGCTCTGTTGACCCTGCAAAGTTCTCCTTCCAACATCTGGGGGTTTGTGCCAAAATTGGGAGAGCTGTCCCACAGACTAGTCGTGCAACAGCCTGATGTAGTCATACTCCTGGAATTGTACATTACAGTCAATATCCCAAACACCACCATCACCATCCCTGGGTATGTCTTGTCCCACCGGCAGGGCTGACCCTCCAGAGGTCACGGCACAGTGGTGTACAGTCAGGAGGGAGTTGCCCTGGGAGTTGTCAACATCGATTCCAGATCCCATGAAGGTTCATGGCATCAGGTCAAACATGGGCAAACATGGGCAAGGAAACCTCCTACTGATTACCACCTAATGCCCTCCCTCAGCTGATGAAACAATCCTTGCCCATGCTGAACACAAATTGGAAGAAACACTGAGGGTAGAAAGGGCGCAGAATGTACTCTGGGAGGGGGAATTCAATGTTCATCATCAAGAGTGGCTTGGTAGCACCACTACTGACCAAGCTATCCTGAAGGACATGGTTGCTAGTCTGGATCTGCAGCAGGTGGTGAGAGAACCAACAAGAGGGAAAACCCTACTTGGCCTCATCCTCACCAATCTGCCTTTCGCAGATTCATCTGCCAATGACCGTATTGGTTGGAGTGACCATTATACAGTCCTTGTGGAGATGATGTCCTGTCTTTACATTGAGGATACCCACCAATGTGTTGTGTGGCACTACCACCGTGCTAAATAGGATAGATTACTAACAGATCGAGCCACTCAAAATTGGGCTTCCATGAGGTGCTGTGGACCATCAGTAGCAGCAGAATTGCACTCAACCACAATTTGTAACCTAATGGTCCAGCATATCACTCACTCTACCATTACCATCAAGCTGGGGGACCAACCCTGGTTCAATGACAAGTGCAGGAGGGCATGCCAGGAGCAGCACCAGGCATACGTAATAATGAGGTGTCAACCTGGTGACACGACAACACAGGACTACTTGCATGCCAAACAGCATAAGCAGCATGTAATAGACAGGGATAAGTGATGCCACAACTAACAGATAAGTTGTAAGCTCTGCAGTCCAGCCGCATCCAGTCGTGAATGGTGGTGGACAATTAAACAACTAACTGGAGTTGGTGGCTCCAAAAATATCCCCATCCTCAATGATGGGGGAGCCCAGCACTTCAGTGCGAAAGACAAAGCTGAAGAATTTGCAACAATCTTCAGCCAGAAGTGCCGAGTGGATGATTCATCTCATCCCCCTCCTGAGGTCCCCCAGCATCACTGATCCTCACTAAATACAGGCGAGGTACCAGACGATTGGAGGCCTGTGAATGTTGTACCATTGTTTAAAAAGGGTGCGAGGGATCGGCCAAATAATTATTGAGTGGCCAGTCTGATCTCAGTAGTGGGTAAATTATTGGAATCAATTCTGAGGGACAACATAAACGGCCACTTAGAAAGGCACGGATTAAGCAGGTATAGTCAGCATGGATTTGTTATGGGAGAATTGAGTCTTGCTAACTTGATTGAGTTCTTTGAGGAAGTGTCAAGGAGGATTGATGAGAGTAATGAGGTGGATGTGGTCTCTATGGATTTTAGTAAGGCATTTGATAAGGTCCCACATGGCAGACTGGTCAATAAAATGAAAGCCATGGGATACAAAGAATGTGGCAGGGACAGAAAACAAGTCGATGAATGTTTTTTTGAGAATGAAAAGCTGTTTCCAGTGGCGTTTCACAGGGCTCAGTGTTGGGCCCCTTGCTGTTTGTGATATATATTAATGACTTGGACTGAAATGTGGGAGGCCTGATTGGGAAATTTGCTGATGACACAAAAATTGGCCATGTAGTTAAAATTGAAGAGGATATCCATAGACTCCAGAATGATATCAATGGTTTGGTTGAGTGGGTGTGAATGTGGTAAATGGAATTCAATCCAGATTGAATTGAGGGTAAATCAACATCTGACATGTGGGAGTCTTTCAAATGTCAGTTGATTAGAATCCAGCACCAGCATGTTCCTGTGAGGAAGAAGGATAAGTTTGGCAAGTTTCGGGAACCTTGGATATCGCGGGATGTTGTGAGCCTCGTCAAAAAGAAAAAGGAAGGATTCATAAGGGCTGGAAGGCTAGGAACAGACGAGTCCCTTGAGGAATATAAAGACAGTAGGAAGGAACTTAAGCAAGGAGTCAGGATGGCTAAAAGGGGTTATGAGAAGTCATTGGCAAACAGGATTAAGGAAAATCCCAAGGCTTGTTATACGTATATAAAGAGCAAGAGGGTAACCAGAGAAAGGGTTGTCCCACTCAAGGACAGAGAAGGGACTCTATGTGTGGAGCCAGAGGAAATGGGCGAGGTACTAAATGAGTACTTTGCATCAGTATTCACCAAGGAGAAGGACTTGGTCGATGATGAGCCTTGGGAAGAGAGTGTAGATAGTCTCAGTCATCTCATTATCAAAAAGGAGGAGGTGTTGGGTGTCTTGAAAAGCATTAAGGTAGATAAGTCCCCAGGGCCTGATGGAATCTACATTAGAATACTGAGGGAGGCAAAGGAAGAAATTACTGGGGCTTGACAGAAATCTTTGCATCCTCATTGGCTACAGGTGAGGTTCCAGAGGACTGGAGAATAGCCAATGTTGTTCCGTTGTTTAAGAAGGGTAGCAAAGATAATCCAGGAAATTATAGGCTGGTGAACCTTACGTCAGTGGCAGGGAAATTATTAGAGAGGATTCTTCAGGACAGATTTACTCCCATTTGGAAACAAATGGACTTATTAGCGAGAGGCAGCATGGTTTTGTGAAGAAGAGGTCGTGTCTCACTAATTTGATTGTGTTTTCTGAAGAAGTGACAAAGATGATTGACGAAGGAAGGGCAGTGGATGTTATCTATATGGACTTCAGTAAAGGCTTTGACAAGGTCCCTCATGGCAGACTGGTGCAAAAGGTGAAGTCACAAGAGATCAGATGGGAGCTGGCAAGATGGATACAGAACTGGCTCGGTCATAGAAGACAGAGGGTAGCAGTGGAAGGGTGCTTTTCTGAATGGAGGGATGTGACTAGTGGTGTTCCGCAGGGATCAGTGCTGGGACCTTTGCTGTTTGTAGCATATATAAATGATTTGGAGGAAAATGTAGCTGGTCTGATCAGTACGTTTGCGGACGACACAAAGGTTGGTGGAGTTGCGGACAGTGATGAGGATTGTCAGAGGATACAGCAGGATCTGGATCGGTTGGAGACTTGGGCAGAGAAATGGCAGATGGAGTTGAATCCGGACAAATGTGAGGTAATGCATTTTGGAAGGTCTAATGCAGATGGGAGTATACAGTAAATTGCAGAACCCTTAGGAGTATTGGCAGGCAGAGAGATTTGGGCGTACAGGTCCACAGGTCACTGAAAGTGTCAACGCAGATGGATAAGGTAGTCAAGAAGGCATACGGCATGCTTGCCTTCATCGGTCGGGGCATAGACTATAAAAATAGGCAAGTCATGCTGCAGCTGCACAGAACTTTAGTTAGGCCACACTTAGAATATTGCATGCAATTCTGGTCGTCACACTACCAGAAGGACGTGGAGGCTTTGGAGAGGGTACAGAAGAGGTTACCAGGATGTTGCCTGGTCTGGAGGGCATTAGCTATAAGGAGAGGTTGGATAGACTCGGATTGTTTTCACTGCAACGATGGAGGTGGAGGGGCGACATAATAGAGGTTTACAAACTTACAAGCGGCATGGACAGAGTGGATAGTCGGAAGCTTTTTCCCAGGGTGGAAGAGTCAGTTACTAAGGGACATAGGTTCATGGTGAGAGGGGCAATGTTTAGAGGGGATGTTCGAGGCAAGTTTTTTACACAGAGGGTGGTGAGTACCTGGAACCTGCTGCTGGGGGAGGTGGTGGAAGCAGATACGATAGCGACGTTTAAGAGGCATCTTGACAAATACATGAATAGGATGGGAATAGAGGGATACGGACCCTGGAAGTGCAGAAGGTTTTAGTTTAGGCAGGCATCAAGATCGGCACAGGCTTGGAGGACCGAATGGCCTGTTCATGTGCTGTACGGTTCTTTTTTCTTTGTTCTTGCTCTTTGTATTTGGGGAGGGAAAATAAAGCCAGAGAATACACAATAAACAGGAGGATATTGAGAGGGGTTGAAGAAGTGAGAGACCTTGGAGTGTATGTCCATAGGTCCCTGAAGGTGGCAGGACAGGTAGATAGAGTGGTGAAGAAGGCATATGGAATGCTTTCCTTTATTGGCTGAGGTTTAGAATACAAGAGCAGGGATGTGATGCTGGAACTGAATAAAACACTGGTTAAGCCACAGCTGGAGTATTGTGTACAGTTCTGGTTACCACATTACAGGAAGGACATAATTGCTCTGGAGAGAGCACAGAGGAGATTTACAAGAATGTTACCCAGGCTCCAAAGCTGCTGCTATGAGGAAATATTGGATAGGCTAAGGTTGTTTTCCTCAGGTAGAGGAGGCTGAGGGGAGACTTAATTGAGGTGTACAAAATTCTGAGTCGCCTAGATAGAGTAGACAGGAAGGACCTGTTTCCCCGAGCGGAGAGGTCAGTTACCAGGGGGCACAGATGTAAATGATTGGTAGAAGGATTAGAGGGGACATGAGGAAAAACCTTTTCACCCAGAGGATGGTGGGCATCTGGAATTCACTGCCAGGTATGGTGGTGGAGGCAGAAACCCTCAATTCATTTAAAAGGTACCTGGACCTGTTCCTGAAGTGTTGTAGCCTGCAAGGTTATGGACCAGGTGCTGGAAGGTAGGATTAGATTGGGTGGCTACTTTTTTTCAGCTGGCACGGACACGATGGGCTGAGTGGCCACCTTCTGTGCTCTAATTATTCTATGGTTCTATGGTTATTTGCCATTCTTCAGCCAATCCAATTCATTCCATGTGATTCCAAGGAACAGCTGACGGCACTGGATACTGAAAGGGCTAAGGGCCTGACAACATTCCGGTAGTAGTACTGAAAATTGTTCTCCAGAACTAGCCACTCCCCTAGCCAAGCTATTCCAGTACAACTACAACACTGGCATCTACCTGGCAATCTGCAAAGTTGCCCAGGTATATCCTGTACACACACAGCAGGACAAATCCAACCCATCAAATTACCAGGAGGAGCAACACAGATACACCAGGGGCTAAAAGTTATAAATGATGAGGACAGGTTATATTGACTAGCCTCGTATCCCCTTGACTATCGAAGATTAAGGTGTGATTCTTTGAAGTGTGCATGGTGATTAAGGGAATCAGGAAAGATAAATTAATTCCTCTGTGGGCGGGTTCAGGAGAGGCCTTATCCCTAACATTGGAGCAAGGCCTCTCCACTCTCTGCCTCTATTATTTCATTCTATTTCCCCACCTCATTCTCTCTCTCTCTTTCTGCCTCAGCCTCTTCTTTGTCTCTCAGTCCCTCTCATTGCCTCAGTCTCTGTACCCCTTTTCCACCTCTATTTCCTTTCTCCCCCTCTCTTGTCTGTAGTATCTTTCTCTCGCCTTCTTTGTCACTATCTCCCCTCTCATTCCTCTCTTTCTCTACATCATTCACTCTTTCCCATTCATTCTTTTCTTGCTAAGAATCTCTCTGTCTTTCACACTCTCTCAGGCTCATTCTCCCTTTCACACACTCTGTAAACAGCTCACTCCAAGAACGTGTCTCTCTTTCTGTATGTCTATCTTTTTTCTATGTATGTTTCCTCTCCCAATTCCCCTGTCTCTCTCCCCCTCTCACCATCAGTCTCTCTGGATGTCTAAATTCAAAATCATGGTTCTTGATGTATCAAGACTGTCCCAAAACAAACATAATTAGAAAATATATTATTCCATAGAGACAGGCGGAAAAAGGTAATAGATCAGACAGAGATCAATGTATTTTTAGACAATGGGAGATTGAGGGATATGGAGATAGTGAGTGAAGGTGGAATGAAGGTAATAGATCAGACAGAGATCAATGGATTTTTAGACAATGGGAGATTGAGGGATATTGAGTAGTGAGTGAAGGTGGATAGAAGATAATAGATCAGACAGAGATCAATGTATTTTTAGACAATGGGAGATTGAGGGATATGGAGATAGTGAGTGAAGGTGGAATGAAGGTAATAGATCAGACAGAGATCAATGTATTTTTAGACAATGGGAGATTGAGGGATATGGAGATAGTGAGTGAAGGTGGAATGAAGATAATAGATCAGACAGAGATCAATGTATTTTTAGACAATGGGAGATTGAGGGATATGGAGATAGTGAGTGAAGGTGGAATGAAGGTAATAGATCAGACAGAGATCAATGTATTTTTATACAATGGGAGATTGAGGGATATGGAGATAGTGAGTGAAGGTGGAATGAAGGTAATAGATCAGACAGAGATCAATGTATTTTTAGACAATGGGAGATTGAGGGATATGGAGATAATGAGTGAAGGTGGAATGAAGGTAATAGATCAGACAGAGATCAATGTATTTTTAGACAATGGGAGATTGAGGGATATGGAGATAGTGAGTGAAGGTGGAATGAAGATAATAGATCAGACAGAGATCAATGTATTTTTAGACAATGGGAGATTGAGGGATATGGAGATAGTGAGTGAAGGTGGAATGAAGATAATAGATCAGACAGAGATCAATGTATTTTTAGACAATGGGAGACTGAGGGATATGGAGATAGTGAGTGAAGGTGGAATGAAGGTAATAGATCAGACAGAGATCAATGTATTTTTAGACAATGGGAGATTGAGGGATATGGAGATAGTGAGTGAAGGTGGAATGAAGGTAATAGATCAGACAGAGATTAATGTATTTTTAGACAATGGGAGATTGAGGGATATGGAGATAATGAGTGAAGGTGGAATGAAGGTAATAGATCAGACAGAGATCAATGTATTTTTAGACAATGGGAGATTGAGGGATATGGAGATAGTGAGTGAAGGTGGAATGAAGGTAATAGATCAGACAGAGATCAATGTATTTTTAGACAATGGGAGATTGAGGGATATGGAGATAGTGAGTGAAGGTGGAATGAAGGTAATAGATCAGACAGAGATCAATGTATTTTTAGACAATGGGAGATTGAGGGATATGGAGATAGTGAGTGAAGGTGGAATGAAGGTAATAGATCAGACAGAGATCAATGTATTTTTATACAATGCGAGATTGAGGGATATGGAGATAGTGAGTGAAGGTGGAATGAAGGTAATAGATCAGACAGAGATCAATGTATTTTTAAACAATGGGAGATTGAGGGATATGGAGATAGTGAGTGAAGGTGGAATGAAGGTAATAGATCAGACAGAGATCAATGTATTTTTAGACAATGGGAGATTGAGGGATATGGAGATAGTGAGTGAAGGTGGAATGAAGGTAATAGATCAGACAGAGATCAATGTATTTTTAGACAATGGGAGATTGAGGGATATGGAGATAGTGAGTGAAGGTGGAATGAAGGTAATAGATCAGACAGAGATCAATGTATTTTTAGACAATGGGAGATTGAGGGATATGGAGATAGTGAGTGAAGGTGGAATGAAGGTAATAGATCAGACAGAGATCAATGTATTTTTAGACAATGAGAGATTGAGGGATATGGAGATAGTGAGTGAAGGTGGAATGAAGATAATAGATCAGACAGAGATCAATGTATTTTTAGACAATGGGAGATTGAGGGATATGGAGACAGTGAGTGAAGGTGGAATGAAGGTAATAGATCAGACAGAGATCAATGTATTTTTAGACCATGGGAGATTGAGGGATATGGAGATAGTGAGTGAAGGTGGAATGAAGGTAATAGATCAGACAGAGATCAATGTATTTTTATACAATGGGAGATTGAGGGATATGGAGATAGTGAGTGAAGGTGGAATGAATGTAATAGATCAGACAGAGATCAATGTATTTTTAGACAATGGGAGATTGAGGGATATGGAGATAGTGAGTGAAGGTGGAATGAAGATAATAGATCAGACAGAGATCAATGTATTTTTAGACAATGGGAGATTGAGGGATATGGAGATAGTGAGTGAAGGTGGAATGAAGGTAATAGATCAGACATGAACGTATTGAATGACAGATCACAGTCCAATAGCCGAGTTACCTACTGCTGCTCCTTTCTGTTATTTTCTTATGCTCATGTGCCTGCAATGTTCTCTGCTCTGTAAATCTTCTAAACCTTGTTTTTTTTTGTTATTTGTGACAGTTTGTCTCTGTAACTGAAGCTGTTTGTTCAGTTTTCAAATTTATCTTAAATATTTGAATTATTGGCAAGCAATTGGTGCTGATCATCTGGATATTTCCATTGAGGACACAGATGCCTCGGAGGAATGTGGCTCTTAGCCAGGTTAAATAAAGCAAAAATGGTTATTCTTCAGCCCACGGAATAGTGGCCGCGATCTCACAGAAAATATGTAAACAAAGTTGTTCGATAAGTAAATTTCATAGCATAGGAATATAATCATGGAAGACTTCAACTGCAGCAAAAAAAATCTTTCAGGAAAAAATAGGAAAAATGGTAAAGGAAATGGATGAGTTCCCCTGTGTTCAGGATACATTTCTTACACAATACATATAAAGCTCAACAAGAGAGGAATCACTGATGGATCTATTAATATAAAATGAAATGGATGAGTTCCCCTGTGTTCAGGATACATTTCTTACACAATACATATAAAGCCCAACAAGAGAGGAATCACTGATGGATCTATTAATATAAAATGAAATGGATGAGTTAACCTGTGTTCAGGATACATTTCTTACACAATACATATAAAGCTCAACAAGAGAGGAATCACTGATGGATCTATTAATATAAAATGAAATGGATGAGTTAACCTGTGTTCAGGATACATTTCTTACACAATACATATAAAGCTCAACAAGAGAGGAATCACTGATGGATCTATTAATATAAAATGAAATGGATGAGTTCCCCTGTGTTCAGGATACATTTCTTACACAATACATATAAAGCTCAACAAGAGAGGAATCACTGATGGATCTATTAATATAAAATGAAATGGATGAGTTCCCCTGTGTTCAGGATACATTTCTTACACAATACATATAAAGCCCAACAAGAGAGGAATCACTGATGGATCTATTAATATAAAATGAAATGGATGAGTTAACCTGTGTTCAGGATACATTTCTTACACAATACATATAAAGCTCAACAAGAGAGGAATCACTGATGGATCTATTAATATAAAATGAAATGGATGAGTTAACCTGTGTTCAGGATACATTTCTTACACAATACATATAAAGCCCAACAAGAGAGGAATCACTGATGGATCTATCAATATAAAATGAAATGGATGAGTTAACCTGTGTTCAGGATACATTTCTTACACAATACATATAAAGCTCAACAAGAGAGGAATCACTGATGGATCTTTTAATATAAAATGAAATGGATGAGTTACCCTGTGTTCAGGATACATTTCTTACACAATACATATAAAGCCCAACAAGAGAGGAATCACTGATGAATCTATTAATATAAAATGAAATGGATGAGTTACCCTGTGTTCAGGATACATTTCTTACACAATACATATAAAGCCCAACAAGAGAGGAATCACTGATGGATCTATTAATATAAAATGAAATGGATGAGTTAACCTGTGTTCAGGATACATTTCTTACACAATACATATAAAGCTCAACAAGAGAGGAATCACTGATGGATCTATTAATATAAAAGGAACCAGAGCGGATAAAAGCAAGAGGTTTTGGTGAAAATCGCTGAAATATTAATCACAACATAACACGTTTTATGATAATGATTGAGAAAGATGTAAAAAGAAATAACAAAATAATAGATTGTAAAAAAACTGCCTTTGTGGGGGATGGGAATGCAACTTGTGCAGATAAACTGGAACAGAATATAGACGAACAAAGAGATAGAACAGCAGTGGGAAATGTTTAAAAAGGTGATCAATAGACTTCAGGGGAAATATATTCCACCAGGATCAATTAGTCAATAATAATACACCATAAATGAAAAAAGGGAATGAATGCAAAATTGAAATTAATGTACATTGACAATAAAGAAATGATGAAAAGAAAAATCAAGAGGTTAAGGAACAAATTAAAAAGGAATGCAAAGAGAAACTAGGAAATTAAATTATAAAGGAATATAAAGAGAAAAAGTAAAGTATTCTACTGACACATGTAAAAAAAGTTAAATCAGAATAGTGACAGAGTCAATGAAGACTGTTCAACAAAAACTCACAGATAAGGAGAGAGAGAGATGGCAGAAATATTGGATAATTACTTTGTCTCATTATTTAACAGCTGGACCAACAAGGTGGATTTGACATCATAACAGATAGATATCAAGGGATTTAAAAAAGAGAGAGGAGGGAATGTCAGTAAAACTCAGAGATGATAAATTCTTGGAACTTGATAAATTGCATCCTTGTATACTGAAACAGGTAAGTGAAGACTCCATGGAGAGTAATGTATTCAGTTCTGGAGCCTGCACCCAAGAATGATGTATTAATGTATGAGGGGATGCAACACAGATTGACCAGAATAATACTGAAGCGAAAGGGTTAAATTAGGAGGGTTGATTACATGGACTAGTCTTATATTTACTGAACTATAGCAGGTGAAGGGGTTTATTTTGAATTGTCAAAGGTGATGAAAGGATTTGATAGGTGGAGAGAACCTATTTTGTCTGGTGGGCGAGTCCAGAATAGAGCATATCCTGTAAAATTAGAGTGAGGTTACTCCTCTCCACACCTCTGTTATTTCTTTCTGATTGTGTCTCTCCCACTCCATTAACTCTCACTCTTTCTGTGTGTCTCTCTCTCTATTCTCTGCATCTCCAGCCCTCTCTCTTCCTCACTCTCTACCCCTTCTCTCTGTTTCTGTTATCTTTCTTTGCCTCTCTTCTGCATTCTCTGTCTTTTGCCTTCTTTGTCACAATGTCCTCCCTCCTCTTTCTATACCTCATTCATTCTCTCTCATTCTTCTCTTGCTAAGAATCTCTCTTTCTGTCTCTCTGTCTCGTTCTCTCTTTCCCACACTCTTTAATCCTCTTTGTGTCTATGTCATTCTTCTTCTGTCCGTCTTATTTCACTCTGTCTGCTTCCTTCTCTCTGTTGCTGTCACTCCCTGTCCCATTGTCTCCCTCCGCCCCTCTCTCTCTCGATCTCTCTGTCCATGTCTACCTGCTAAGTCAAGATTCTTGATGTATCCGGTCAGTCCCAGAACAAGCACTTCCACATGAATTCACCCCTTACTCTGTTTACATTGTCTGAACTGTTCACAACTTCTACAGCCCCAGTTTTGAGACCTGCAAGATTTTGTTGATAATCTAGAGGAAAGTTTGCTTTTGATTCGAACATTTGCTACAGCTCTGCTCCCTCATCTCACCCAGCTCCATTCCTGAACTCATTTTATTACATTTCATTGACCGGTGATACATCTGTCTGCTGATATATATATGCTGGCAGGTGAGTCTAGAACTCGGGGTCACAGACTCATATTAATGGTCAGCTATTTAGAACGATGATGAGGGGAAACTTCCTCACGCAAAGGCTTGTGAAACTTTGGGAGTCTCACCCCAGCGGACAGCAGATTCTCAATCGTTGAATTTGTTCAGACATTTTGTCCCAGATTTTTGGATATCAAGGGGATTACAGGATATGGGGATAGTGCGGAAAGATGGAGACAAGGGTACAAGATCAGCCATTATCATACTGAATGTCAGCACTGGCTCAAAGGGCCGAATGGCCTACTCTTGCTCCTATTTCTTATGTTCTTATCTGCAAATGCCTGTGATGTGCTCCACTCTGCAAATCCTCTAGGCTTTGTTTTCCTCATTTTTGATTGGCTATCACAGTAACTGTAACCGTTTGTTCAGTTTCCAAATTCATCTTAAACATTTGAATAATTGTCAGGTAACTGCTCCTGATCTGCTGAGTTCATGTCAATACAGCACACAGGTATCTGGTGGATGCTGGAACCCAGTCAAGTTATATAACACAAACAAGCCCATTCTACAGACTACCTCATAGTGGGAAGGAATTAGAGGAAAATACTTCAGCAAAGCTTTGAAATGAAGAAAACTCATCGACAAGGTAAACGTCACAGATAATAATTTGTCAGGGAAAAGGACAAAGGGAATGGAGTGGTTATACTGTGTTCAGGGTGCATTTCTTATCCAGTATATAAGATGACCAACAAGAGAGGAATCACTGCTGGATCGAGGAATAGAAAATGAACCAGAGCTGGGAAGAGTAGTCAGTTTCAGTGAAAATCGTGTCAATATCAATCACAACAGAATAAGGTTTAAGGTAGTGATGGAGGAAATTTAGGAAAGAGAAGCCAAAAAATAATAGGTTGACAAAAGGTTGAGTTTTGAGGTGATGAATATATAACTTGTGAGGATAAACTGGAACAGTATATTGACAAAGAAAGAGCTGGAACCATAGAATCATGGAAAGTTAAGGCACAGAGAGAGGCCACTTGGATCATCATGTCTGTGCCGGCTGGAAAACGATCCACTCATTCGAATCCCACCTTCCAGCATTTGGTCCATAGTCCTGTAGGTTACAGCACTTGAGGAGCATATCCAGACTCCTTTTGAATGAGTTGAGGGTTTCTGCTTCAACTACCCTTTCAGGCAGTGAGTTCCAGACCCACACCACCCTCAATGTGAAAAGGTTTTCCTCATCTCCCCTCTGATTTTTCTTCCAATCACTTTAAATATATGCCGCCTTGTCACTGACCTCTCTGCTAAGGCCCTTCACCTCCACTCTATCCAGGCCCCACTAATTTTGTACATTTCAATCAGATCTTCCCTTAGACTTCTCTGTTCCAAGGAGAACAACCTCAGCCTATCCAATCTTTCCTCATAGCTTCATTTTTCCAGTCCTGGAAACATCCTTGTAGATCTCCTCTCTACCCTCTCTTGTGCAATTACATCCCTTCCACAATGAGGTGACCAGATCTGCAACAGAACTCAAGTTGTGGCCTTACCAATGAGTTATACAGTTCCAGCATAACCTCCCTGCTCTTATAGTCTATACCTCAGCTAGAACCATAGCAACATCGAACATAGGAGCAGGAGTAGGCCATTCGGCCCTTCGGGCCTGCTCCGCCATTCAAAGAGATCATGGCTGATCATCTAATTCAGTCCCCTGTTCCTGCTTTCTCCCAATATCCCTTGACCCATTTGGCATTAAGAAATATATCTATCTCCTTCTTGAGCATATTTAATGACTTGGCCTCCACTGCCTTCTGCGGTAGAGAATTCCACAAGTTCACCCTCAGTGAATAAATTTCTCCTCACCTCGATTCTAAATGGCATACCGTGTATCCTGAGACTGTGACCGCTGGTTCTGGACTCCCCAGGCTAATAAAGGAAAAAATTCCATATCCCTTCTACCTCAGGGATTAGTGGGCATTCACTTCTACGTCCCTTACTTCCTCAACACTTGTTTATTTTAGTTTGGAGATACAGCACTGAAACAGGCCCTTCGGCCCACCGAGTCTGTGCTGCCCATCAACCACCCATTTATTCTAATCCTACACTAATTCCATATTCTTACCACATCCCCACCTGTCCCTATATTTCCCTACCACCTACCTATACTAGGGGCAATTGCTGATGGCCAATTTACCTATCAACCTGCAAGTCTTTGGCTTGTGGGAGGAAACTGGAGCACCCGGAGGAAACCCACACAGGCACAGGGAGAACTTGCAAACTCCACACAGGCAGTACCCGGAATTGAACCCGGGTCGCTGGAGCTGTGAGGCTGCGGTGCTAACCACTGCGCCACTGTGCCACCCTGAATACTTTCCATAAATTGTGTTTTCATTTGCCTTGTTTGACCTCTGCAAATGCATCACCTCACACTTCTTCAGGTTGATTTCCATTTGTCACTTATCTGTCCATCTGACCAGACCATCAATATCTTCCTGCAGCCGACAGCTATCCTCCTCACTATTTACAACATGGCCAATCTTTGTGACGGCTGCAAACTTCTTGATCATGCCTCCTGCATTTAGATCCAAATCATTAATATATACCACAAAAAGCAGGGGACCAGGTACTCAGCCCGACGGAACACCACTGGAAACAGCTCTCCAGTCGCTAAAACACCTGTCAATTACCCTTTGTTTCCTGCCACTGAGCCAATTTTGTATCCACTTTACTGTATTTCCCGAGATCCCATGGGATTTTTTTTTAACCAGTCTGCCATATGGGAGATGGTCAAAAGCCTTGCTAAAATCCATGTAGACCACATCAACTGCACTACCCTCATCTATCTTCCTTGTTACTTCTTCAAAGATTCAATCAAGTTAATCAAACAAGATCTTCCCATTACAAACCCATGCTGACTATCCTTGATTAACCTGTGCCGTTCTAAGTGACAGTTCATCCCGTCTCTCAGAATAGATTCCAATAATTTGCCCAATACTGAGGTTAGACTGACTGGCCGGTAATTATGCGGTCTATCCCTCGCTCCGTTTTTAAATGGGAGAGCTTGTTGGAATGGTGGGTAGGAGATGTCATATAAAGATGCAGTCACTGACCTTCTCCACCAGCCTGACATCATTTAATTTCTGGCAGCCCTGCTGTCAGGTCTTCGGGACGAGACTCTGGGAACTGACCTCCCTGGTCACCTGAAACCATTCACTTCTGAGGGAGTTCCTTCAGAAACTCCAAGTCCCCACAGAAACCTGGCCTCTCTCTTCCTGATAACCCCCTGGACTAATGCTCCAGTGCTGCATCTAATAACCTGGGAACTCTCTTCTGTGTTGTTCCATTTGAGCTGATTCTCTTCACAGAGAATTCCTGTCGAGACAGTCAGCAGCAGCTTCATTACAATAAGTACAGAAGAGGGTGAGCCTGTCTTTAAGAGATGAAGCTAGCTGGAACATTAGCCATGCCCATTGATCGGCCCTCTTGCAGTATTCAGCAAGCCAGCAGCACTGGTCACACTTGGCTGAAAGCTACAATCATGGAAATGAGGAGCAGCAAAAAGGGAAACGCCTTTTTCCAATGATATCATCGGAGATCAAAGTCACTCCGTACATCTGTGATTATAAAAGCAGCAACCACTCCGAAATTAGATACAGAACAGATCGAATCCAGCCGACTGATCCGAACTCAGAGAAACTCCACAGCAGACGATGAAATCACTGCTCTTTGTGCTTGTAGTTCTGGTGCTGATTCAGCTCAGTTCCACTGAAGAGCAAAGGTGTCCTGACGATGATGAAGGTACATGTCTGTAAATGTCTCTGATCTCTCAGTGTTCAGACAGTTTTATTTTCAAACTATGTAATTCTCTTTCTACATCATGGTTTGGTTGGTTGAGTGAAGATGACTGTCAGATTGTATGAAAGACTGAAGAATTCAATCTAAACCAGTTCAAAGGGTAAATCCCCTGATTGTAAAGTCACTATCTGTAGGTAGAGGGAATGGTGGGTGTTGTGAGCTGATCCAAACAGACCAGCAATAAAAGCACAGATTACTGGGTGATGCCGAGTTGGTGAATCACAGCTGGAGCATTGACCCAGTTGGGAGACTCTGTAATTGACCTCAGTATCCAGGTATTACAAAGGGGAAACTCACAGTTATTGCTCCCGATCACTGGTACCTGCTGCAGAGTGTGAGAGTGTGGACTGTGTGTGAGGACAGGTGTATGTGGGAGTTCCTTCAGTCCCTTTCCCCCACACTCACTGTCCAGTCTCACAGGTGAAGAATGGTGAATTGCGAATGATACTGGAAGTGTCTGTGGAACCAATCCCCAGACATGAGTCAGTTTTTCATAACATGAGGGGAGCAAATGGCAGTAAAAGGGTTTTAAATAGATGTATTTAATTAATCAATACTGCAGCTTTCATAGATTGGGGATGTGAGAACACAGATTAAGTAGATGTGACAAGTGGTGAAATGATCCATTGTCAGTAACTGGGTGTCAATCTGCCTCAGCTGGGAGTTGAGTGAACAAGTTGTGGGTTGATGTCCCACTCCAGTCCATACAGCCCAGCACTGGGGGAGTGCTGCTCTGTTGTAGGTGTCATGTTTTGGATGAACCATTAACTGGAGACCCTGTCTACCTGTTCATGGGACAGGGAATATCTGGGACATTATCTGAAGAGCTGGGAATTCTCCTGGTATCCTGAACCAATATCACTCTCGCATCTAACATGACCAGAAACTCCCCATCCTGTCAAATCCCATTCACTGGGATGGGCAATAAATACTGGCCTGGCCAGTGATGCCCACATCCCATGAAACAAATTTTAAAAACTGTTTGTGAGACTTTGCTGGGAACAGATTGGCTTCAACATTTCCTATAAAACAGTGTCGGCACTTCAGAAACAGTCCATGGTCTGTGAAACTCTTTGGGCCCTTCTGGTGATGGGAAAGGTTCTATATAAATGTCAGATCTTTCTTTTCTCTGTCTCTGGTCTCAGATAGTGGGTGTGGTGGGGTCCACTCTGAGGAAAACCCCTTGGGCTGCCCTTTAGGACAGAGAGTGAGTCTGTACAGGTCAGGGGGAAGGAGGGAGGTGTGGGGTTTTATTAAATACAAAAGAGCTAAGGTTGATGTGTGGTCCAGAGTCAGTCCCAGTAACACTGACAGACTCAGCTTCATGTTTTCTCATTGTTCTCCCTCCCTCTGTGTACAGAAACGTCACTCAATTCATTCTTCATTTTGGATTTTAGACACAGATGGAGGTTTTGGAGGAGTGCTGGGGGCTTTAACACAAAGAAGGCAATTGACCCATATTTCCGCCATGGGTTCCGAAGTTTCAGACCGGGACCACCAGGCCACAATGTCCCGTGAGGGATTCTCACCACCCCGAGCTCTCCAAGTTGTCACTGAATGAAACCTTCCTTCCTGGGAAACAGGCTCTGTTTGATTGTTCAGGTCCCACAAGCCCTGACCCTGTATTACTGCTGTCTGAATAATGGGCTGTACTCAGAAATAAAAGTTACTGCATTGATCACTGCTTCATATCCGTGTCTTGTTTCTCTTTAGTATCAGTGTGTCTGAGGATAAGGTGTTTTGGGGGTGAATTGAGGCTGGGAGAAGATGTGGGAAATATGGGAAACAGGAAGGGGAGATCAGTGCAAGGAATCTCTGAATGTTCAGAATAACACATTCAGAAAGGGACTGAGATAAGACAAGGGATACCAGAGTGTCAGCACTCTGACCCTTCGAGATTCAAGATATCTCACATATATCGGGGGGTGAAGAAGGATCTGAGGGGTGGGGAATACTTTTATGGGACAGATATGGGGTTCAAGATGTGAGGAAAGTGGTTCAGGAGGTGGGGAATGGATTCAGGGAATGGGAAACGGTTCAGAGGGAGGATAAGGTGTGCAGATGGCTGGACAGGGAAAGGTTTCAGTGTGTGGGGAAGGGGTGTCAGTGTGCGGGGAAGGGGTTTCGGCATGCGGGGAAGGGTTTCGGCGTGCGGGGAAGGGGTTTCGGCGTGCGGGGAAGGGGTTTCGGCGTGCGGGGAAGGGGTTTCGGCGTGCGGGGAAGAGGTTTCGATGTGCGGGAAAGGGGTTTCAGTGTGTGGGGAAGGGTTTCAGTGTGTGGGGAAGGGGTTTCAGTGTGCGGGGAAGGGTTTCAATGTGCGGGGAAGGGGTTTCAGTGTGCGGGGAAGGGGCTTCAGTGTGCTGGGAAGGGTTTCAGCGTGCGGGGAAGGGTTTCAATGTGCGGGGAAGGGGTTTCAGTGTGTGGGGAAGGGTTTCAGCGTGTGGGGAAGGGGTTTTGGCGTGCGGGGAAGGGGTTTCGGCGTGCGGGGAAGGGGTTTCGGCGTGCGGGGAAGGGGTTTCGGCGTGCGGGGGAGGGGTTTCGGCATGCGGGGAAGGGGTTTCGGCGAGCGGGGAAGGGGTTTCGGCGTGCGGGGAAGAGGTTTCAATGTGCGGGGAAGGGGTTTCAGTGTGTGGGGAAGGGTTTCAGTGTGTGGGGAAGGGGTTTCAGTGTGTGGGTAAGGGGTTTCGGCGTGCGGGGAAGAGGTTTCAATGTGCGGGGAAGGGGTTTCAGTGTGCGGGGAAGGGGTTTCAGTGTGTGTGGAAGAGGTTTCAGTGTGTGGGGAAGGGTTTCAGTGTGTGGGGAATGGGTTTCAGTGTGTGGGGAAGGGTTTCAGCGTGCGGGGAAGGGTTTCAATGTGCGGGGAAGGGGTTTCAGTGTGCGGGGAAGGGGTTTCAGTGTGTTGGGAAGGGTTTCAGCGTGCGGGGAAGGGGTTTCAGTGTGTGGGGAAGGGGTTTCAGTGTGTGGGGAAGGGGTTTCAGTGTGTGAGGAAGGGGTTTCAGTGTGTGGGGAAGGGTTTCAGTGTGTGGGGAAGGGGTTTCAGTGTGTGGGGATGGGGTTTCAGTGTGTGGGGATGGGGTTTCAATGTGTGGGGAAGGGGTTTCAGTGTGTGGGGAAGGGGTTTCAGTGTGTGGGGAAGGGTTTCAGTGTGTGGGGAAGGGGTTTCAGTGTGTGGGGAAGGGGTTTCAGTGTGTGAGGAAGGGGGTTCAGTGTGTGGGGAAGGGAGAATAGCCAATGTTGTTCCTTTGTTTAACAAGGGTAGCAAAGATAATCTGGGAAATTATAGGCCAGTGAGCCTTACGTCAGTGGTAGGGAAATTATCAGAGAGGATTCTTCGGGAAAGGATTTACTCCCATTTGGAAACAAATGAACTTCTTTGCGAGAGGCAGAATGGTTTTGTGAAGGGGAGGTCGAGTCTCACTAACTTGACTGTGATTTTTGAGGAAGTGACGAAGATGATTGATGAATGAAGGGCAGTGGATGTTGTCTACATGGACTTCAGTAAAGCCTTTGACAAGGTCTCTCATGGTAGACTAGTACAAAAGGTGAAGTCACATGGGATCAGAGGTGAGCTGGCAAGATGGATACAGAACTGGCTAAGTCATAGAAGACAGAGGGTAGCAGTGGATGGGTGTTTTTCTGAATGGAACGCTGTGACTAGTGGTGTTCCGCAGGGATCAGTGCTGGGACCTTTGCTGTTTGTAGTATATATAAATGATTTGGAGGAAAATGTAGCTGGTCTGATTAGTAAGTTTGCAAATGACTCAAAGGTTGGTGGAGTTGCAGATAATGATAGAAATGGCAAGATTAGGGAACCATGGATGACAGGTGAAATTGTGAGACTAGCTAAGAGGAAAAAGGAAGCATACATAAGGTCTAGGCGCCTGATGAAAGACGAAGCTTTGAAAGAATATCGGGAATGTAGGACCAATCTGAAACGAGGAATTAAGAGGGCTAAAAGGGGTCATGAAATATCTTTAGCAAACAGGGTTAAAGAAAATCCCAAAGCCTTTTATTCATATATAAGGAGAAAGAGGGTAACTAGAGAAAGGATTGGCCCACTAAAGGACAAAGGAGGAATGTTATGCTTGGACTCAGAGAAAATGGGTGAGATTCTAAACGAGTACTTTGCATCGGTATTCACTGAGGAGAGGGACATGACGGATGTTGAGGTTAGGAACAGATGTTTGATTACTCTAGGTCAAGTCGGCATAAGGAGGGAGGAAGTGTTGGGTATTCTAAAGGGCATTAAGGTGGACAAGTCCCCAGGTCCAGATGGGATCTATCCCAAATTACTAAGGGAAGCGAGAGAGGAAATAGCTGGGGCCTTAACAGATATCTTTGCAGCATCCTGAAACACGGGTGAGGTCCCGGAGGACTGGAGAATTGCTAATGTTGTCCCCTTGTTTAAGAAGGGTAGCAGGGATAATCCAGGTAATTATAGACCGGTGAGCCTGACGTCAGTGGTAGGGAAGCTGCTGGAGAAGATACTGAGGGATGGGATCTATTCCCATTTGGAAGAAAATGGGCTTATCAGTGATAGGCAACATGGTTTTGTGCAGGGAAGGTCATGTCTTACCAACTTAATAGAATTCTTTGAGGAAGTGACAAAGTTGATTGATGAGGGAAGGGCTGTAGATGTCATATACATGGACTTCAGTAAGGCGTTTGATAAGGGTCCCCATGGTAGGTTGATGGAGAAAGTGAAGTTGCATGGGATCCAGGGTGTACTAGCTAGATGGATAAAGAACTGGCTGGGCAACAGGAGACAGAGAGTAGCAGTAGAAGGGAGTTTCTCAAAATGGAGACGTGTGACAAGTGGTGTTCCACAGGGATCCGTGCTGGGACCACTGTTGTTTGTGATATACATTAATGATTTGGAGGAAAGTATAGATGGACTGATTAGCAAGTTTGCAGACGACACTAAGGTTGGTGGAGCAGCAGATAGTGAAGGGGACTGTCAGAGAATACAGCAGAATATAGATAGATTGGAGAGTTGGGCAGAGAAATGGCAGATGGAGTTCAATCAGGGCAAATGCGAGGTGATGCATTTTGGAAGATCCAATTCAAGAGTGAACTATGCAGTAAATGGAAAAGTCTTGGGGAAAATTGATGTGCAGAGAGATTTGGGTGTTCAGGTCCACTGTTCCCTGAAGGTGGCAACGCAGGTAAATAGAGTGGTCAAGAAGGCATACGGCATGCTTTCCTTCATCGGACGGGGTATTGAGTACAAGAGTTGGCAGGTCATGTTACAGTTGTATAGGACTTTGGTTCGGCCACATTTGGAATACTGCGTGCAGTTCTGGTCGCCACATTATCAAAAGGATGTGGATGCTTTGGAGAGGATGCAGAGGAGGTTCACCAGGATGTTGCCTGGTATGGAGGGCGCTAGCTATGAAGAGAGGTTGAGTAGATTAGGATTATTTTCATTCGAAAGACGGAGGTTGAGGGGGGACCTGATTGAGGTGTACAAAATCATGAGAGGTATAGACAGGGTGGATAGCAAGAGGCTTTTTCCCAGAGTGGGGGATTCAATTACTAGAGGACACGAGTTCAAAGTGAAAGGGGAAAAGTTTAGGGGGGATATGCGTGGAAAGTTCTTTACGCAGAGGGTGGTGGGTGCCTGGAATGCGTTGCCAGCGGAGGTGGTAGATGCGGGCACGATGGAGTCTTTTAAGATGTATCTAGACAGATACATGAATGGGCAGGAAGAAAAGAGATACAGAACCTTAGAAAATAGGCGACATGTTTAGAGAGAGGATCTGGATCGGCGCAGGCTTGGAGGGCCGAAGGGCCTGTTCCTGTGCTGTAATTATCTTTGTTCTTTGTTCTTTGTTCTGATAAGGATTGTCAGAGGATACAGCAGGATATAGATCGGTTGGAGACTTGGGCGGAGAAATGGCAGATGGAGTTTAATCTGGACAAATGTGAGGTAATGCATTTTGGAAGGTCTAATACCTGTGGGAAGTATACAGTCAATGGCAAAACCCTTACGAGTATTGACAGGCAGAGAGATCTGGGCGCAAAGGTCCACAGATCACTGAAAGTGGCAACGCAGGTGGATAAGGTAGTCAAGAAGGCATACGGCATGCTTGCCTTCATCGGTAGGGGCATAGAGTATAAAAATTGGCAAGTCATGCTGCATCAGTACAGAACTTTAGTTAGGCCACACTTAGAATATTGCGTGCAATTCTGATCGCCACACTGCCAGAAGGACGTGGAGGCTTTGGAGAGGGTACAGAAGAGGTTTACCAGGATGTTGCCTGGTCTGGAGGGCATTTGCTCTGAGGAGAGGTTGGATAAACTCAGATTGTTTTCACTGGAACGATGGAGGTGGAGGGGCGACATGATAGAGGTTTACAAAGTTATGAGTGGCATGGACAGAGTGGATAGTCAGAAGATTTTTCCCAGGTGGAAGAGTCAGTTACTAGGGGACATCGGTTTAAGGTGAGAGGGGCAAAGTTTAGAGGGGATGTGCGAGGCAAGTTTTTTACACAGAGGGTGGTGAGTGCCTGGAACTTGCTGCCGGGGGAGGTGGTGGAAGCAGGTACGATAGCGACGTTTAAGAGGCATGTTGATACCTACATGGATCGGATGGGAATAGAGGGATATGGGCCCCGGAAGTGCAGAAGCTTTTTGTTTAGACAGGCATCAAGATCGGCGCAGGCTTGGAGGGCCGAATGGCCTGTTCCTGTGCTGTACTGTTCTTTGTTCTTTATCAGTGTTGCTGGGGTGATAGGTTTTGCTGATGTTCAATTTGTTGCTTCCCAAATGAGCCTTATTCTCAAGCACTTTGCCTTGGAAGATAGCAAATAACAGAAGTCTTTGAAAAGGCCTTTTGTTCAAATTTGGTGTCTGTAGGTAAGTTCTTAAATTCTTAAAATAAAAACACCAGTCTTGCTGTGGTATCAGTTCTCATGTGGTCCTGGAAACCATCGTCACCTGTTAAAATGAACACAAAGAATCCATTGTGACTCTGTCCCAGAGCCCAATGGGCTAATTTGTCCAAACATATCTGCCAATTTGGAAACTTAAAATTGAATGTCCATTATATAAGTTTACACTCAGCAATATAAAAGTTGTGTGGTGAATTAAATGTAAAAACTGTCAGCACAAAGGGTGAACTTCTTTGCTCACAGACAAGGAGGTGAACTAAAACATTCTCAGAGGTGTCACTTTACGTAACATTTATTTGGAAAAAAAGATCCCCGTTTGAAAAAGAACTAAACTGCAAACTAAATTCCATTTTTAAATTGTTTTTCCAATTCTTTTTGGTGTCCTTAAGAATTGAAAACAACAAAAATCATTACTAACATATTCAACTGCCAACGAAAACATTTCCATCTGGGAAGATAGCATTTTAGATTAACCTCTGATTATTTCCAAACATTTTAACATCTTTTTGTGACAAGTGACATCATTCTCCTATTGTCCTTCAGGTGCCTGTGATAAACTGTAATAAACTATAGAGACAAAATAAAACTAAAGAGTTAGCTTTCACAATTAAACCTTCAATATTTTACAGCAGAAAAAGGGGACAGAATCTTCCCATGTCTCCTTCTTCTAATCCTTATTTCTCCCTTAAACTCAATTTCAATGTTTGATGTTTGCTATTTCACCTCATTTGAAAGAAACAGTCAGTAATGTGTCTTTCATTTGCTTTTTCTTGCAGTGTTTTGAAACGTTCCAATTGGATTTCTGTCAGGATTCAGCTTCAAGGCTGAAGTTTTATCTGTCACAAGACAAATCAGTGTTTTTGAAACATTAACTCTTTAGAAAGACAACACTCAAAATTTTAAATTAATAATGTTGGTGTAATTCTGTTTTAATATTTTCACCAATTCAATGATTGAATTCCTACTGTCTCCCACAAATATATACACATGCAGAGATACGTAGCTAAGATCAGTGACAAACTGATGGTTTCAACATTATAAACCAGACAACAAAGGGTTAAAGTCTTAAAGTTCTGCAAACCAGAGCACAAACACACACAAATATAAAAAAACTTTCTCACAGCAGCTCTAAAATTTTATTGTGGGATTTTTAACTTATTTCTTTCCCCCTTAGCCATTCTCCCTAATCCAGGGTCATACTTTTGTTACAAACACTGGGGGATAAATCATTCCGACAGGCGATGGTGGATTTGGACATTCCCAGTCATGCCTCTGGGTCATACCATGGTAAATCAGATATCTCACCTCCCCTAATAATGGCAGTGAACACAGCCTGCTGTCTGTCTAACTTTCCTTCTGGCTCAAAAAGTTGCCAGTGCTCGAAATATTCCCTCGAGGTTCCCCTTGCGTTTTCCAAATGTAACTCGAGTCCTTTATTATCTTCCTTGTAATCAGTGAGCTCTTGGTTTAGTTGTTAGTCTTCAGCACCAATGAGGATCTTTCTTTGGCCTCCTTGTCTCGAGAGACAATGACTCCAGCAGTAAACACCAATAGCTCTGCTGTCTTAGCATCCACGCTGTCCAATCAGCATCTCTCTCCAGGTCGTGAACCCGGCTTGGCAGACTGAAGGTTTTTATTAAGGCCTCCAACTCCAGATCCTTTTGCTCTTTTTCTCTCTCTCAAACAATGTTTGAAATCCTGTTCAAAGTGCAGAGGTCACCCCTTTGCCCACATGATTAACATTTGACCCCATACCCACCCCGCCCCACTACACTGAAAATCCTAAGTAACGCCCCAACTCACTGGCAGGTCCCGGGCAACAGGGAAGATCACTGACTAATTTATTTAAATGTATTCATTTTCTTAATTTACATATTCAAAATCCATTCCCATCACTCAGCAGTGGGGAGTCACCATGGAGCCTTGCTGCCGTGGGGAGATCGGGTCTGGTACTCCCAGGGTCCGGCTCCATGGCGGGTCACTGCTGCTATGATCTTCACCCCTCCCCCACCCCCAGTCTAACCAGAGCTTTATATAGCTGAAGAATGACTTCTACCCTCTTGTATTCTAGTTCTCCAAATATAAAGGCCAGCATTTCATTCAGCTTTTTGATTAATTTTGGTACCTTTTCAGGACATTTTAATGATCTTTGTACCTGGGCCCACAAGTCTCTTTGGATCTCCACTGTTTCCAGCTTTTCACCATTCAGAAAGTACCCTGTTCTATCAGTTTTAGGTCCAAAGTGGATGATCTCACATTTGACCACATTGAAATCCATTTGCTACAGTTTTGTGTATTTGCTTAATCAATGAATATCTCTTTTAAATGTTAAGCCTCCATCTGCACTGCCTAGATTGCCATCTCTTTGTGTCATTGGTAATATTGTATATCTGTGTCTTTCTATCCCATCATCACATTGTATAATAAATATGGTGAATAGTTGAGGTCCCACCACAGATCCTTTCGGGACACCACTAATCCCATCCTGCCAATGACAGTACCTGCCCATTACCCCTACTCTTTGTATCCTGTCATTCAGCTCATTTCCAAACCAGGTCAATTGTTTTCAATCCATGAGCTTCAAGGCAAGATTTTGGTTTCTTTCTTCGGAGTTGTTGACAGGAAATGTGGTTATAAATAAGATTACACAGACTTATAATGAAATTGTTTGGTAATTTGTGAAACATGTGGGATTGACAAAGGGGACTGTAGTTCTTTGCAATACAGGCTGAGGAGCAATGTTGAGGAGCTGCAGTGCCAGCATGTAATAACAGCAGGACAAAGATATCGAAGCAGCTTTTATTATGTAAATTAATAAAGGAAATTAGAATTGGAAGTATGTTTTACAAACAGGATGTTGACGCAGGCATAAGATGCTTCAGGTAGAGTAATTGTACTGACATGCACTGGACATGTGGAATGAAGACAAAGTGCAGTTTGTCAGTGAAGTGAAGCTGGAGGATGGGGGATTACTGGACCTGTGAGAAGCTGATGTCATTCAATCCCCAGCTTACTATATTATTTGCTGTTCACTTTTTCATAATACAACAACAACTTGCATTGATATTGTACTTTTAACATTGTAAAACGTGTCCAGCCTGTAACAGCAGTGCTCTGAGACAATATTTAACATCGTTCAGTTATTATTATTAAAGTGGAGTCACCTGGAACATTGATCTTCATCTACAATACAGGTGGATGTGCTGTGAAACACACAGGTTGCTGCTATGGTGCCAGACCTGGGGACAAGGTATAAGTACATTGGAGTGAGTTTACCGAATGTCAAATCTAACGATGGACAGAAGACTTTACAGTGTGAAAAGTCTGACACAAAGTGACAAAAATATGACAACAGAAATTAAGGTTTTACTGCGAGGGAGCAAGGAGAATGTATGATTTTAATACCAGGCAGGTGAGTAAAGTCAGTTAAAATTAATTTCATCCTTCTTGGAATTATAACAATTATAATTATTAATTAACATGAATCCAGAGTCAAAAGTGGAAAGTGATTAACCTGAACAATAACTGTGACCAACTTCAAACTTGACACACTGACACTGATCTGTGATCCTCCGGAAAATAATGAGACAAACATTGCAAATCTACTCTCTGCTCACAGATGGACTTTCACCATCCCATCCATTTCCCAGAGGAAGAGTGGAAATGGGAAATGGGGGGAGGGGATGGGAGAGGGGGGAGGGGATGGTGGGTGGGGGAGGGAATGGGGAGTGACAGGGGGTGAGGGGGTCAGTGGGGGGGTGGGTGAGGGGAGGGCCAGGGGGTGAGGGGGTCAGTGGGGGGTGGGTGGGAGGAGGGGAGTGACAGGGGGTGAGGGGGGTCACTGGGGGTGGCTGGGGGGAGGGGAGTGACAGGGGGTGAGGGGGGTCACTGGGGGTGGCTGGGGGGAGGGGAGTGACAGGGGGTGAGGGGGGGTCAGTGGGGGGTGGGTGGGGGAGGGGAGTGACAGGGGGTGAGGGGGGTCACTGGGGGTGGCTGGGGGGAGGGGAGTGACAGGGGGTGAGGGGGGGTCAGTGGGGGGTGGGTGGGGGGAGGGGAGTGACAGGTGGTGAGGGGGGTCAGTGGGGGGTGGGTGGGGGGAGGGGAGTGACGGGGGTTGAGGGGGTCAGTGGGGGGTGGAGGAGGGGAGTGACCGGGGGGTGAGGGGGTCAGTGGGGGGTGGGTTGGGGGAGGGGAGTGACGGGGGTTGAGGGGGTCAGTGGTGGGTGGAGGAGGGGAGTGACCGGGGGGTGAGGGGTGTCAGTGGGGTTCTTTACTTCTCTTTCATGTTGTCTTTTCTCTTGTTCATTCCAGTGCCTGGAAAGATATGTCCTGATATTTTGCCACATTCTCTAAAGATGTTTGTGTTCTTTTCTTGTCGTGTGAGTTTACATTAAACAGACCTATACATTTTCAATCAGATTTCATTCTGTCCAGAAAGGGACAGAAATTTCTGCAGGATGGAGTATAATAGATGTGTGTTTATCGAAAAGGATGAAATCAGTGATTCTGATGAGAACAGGAATCTTTGAGCTGTGAGGTATCAGATTGGTCTCCTTTAGAAAATGAAGGGAAATAGCAGACGAATGACCCTGATTGTATTGTACATGTGGAAGGATACTTCAGTATATCTAATCTAGACAGTCTACAGCAGTGAAGGAGAAGATGTTGGTTTATGTGTGAAATATGAAGAACATTCCCCTGTTTACAGAACAGTTTCCTATTTCCCCACTGAACCAGTCTGTTGTTTCCATGTTTTACTCCAGCTATCTCTGTATTCTACCTGAGATGTTAACTTGTCCCATCTCTTCTCAGGTGCTGTCAGAAATAACTACTTAATATGTTGACCAGGCTGGGAGGTAAAACGGGAATAGGGTTCAGCTCTCCATAGTTATCACTCCCAGTTTTCCTACTGGTCAGATTTAATGGGAACATTACTTTGAGTTGGTCACTTCACCTGACTATGTAACTGTTAGTCAAAGTCTTTTAAAGTGGGATAGTATTTTCCGTTCTGGATCACCCATTGGAACAGTGTGCCTTTGAAAGTTTATAACTTTCTCACCCTTCATCTGCTGACTGAGTATCACTGACTGTGAGCAGATTTTAAACTGATTGATTGGGTTTCTGACCAATATCATTACACTGTCAGAGAGCCACATTCCAATCCTTCCTCCAGCAGTTACACAATGGTAAAGTTATAAAACATTTGTAGATCTCCCCAGCACAGGACACACTGTCATCAACAAGTGGACAACTGCCCAGCAATTAATTGAATCATGCTGAAGTGAACGGGACTGATTCCCATTACATTGATCTTCATGGGACTCTTTCCTGTTAAAACAGTGAAATCTGTTGCTTTTGGATCTTCCTCTCTGCTCTCCATGTGTTTGCTGCTTCTTGGCCAGTAAGGAAAGCTGGAAGTCAATGGAAATGTCACAGTAGAATATCAGTTCCTTTCTTACAGAGAAGTAATTGTTACAGTTACAGGTGTTTTTGTTAAAGTCTGAAATAATTATATGTCTAATGTGCCGTTATGTGTGTTAGCTGTCATTCAGTAAATTGCACTCTCTCCACTGAGTCAGAGATTGTGGGGTCAAGTAACAAAACTCCCAGCTGGCACTGGAGTACAGTCCTGAGGGAATGCTGCCTATGGGATATTCTGCCTTTTGGGACATGCTGAGCTAGTGAAGGACGCTATATAAATGCAAGTCTTTTTTTCTTTTATTGTTCAATTATAATATGCTTTGAGTTTCTGAACGACTGCATTGCAGCTCTGTTTTAACCTCAGTGAGAGTGTTAACGGGAAAAACACAAGATTTTAACTCCCAGACCAATTTCATGTTTTCAGACATTAATTGTAACAACTAAACTGAAAGAAATCCCCAATTATCTAAACAGTATTTTGTGAGTGGCTGATGCCCCAAATTACAGAGAAAGGTATTTTCTTTAGATTAGAGATACAGCACTGAAACAGGCCCTTCGGCCCACCGAGTCTGTGCCGAACATCAACCACCCATTTATACTAATCCTACACTAATCCCATATTCCTACCAAACATCCCCACCTGTCCTTATATTTCCCTACCACCTACCTATACTAGTGACAATTTATAATGGCCAATTTACCTATCAACCTGCAAGTCTTTTGGCTTGTGGGAGGAAACCGGAGCACCCGGAGAAAACCCACGCAGACACAGGGAGAACTTGCAAACTCCACACAGACAGTACCCGGAATTGAACCCGGGTCCCTGGAGCTGTGAGGCTGCGGTGTTAACCACTGCGCCACTGTGCCGCCCATTACTTATTAAAAAGCTTAAATCCTCATACCACACTTATATGTTACACTGAACTTTTTGATGGTAAAATTCTTTGTGATTAAAAGTCCCAAATTCCTCACTGTTACAATGCATTGGATCTACTAGATCTTCTCAAAAATCAATGTCCTCTTCACTCACTTCTCTGAGCATTTCTGACCTGGACGTCTGTGAATAAGACATTTCTAATCACATTTACTCAGATTGGTTCCACATCCATCAACCACTTTTCCATCATCTCCCTACCAGAGCTAATCTTCAGCATTGAATTAATTTCAGCCTCAAACAGTAACCCTGGAAGTGAATTCTACAACACCATGACTATTTGTGTCATGAAGTCTCTGCAGCTCTGAACTCTCATTCTTGCCCCATCAATGACTGGAATGCATCGGTTTCTATTTACCCCGTCTTATATTAACAATTTCAGATTGTTCTATCTTATTGGACTGTAATAATACATAATAACTTCAAAAATCGGGGTAGGAGTAGGTCATACTGTCCTCGGACTGCTCCATCATTTAATAAGATCATGGCTGTTCTTCAACCTCAACTTCATTTTCCAGCTGATCCCCATATCCTCTGATTCTCTTAGAGTCCAAAAACAGTCTCCGGATCTCAGCCTTGAATATAATCAACAACAGAGCATCCATAGGCCTCTGGGTTAGAGAATTCCAAAACTTCCTAAACCTCTGAGAGAAAGAATTTCTCCTCATCTCAGTCCACAATGGCCATTCCCTTATCCTGAGATTATGTTCCATAGTTCGACATAATCCAGCCAGGGGAAAGAGGCTTTCAAACTCTACCCTACCAAGTCTCATCAGAATCTTATATGTTTCAATTGAATCACCTCTCATTCCTCTCAACTCCAGAAAACAGCGACAAATTCAATTCAAAATCTCCTCATCGGACAATTGTCTCATCCCAGGAATCAATCTAATGAAACTCTGTTGCACCCCTCGAAGGCAAGTATCTTAACTTAGAAATGTTATCATCGAGCAAGCCTGCTGGTGAAGGATGGAACTGGAGCCAATCCTCACACACTTTCATAAGCAATTACTAACAGAGATACACATTACAAACTTGTAGCTCCTCTCCCAATAACCATAGTTTCTGCTGGTGTCTATTTATAGGGGCACAAGTGAATCCACAGTTAATGCCCACCAGCTGCATAGAATTTATTACAATTAACAGAGAATGAGCAGATTCCCTTCTCCCTGTTTAAATAAAAATGAGAGTTTTGTCGTACATGCATTTCCTTTTGTAAAACAATCTGAAAGTTGAGGGCTTACATCCACACATTTATTATTAGAGATTTCCTTTCTCACCAGCACTTGTTTCAAGTCAGCAAGAGCAATCCGTAACCTTTTCTCACTCACACTTGGTTGTACAGTGTACATTATCCCACAATTAACTATTATCTACTGAATATTCAATAGGTATACTATCTTCAGTACGGTCATTGTACAGAATCTCACTTAAAGGATATGGCAGATAGAATCCTAGATCTACTGCTTCCACAAGAACCAGTGCTTCAGAAGCCAGAGTACTTTTAGCAAACTTTTTCATTTCTTTAGTTTCCCAAGACAAAGGACATTTGCCATTCTCACCCAACAATAAATATAACAAAACTATCAGGAAGATTAGCAGATAAAGCATCCCTAAAAATGACTAGCTTCATATTCTTTGGGTCACCTAAGAATGGGAACCTTAGTGCATTTAGCCAGATTGAATTTTCTGAATGTTTTTGCAATTAAATCATGCTCTACTTTTGGGTGTTTTATTGTAGAATGTAACTCCAACACATCGAAGTTAGCATCTGGTCAAGTGTGAGTGCACAACCATTTCAACTGGCCAAAAAATATACAATCAGCAGATTCATTCTATCACTTTATATAAACAATAAAATTTATATATACAAGCAAAATATAAAAAAAGTAAATCAAAGACCTGCATAATCTGGTCAAAGCATTACCTTGGAAGACACACCTCCTCCAGGACTCAGTGCAATTGTTTTCAAACATGCATTTTTCTGTAAAACAATCAGACAGTTGATGACTTGCATCCCTCTCTTTAATTTTAGTGATTTCCTTTCTTTCCCACATTTGTTTGAAGCTAAGAAGGTCAATCTGTAAACTTTTCTCAGTCAGACTTTTTGTAGTGTGTGTGTTATCCCACATGGAATGATTATTCACCTATCATTCAGAATCACTCTGTCTCATCTTTCTGTCTGACCTGGTATAATTAATCAGAATGGGAACAACAGTCACTAAATAGGATTGTTGATTTAATGTTATTCCCAACCTACTTATCTTAAATTCGAAACAAATATATTTAAATGCCCCTCAAGCTTTGACTCCCAATTTTAACACCTAACCTAATCATTTGAAGACACATTACACAAATTCTCCAGTACCATCCCATAAGGAATCGGCAGCATGTGTCATGAAAATGCCTGAAAGTTTCCCTTGATGAAACAAATAAAACAGAAAATGCTTCAAATACTCAGCAAGTCAGGCAGGATTTGTGTAGAGAAAAACAGATTTAAACATTGTGGGATCTTCCTTTAGTTGGCCATATCCTATTTTCAACAACATTGATCTTACTGAAAAATACCAACCCTGGAGGTATCATTCAGACAATAGACACATTTATTTACTTTCCATAGTTTTCTTACTACATCAATATGTAAGAAGGGTGAAAGAACATTCCCAGGAAATTTTAGACCAGTTATCTTAACATCAATGGCAGGAACATTCATGGAATTCCTACAAATGGAGATAATAGAAGTTCACCTGAAAATGAGAAATATAACAATGAATAATCAGCATAGATTTCTAAAGGAAAATCATTGCTTGACCAACCTTATTGATTTTTGAGGAGATAACAGAGAGAGTCGACAATGGTGATACAGTAGATGTATTTTCTATGGATTTTCAAAAAGGTCTTTGACAAGGTGCTCCATAATATATAAAGGAATAAGGTTAGAGAATGAGGAGTTAGAGGACAAGTGACAGAGTAGTGACAGGAAAGCTACAATTAGGACTCACATCTTATGAAGGAATAAAAAATATTACTGGACTACAGAAAGTGATTTTACATTCTCTGCATACATCCCTTTATCTTCTATTAAAACCATGTGATACTAAAGTGACTTTGCAATGGATCAGCAAATGGACACTTGAGTTACTGCAGTGAGACTTGGACATCACCCCCTTCTGCTTGTTTATGAGGGAAGTCCACACCAGTGTCTGTTACCTGTGTTGGAGATGGGATTAAACCCAGTAAAAGCCTGCACGATCCCGGAAGCCTGAAACATGTACGTGGACGGTTCGTCCTAGTATGTTGATGGCCATCCCCAAAACCGGGTGTGCCATAGTTAATCTGGAGACTCCTGATTGGACAATGGGATTCCACATTCCTACCCATTCATCTCAACAAACAGATCTGATAGCTATCATCCTCACTGTCCATTATACAGCATCAGAAACAACTACTATTTGGTCAGATAGTAGTTACATTGGCAATGCAATTATGCTCTTGATCCTGTATCTTAAACATGATTATTGTTCTTTATGGTAAACCTTTTTTAAAATCTGGTCTCCTCTGTAAATTATGGGAATTGCTCCAGGAACGAGTCACCCTATGTCATATAGGAAAGGTAACAGCCCAGTGGAAAGATTCATCACCAAACAGTCAGGGTGACAATGCAGCCAATCTGTTTGCTAAATAATCTGCAGAGAATCCAGATCCCAAACACCTGTTGTAAAAGTCACCACTGAAATAAAAAAACCATTGATGTGACAGAACTCCAAACTTTGTTCACTCCATACGCTCAGGTCAGAGAATGACACAAACAGGGGTGTTCACTACCACAGCCCACCTGGTGGGTAAACTCCACAATGTTTCAGCACCAACATAAAGGAAGGCCCTCCCTGTTAATGATTAAAAATAAAGATGATTCTTTGGTAGTTTGTAATCCTCCTCAACTTAAAGAGGAAATGTTTGCCTTCTTTCATTCTCACCCAATGACTGGACATTAATCAGCTGATACTACACTATGAAAGCTAACCGGAACCTGTTGGTGGTCAGAAATGGAACAACATGCAGAACAATATGTCAATAGATGCTATCGTGTTTGCAGGTTAATCCTCTGTCCTGCTCTAATCACGCCCTCCCCTGGTCACAACCTCCTCCCAATGGCTCATGGACACACTTCAAGATTGGTCCCTGTACGATGTGTCAGGGAAACTATGAGTATGTTCTTGTGGTGGTGAACAAATTTACAAACTGGATAGAGGTCTTCCCAACCAGGAACAATAAAGCACGTATGGTCACACAAATCCTTTGGAGTGAGGTGTTCTGTCGGTGGGGAATACCGATACAAGTGGATAGTGACCAGGGTCCACACTTCACAGGGGAAATTTTTACTGCAGTGTAGAACATGCTCCAAATAAGGTATAAATTGTACATTGCACACTACCCACAATCATCAGGGATTGTGGAAAGGAGTAATTGTACTTCAAAAACCATGTTAAGCAAATTGTGTAGAGGGCACCCCACTCAATCGACTGACATGATGCCTCCATGTTTGATGGAAATACGTTCCACAAGGTAAAGGGGATAAGTCCGTATAAGGCTATGACTGGGAGATAAATGTGGATACCGGGACGAGTAAATCTGGGGAATAGAACACCCTGAAAACTACAGCCGTGTAGTCAGAAGTGGTTGCAGACAATAACAGACCATGTGGAAAAAGTGAACAGCCCGAGTGGCAGAAAACCTGGGAAGGTCACAAAATCAAGTTCAACGATGATTTGAGAAGAAAATCAAATCATTTGAATATGGGGTTGGAGACCCCAAGTAAACTGACTAAATTCCTCCATTAAAAAACACTCTTTTGATGTGAAATGGGTCGGTCCCCCACTCTATAGCTAACAAATTAAACCCAGCAGTATATCGATTGAACGTGTTACACAGTCAAAAAAACAAACAAAATTGAGGTGGTTTCACGGTAATTTGATGATGTTAAGGAGTAAGATGTTACATTTGCTCTCCCTACAGGTGAAAATGTGGACCTGCATGCTTGTATTGATACTTGAAAGATGGTGAATACAAGAAACACAACAATATCATTCAGGACCACCATTATTAACTGGACTTTGGACAAAGGAGCTGAATGTGCCCCACTTACAATTTATGGATGAGAACTCAGATACTTGCTGGACATGAAAGATCAATGAGCCACAATGATTCATACAAAACATATGGGGGAGATCTCCCGGTTTAGATAAGAAATAATAAAAGAGATAGTGTAGCGACTGCTTCCATAACAGGCTGCGGCACTCTCCCTGGAAGAGTTTCCATGTGGGAAGAGGGATATGGAGTGTGCATTCAGTGTAAGGTAAATGACAGGGGAAGCCCGAACATGTGGACATTTCTGGTAAAGGAAAAGGGACTTGGGAACAAGTAAGAGAATCAAACCAAAAACATGCCTTGTACATCCCCTCTAAACATTGCCCCTCGCTACTAAACCTATGTCCCCTAGTAGCTGACTCTTCCACCCTGGAAAAAGCTTCTGACTATCCACTCTGTCCATGCCGCTCATAACTTTGTAAACCTCTATCATGTCACCCCTCCACCTCCGTCGTTCCAGTGAAAACAATCCGAGTTTATCCAACCTCTCCTCATAGCTAATACCCTCCAGACCAGGCAACATCCTGGTAAACCTCTTCTGTACCCTCTCCAAAACCTCCATGTCATTCTGGTAGTGTGGCAACCAGAATTGCATGCTATATTCTACCATGGACCTGGGAGTCCGGAGATCAGCACATTATGTATTTAACACAGACCTGGGTGGGGGTGAAGGGGGGTGGCAGGGAACAGACCGATCCCACTGTGTCTGATTGCTGAGGGGTTGGTCAGATTATGAGCTGGGATTGAATTCTGATCCTGGGAATTATTCCATTCTTCTCATCATTTAATGAATTGTACAATTCGGGTAAAGGGATATGTTACCATATTCTTGAATTGTTCTCTGAACTTAGTTTGTGTCACAGCATAAATACAAGTGTTTGTGCAGCAACTCAGGAGCTGGAGCATGAATCCGATTTCTTGTACAACCCTGGGTGGATACACATCCCTATACCCTAAAATCCACATTCGGAAACATATTATATTAAACATGAATAGGGCCCAGAACAATATGAAATTCCCCGAGATTACAAACAATAAAATGATGGATTTCCTTCTGCTCACCATCTCTGGGTCTTTGGGATTCTCCCCAGTGCTGTGACCCCGGAGTCTCCTGCGAATTCTGTTAGCCACTAAAATGTGTCTGACAGTTAAAGTATTGAGCAGCAGAATCAGAACAAATGGGACTCCTGGGGTGAGAATATAATGTAAGAGTTCGATGGCTCCCCATACCTGTGATAGACTAACAATGAGTTTTACAGCACAAAACCAGGGCATATTGTCAAGCTGATACAATCCCATCGGCATAAAATACCAGGTTATGTCCTTTAAACAGCTCAGCACAGTCACTGTTCCCAGAACCACAGCCGCTGTTTTCTCGGTGCAATATTTAGTTTTCAGCTTTCGGGAACAAATGGCCACAAATCGATCAAAAGTAAAAGTGACAGTAAACCAGACAGAACAGTCTGTGGCTGTGAAAAGCAGGACTGCGTGAATATTGCATACAGAGATTGACTGCACGAATAAAAACTGTTCCCGATAAACAATCGGAATCTGCCTCAGTATCAGATCGATGATAATGACCAGTAGATCTGTCACTGCCATAAACAGCAGGTAACGGGACACACATCTGGAGAGACCGCACTTTACCCAGGATAGGATCACAATGGTCAGTAAGTTAACTGTGAGGAAAGAAAATAAACAGGGAAATTAGACATCAGACTAAAAGCAAATTTTTTATGGAATTTGGAGTGAAATAGGGAACTCATTCCCCATATTTCATGATCTAAACTTTACCTAATGCTATAAACATTACCTGTGGAATGGAATACAGGTTTTTGTTTTTAAGAATAATAGGTAATACCTTAAGGAATGCATAACTGAAAGGAAATAAATACATGAAAGTAACAGATGTTTGATCAATGAGACAGTAACTGACAGCTCTACCTTCAGCCGAGCAGATTAAAACACTGCCTGAGGTAACAAAGACACAAAGAACCAGAATCTCCCAAGAAGACTTTGAGTCCCCTGTTCAATTCACTTCTCTGCTCCTGTGGTCTGGAGCAGGAATTCCTTCTTGGATTCCTGCTCCTGGTTAGATTATCCATTATATTTAGGATGGAAAATGTATGCTGCAGGGAAATGCAGAAAATGCAACCCTGACATGTGATAGTTACAGACAATTGTATTTAAAATGCTCTAATATGGTGTGTATATGTCAAGATCGTAAATAAAAGGACTCAGGAGTTACAAAGGTAACTAAGCTGCAAGAAATGCTTTGAAAATTCTGCATTTTTGTTGAAATACACAAATTGTAACACATTGAATGGAAGATTTTCCAAATAACGTACAAATCACCCCATCAAGAATGAACTCTGACTTAAAATCATGTTGATATCATTTTCCCTGTCATGTCCCACTGAATATATTTATTAGCATCAAAATCAGACGACTTATCCAAGAGAAAAAGTGCCACCAAATCTTTTTCTGAGATATCTGAAAACAAATGAAAAGATTATCCTTGTTCTTTGTCACCTCTCAACTTGTGTAGAGAATATTAGACAAGAAAATATCAAAGGATTTTCTTCCCCTGAGTACTTCAGTTAGAATCAGCTTGGATTGTTTATCCTAAAGTAAAGGAGGAGGCAATAGAGAGTCACTCTTGGTCTCACTGAGATTTACTGAACAGTTCCAGAAGGACATGGGATCCAATTGTAAATACAGAATAAAGAAGATGGGAAATAAATTTATTGAAATATGAATGAGGACAGATCTGAGTGCAAATTCTCCTTGCAATGCTATTCTAACTGGAAGAAGCACTGTAGTAATGTAGGACTGGAGATGGTGGGAAAAAACAGATTGACTGGACCTGGATAGTTCAAAGTTTTAAAGATTTGTATGTGATCTGGCTGGATTTGTTCCTGTGACTGTGAAAAAATATACCAAGCAGCAGGTAAAAACAGAAGCAGAAATACTGCAGATTCTGTAGTTCTGAAATAAAAACAGAAAATGCTGGACCGAACCAACAGGTTCTGCAGCATCTGTGGGGAGATAAACAGAGTTAACCTTTCAAAATGATGACCTTTTGACAGTCGGTGAAAACTTTCCTTAAACATGAAAACATTCTGTGGCTCTGTTGCAAATGTTCAGATTAGATAGCGGCTGAAATTCATTGAATAAAGAGTTTTATCCAATATCTTTGCTTGAGTTAGAGAGAGATCATTTGAATCTTGGTAAAATGTTATCACGCACAGAATGAAAAGCTAACAATAGCTTGGATGGGATAGGGAATAACAAGGAAAGAGACACAATTATACATTGTTTACACTATTAATAGCAGGATATGGAGACTTACCAGGAAATCCAACAATAGTGAGGAGAGGATAGTAAATCTGTTGTATATCCTGAAAAATTCTTTCAATCCGCAAATCTTCACGCAAGTTTTGAATTAAAATTGTCAAATCCATGATTTACTTCTGTGAGAGTTGCTGATGGTACTTGTGCGAGAGGCAACATGCTCTATCTGAGGTGATACAATGAAGGGGGCTCCTTATTTAAAGCAGAGTAAAATCCCTGAGTGGCTTCATTAGCCTTCACGGTAACTGACATTACCTACAGTCATTGAACAAACAGACTATTGAATTATTATCACCACAGCACTTTACTACAACAGAATCTGCTGTAACTTATTGCACACAGTTTTAAATTAATCGTGGGTCTGTCGGGAGTTTTGCACCCAATGTTTTTTTGTCTCACTGTCCCACACTAAGTCCATGACCCTAGAATTATAGTGAATATGTGTCTGAGCAAAACAAGGAACTATTCAACACACTGACTGTGGTTAACTCATAGTCGTATTTAATCAACATTAATTCAAATTAGCCTCATGAGTCCCTGTTGCTCGCTAGTTTTCCTTCTTTATTACTAGAGTATATACTTACAACCACTCCCAGGTAGTCAATCTGTCAGTGATGTAGGTCTGAACTGACTGACTAGGTTCCATTTGCTTCCTGTCTGCAGATCTTCAGCCCCAAACCCAAAGCTAAGCTAATATTTATCCTGTCTTTTTCACATACACATCCACACCAGTTTTGATTGCACTTTCTTGATCTTATTGGTGACTTAATGACTTTAGCACTCTGCCAGGGAGGTTTGATCAACACAGATCAATACAATTTGCAGGCACGCAATTATCTTTAGATAGAGGGGTAATGCTGGAGGACTAGAGAATTGCAAATGTTGCACCCTTGTTGAGAAAAGGGTGGAAGGACAAACTGAGCAACTACAGGCCAGTCAGTTTAACCTCAGTGGCCGGGAAGCTTTTAGACGATAATTCAGGACAAAATCAACAGTCAGTTGGACAAATGTGGATTAATTGAGGGAAGCCAACATAGATTTGTTAAAGTCCAATCAGGATTAACTAACTTGTGTGAGTTTTTTGATGAGGTAACAGAAAGGGTTGATGAGGGCAATGCAGTTTATCTGGTGTACATGAACTTCCAAAAGGCATCTGATAAAGTGCCACATGACAGGCTTGTCAGCAAAGGTCGAGCTCAGGGAATTAAGGGCCAGTAGCAGCTTGGATGCAGATTAAGATGAGTGACAGGATACACAGTGTAATGATGATTGGTTGTTTTTCAGATGACAGGAAGGTATATAGTGGGGTATCCCAGGGGTCAGTACTAGGACCCCTGTTTATTCTGATATATATTAATGACTTAGACTTGGGTGTGCAGGGCACAATTTCAAAATTTGTCAATGATACAAAACTTTAAAGTATTGTGAACTGAGAGATGGATAACGATAAACTTCAAGAAGACATAGATAGTGGTGGAATAGGTGGACAAGTGGTAGACGAAATTTAATGCAGAGAAGTATGAAGTGATTCATTTTGGTAGGAACAATGAAGAGAGGCAATATAAATTAAAAGGTACAATTCTAAAGGGGGTGCAGGAGCAGAGGGACCGAGGAGTACTTGTGCAGAAATCATTGAATGTTGCAGGGCAGGTTGAGAAAGCATACAGTATTATGGGATGTATAAATAGATGCATAGACTACAAGAGTAATGAAGATATGATAAATCTGTCTCAAAACTGGTTCAACCACGACTGGAGTAACGTGTCCACTTCTGGAACCATACTTTTGGAAGGATGTTAAGACATTAGAAAGGGTGCAGAAAAGATTTATGAGAATAGTTCTAGAGATGAAAGATTTCAGTTTCATTGATAGGTTCGAGAATATAGCCCTGTTCTACTTGGAGAGAAGATTAAGGGAAGATTTGGGGGAAGTGTTCGAAATCATGAGGGTTTTGGACAGGGTAGATCGGGAGAAGCAGTTCCCATTGGCTGAAGGATCCAGAACTAGAGGATAATGATCGAATGCGATTGTCAAAAGAGTCAGAATCGACATGTGGAGAAGCTTCATTACCCAGTGAGTGGTTAGGATCGGGAATGCTGTGTCTGATAGTTTGGTGGAGGCAGATTCAATCGAGGCCTTCAAATGAGAATTGGACAATTATCTGAAGAGAAAACCATTGCAGGGCGACAGGGAAAAGGCTGGGGACTTGCATCAGTGAGTTGCTGTTGCAGAGAGCCAGCACAGAAACACCTCACTGAATGGCCTCCTTCTGTGCTGCAGACATTTCAATGTCCAAAACCATGACAGTGTCACCCACTTCCTATTCAAATGGTTTAACCTTGTTTATCAAAATTATTTTCCATCTGATTTATTACTTTTCAATCAGTTGGGTCACATGCTAATTTATCACTTGGACCACATGCTGATTAGTGACTCAGACATGGTCAATCATGTTAGTCAACCATGGGTCTCCACCTGCTCCCTGCCTGTGATCATCATTACATTTGCAGCATGATTGAGGATGGTGATGAGATACATTCATACCCATTGCTTCCAGTTAGAAAAAGAACAAAGAACAGTCCAGCACCAGAACAGGCCATTCGGCCCTCCAAGCCTGCGCCGATCTTGATGCCTGTACTTCCGGAGCCCGTATCCCTCTATTCCCATCCTATTCATGTATTTGTCAAGATGTCTTTTAAATGTCGCTATCATACCTGCTTCCACCACCTCCCCCGGCAGCAAGTTCCAGGCACTCACCACCCTCTGTATAAAAACCTTGCCTCGCACATCCCCTCTAAACATTGCCCCTCGCACCTTAAACCTATGTCCCCTAGTAACTGACTCTTCCACCCTGGGAAAAAGCTTCTGACTATCCACTCTGTCCATGCTGCTCATAACTTTGTAAACCTCTATCATGTCGACCCTCCACCTCCGTTGTTCCAGTGAAAACAATCCGAGTTTATCCAACCTCTCCTCATAGCTAATACCCTCCAGAGCAGGCAACATCCTGATAAACCTCTTCTGCACCCTTTCCAAAGCCTCCATGTCCTTCTGGTAGTGTGGCGACCAGAATTGCACGCAATATTCTAAGTGTGGCCTCACTAAGGTTCTGTCCAGCTGCAGCATGACTTTCAAAAAAAAATGTGAGTCCTTATCACTATGTACTTGTATTTGCAATCCCACTTTCTTGTTCTAATGTACCCTGTTAAACATTGCAGCACTTGTGCATCAATTATAAAAAAAATCAGAATCAGGTGCATATTGAGATATCACACTTCACGATTCTAGTAGGAGAACACAGGTCTTTCCTGAGCTTACATTACACAATCCAATATGAATACCTGGACATTTCACACTCCACAATCCAGTATGAGGACAGAATCCAGTTAGTCACTCAAAAATCACAGGGACTCTCCCTTTGATCTCGACATTCTGTGGCTACTATCACCACATTATAGAAGAGAGATACATGATATTAGAATAAAGGCAAAGGTGACAGAAAAATACACTTAATTCAATTCAATTTCTTCCAGTCATTCTGCTAACATATTATGAGGCCTACTTAAGCTGCATGGTTATAATGACCACAAGCCATTAAGGAAAATATTATTATAAACACAAATGAGTCAACTATCATCTTCCAGAACATAAAGATAGGTACAAGTGTATTTTACATATTTCATCAGCTTCACATCCGTACCTGAGACTCATTTGCATAATGCAACTATTCTGACCAGGTGAGTAAGGTGTCTAGGGGTCTTTTACTGTCTTCACCTGGTTTTATTGTAACAGGGTTTTAATTTTTAAACAAACAGTTTTTTTTTAGCGACCCCTTTGGTGAATTCCTGTTCACCGCTTTCCAATTATAAGACAAAGAAACCAATTCACACAGGTTTTCTGAGGTTTAAAGAAGATGACATTTTATTAAAACTTAAACTCTAATATGGTTAACACCTACAGATATATGATGCACCCACGCTAGCATGCAGACACGACAGACACATGCAGACAGGGACAGAAAAGAAGAGAGGAAAAAATAAAGTGGAATAGTTTGAGGCAATATCTTGTTACTGTACTTCGAGCTCACGATATAGTCCTTTTGGAGGTAATTCTTGCTTTTTGTTGGGGCCCAGTATTCTTCTTAAACCTTGTTCCCTGTAGGAGACTTTTCTCTCTTGGGGTTCATGTGTCTTCACTGTTTTTTCAGTTCCATGAGAAAGAGATGGGAGCAGGCAGGAGGCAGGAGAGGCTGTGGTGAGCCAGTCAGGAGAGACCTTCTTCAGTCCATGAGCACATGGCTTTCTGCCTTCAAATTCTCTGGCAAGTTCAAATTAAAAAAGAACAGTTAGTGATGTGACTAAACTGGTCTGACCATGTCTGTTTGAGTATTCAGCCATCTTAGCAGTTAGCCTGGAAGGTTCTCTCCCCCACCCTCAACATCTGGTCATCAGAACTTCATTGTGAATTTAATGTCTTTTGAAGTCCTGCTGTTCATATGCTAATGTCTCTCTCTCCAGCCAAAATATCTAATTTATTTAAGGCAGGTTCTTTCTTCACCAACAACAGATTTTAAAATCCATGTTCATGTGGCAGAAATAATATTCCTCCTTCTTGGCAGGTGGGGCCCACATGACACCTCCACACCCAGGGGAATGAAATGCGATTAGAAAGTACATTTCATTAAAAAGGTTGAGAGGAAATATAAGATACAGGAACGAAGAAATCATGCATTTCTCTCATTCATTTCAATTCATTCATGAATCCTAAAGCTTATTAAAATTGCCTTTTCTGGGTGCCAGTGCTGCTTTGATTTTTCCTTTTTTTGACATCACAGTCACCATGTGGTTCTTTGGGGGAAGCTTTTATTTTTTAGTTTGCCCATCGTCATGACTGCCTGGAGTTTTGTTCCTTTTGAGGTCATTTTTTTTTCAGGAGAGTTAGTAGTGGGCGGGTCTAACCTGAACACTGAGTCATGCAAAGACTTTTGACTTCAAAGGAATGGGTGGTTCCCTTTTCCTCTGACAGTAGGAGAGGATTCTTTGTGGATCTCCCCTTTGTTCACTGGGACATTCCTACCTGCAGGTATGTGTACAGATTTGACTGCATGTTCCTGTGGCACTTCGACTAGGTTTCAGTGCCCCCCTAGAGGTTTCTCCTTGTCTCTGCAGATTCCTGCAAAGTCTGTTAGTATCTCTGGCGGGGTGTTTCAAGAGTCTGCATTTACATCGAAGGATGTGGAGTCTAACTTTTCAAATGTTTTGGGTTTGGCTGACCAGACAGTAGGGGTTTTCATCTGGGATTCCTCCCGGACTTCCTTTAACCTTCCCTATTGGTCACTTTTTGTCCTTCTCTTTCTAAACTTTTGTCAGCCTTTTGCCTTCCTGTCCCCTTACAGTTCACCAGCTCATTGCTGGACGGTCCTCCTTACACCATTACAGGACTTAGGGGTGCAGGTTTCATGACAGGTTGGGGTTTCCCCTCAATGTGCAACATGTGGCAACTCCTGCAGTAGTGCACCACATCTTAGTGGAGTTTTGGCCAGTCAGGCTGCTGTCTTATACGGGCTTTGGTCTTTTGTATATCGGCATGGACAGCCACTGTAGTCTCATGGGCCCTTAATATTTCTCCCCGGTTACTCTACAGCACCAGTAACTGGTGAACTACTGTCCACTCCTTGCTCTCAGGTGTACGAGGAGAACTACATTTCCTCATCAGTACTTCATTCTTTAAATAGTAGCAATCGGGGACTCCCTCTACTTCACTTCCAGATTGGGCAGCCTGTGTTAACTCTTTCAATATCGGGTCAGCTTGTTGTGCCTCAGCTCGGGAAAATTTGGCTAATTCATTCCCTGGATCTTCTAACTTTCCAAAGAATGTCTCAGACAGGCAGATCTCATGGTCACCTGCCTGCAGTGCAAATTCAGTGTCCTCTGGGGGAGCTGGTTTGATCATGGCCTGATCCATTGCACATTCAGGGAAACTGCAGGGGACTGTGTCCTGCCACTGCCTTGTCTCGCTGACCCCAGGGTCTTTCGTCCACTACTGGGACGGGGTGGGTACCACCTTCACCCCTGCTAGCTCATTACCTAGGAGCAGGTCAACCCTGTCCTCAGGCAAACTATGGGCGATGCCTACGGTCACCAATCCCAAAACTAAGTCACACTCCAGGTGCACCCTGTGTACAAGTACGGGCAGACACTGCTCTCCAATACCATTCACCACCATTCTGGTGTTCACTGCACCCTCTGGGGGAAAGGTCAGGCCTTTTGCCAGTAGAAGGGGTCTGGTGGTCCCTCTGTCTCTCAGAATTACCATGGACTTGCTTGCCCCACTCGAGGGGTATGGGTTACTTTCCCTTCAAACACAATATCCTAATAGCCTTCAGGAATCCTATTAACTTTTCCTGCCCTCGCCGTAGTAAACTAAGGACTGATCGGAAGAAAGTTTTTACCTTAGCGCAGGGGGCACAGATTGGGGCAGGAAGTTTAGAAGGGATTTGAGGAAAAGATTTCCAACCAGAGGGTGTTTGTAATATGGAACACATTGCCTGAAGAGGTGGTAGAGGCAGGAACCCTCACAACATTTAACAAATATTTAGACGAGCACTTGAAACGGCAGAGCAGAGAAGGCTACGGGGCAAGTGCTGGAAATTTGGATTAGAATAGATAGGTGCGTGATGGCCGGCACGGATACGATGGGCTGAAGGGCCTGTTTCTGTGCTGTATAATTCTATGACTATACATTAGTTAGGCCACACTTGGAATATTGCGTACAATTCTGGTCGCCACACTACCAGAAGGATGTGGAGGCTTTGGAGAGGGTACAGAAGAGGTTTACCAGGATGTTGCCTGGTCTGGAGGGTATTCGCTATGAGGAGAGGTTGGATAAACTCGGATTGTTTTCACTGGAACGACGGAGGTGGAAGGGCGACATGATAGATGTTTTCAAAGTTATGAGCGGCATGGACAGAGTGGATAGTCAGAAGCTTTTTCCCAGACTGAAAGAGTCAGTTATGATGGGAGATAGGTTTAAGGTGTGAGGGGCAAAGTTTAGAAGGGATGTGTGAGGCAAGTTTTTTACACAGAGGGTGGTGAGTGCCTGGAACCTGCTGCCGGGAGAGGTGGTGGAAGCAGGTACGATAGCAACGTTTAAGGCATCTTGACAAATACATGAATAGGATGGGAATAGAGGAATATGGTCCCCGGAAGTGCAGAACGTTTTAGTTTCGACAGGCATCATGATTTAGGAGAGCAAAGAGGGGATATGAGAAAGCTCAGGCTGGTAAAAGTAGGGAAAATCCCAATATATTCTCCAAGTTTATCAATGGGAAGAGGATAACCAGGGAAAGAGTAGGACCCATTCGGGACCAAGGGGGAAATCTGTGGGTGGAGTCAGAGGACATTAGTAGGGTGTTGAACGAATAATTTCACATCTGTCTTCACCCAAGAGAATGAGGATGTAGATATGGAACTCAGAGAGAGTGACTGTGAGGTTCTTGAGCAAATTTTCATAGGGAGTGACAAGGTATTGGACATTTTGGCAGGCTTAAAAGTGGACAAATCTCCAGGTCCAGACGATTTGCATCCCAGGATGCTGTGGGAGACGAGGGTGGAGATTGCAGGGGCTCTGACCCAAATTTTTAATTCCTCTCGGGCCACGGGGGAGGTGCCAGAGGACTATAGAACAGCTAATGTGGTCCCACTATTTAAGAAAGATTGTAGAGATAAGCCAGGGAACTACAGACCAGTGAGTCTCACATCAGTGGCAGGGAAACTATTGGAGAAAATTTTGAAGGAGAGAACATATCTCCACTTGGAGAGGCAAAATTTGATTAGGAATAGTCAGCATGGCTTTGACAGAGGGACGTCATGCCTAACAAATTTGATTGAATTTTTTGAGCATGTGACCAGGTGTGTAGATGAGGGTAGTGCAGTTGATGTAGTTTACATGGATTTCAGCAAAGCCTTTGACAAGATCCCACATGGGATCAAGAAAGCAAATGCACATGGGATACAGGGTAACTTGATAAGGTGGATTCAAAATTGGCTTAGCTGTAGGAGACAGAGAGTGATGACAGACGGCTGTTTTAGTGACTGGAAGCCAGTGTCCAGTGGCGTACCACAGGGATCTGTGCTGGGTCCCCAATTGTTTGTCATTTATATAAACGACATAGATGACTATGTGGGGGGTAGGATCAGTAAGTTCGCAGATGACGCAAAGGTTGACCGAGTGGTTAACAGTGAGGTTGAGTGTCTTAGGTTACAGAAAGATATAGACGGGATGGTCAAATGGGCAGAAAAGTGGCAGATGGAATTTTTAACGCTGAAAAGTGTGAGGTGATACACTTTGGAAGGAGTAATGTGATGCGTATGTATTCAATGAATGGCCTGACACTGGGAAATTCCGAGGAACAAAAGGGACCTTGGCGTGTTTGTCCATAGATCTCTGAAGGCAGAAGGGCAGGTTAATAGGGTGGTGAAAAAGGCATATGGGACACTTGCCTTTATCAATCGAGGCATAGATTACAAAAGCAGGGAGGTCATGTTGGAGTTGTACAGAACTTTGGTAAGGCCACAGCTGGAGTACTGTGTGCAATTCTTGTCACCACATTATAAGAAGGATGTGATTGCACTGGAGGGGGTGCAGAGGTGATTCACCAGGATGGTGCCTGGGATGGAACATTTAAGCTATGAAGAGAGGTTGGATAGGCTTGGGTTGTTTTCACTGGAGCAGAGAAGACTGAGGGGTGACCTGATCGAGGTGTACAAGATTATGAGGGGCATGGACAGGGCGGATAGGGGGCAGCTGTTCCCCTTAGTTGAAGGGTCAGTTACGAGGGGTCACAAGTTTAAGGTAAGGGGCAGGAGGTTTAAGGGGGATTTGAGGAAGAACTTTAGTACCCAGAGAGTGGTGACGGTCTGGAACGCACTGCCTGGGAGGGTGGTCGAGGCAGGTTGCCCATAGACTAACTGATAGGGATTATAGTCTCCCAGGAGGGCAGATGATGATCCATAACTTTTTTGTATATTCAGACATGGGATGTGGGTGTCACTGGCTCGGCCAGCATTTACTACCCATCTCTAATTGCCCTTGAGAAGATGGTGGTGAGCTGACTTCTTAAACTGTTGCAGTTCACAGGATGTAGCTGCACCCACAGTGCTGTTCGGAAGGGAGTTCCAGGATTTTAACCCAGCGACAGTGAAGGAACAGTGATACAGTTCCAAGTCAGGATAGTGTGTGACTTGGAGGGGAACTTGTAGGGGGTGGCGATCCCAGCTTCTGCTGCCCTTCTCCTTCTAGATGGTAGAGATCACGTGTTTGGAAGCTGCTGTTTAAGGATCCTTGGTGCATTGCTGAAGTGCATCTTGTAAATGGTACACACTGTGTGTCAGTGGTGGAGAGAGTGAAAGTTGTGGATGGGGTGCCAAACAAGCGGGCTGCTTTGTCCTGGATGGTGTCGAGCTTCTTGAGTGTTGTTGGAGCTGCACCCATCCAGGCAAGTGGAGAGTATTCCATCACACTCCTGATTGTGCCATGTAGATGGTCGACAGGCTTTGGCAAGTCAGGAGGTGAGTTACTCGCCAGGAGTCCTCGCCTCACACCCCTAAGGTTAATTGAACTTCGGAGTTTGTCGATGGTCAGGGAAAGGAGGATGTGACTCTGAGTCAGACAGGGATGGAGATCCAGCATTTAATGATGGAGGAGCCTTGGCCCTTGACTTTCACCAACAGGAATGAGGTACTTACCACCTGTTTGGATGAGAACAAGGACTGCAGGGTAGATGGGCAAACTGACCACACCACAGTGCAGGGAGCCATTCAAGTGGGGCAGTGAAACAGAATGTGGCAATGAGAGAGGACAGTAGTCAGGGGTAATTGCTCTTTGATTGCATTGTTGATGACAACCTCCATCACTTTGCTGAAGATTAAAACAGATGAATTAGGTGGTATTTGAACAGACTGGATTTGTCCTACTTTTTGTGGATAGGACAGAGCTGGGAAATTTACTATGTTCTGTGCACTGTCATCATTGAAGAGGAGTTTCCTCCTCCTATTAGTCGTTTAATTCTTCAAAACACTTCCATGAATGGGTATGTCAGGATCACAGAGCTTCGATCTGATCCATTGGTTTTTGTATCAATTCGCTTTGTCTATAGCAGGGTTGTCCAACATACAGCCCATAGACTAGCATCCGGCCTGCTAAAGGTTTCCATCTGGCCGTGGGTGTAAACTGTACCCAGGGTCATTCCTCATCTTCACCAGGGCTCCGTAACTGGAGATGAGAAATTTCCCATTGTCAGACCAGCTTTTCAAAAAAGATCACAAGTCAGTTTCACAGCTGACAGCTGCTGTATCTGGAACAGCGGCTTCTGAAATTTGGACAGATTTGGGGATTTCCAGCTGGAAAATGCTGAAACAGTCCGAAGTTCAGAAACCACTGTTCCCGATGTTAGTAACTGTCAGCTGTGAAACTGACTTGTGAACTTAAAAAAAACTGACCAACCATCAGCTGAGTGTTCCTGCTCCTTACAACTGTCAGAGAGAGAGAGAAGGGGGGGACATAGAGACAGAGAGAGAGAGAGAGAACAGGGGACAGAGACAGAGAAAGAGAAAGAGAAAGAGAAAGAAGCACACAGAGAGGGGGACAGAGAGAGAAAGAGAGTGAGAGAGAGGGGGACAGAGAGGGGGGACAGAGAAAGAGGGAGAAAGGGGATAGTGAGAGAGGGCAACAGAGAGAGGGAGAGGCAGGATGGACAGAGAGAAAAAAGAGCAAGGGGGACAGAGAGAGATAAAAAGGGGGACAGAGAGTGAGACAAAGGGGGCACATAGAGAGAGAGAAAGGGGACAGAGATGGAAGAGAGAACATAGAGAGAGAAAGGTGGCAGTGGGACAGAGGGGGGAAAGAGAGAGACAACAAGAGCAGAATGAAAACGGGGACAGACAGAAAGTGGGCAGAGAGAGAAAGCGGGATGGGATGGTGACACAGAGAGCGAGGACAACATGTAGGGGGAACAACACGGGGGTGGGGGGCATGGGAGAGGGAGACAGAAAGAATGAAGAGATTCATTCACATCACTCCTCACAGGATGACATCTATCCAGAATACTCCTGCATCAATTGTGCAGGCAAACATTGATTACTTGTGCAAGAACAAAAATACCAGGTATCTCACAAAATCAGTGTCCAGAAGAGTGACGAGAAAGTAAGTCAATAAATTAAACTTCTCATTTAAAGATTCTTCACAAAAATGCACATTTCTTGTTTTGATTAATAGTAAGATAAATGTTTAATGCCATTATCCTTTCGAAATTGTCTCAACAGCCCCCACATGCAAGACAAAAATTGTAATGTGGACACCCCATGTGATAAGGTTGGACAACTCTGGTCTACAACATGTTGCTTCCATTGTTTACCATGTGTTGTCACTTCACAAGTTTGGTGCTTCACTTTCCGTATGCTTCGTGTTGCTTCTGGCATGATCTCCTGCACGACTCATTGAAATGGTATTGATCAACTGGCTTGATCATAATGCTAAAGTTTGTTTGAAAGTGAATATTCATTGAAGCTTTCGAGGATGAATGGCAGGCAGAGTGAAGGAAATTCTTAAGAAAGAAATTACAGAACATGGAGACTTGGTGGTCGAAGTTATCACCACGAATGCTCGGGCAAAGGGATGGAAAATTAACATGGATACTGGAGCAGATGAGAGTGCTGAGTGGAGGGTAGGTTTTAATAGGGCTGGATAATGTTACTGATATAGAAATATATTATCATAGAGAAGCATCTAAACACAGGACCAGAACTTTAAATTCCAGGTTTTGGAGGCCGAGGACCTAATGAAGTTCAACAAGAATATACTTGTCTGATCAGAGGAACTTGGATGGGATAGGATGTGAGTAGCAGAGTTTTAGTGGAGCTGAGGTTTGTTAATCTTGTAAATGGGATCTCTGTGTTCTGATAATATCTCCAAAGGGCAGCACGGAGATGGGAAAGAACAGCTGGAGGGCTAGAGTAATAAAGTGAAGTTACTATTGGACAGCAGGTAAGAGCAGAACCACACGAGGACAGTACCAGTTATCTGATGAACAGATCAGAGACATTGAAGGAGAATTGCGTGGTCAACCTTATCAAATATTACAGAGAGACTGAGGAGGTATTGTGGAGGGATTGTGCATCACATTAACAGACACAGAAGGTGTGATGTTTCACTTTGTTTGGGACAGTTTGAGTATTGTGGCAGGATTGGAAACCAGATTGAAGAGATACAGATATGATATTATCAGAGGGAGGTGCAGGGATTTGGGAGGCAACAAATGTTGAAGGAATTTGGGGAGGAAGGGAAGTGCGAGATTGGATTGTATATTTTCTAAGAACAGAGGGCTTGGTCTTGACTTTTGAGGAAGGGGTGGCAATAGTCATAGAGTCACAGATTTATACAGCAAAGAAACAGTCCCTTCAGCCCATCATGTTCTTGCTGGCCATCAAGCACCTATCGATTCTCAGCCCATATGCAAGCACTTGGCCCTAGTCTTCTATGCTATGGTGTTTCAAGTGCTCATCTAAATACTTCTTAAATGTTGTGAGGGTTCCTGCCTCTACCACCCCTTCAGGCAGTGTGTTCCAGATTCCAACCACCCTCTGGGTGAATATTTTTTCCTCCAATCCCCTCTAAACCTCCTGCCCCTGACCTTCAATCTATGATCCCTGGTTAATGACACCTCCGCTAAGGGAAAAAGGTTCTTCCTATCTAATCTATCAATGCCCCTCATAATCAGGTCCACCTCAGCCTTCTCTGCTTTAAGGAAAACAACCCCAGCCTATCCAGTCTCTCTTCATAACTAAAATGCTCCAGCCCAGACAACATCCTGGTGAATTTCCTCTGCACCCTCTCCAGTGCAATCACATCTTTCCTATCGTGTGGTGCCCAGAACTGTACACAGTACTCCAGCTGTGACCTAACTAGCATTTTACACAACTCCACCATAACCTCCCTGCTCTTATATTCTATGCCTCGGCTAATAAAGGCAAGTATCCCATATGCCTTCCTAAGCACCTTATCTACCTGTGCTGCTGTCTTCAGTGATCTATGGACAAGTACACCAAAGTCCCTCTGACCCTCTGTTCTTCCTAAAGTCCTACCATCCATTGTATATTCCCTTGCCTTGTTAGTCCTCCCAAAAATGCATCACCTCACACTTCTCAGTAATAAATTTCATTTGCCACTGCTCCACCCATCTTACCAGCCCATCTATATCATCCTGTAATCTAAGGCTTTCCTCCTCACTATTTACAACACCACCAATTTTCATGTCATCTTCGAACTTACTGTCCAAACCTCCTATATTCACATCCAAACCATTAATGCAAACTACAAACAGCAAGGGTCCCAGCACCGATCCTTGTGGTACACCACTGGTCACAGGCTTCTAATCGCAAAAACAACCCTCGACCATCACCCTCTGCCTCCTGCCACGAAGCCAATTTTGGATCCAATTTACCAAATTGCCCTGGATCCCATGGGCTCTTACCTTCTTGATCAATCTCCCATAAGTGATCTTATCAAAAGCCTTACTGAAGCCCATGTAGACTACATCAATTACTTTCCCCTCGTCTACACATCGAGTCACCTCCTCGAAAAATTCAATCATGTTCGTTAGACATGATCTCCCCCTGACAAATCCATGTTGACTATCCTTGATTAATCCCTGCCTTTCCAAGTGGAGATTAATCCTGTCCCTCAGAATTTTTTCCAATAGCTTCCCAACCACTGATGTTAGACTCACTGGCTTGTAATTATCTGATTTATCCCTACTACCCTTCTGGAATAATGGTACCACATTCCTTGTCCTCCAGTCCTCTGGTAACTCTGTTGTAGACAGAGATGATTTGAAAATTTGTGTCAGAGCCCCTGCAATCTCCTCTCATGCCTCATGTAGCAGCCTGGGAAACATCTCATCTGGGCCTGGGGATTTATCCACTTTTAAGCCCGATAAAACCATTAATACCTCCTCCCTTTCAATTCTAATCTGTTCAAGTATATCACAATCCCCTTCTCTGATCTCTACACCTGCACTGTCCTTATCCATCATGAACACAAATGAAAATTAATCATTTAAAACCTCACCTACATGCTCCAGCTCCACACACAGATTGCGACTCTGGTCCCTAATGGGCCCTACTCTTTCCCTGGCTATCTTCTTGCCCTTAAAATACATAAAAAACACCTTGGGATTTTCCTTTATCTTGCGCACCAGTGTTGTTTCATGCCCCCTCTTCGCTCTCATAGAGTCGTACAGCACAGAAACAGGCCCGTCGGCCCACCGCGTCCATGGAGGCCATAATACCTATATATATTAATCCCACCTGCTTGCATTAATTCCATATCTCTCTATGCTTTGCTCATTCAATTACCTGTCCAGATGCCTCTTAAATGTCGCTACTGTTCCTGCCTCCACCACCTCCTCAGGCAGCTCATTCTAGATACCCACTATTCCTTGTGTGAAAATTTTACCCCTTTGATCCCCTTTAAACCTCCTCCCTCTCAACTTAAATCTATGCCCTCTAGTTTTAGTCACCTCTACCATGGGAAACAGACTCTGGCTATCTACCCTATCTATGCCCCTCATAATTTTATATACCCCTATCATGTCCCCTCTCAGCCTCCTTTGCTCCAAGGAAAACAGACCCAGCCTATCCAATCTCTCTTAATAACTCAAGCCCTCCAAACAATGCAGCATCCCTGTGAATCTTTTCTGCACCCTCTCTAGCTTAATCACATCTTTCCTGTAGTGCAACGACCATAACTGCACACAGTACTCCAAATGCGGCCCAAACAACGTTATGTACAACTGTAACATGACGTCCCAACTCTTGTACTCAATGCCTCGGCCGATGAAGGCAACCATGCCATATGCCTTCTTCACCACCCTGTCTACCTGTGTTGCCACTTTCAGGGAACTATGTACTTGCACCCAAGGTCTCTCTGCTCAAGATCACTCCCAGGGCCCTGCCATTCACTGTTTCTGTCCTGCCTTGGTTTAACCTCCCAAAATGCATCACTTCGCACTTGTCTGAACAAAGAACAAAGAACAAAGAACAGTACAGCACAGGAACAGGCCATTCGGCCCTCCAAGCCTGCGCCGATTTTGATGCCTGCCTAAACTAAAACCTTCTGCACTTCCGGGGTCCATATCCCTCTATTCCCATCCTATTCATGGATTTGTCAAGATGCCTCTTAAACGTCTCTGCGGTACCTGCTTCCACCACCTCCCCCGGCAACAAGTTCCAGGCACTCACCACCCTCTGTGTAAAGAACTTGCCTCGCACATCCCCTCTAAACTTTGCCCCTCTCACCTTAAACCTATGTCCCCTAGTACCTGACTCTTCCACCCTGGGAAAAAGCTTCTGACTATCCACTCTGTCCATGCCACTTATAATTTTGGAAACCTCTATCATTTCGCCCCTCCACCTCCGTCGTTCCAGTGAAAACAATCCGAGTTTATCCAACCTCTCCTCATAGCTAATGCACTCCAGACCAGGCAACATCCTGGTAAACCTCTTCTGTACCCTCTCCAAAGCCTCCACGTCCTTCTGGTAGTGTGGCGACCAGAATTGCATGCAATATTCTAAGTGTGGCCTAAGTAAAGTTCTGTACAGCTGGAGCATGACTTGCCTATTTTTATACTCGAGGCCCCGACTGATGAAGGCAAGCATGCCGTATGCCTTCTTAACTAACTTATCCACCTCCGTTGCCACTTCCAGTGACCTGTGGACCTGTACGCCCAGATCTCTCTGCCTGTCAATACTCCTAAGGGTTCTGCCATTTACTGTATACTTCCCACCTGCATTAGATCTTCCAAAATGCATTACCTCACATTTGTCCGGATTAAACTCTATCTGCCATTTCACCGCCCAAGTCTCCAACCGATCTATATCCTGCTGTAGCCTCTGACAATCCTCATCACTATCCGCAACTCCACCAACCTTTGTGTCATCCACAAACTTACTGCGTTAAATTCCATTTGCCAGTCCCTTGCCCACTTTCCCAGTTGATCTACATCCTGTTGTAACCTTAGACAACCTTCTTTACTGTCCACTATCCCACCAATTTTGGCGTCATCTGCAAACTTACTAATCATGCCCCTTACATTCACATCCAAGTCATTAATATATATGACAAACAACAGAGGGCCCAGCACCAATGCCTGTGGCACACCACTGGTCACCGGCCTCCAATCTGAAAAACAACCCTCCACTACCACCCTCTGCCTCCAATCACCAAGCCAATTTTGTATCCAAGTTGCTAGCTCACCTAGGATCCCATGTGTTTGAATATTTTGGACCAGCCTACCATGCTGGACCTTGTCAAAGGCCTTGCTAAAGTCCATGTAGACATCGACCACCACCCTGCCCTCGTCAGTCCTCTTGGTCACCTCCTCGAAAAACTTAATCAAATTCGTGAGACATGATTTCCCACGCACAAAGCCATGCTGACTATCCCTAATCAGACCATGCCTTTCCAGATGCATATAAATCCTGTTTCTCAGAATGCCTTCCAATAACTTTCCCACCAGTGATGTAAGGCTCACCGGCCTGTAGTTCCCTGGCTTATCCCTGCTGCCATTCTTCAATAAAGGCACAACATTAGCTATCCTCCAGTCTTCCGGTACCTCACCCGTGGCTAACGATGGTACAAAAAATCTCTGCCAGGACCCCAGCAATCTCCTCCCTTGCTTCCCATATCATCCTAGGATACACCTGGTCAGGCCCTGGGGATTTATACACCTTAATGCACTTCGAAACCTCCTCCTTTGTAATGTTGATATGCCCCAGGATATCGCTGTTCCCTCCCTTGAACTCCCTAGATTCCATGACCTTCTCCACGGTAAATACGGACGAGAAATATTCATTTAAGACCTCGCCAATTTCCCGTGGCTCCAAACATAGATTGCCAAACTGATCCTTAAGGAGACCTACTCTCTCCCTAGCTATCCTTTTACTCTTAATATACTTATAGAATCTTTTAGGATTCTCCTTTATCTTATCTGCCAGGGAAATCTCATGGCCACTTTTCGCCCTCCTAATTTCCTTCTTAAGTGTACACCTACATCCCCTATACACCTCGAGGGACTCGTTCGATCCCAGCTGCCTATACCTGACATATGCCTCCTTCTTTGTCCTGACCATACCCTCAATATCCCTCGTCAACCAATGTTCCCTAAACTTGCCAGCCTTGCCCTTCCATCTAACAGGAACATGCCTGCCCTGAACTCTTCCTATCTCACTTTTCAAAGCCTCCCACTTGCCAGACGCCCCTTTACCTGTCAACAGCCTCTCCCATTCAACTTTTGAAAGTTCCTGTCTGGTGCCATTGAAATTAGCCTTCCCCAATTTAGGACTTCAACCTGAGGACCAGTCCGATCCTTTTTCATAACTATCTTGAAGCTAATAGAGTTATGGTCACTGGTCCCAAAGTGCTCCCCCACTGACACATCAACCACCTGCCTCATTTCCGAAGAGGAGGTCGAGTGTAGCCCCTTCTCTAGTAGAGCCATCCACATATTGCTTCAGAAAACTATCCTGGACACACTTAACAAATTCTTCCCCATCTGATCCCTTAGCACTAAGGCAGTCCCAGTCAATATTAGGGAAGTTAAAATCACCTACTATTACAACCCTATCATTCCTACACCTGTCTGTGATTTCCCTACATATATGCTCCTCCACTTCCTTCTGACTATTGGGGGGCCTATAGTATCATCCCATCAAAGTGATCACCCCTTTATTTCTAAGTTCTACCCATATGACGTCGCTGGTCATTCCCCCTGGGATATCCTCTTTAAGGACTGCCGGGAAGTCCTCCCTAATCAATAGTGCAACTCCCCCTCATCTCTTACCTCCACCTCTGTCACGCCGGAAGGATCAGTACCCTTGAACATTGAGCTGCCAGTCCTGCCCATCCCTCAACCACATTTCTGTAATAGCTATAATATCACAATCCCATGTACTGATCCATGCTCTGAGTTCATCTGCCTTACCTGTAAGGCTTCTTGCATTAAAGTAAATGCAGTTTAGCCTACCAGACCTTCCACACTCCCAGTCCTGCCTACTGGACTTGCTTGCTTTAACTTCTACATTTGCCTCAACTATCTCATCTGAGAGACTACTACTTTGGGTCCCACCCTCCTGCAAGACTAGTTTAAATCCCCCCCCCCCCCCCCCCCCCCACCGAGTAGTACTAGCAAACCTCCCCGCAAGGATATTGGTCCCCCTCCAGTTTAGATGCAATCCGTCCCTCTTGTACAGGTCACCTCTGCACCACAAGAGATCCCAATGATCCAAGTAGCTGAAGACCTCCCGCCTATACCAGCTCTTCAGCCACGCATTCATTTGCCTTATCCTCCTATTCCTACCCTCACTAGCACGAGGCACAGGGAGTAATCCTGAGATTACAACCCTAGAGGTCCTGCTTTTTAACCTTCCGCCTAACTCCCTATATTCACTTTGCAGGATCTCATCTCTCTTCCTGCCTATGTCGTTAGTACCAATATGGACCACGAGCTCTGGCTGCTCACCCTCCCCTTTCAGAATGTCCTGCAGCCGCTCTGAGACATCCTTGACCCTAGCAACAGGTAGGCAACATACCATCCTGGAGTCTTGTTTGTGGCCACAGAAACACCTATCTGCACCCCTTACGATAGAATCCACTATCACTATAGCTCTTCCAACCCTTTTCCTCCCCTGCTGTGCAGCAGAGCCCTCCGTCTTGCCACGAAATCGGCTGTCGCTGCTTTCCCCTAGGAGGTCATCCCCCCCAACAGTATCCAAAGTGGTATATCGGTTTGAGAGGAGGATGGCCACAGGGGACTCTTGCACTACCTACCTGCGCCTACTACTCTGTCTGGTGGTCACCAATCTTTTTCCTGCCTGTGCAGCCATTACCTGCGGTGTGACCACCTCACCAAACGTGCTATCTACGATGTCCTCAGCATCGCGGATGCTCCGCAATGAATCCACCCGCAGCTCCAGCTTCGTAATGCGGGTAGCCAGTAGCTGCAGCTGGATACACTTCCTGTACACATGGTCACCAGGGACACTGGAAGAGTCCCTGATTTTATATTTTTTTCCAAAATATATTTTATTCATAAAAATCTGTAAAAAATACATTACCAATTTCAAACAGCATCAGGTCAAAAATTACAAACAGTGCAAAGGTGATCAGTTTCCTTCAATACAATCCTGAGTTTCCTCACAACCCTTCCATTTCATTTGTCATGCCATATACATTTTTGCATTTTACAGCACACAAAATTTTCCCGATACAGTTCGAGGGGTTTCCCATGGATCCGCCCCTCAGTTCAGCTTGGTGGGGGGACCTTACACTGTGGTGTTTCCCCATTGAGCCTTTGCTGAGGCTGCCCCAAGCTTTAGTCCGTCCCTCAGCACGTAGTCCTGGACCTTGGAATGTGCCATTCTGCGACATTCGGTGGTGGACAACTCTTTGCGCTGGAAGACCAGCAAGTTTCGGGCAGACCAAAGGGCGTCTTTCACCGAATTGATAGTCCTCCAGCAGCAGTTGATGTTTGTCTCGGTGTGTGTCCCTGGGAACAGCCCGTAGAGCACAGACTCCTGTGTTCCAGAGCTGCTTGGGATGAACCTTGACAAAAACCATTGCATCTCTTTCCACACCTGCTTTGCAAAGACACATTCCAGGAGAAGGTGGGCAACCGTCTCTTCCCCACCACAGACACCACGGGGGCATTGTGCGGAGGAGGCGAGAGTTCGGGCGTGCAGGAAGGATCTGACGGGGAGGGCTCTTCTCACCACCAGCCAAGCTACATCTCCCTGATTTCCCACATAGCGCAGGATGAGCAGATCATGGGGTTAAATTCCCCTGTCATGACTTACCCTTAGGTTAATTAGTTACTCCTTTCATTAAAAAATACTAATTATACTGGGGGCCTTGTTCTGTCCACTTCAACCGAAAGTCCTTAAAAAAAACACTTTCGTAGTACTCACTTTATCACCAGAGATTTTTTTCCAACAAAAAAAAGTTCCCCTTTTTTTAAGATATTCCAACAGCTGCTACTCAGCAACCAATCACCTTGCAACTCTCCTCTGACGTCACCGTTTGCCTTTTCTTTCAAAACTCCGGCACGCTGGAAGGTCTCTGACTGCTCTCACACAGGTCCGCTCCGCTCCCAGAAGGTAGGAGGAGCTCTCCTAATTACTTTTTAAAGTACCTCCAACACCTTCTAACTTTCTCTACAGCCTTCACTCTTTTCAGCAATTGTGGTTTTGAAAGGGATGGGGAAGAAGTTGAGAGTAAAGACACCTGTCAAATATCAACTAATATGGGGACCAGAAACAGAAACAGTTATTGTTGGAGTAGAAACAAGCTCAAAGCTTCAGGAGGCAGCTTTCATGGATTGGACAAATTTACATCGAGATTGTGGAGAGATCGGAGAGAGATTGGTGAAAGCAGTTACTTCAGCACAGAAAGGGTTGGTTTGGTGAACACTCGAAGACTGATTTCAACAGGAGCAGGTGAACAGTTGCTCTCAACGACAGAGGCCAAGAAGCTGCTGGATTTTTCACATGTTGTTGGAGGTAAGGAAGGAGGAGGTAAGGGAGACGGGTTTATAAAGTCTGATGGTAGAGAAGAAGAGACACAGGGGATATCTTTGCATTCCAGGATGACCCTGGAGAAATGGCCAGATAGTGGATAGTGAGGCTGCTTCATGCGATCCAGCATGAACCAGATGTGGAGGAGAAACACTCAAGAATCCATCCCATGGACTATTAACAGCAAATATGAGGCCAGAACAGGACATTCTATGAGTGAATAGGACAGTAAAGGTATCAACAAAGACTAAATGTTTCTCTAACATTTTGAACTATTTTGGCCTCTTTTTGAGGAACATTCTTTTCTGTATTTACACCTTCTCTAACCATGTGAGTAAAGTTAATTGCCATGTATTAATCCAAAGGTGAATTGCAATGATTACCAGAAAATCCTTGCCTGAGCTTGTTCTAAGGGGACAGAATATGTGATTTAATGTTACTGCTCCTTTATGGGGAATTATTGATGGTGTACAGTGGCTGTAACTACACAAATCTAGCAGTTAAATTTACAATAAAACATTTCATGTGACACTGCTTAATTTACACACATTAATTTTATCTTTAATATTATGATCATTCTACATCACAATCCAAAATCTTGATAAAGATACTCAGTCTTCTCATTCTCCTTCATGTGCCCACAAGGATTTCAGGAATATAAAAGCAGTGACTTATAAACCTATAAGCCCTGCTCCAGATCAATGTTTATTATTTGTTATTGACACAATTTCCCATTCAGTGTAAACAAATATTTTATCCCATTCTTCAGCTCCTCTCTGAATTTCCTCTGTATCAGTCCATAGATACAAGTGTTTGTGCAGGAACTGAGAAGCAGCAACATAAAGCCAACTTGTTGGACAATATATTTTGGGTTACTGTAATATTTGTCGGTGTAAGAATAGTTTACCACTGGCCAGTTTATCGAATAGACAACAAATATCATCCACAATAATATGAAATTGGCAGAAATAGTGAAAAGCAATATCATGGATTTCCTTCGATTCTTCACCTCTGGATCATTCTGATTCTCAGTGATTCTCCGGAGACCACTGCGAACTCTATTTGCCATTATAATGTGTCTGATGGTCAAAGCATTGAACAACACAATTAACAGGATTGGTAATAGAGGGGTTATTATCCTGTTGATACATGCGTTGGCCCTCCACAAGGGGGAGGTGCGATAATCAGCTGTGAAAACACAATACCAAGGCACGTTGTCAATTATAAATACAGGTTCACCTGCAAAGTAAAAGGGAAAACTCTTGATACAACTCACCACAAATACAGTGGTGATAACCACAGACGCTGTTTTCTTGGTGTTATATTTTGATTGTAGCTTCTGACAGCAAATTGTTACAAAGCGATCAAAAGTGAAGGCAACAGTAAACCAGACAGAACAGTCTGTAGCTACAGAGTCTGCAACAAGGTTTAGCATACACACAGGAGTTATAAACAGGAAACTAACTGGAAAGTACATGATATTAATCCGGTGTAATATCACATGGATGATAATCACCATTAGATACGCCACTGCCATGGCCACCAGATAGTGAGTGATACATTTGGAGAGACCGCACTTTCCTCGATACAAAATCACAATCGCCACCAAGTTAACTGTAAGAAACAGAAAAGGATTAAATTAACCTTGACCTTGTTCCAAAACATTTTGAAACAAATCATTTAAAATGAAAGAGGAAAGTATGTAAATATGAGTTTTACTGTTCGGAATTTAATGAAATTGATATTTTAATGAAGTGTTTTTTCGGCTGCAGGGAAAAATGTGGAAAAGAAGATACAGGAAACATTAAAATGCAATTAAAGATATTGATCTCAGAGAGACAAATAGATGCTGAGGTTTAAAAAAAAAGTATTGCAGGTTTTTAGGAGAATTCTGGTATCCAAAACACCAGTGTGTCCAAGAGTAAATATCTGCAAATGAGCTCCACACTGCTGCGTTACAGTCTGTATAACAGGGTGACGCAATCTCACTCTGTTGGATTATAATCATGAGAACATGGAGAGTGCACTCTCGCCCTGTTGGGTTCTGGTCTGCACAACATGGAGAGTGCACTCTCACCCTGTTGGGTTCTGGTCTGTACAAAATGCAGAGTGCACTCTCACCCTGTTGGGTTTGGTCTGTACAACATGGAGAGTACACTCTTACCCTGAGAGATTATGGTCGGTACAACATGGAGAGCGCACTCTCACTCTGTTGGGTTAAGGTCTGTACAACATGGAGAGTGCACTCTCACCCTGTTGGGTTCTGGTCTGTACAACATGGAGAGTGCACTCTCCCCCTGTTGGGTTCTGGTCTGCACAACATGGAGAGTGCACTCTCGCCCTGTTGGGTTCTGGTCTGTACAAAATGCAGAGTGCACTCTCACCCTGTTGGGTTTGGTCTGTACAACATGGAGAGGACACTCTTACCCTGAGAGATTATGGTCGGTACAACATGGAGAGCGCACTCTCACTCTGTTGGGTTATGGTCTGTACAACATGGAGAGTGCACTCTCACCCTGTTGGGTTCTGGTCTGTACAACATGGAGAGTGCACTCTCACCCTGTTGGGTTCTGGTCTGCACAACATGGAGAGTGCACTCTCACCCTGTTGGGTTCTGGTCTATACAACATGGAGAGTGCACTCTCATCCTGTTGGGTTACGGCCTGTACAACATGGAGAGTGCACTCTCGCCCTGTTGGGTTCTGGTCTGTACAAAATGCAGAGTGCACTCTCACCCTGTTGGGTTTGGTCTGTACAACATGGAGAGTACACTCTTACCCTGAGAGATTATGGTCGGTACAACATGGAGAGCGCACTCTCACTCTGTTGGGTTATGGTCTGTACAACATGGAGAGTGCACTCTCACGCTGTTGGGTTCTGGTCTGTACAACATGGAGAGTGCACTCTCACCCTGTTGGGTTCTGGTCTGTACAAAATGGAGAGTGCACTCATACCTTGTTGGCTTATGGTCTGTACAACATGTAGAGTGCACTCTCACCCTGTTGGGTTATGGTCTGCACAACATGGAGAGTGCACTCTCACCCTGTTGGGTTCTGGTCTGTACAAAATGGAGAGTGCACTCACACCTTGTTGGCTTATGGTCTGTACAACATGTAGAGTGCACTCTCACCCTGTTGGGTTATGGTCTGTACAACATGGAGAGTGCACTCTAACCCTGTTGGATTATGGTCTGGACAACATGGATAGTGCAATCTCGCCCTGTTGGGTTATGTTCTGTTCAAAATGGAGAGTGCACTCTTGCTCTGTTGTGTTATGGTGTTACAACATGGAGAGTGCACACACGCCCTGTTGGGATCTGGTCTGTACAACATGGAGAGTGCACTCTCACCCTGTTGGGATCTGGTCTGTACAACATGGAGACTGCACTCTCACCCAGTTGGGTTATAGTCTGTGCAACATGGAGATTGCAGTTCCGCTTTTCTGTGTTCTAGTCTGTACAACATGGAGAGTGCACTCTCGCATTGTTGGGTTATAGTCTGTACAACACGCAGAGCGCATTCTCACGCTGTTGCGTTCTCGTCTGTACAACATGGAGAGTGCACTCTAAATCTGTTGGGTTATAGTCTGTACAACATGGAGAGTGCAGTCCCGCCCTTTTGGGTTATGGTCTGTACAACGTGGAGAGTGCACTCTCACTCTGTTGGGGTATAGTCTGTACAACATGCAGAGTGCACTCTCACCATGTTGGTTGATAGTCTGTACTACATGGAGAGTGCACTCTTACCATGTTGGGTTATAGTCTGTACTACATGGAGAGTGCACTGTCACCCTGTTGGATTATGGTCTGTACAACATGGAGAGCGTACTCTTGCTCTGTTGGGTTCTGGTCTTTACAACATGGAGAGTGCACTCTCACCCTGTTGAATTACAGTCTGTACAACATAGAGAGTGCACTCTCACCCTGTTCGCATACGGTCTGCACAACATGGAGAGGGCACACTCACCCTGTTGGGTTACAGTTTGTACAACATGGAGAGCGCACTCTCACCCTGTTGGGTTCTCGTCTGCACAACGTGGACAGTGCACTCTCACCTTGTTGGGTTATGGTCTGTACAAGATGGAGAGTGCACTCTCACCCTGTTGGGTTAAAGTCTGTGCAACACAGATAGATCACTCTCACCCTGTTGAGTTATAGTCTTCACAAGATGGAGACTGCATTCCCACCCTGTTGGGTTATGGTCTGCACAACATGAACAGTGCACTCTCACCCTGTTGGGTTCTCGTCTGTACAACATGGAGAATGCAATCTCGCCATGTTGGGTTATGGTCTGTCCGACATGGAGAGTGCCCTGTTGGGTTCTGATCTTTACAGCATGGAGAGTGCACTCTCACCCTGTTGGCTTATAGTCTGTACAACATGGAGAGTGCGCTCTCCCCCTGTTGGGTTACGGTCTGTACCACATGGAGAGTGCACTCTTATCCTTTTGGATGATGGTCTGTTCAACATGGAGAGTACACTCTCGCCCTGTTGGGTTATGGTCTGTACAACATGGAGAGTGCACTCTCACCCTGTTGGATTATGGTCTGTGCAAAATGGAGAGTGCCCTGTCGGGTTCTGGTCTGCACAAAATGGAGACTGCACTCTCACACTGTTGGGTTCTGATCTTTACAGCATGGAGAGTGCACTCTCACCCTGTTGGCTTATAGTCTGTACAACATGGAGAGTGCGCTCTCCCCCTGTTGGGTTACGGTCTGTACCACATGGAGAGTGCGCTCTCACCCTGTTGGGTTACAGTTTGTACAACATGGAGAGCGCACTCTCACCCTGTTGGGTTCTCGTCTGCACAACGTGGACAGTGCACTCTCACCTTGTTGGGTTATGGTCTGTACAAGATGGAGAGTGCACTCTCACCCTGTTGGGTTAAAGTCTGTGCAACACAGATAGATCACTCTCACCCTTTTGGGTTATAGTCTGTACAACATGGAGAATGCACTCTCTCTCTGTTGGGGTTTCGTCTGCACAACATGGAGAGTGCACTCTCACCCTGTTGGGTTATAGTCTGTAAAGCATGGAGTGTGCACTCTCGCCTTGTTGGGTTATGGTCTGCACAACATGGAGAGTGCACTCTTACCCTGTTGGATTATGAACTGCACAACATGGAGAATGCACTCTCACCCTGCTGGGTGATAGTCTGTACACAACGGAGAGTGCACTCTCACCCTGTTGGGTTATAGTCTGTGCAACACGGAGAGTGCACTCTCACCCTGTTGGATTATGGTCTGTACAACATGGAGAGGGCTCTCTCACTCTGTTGGGGTATAGTCTGTGCAACATAGACTGATCTCTCTCACCCTGTTGGGTGCTCATCTATACAACAGGCAGAGTGCACACTCGCCCTGTTGGGTTCTGGTCTGTACAACATGGAGAGGGCACTCTTATCCTTTTGGATTATGGTCTGTTCAAAATGGAGAGTGCACTCTCGCCCTGTTGGGTTATGGTATGTACATAATGGAGAGTGCAATCTCGCCCTGTTGGGTTCTGGTCTGCAGAATATGGAGATTGCACTCTCACCCTGTTGGGTTCTCGTCTGCACAACATGGAGAGTGCAGTCCCGCCCTTTTGGGTTATGGTCTGTACAACGTGGAGAGTGCACTCTCACTCTGTTGGGGTATAGTCTGTACAACATGCAGAGTGCACTCTCACCATGTTGGGTGACAGTCTGTACTACATGGAGAGTGCACTCTTACCATGTTGGGTTATAGTCTGTACTACATGGAGAGTGCACTGTCACCCTGTTGGATTATGGTCTGTACAACATGGAGAGCGCACTCTTGCTCTGTTGGGTTCTGGTCTTTACAACATGGAGAGTGCACTCTCACCCTGTTGGATTATGGTCTGTGCAACTAGGAGAGAGCACTCTCGCCCTTTTTGGTTATGGTCTGTTCAAAATGGAGCGTGCCCTGTCGGGTTCTGGTCTGTACAACATGGAAAGTGCACTCTCACCCTGTTGGGTTCTCATCAGTGTAAAATGGAGAATGCACTCTCACCCTGTTGGGTTCTCATCTGTACAACACAGAGAGTGCACTCTCACCCTGTTGGGTTATAGTTTGTACAACATGGAGAGTGCTCCCTCACCCTGTTGGGTTGTTGTCTGTACAACATGGAGAGTGCACTCTCATCCTGTTGGGTTATTGTGTGCACCACATGGAGAATGCACTCTCATCCTGTTGGGTTCTCATCTGTCCAACACGGAGAATGCATTCTCACCCTGTTGGTTTCTTGTCAGTATAAAATGGAGAGTGCACTCTCACCCTGTTGGGTTACAGTCTGTACAACATAGAGAGTCCACTCTCACCCTGTTGGGATACGGTCTGCACAACATGGAGAGTGCACGCTCACCATGTTGGGTTACAGTCTGTACAACATGGAGAATGCACTCTCACCTTGTTGGCTTTTTGTCTGTCCAACATAGAGAGTCCACTGTCACCCTGTTGCGATACGGTCTGTACAACATGGAGAGGGCACACTCACCCTGTTGGGTTATGGTCTGTACCACACAGAGAGATCACTCTCACACTGTTGGGTTATCGTCTGCACAAGATGGAGAGTGCATTCCAGCCCTCATGGGTTCTAGTCTGTACAACGTGGAGATTGCATTCTCACTCTGTTGGATTATGGTCTGTACAACATGGAGAGTGCACTCTCACCCTGTTGTGTGAAAGTCTGTACAAGATGGAGAGTGCATTCCCGCCCTGTTGGTTGTCGTCTGTACAACATGGAGAGTGCAATCTCACCATGTTGAATTACAGTTTGTACAACATAGAGAGTCCACTCTCACCCTGTTCGCATACGGTCTGCACAACATGGAGAGGGCACACTCACCCTGTTGGGTTACAGTTTGTACAACATGGAGAGCGCACTCTCACCCTGTTGGGTTCTCGTCTGTACAACGTGGACAATGCACTCTCACCTTGTTGGATTCTGGTCTGTACAACATGGAGAGTGCACTCTCACCCTGTTGGGTTAAAGTCTGTGCAACACAGATAGACCACTCTCACCTTGTTGGGTTATAGTCTTCACAAGATGGAGACTGCATGCCCGCCTTGTTCGGTTATGGTCTGCACAACATGGAGAGTGCACTCTCACCCTGTTGGGTTCTCGTCTGTACAACATGGAGAATGCAATCTCGCCCTGTTGGGTTATGGTCTGTCTGACATGGAGAGTGCCCTGTTGGGTTCTGATCTTTACAGCATGGAGAGTGCACTCTCACCCTGTTGGGTTCTGGTCTGTACAAAATGCAGAGTGCACTCTCACCCTGTTGGGTTTGGTCTGTACAACATGGAGAGGACACTCTTACCCTGAGAGATTATGGTCGGTACAACATGGAGAGCGCACTCTCACTCTGTTGGGTTATGGTCTGTACAACATGGAGAGTGCACTCTCACCCTGTTGGGTTCTGGTCTGTACAACATGGAGAGTGCACTCTCACCCTGTTGGGTTCTGGTCTGCACAACATGGAGAGTGCACTCTCACCCTGTTGGGTTCTGGTCTATACAACATGGAGAGTGCACTCTCGCCCTGTTGGGTTCTGGTCTGTACAAAATGCAGAGTGCACTCTCACCCTGTTGGGTTTGGTCTGTACAACATGGAGAGTACACTCTTACCCTGAGAGATTATGGTCGGTACAACATGGAGAGCGCACTCTCACTCTGTTGGGTTATGGTCTGTACAACATGGAGAGTGCACTCTCACGCTGTTGGGTTCTGGTCTGTACAACATGGAGAGTGCACTCTCACCCTGTTGGGTTCTGGTCTGTACAAAATGGAGAGTGCACTCACACCTTGTTGGCTTATGGTCTGTACAACATGGAGAGTGCACTCTCACCCTGTTGGGTTATGGTCTGCACAACATGGAGAGTGCACTCTCACCCTGTTGGGTTCTGGTCTGTACAACATGGAGAGTGCACTCTCACCCTGTTGGGTTCTGGTCTGTACAAAATGGAGAGTGCACTCACACCTTGTTGGCTTATGGTCTGTACAACATGGAGAGTGCACTCTCACCCTGTTGGGTTATGGTCTGCACAACATGGAGAGTGCACTCTCACCCTGTTGGGTTATGGTCTGCACAACATGGAGAGTGCACTCTCACCCTGTTGGGTTCTGGTCTGTACAACATGGAGAGTGCACTCACACCTTGTTGGCTTATGGTCTGTACAACATGGAGAGTGCACTCTAACCCTGTTGGATTATGGTCTGGACAACATGGATAGTGCAATCTCGCCCTGTTGGGTTATGTTCTGTTCAAAATGGAGAGTGCACTCTTGCTCTGTTGTGTTATGGTGTTACAACATGGAGAGTGCACACACGCCCTGTTGGGATCTGGTCTGTACAACATGGAGAGTGCATTCTCACGCTGTTGCGTTCTCGTCTGTACAACATGGAGAGTGCACTCTAAATCTGTTGGGTTATAGTCTGTACAACATGGAGAGTGCAGTCCCGCCCTTTTGGGTTATGGTCTGTACAACGTGGAGAGTGCACTCTCACTTTGTTGGGGTATAGTCTGTACAACATGCAGAGTGCACTCTCACCATGTTGGTTGATAGTCTGTACTACATGGAGAGTGCACTCTTACCATGTTGGGTTATAGTCTGTACTACATGGAGAGTGCACTGTCACCCTGTTGGATTATGGTCTGTACAACATGGAGAATGCAATCTCGCCCTGTTGGGTTATGGTCTGTCTGACATGGAGAGTGCCCTGTTGGGTTCTGATCTTTACAGCATGGAGAGTGCACTCTCACCCTGTTGGCTTATAGTCTGTACAACATGGAGAGTGCGCTCTCCCCCTGTTGGGTTACGGTCTGTACCACATGGAGAGTGCACTCTTATCCTTTTGGATGATGGTCTGTTCAACATGGAGAGTACACTCTCGCCCTGTTGGGTTATGGTCTGTACAACATGGAGAGTGCACTCTCACCCTGTTGGATTATGGTCTGTGCAAAATGGAGAGAGCCCTGTCGGGTTCTGGTCTGCACAAAATGGAGACTGCACTCTCACCCTGTTGGGTTCTCATCTGTACAACACGGAGAATGCACTCTCTCCCTGTTGGGTTATAGTTTGTACAACATGTAGAGTGCACTCTCACCCTGTTGGGTTATTGTGTGCACAACATGGAGAGTGCAATCGCATCCTGTTGGGGTCTCATCTGTCCAACACGGAGAATGTATTCTCACCCTGTTGGTTTCTCGTCAGTATAAAATGGAGAGTCCGCTCTCACCATGTTGGGTTACAGTCTGTACAAAATAGAGAGTCCACTCTCACCCTGTTGGGATACGGTCTGCACAACATGGAGAGTGCACACTCACTCTGTTGGGTTATAATCTGTCCAACATGGAGAGTGCAGTCCTGCCATGTTGGGTTATAGCCTGTACAACATGGAGAGTGCACTCTCACCCTGTTGGGTTACAGTCTGTACAACATAGAGAGTCCACTCTCACCCTGTTGGGATACGATCTGTACAACATGGAGAGTGCTGTCCCGCCCTGTTGGGTTATAGCCTCTACAACATGGAGAGTGCACTCTCATCTTTTTGTCTGTACAACATGGAGAGTGCAGTGCTGCCCTGTTGGGTTATAGCCTGTCCAACATGGAGAGGGCGCACTCACCCTGTTGTGTTAAAGTCTGTACAACACAAAGAAATCACTCTCACCCTGTTGGGTTATAGTCGGTACAAGATGGAGAGTGCATTCCTGCCTTGTTGGGTTCTCGTCTGTACAACGTGGACAGTGCACTCTCACGCTGTTGGATGAAGGTCTGTCCAGCATAGAAAGTGCACTCTTGCCTTGTTGGGTTATGGTCTGTACAACATGGAGAGTGCACTCTCACCCTGTTGGGTTAAAGTCTGTGCAACACAGATAGACCACTCTCACCTTGTTGGGTTATAGTCTTCACAAGATGGAGACTGCATGCCCGCCCTGTTGGGTTATGGTCTGCACAACATGGAGAGTGCATTCTCACCCTGTTGGGTTCTCGTCTGTACAACATGGAGAATGCAATCTCGCCCTGTTGGGTTATGGTCTGTCCAACGTGGACAGTGCACTCTCACGCTGTTGGATGAAGGTCTGTACAGCATAGAGAGTGCACTCTCACGCTGTTGGATTATGGTCTGTACAACATGGAGAGTGCACTCTCACCCTATTGGGTTAATGTCTGCACAACATAGATAGATCACTCTCACCCTGTTGGGTTATAGTCTGTACGAGATGGAGACTGCATTCCCGCCCTTTTGGGTTGTAGTCTGTACAACATGGAGAGTGCACTCTCCCTCTGTTGGGGTATAGTCTGTCCAACATGGAGAGTGCACTCTCACCCTGTTGGGTTATAGTATGTAAAGCATGGAGAGTGCACTCTCACCTTGTTGGGTTATGGTCTGTACAACATGGAGAGTGCACTCTCACGCTGTTGGATTATGGTCTGTATAACATGGAGAGTGCACTCTCACCTGATTGGGTTAATGTCTGTACAACACAGATAGATCACTCTCACCCTGTTGGGTTATCGTCTGTACTAGATGGAGACTGCATTCCCGCCCTTTTGGGTTATAGTCTGTACAACATGGAGAATGCACTCTCTCTCTGTTGGGGTTTCGTCTACACAACATGGAGAGTGCACTCTCACTCTGTTGGGTTATAGTCTGTAAAGCATAGAGTGTGCACTCTCGCCTTGTTGTGTTATGGTCTGCACAACATGGAGAGTGCACTCTTACCCTGTTGGATTATGAACTGCACAACATGGAGAATGCACTCTCATCCTGCTGGGTGATAGTCTGTACACAACGGAGAGTGCACTCTCACCCTGTTGGGTTATAGTTTGTGCAACACGGAGAGTGCACTCTCACCATGTTGGATTATGGTCTGTACAACATGGAGAGTGCTCTCTCACTCTGTTGGGGTATAGTCTGTGCAACATAGACTGATCTCTCTCACCCTGTTGGGTGCTCATCTATACAACAGGCAGAGTGCACACTCGCCCTGTTGGGTTCTGGTCTGTACAATATGGAGAGTGCACTCTTATCCTTTTGGATTATGGTCTGTTCAAAATGGAGAGTGCACTCTCGCCCTGTTGGGTTATGGTCTGCACAACATGGAGAGTGCAATCTCGCCCTGTTGGGTTCTGGTCTGCAGAACATGGAGATTGCACTCTCACCCTGTTGGGGTCTCGTCTGCACAACATGGAGAGTGCAGTCCCGCCCTTTTGGGTTATGGTCTGTACAACGTGGAGAGTGCACTCTCACTCTGTTGGGGTATAGTCTGTACAACATGTAGAGTGCACTCTCACCATGTTGGGTTATAGTCTGTACAACATGGAGAGTGCACTCTCACCCTGTTGGGTTATGGTCTGTACAACATGGAGAGTGCACTCTCATCCTGTTGGGTTATGGTCTGTACAACATGGAGAGTGCAATCTCGCCCTGTTGGGTTCTGGTCTGCACAACATGGAGAGTGCAATCTCGCCCTGTTGGGTTCTGGTCTGCAGAACATGGAGATTGCACTCTCGCCCTGTTGGGGTCTCGTCTGCACAACATGGAGAGTGCAGTCCCGCCCTTTTGGGTTATGGTCTGTACAACGTGGAGAGTGCACTCTCACTCTGTTGGGGTATAGTCTGTACAACATGTAGAGTGCACTCTCACCATGTTGGGTTATAGTCTGTACTACATGGAGAGTGCACTGTCACCCTGTTGGATTATGGTCTGTACAACATGGAGAGCGCACTCTTGCTCTGTTGGGTTCTGGTCTTTACAACATGGAGAGTGCACTCTCACCCTGTTGGATTATGGTCTGTGCAACTAGGAGAGAGCACTCTCGCCCTTTTTGGTTATGGTCTGTTCAAAATGGAGCGTGCCCTGTTGGGTTCTGGTCTGTACAACATGGAAAGTGCACTCTCACCCTGTTGGGTTCTCATCAGTGTAAAATGGAGAATGCACTCTCACCCTGTTGGGTTCTCATCTGTACAACACAGAGAGTGCACTCTCACCCTGTTGGGTTATAGTTTGTACAACATGGAGAGTGCTCCCTCACCCTGTTGGGTTGTTGTCTGTACAACATGTAGAGTGCACTCTCATCCTGTTGGGTTATTGTGTGCACCACATGGAGAATGCACTCTCATCCTGTTGGGTTCTCATCTGTCCAACACGGAGAATGCATTCTCACCCTGTTGGTTTCTTGTCAGTATAAAATGGAGAGTGCACTCTCACCCTGTTGGGTTACAGTCTGTACAACATAGAGAGTCCACTCTCACCCTGTTGGGATACGGTCTGCACAACATGGAGAGTGCACGCTCACCATGTTGGGTTACAGTCTGTACAACATGGAGAATGCACTCTCACCTTGTTGGATTATGGTCTGTTCAACATGGAGAGTGCACTCTCACCCTGTTGGGTTAATGTCTGTGCAACACAGATAGATCACTCTCACCCTGTTGGGTTATGGTCTTCACAAGATGGAGACTGCATTCCCGCCCTTTTGGGTTATGGTCTGTACAACATGGAGAGTGCACTCTCGCCTTGTTGGGATCTGGTCTGTGCAACATGGAGAGTGCACTCTCACCCTGTTGGGCTATGGACTGCACAACTTGGAGAATGCACCCTCACCCTGATGGTTGATAGTCTGTGCAACACGGAGAGTGCACTCTCACCCTGTTGGGTTGTAGTCTGTACAACACGGAGAGTGCAATCTCACCCTGTTGTATTCACGTCTGTACAACATGGAGAGTGTTCTCTCACTCTGTTGGGGTATAGTCTGTACAACATGGAGAGTGCACTCTCACCCTTTTGGGTAATTTCAGTACAACATGGAGAGTGCACTCTCGCCTTGTTGGGTTATGATCTGTACAACATGGAGAGTACACTATCACCCTGTTGGATTATGGTCTGCACAACATGGAGAGTGCATTCCCGCCCTGTTGGGTTGTAGTCTGTATAACAGGCAGAGTGCACTTTCACCCTGTTGGGTTATGGTCTGTACAACATGGAGAGTGCATTCTCCCCCTATCTGGTTACGGTCTGTGCAACATGGAGAGTGCACACTCGTCCTGTTGGGTTCTGGTCTGTGGAACATGCAGAGTGCACTCTTATCCTTTTGGTTTATGGTCTGTTCAAAATGCAGAGTGCAATCTCGCCCTGTTGGGTTATGGTCTGCTCAACATGGAGAGTGCACTCTCACCCTGTTGGGTTCTCGTCTGTACAACATGGAGAATGCAATCTCGCCCTGTTGGGTTGTGGTCTGTACGACATGGAGAGTGCCCTGTTGGGTTCTGAACTTTACAGCATGGAGAGTGCACTCTCACCCTGTTGGCTTATAGTCTGGACAACATGGAGAGTGCGCTCTCCCCCTGTTGGGTTACGGTCTGTACCACATGGAGAGTGCACTCTTATCCTTTTGGATGATGATCTGTTCAACATGGAGAGTACACTCTCGCCCTGTTGGGTTATGGTCTGTACAACATGGAGAGTGCACTCTCACCCTGTTGGATTATGGTCTGTGCAAAATGGAGAGTGCCCTGTCGGGTTCTGGTCTGTACAAAATGGAGACTGCACTCTCACCCTGTTGGGTTCTCATCTGTACAACATGGAGAGTGCACTCTCTCCCTGTTGGGTTATAGTTTGTACAACATGTCGAGTGCATTCTCACCCTGTTGGGTTATTGTGTGCACAACATGGAGAGTGCAATCGCATCCTGTTGGGGTCTCATCTGTCCAACACGGAGAATGCATTCTCACCCTGTTGGTTTCTCGTCAGTATAAAATGGAGAGTCCACTCTCACCATGTTGGGTTACAGACTGTACAACATAGAGAGTCCACTCTAACCTTGTTGGGATACGGTCTGTACAACATGGAGAGTGCAGTCCTGCCTTGTTGGGTTATAGCCTGTACAACATGGAGAGTGCATTCTCACCCTGTTGGGTTACAGTCTGTACAACATAGAGAGTCCACTCTCACCCTGTTGGGATACGGTCTGTGCAACATGGAGAGTGCTGTCCCGCCCTGTTGGGTTATAGCCTGTACAACATGGAGAGTGCACTCTCATCTTTTTGTCTGAACAACATGGAGAGTGCAGTCCTGCCCTGTTGGGTTATAGCCTGTACAATATGGAGAGTGCACTCTCACCCTGTTGGGTTACAGTCTGTGCAACATAGAGAGTCCACTCTCACCCTGTTGGGATACGGTCTGTACAACATTGAGAGGGCGCACTCACCCTGTTGTGTTAAAGTTTGTACAACACAAAGAAATCACTCTCACCCTGTTGGGTTATAGTCGGTACAAGATGGAGAGTGCATTCCTGCCTTGTTGGGTTCTCGTCTGTACAACGTGGACAGTGCACTCTCACGCTGTTGGATGAAGGTCTGTACAGCATAGAGAGTGCACTCTCACGCTGTTGGATTATGGTCTGTACAACATGGAGAGTGCACTCTCACCCTATTGGGTTAATGTCTGCACAACATAGATAGATCACTCTCACCCTGTTGGGTTATAGTCTGTACGAGATGGAGACTGCATTCCCGCCCTTTTGGGTTGTAGTCTGTACAACATGGAGAGTGCACTCTCCCTCTGTTGGGGTATAGTCTGTCCAACATGGAGAGTGCACTCTCACCCTGTTGGGTTATAGTATGTAAAGCATGGAGAGTGCACTCTCGCCTTGTTGGGTTATGGTCTGTACAACATGGAGAGTGCACTCTCACGCTGTTGGATTATGGTCTGTATAACATGGAGAGTGCACTCTCACCCGATTGGGTTAATGTCTGCACAACACAGATAGATCACTCTCACCCTGTTGGGTTATCGTCTGTACTAGATGGAGACTGCATTCCCGCCCTTTTGGGTTATAGTCTGTACAACATGGAGAATGCACTCTCTCTCTGTTGGGGTTTCGTCTACACAACATGGAGAGTGCACTCTCACTCTGTTGGGTTATAGTCTGTAAAGCATAGAGTGTGCACTCTCGCCTTGTTGGGTTATGGTCTGCACAACATGGAGAGTGCACTCTTACCCTGTTGGATTATGAACTGCACAACATGGAGAATGCACTCTCATCTTGCTGGGTGATAGTCTGTACACAACGGAGAGTGCACTCTCACCCTGTTGGGTTATAGTTTGTGCAACACGGAGAGTGCACTCTCACCCTGTTGGATTATGGTCTGTACAACATGGAGAGTGCTCTCTCACTCTGTTGGGGTATAGTCTGTGCAACATAGACTGATCTCTCTCACCCTGTTGGGTGCTCATCTATACAACAGGCAGAGTGCACACTCGCCCTGTTGGGTTCTGGTCTGTACAACATGGAGAGTGCACTCTTATCCTTTTGGATTATGGTCTGTTCAAAATGGAGAGTGCACTCTCACCCTGTTGGGTTATGGTATGTACAAAATGGAGAGTGCACTCTCACCCTGTTGGGTTCTGGTCTGCACAACATGGAGAGTGCAATCTCGCCCTGTTGGGTTCTGGTCTGCAGAACATGGAGATTGCACTCTCACCCTGTTGGGGTCTCGTCTGCACAACATGGAGAGTGCAGTCCCGCCCTGTTGGGTTATGGTCTGTACAACGTGGAGAGTGCACTCTCACTCTGTTGGGGTATAGTCTGTACAACATGTAGAGTGCACTCTCACCATGTTGGGTTATAGTCTGTACTACATGGAGAGTGCACTGTCACCCTGTTGGATTATGGTCTGTACAACATGGAGAGCGCACTCTTGCTCTGTTGGGTTCTGGTCTTTACAACATGGAGAGTGCACTCTCACCCTGTTGGATTATGGTCTGTGCAACTAGGAGAGAGCACTCTCGCCCTTTTTGGTTATGGTCTGTTCAAAATGGAGCGTGCCCTGTTGGGTTCTGGTCTGTACAACATGGAAAGTGCACTCTCACCCTGTTGGGTTCTCATCAGTGTAAAATGGAGAATGCACTCTCACCCTGTTGGGTTCTCATCTGTACAACACAGAGAGTGCACTCTCACCTTGTTGGGTTATAGTTTGTACAACATGGAGAGTGCTCCCTCACCCTGTTGGGTTGTTGTCTGTACAACATGGAGAGTGCACTCTCATCCTGTTGGGTTATTGTGTGCACCACATGGAGAATGCACTCTCATCCTGTTGGGTTCTCATCTGTCCAACACGGAGAATGCATTCTCACCCTGTTGGTTTCTTGTCAGTATAAAATGGAGAGTGCACTCTCACCCTGTTGGGTTACAGTCTGTACAACATAGCGAGTCCACTCTCACCCTGTTGGGATACGGTCTGCACAACATGGAGAGTGCACGCTCACCATGTTGGGTTACAGTCTGTACAACATGGAGAATGCACTCTCACCTTGTTGGATTATGGTCTGTTCAACATGGAGAGTGCATTCTCACCCTGTTGGGTTAAAGTCTGTGCAACACAGATAGATCACTCTCACCCTGTTGGGTTATGGTCTTCACAAGATGGAGACTGCATTCCCGCCCTTTTGGGTTATGGTCTGTACAACATGGAGAGTGCACTCTCGCCTTGTTGGGATCTGGTCTGTGCAACATGGAGAGTGCACTCTCACCCTGTTGGGCTATGGACTGCACAACTTGGAGAATGCACCCTCACCCTGATGGTTGATAGTCTGTGCAACACGGAGAGTGCACTCTCACCCTGTTGGGTTGTAGTCTGTACAACACGGAGAGTGCAATCTCACCCTGTTGTATTCACGTCTGTACAACATGGAGAGTGTTCTCTCACTCTGTTGGGGTATAGTCTGTACAACATGGAGAGTGCACTCTCACCCTGTTGGGTAAAAGTCAGTACAACATGGAGAGTGCACTCTCGCCTTGTTGGGTTATGATCTGTACAACATGGAGAGTACACTATCACCCTGTTGGATTATGGTCTGCACAACATGGAGAGTGCATTCCCGCCCTGTTGGGTTGTAGTCTGTATAACAGGCAGAGTGCACTTTCACCCTGTTGGGTTATGGTCTGTACAACATGGAGAGTGCATTCTCCCCCTATCTGGTTACGGTCTGTGCAACATGGAGAGTGCACACTCGTCCTGTTGGGTTCTGGTCTGTGGAACATGCAGAGTGCACTCTTATCCTTTTGGATTATGGTCTGTTCAAAATGCAGAGTGCAATCTCGCCCTGTTGGGTTATGGTCTGCTCAACATGGAGAGTGCACTCTCACCCTGTTGGGTTCTCGTCTGTACAACATGGAGAATGCAATCTCGCCCTGTTGGGTTGTGGTCTGTACGACATGGAGAGTGCCCTGTTGGGTTCTGAACTTTACAGCATGGAGAGTGCACTCTCACCCTGTTGGCTTATAGTCTGGACAACATGGAGAGTGCGCTCTCCCCCTGTTGGGTTACGGTCTGTACCACATGGAGAGTGCACTCTTATCCTTTTGGATGATGGTCTGTTCAACATGGAGAGTACACTCTCGCCCTGTTGGGTTATGGTCTGTACAACATGGAGAGTGCACTCTCACCCTGTTGGATTATGGTCTGTGCAAAATGGAGAGTGCCCTGTCGGGTTCTGGTCTGTACAAAATGGAGACTGCACTCTCACCCTGTTGGGTTCTCATCTGTACAACATGGAGAGTGCACTCTCTCCCTGTTGGGTTATAGTTTGTACAACATGTCGAGTGCATTCTCACCCTGTTGGGTTATTGTGTGCACAACATGGAGAGTGCAATCGCATCCTGTTGGGGTCTCATCTGTCCAACACGGAGAATGCATTCTCACCCTGTTGGTTTCTCGTCAGTATAAAATGGAGAGTCCACTCTCACCATGTTGGGTTACAGTCTGTACAACATAGAGAGTCCACTCTCACCCTGTTGGGATACGGTCTGCACAACATGGAGAGTGCGCTCTCACTCTGTTGGGTTATCGTCTGTACAACATAGAGAGTGCACTGTCACCTTTTTGGCTTTTTGTCTGTACAACATGGAGAGTGCAGTTCTGCCCTGTTGGGTTATAGCCTGTACAACATGGAGAGTGCACTCTCACCCTGTTGGGTTGCAGTCTGTACAACATAGAGAGTCCACTCTCACCCTGTTGGGATACTGTCTGTACAACATGGAGAGGGCGCACTCACCCTGTTGTGTTAAAGTCTGTACAACACAGAGAAATCACTGTCACCCTGTAGGGTTATAGTCTGTACAAGATGGAGAGTGCATTCCTGCCTTGTTGAGTTCTCGTCTGCACAACGTGGACAGTGCATTCTCACCCTGTTGGATGAAGGTCTGTACAGCATAGAGAGTGCACTCTCACCCTATTGGGTTAATGTCTGTGCAACACAGATAGATCACTCTCACCCTGTTGGGTTATCGTCTGCACTAGATGGAGACTGCATTCCCGCCCTTTTGGGTTATAGTCTGTACAACAGGGAGAATGCACTCTCACCCTGTTGGGTTATAATCTGTAAAGTATGGAGAGTGCACTCTCGCCTTGTTGGGTTATGGTCTGTACAACATGGAGAATGCACTCTCACCCTGCTGGGTGATAGTCTGTACACTACGGAGAGTGCACTCTCACTCTGTTGGGGTATAGTCTGTGCAACATGGATTGATCTCTCTCACCCTGTTGGGTGCTCATCTGTACAACAGGCAGAGTGCACACTCGCCCTGTTGGGTTCTGGTCTGTACAACATGGAGAGTGCACTCTTATCCTTTTGGATTATGGTCTGTTCAAAATGGAGAGTGCACTCTCGCCCTGTTGGGTTATGGTATGTACAAAATGGAGAGTGCACTCTCACCCTGTTGGGTTCTCGTCTGTACATCATGGAGAGTGCAATCTCGCCCTGTTGGGTTCTGGTCTGCAGAACATGGAGATTGCACTCTCACCCTGTTGGGTTCTCGTCTGCACAACATGGAGAGTGCAATCTCGCCCTGTTGGGTAATGGTCTGTTCAAAATGGAGAGTGCACTCTCGCCCTGTTGGGTTATGGTAGGAACAAAATGGAGAGTGCCCTGCTGGGTTCTGGTCTGTACAACAAGGAGAGTGCACTCTCACCCTGTTGGGTTATAGACTGTACAACATGGAGAGCGCACTCTCACCCTGTTGTGTTATAGACTGTATAAAATGGAGATTGCACTTTCACCCTGTTGGGTTACAGTCTGTACAACATAGAGAGTCCACTCTCATCCTGTTGGGATACGGTCTGCACATCATGGAGAGTGCGCACTCACCCTGTTGGGTTACAGTCTGTACAACATGGAGAGCGCACTCTCACCCTGTTGGTTCTCGTCTGTCCAACGTGGACAGTGCAATCTCACCCTGTTGGATTATGGTCTGTACTACATGGAGAGTGCACTGTCGCCCTGTTGGGCTATAGTCTGTACAACATGCAGAGTGCACTCTCACCCTGTTGGTTTACAGTCTGTACAACATAGAGAGTCCACTCTTACCCTGTTGGGATACGGTCTCTACAACATGGAGAGTGCACACTCACCATGTTGTGTTATAGACTATACAGCATGGAGAGTGCACTCTCACCCTGTTGGGTTACAGTATGTACAACATAGAGAGTCCACTCTCACCCTGTCGGGATGCGGTCTGTACAACATGGAGAGTGCACATTCACCCTGTTGTGTTATAGACTGTACAGCATAGAGAGTGCACTCTCACCCTGTTGGGTTACAGTCTGTACAACATAGAGCGTCCACACTCACCCTGTCGGGATACGGTCTCTACAACATGAAGAGTGCACACTCACCCTGTTGGGTTATAGTCTCTACAACATAGAGAGTGCATTCTCACCCTGTTGGGTTCTTATCTGTACAACATGGAGAGTGCACTCTCACCGTGTTGGGTTCTTATCTGTACAACATGGAGACTGCATTCTCACCCTGTTGTGTTATAGACTGCACAGCCTGGAGAGTGCACTCTCACCCTGGTGGGTTCTCGTCTGTATAAAATGGAGAATGCACTCTCACCCTGTTGGGTTCTGGTCTGTACAACATGGAGAGTTCACTCTCACTCTGTTGGGTTATAGTCTGTATAAAATGGAGATTGTACTTTCACCCTGTTGGGTTACAGTCTGTACAACATAGAGAGTCCACTCTCATCCTGTTGGGATACGGTCTGCACATCATGGAGAGTGCACACTCACCCTGTTGGGTTACAGTCTGTACAACATGGAGAGCGCACTTTCACCCTGTTGGTTCTCGTCTGTACAACGTGGACAGTGCAATCTCACCCTGTTGGATTATGGTCTGTACTACATGGAGAGTGCACTGTCGCCCTGTTGGGCTATAGTCTGTACAACATGGAGAGTGCACTCTCACCCTGTTGGTTTACAGTCTGTACAACATGGAGAGTCCACTCTTACCCTGTTGGGATACGGTCTCTACAACATGGAAAGTGCACACGCACCATGTTGGGTTCTCGTCTGTACAACGTGGAGAATGCGCTCTTGGCCTGTTGGATTATGGTCTGTTCCACATGGAGAGTGCACTCTCACCCTGTTGGGTTATGGTCTGTACAACATCGTGAGTGCACTCTCACCCTGTTGTTTTTCTGTCTGTACAACATAGAGAGTCCACACTCACACTGTTGGGATATGGTCTGTACAACATGGAGAGTGCGCTTTTGCCCTGTTGGATTATGGTCTGTACAACATGGAGAGTGTACTCTCACCCTGTTGGGTTACAGTCTGTGCAACATAGAGAGTCCACTCTCACCCTGTTGGGTTACTGTCTGTACAACATAGAGAGTGCACTCTCGCCCTGTTGGGTTATAGTCTGTACAACATGGAGATATCACTCTCGCCCTGTTGGGTTACAGTCTGTGCAACATAGAGAGTCCACTCTCACCCTATTGGGATACGGTCTGTTCAACATGGAGAGTGCACACTCACCCTGTTGGGTTCTCGTCTGTACAACATGGAGAGTGCACTCTCACCCTGTTGTGTAATAGACTGTACAACATGGAGAGTGCACTCTCACCCTGTTGGGTTTTCGTCTGTATAAAATGGAGAGTGCACTCTCGCCCTGTTGGGTTCTCGTCTGTATAAAGTGGAGAGTGCACCCTCATCCTGTTGGATTCTGGTCTGTACGACATGGAGAGTGCACTCTCGCCCTGTTGGATTATGGTCTGTACAACATGGAGAGTGCACTCTCACCCTGTTGTGTTGTAGACTGTACAACATGGAGAGTGCACACTCACTCTGTTGGGTTATAGTCTGTACAACATGGAGAGTGTACTCTCACCTTGTTGTGTTGCAGAGTGTACAACATGGAGAGTGCCCACTCACCCTGTTGGGTTCTCGTCTGTCCAACATGGAGAGTGCACTCTCACCCTGATTTGTTATAGACTATACAGCATAGAGAGTGCACTCTCACTCTGTTGGGTTACAGTATGTACAACATAGAGAGTCCACTCTCACCCTGTCGGGATGCGGTCTGTACTACATGGAGAGTCCACTCTCATCCCGTTGGGTTACTGTCTGTACAACATGGAGAGTGCACTCTCACCCTGTTGGGTTACGGTCTGCACAACTTGCAGAGTGCATTCCCACCCTGTTGGGTTATGGTCTGTACAACATGGAGAGTGCACTCTCGCCCTGTTGGGTTACAGTCTGCACTACAAAGAGCGTCCACTCTCACTCTGTTGGGAAACGGTCTGTCCAACATGGAGAGTGCGCACTCATCCTATTGGTTTACATTCTGTACAGCATGGAGAGTGCACTCTCACCTTGTTGGGTTCTCGTCTGTCCAACATGGAGAGTGCTGTCTCACCCTGTTGGGTTTTCGTCTGGACAACATGGAGAGCGCACTCTCACCCTGTTGGGTTTTCGTCTGGACAACATGGAGAGTGCACTCTCACCCTGTTGGGTTCTCGTCTGTATAAAATGGAGAGTGCATTCTCACCCTGTTGTGTTATAGACTGTAAACACGGAGAGTGCACTCTCACTCTGTTGGGGTATACTCTGTGCAACATGGACAGATCTCTCTCACCCTGTTGGGTGCTCATCTGTACAACAGGCAGAGTGCACGCTCGCCCTGTTGGGTTCTGGTCTGTACAACATGGAGAGTGCACTGTTATCCTTTTGGATTATGGTCTGTACAACATGGCGAGTGCCCTGCTGGGTTCTGGTCTGCACAGCAAGGAGAGTGCACTCTCACCCTGTCACCCTGTTGGGTTATGGTCTGCACAACATGGAGATTGCACTCTCACCCTGTTGTGTTATCGACTGCACAGCCTAGAGAGTGCACTCTCACCCTGTTGGGTTCTCGTCTGTCTAAAATGGAGAGTGCACTCTCACCCTGTTGGGTTCTTATCTGTACAACATGGAGAGTGCACTCTCACCTTGTTGGGTCATCATCTGTATAACATGGAGAGTGCACTCTCACCCTGTTGGGTTATATAGTCTGTACAACATGGAGAGTGCACTCTCACCCTGTTGGGTTCTTATCTGTACAACATGGAGAGTGCACTCTCACCTTGTTGGGTCATCATCTGTATAACATGGAGAGTGCACTCTCACCCTGTTGGGTTATATAGTCTGTACAACATGGAGAGTGCACTCTCACCCTGTTGGGTTCTTATCTGTTCAACATGGAGAGTGCACTCTCGCCTTGTTGGGTTATGGTCTGTACAACATGGAGAGTACACTATCACCCTGTTGGATTATGGTCTGCACAACATGGAGAGTGCATTCCCGCCCTGTTGGGTTGTAGTCTGTATAACATGGAAAGATCGCTCTCACCCTGTTGGGTGCTCATCTGTACAACAGGCAGAGTGCACTTTCATCCTGTTGGGTTATGGTCTGTACAACATGGAGAGTGCAGTCTCGCCCTGTTGGGTTATGGTCTGTACATCATGGGGAGTGCATTCTTCTCCTATCTGGTTACGGTCTGTGCAACATGGAGAGTGCACACTCGTCCTGTTGGGTTCTGGTCTGTGGAACATGGAGAGTGCACTCTTATCCTTTTGGATTATGGTCTGTTCAAATTGCAGAGTGCAATCTCGCCCTGTTAGGTTATGGTCTGCACAACATGGACAGTGCACTCTCACCCTGTTAGGTTCTTGTCTGTACAACATGGAGAATGCAATCTCGCCCTGTTGGGTTATGGTCTGTACGACATGGAGAGTGCCCTGTTGGGTTCTGATCTTTACAGCATGGAGAGTGCACTCTCACCCTGTTGGGTTATGGTCTGTACAACATGGAGAATGCACTCTCACCCTGTTGGATTATGGTCTGTGCAAAATGGAGAGTGCCCTGTCGGGTTCTGGTCTGTACAAAATGGAGACTGCACTCTCACCCTGTTGGGTTCTCATCTGTACCACACGGAGAGTGCACTCTCTCCCTGTTGGGTTATAGTTTGTACAACATGGAGAGTGCACTCTCACCTTTTTGGCTTTTTGTCTGTACAGCATGGAGAGTGCAGTCCTGCCCTGTTGGGTTATAGCCTGTACACCATGGAGAGTGCACTCTCACCCTGTTGGGTTGCAGTCTGTACAACATGGAGAGGGCGCACTCACCCTGTTGTGTGAAAGTCTGCACAACACAGAGAAATCACTCTCACCCTGTTGGGTTACCGTCTGTACAAGATGAGAGTGCATTCCTGCCTTCTTGGGTTCTCGTCTGTCCAATGTGGACAGTGTACTCTCACCCTGTGGGATGAAGGTCTGGACAGCATGGAGAGTGCACTCTCACGCTGTTGGATTATGGTCTGTACAGCATGGAGAGTGCACTCTCACGCTTTTGGATTATGGTCTGCACAACATGGAGAGTGCACTCTCACCCTATTGGGTTAATGTCTGCACAACACAGATAGATCACTCTCACCCTGTTGGGTTATAGTCTGTACGAGATGGAGACTGCATTCCTGCCCTTTTGGGTTATAGTCTGTACAACATGGAGAGTGCACTCTCCCTCTGTTGGGGTATAGTCTGTACAACATGGAGAGTGCACTCTCGCCTTGTTGGGTTATGGTCTGTACAACATGGAGAATGCACTCTCACCCTGTTGGATTATGGTCTGTACAACATGGAGAGTGCACTCTTATCCTTTTGGATTATGGTCTGTTCAAAATGGAGAGTGCACTCTCACCCTGTTGGGTTCTGGTCTGCAGAACATGGAGATTGCACTCTCACCCTGTTGGATTCTGGTCTGCAGAACATGGAGATTGCACTCTCACCCTGTTGGGTTCTCGTCTGCACAACATGGAGAGTGCAATCTCGCCCTGTTGGATAATGGTCTGTTCAAAATGGAGATTGCACTCTCACCCTGTTGTGTTATCGACTGCACAGCCTGGAGAGTGCACTCTCACCCTGGTGGGTTCTCGTCTGTATAAAATGGAGAGTGCACTCTCACCCTGTTGGGTTCTCGTCTGTACAACATGGAGAGTTCACTCTCATCCTGTTGGGATACGGTCTGCACATCATGGAGAGTGCACACTCACCCTGTTGGGTTACAGTCTGTACAACATGGAGAGCGCACTTTCACCCTGTTGGTTCTCGTCTGTACAACGTGGACAGTGCAATCTCACCCTGTTGGATTATGGTCTGTACTACATGGAGAGTGCACTGTCGTCCTGTTGGGCTATAGCCTGTACAACATGGAGAGTGCACTCTCACCCTGTTGGTTTACAGTCTGCACAACATAGAGAGTCCACTCTTACCCTGTTGGGATACGGTCTCTACAACATGGAGAGTGCACACTCACCATGTTGGGTTATAGTCTGTACAACATCGTGAGTGCACTCTCACCCTGTTGGTTTTCTGTCTGTACAACATAGAGAGTCCACACTCACACTGTTGGGATATGGTCTGTACAACATTGAGAGTGCGCTTTCGCCCTGTTGGATTATGGTCTGTACAACATGGAGAGTGCACTCTCACCCTGTTGGGTTACAGTCTGTGCAACAAAGAGAGTCCACACTCACACTGTTGGGATATGGTCTGTACAACATAGAAAGTGCACTCTCGCCCTATTGAATAATGGTCAGTCCAACATGGATAGTGCACTCTCACCCTGTTGGGTTCCAGTCTGTGCAACATAGAGAGTCCACTCTCACTCTGTTGGTTTACTGTCTGTACAACATAGAGAGTGCACTCTCGCCCTGTTGGGTTATATTCTGTACAACATGGAGATATCACTCTCGCCCTGTTGGGTTACAGTCTGTGCAACATAGAGAGTCCACTCTTACCCTGTTGGGATACGGTCTGTACAACATGGAGAGTGCACTCTCACCCTGTTGGGTTATAGTCTGTACAACATCGTGAGTGCACTCTCACCCTTTTGGTTTTCTGTCTGCACAACATAGAGAGTCCACACTCACACTGTTGGGATATGGTCTGTACAACATGGAGAGTGCGCTTTCGCCCTGTTGGATTATGGTCTGCACAACATAGAGAGTGCACTCTCGCCTTGTTGGGTTACAGTCTGTGCAACATGGAGAGTGCACTCTCCCCCTGTTGGGTTACAGTCTGTACAACATAGAGAGTGCACTCTCGCCTTGTTGGGTTATAGTCTGTACAACATGGAGATATCACTCTCGCCTTGTTGGGTTACAGTCTGTGCAACATGGAGAGTCCACTCTCACCCTGTTGGGATACTGTCTGTTCAACATGGAGAGTGCACCCTCACCCTGTTGGGTTCTCGTCTGTACAACATGGAGAGTGCACTCTCATCCTGTTGGGTTTTCGTCTGTATAAAATAGAGAGTGCACTCTCGCCCTGTTGGGTTCTCGTCTGTATAAAATGGCGAGTGCACCCTCATCCTGTTGGATTCTGGTCTGTCCGACATGGAGAGTGCACTCTCGCCCTGTTGGATTATGGTCTGTACAACATGGAGAGTGCACTCTCACCCTGTTGTGTTGTAGACTGCACAACATGGAGAGTGCACACTCACTCTGTTGTGTTATAGTCTGTACAACATGGAGAGTGCACTCTCACCTTGTTGTGTTGTCGACTGTACAACATGGAGAGTGCACACTCACCTTGTTGTGTTATAGACTGTGCAGCATGGAGAGTGCACTCTCACCCTGTTGGGTTACAGTCTGTACAACATAAAGAGTCCACTCTCACCCTGTCGGGATACGGTCTGCACAACATGGAGAGTGCACACTCACCCTGTTGGGTTACTGTCTGTACAACATGGAGAGTGCACTCTCACCCTGTTGGGTTACTGTCTGGACAACATGGAGAGTGCACTCTCGCCTTGTTGGGTTACGGTCTGCACAACTTGCAGAGTGCACTCTCACCCTGTTGGGTTACGGTCTGTACAACATGGAGAGTGCACTCTCACCCTGTTGGGTTACGGTCTATACAACATGCAGAGTGCATTCCCGCCCTGTTGGGTTATGGTCTGTACAACATGGAGAGTGCACTCTCGCCCTGTTGGGTTACAGTCTGCACTACATAGAGCGTCCACTCTCACCCTGTTGCGAAACGGTCTGTGCAACATGGAGAGTGCGCACTCATCCTGTTGGTTTACATTCTGTACAGCATAGAGAGTGCACTCTCACCTTGTTGGGTTTTATGTCTGTCCAACATGGAGAGTGTACTCTCACCCTGTTGGGTTCTCGTCTGGACAACATGGAGAGTGCACTCTCACCCTGTTGGGTTCTCGTCTGTATAAAATGGCGAGTGCACTTTCGCCCTGTTGTGTTATCGACTGGACAACATGGAGAGTGCACTCTCACCCTGTTGGGTTCTCGTCTGTATAAAATGGAGAGTGCATTCTCACCCTGTTGTGTTATAGACTGTACAGCATGGAGATTGCACTCTCACCCTGTTGGGTTCTCGTGTGTACAACATGGAGAGTGCACTCTCACCCTGTTGTGTGATAGACTGCACAGCATGGAGAGTGCACTCTCACCCTGGTGGGTTCTCGTCTGTATAAAATGGAGGGTGCATTCTCACCCTGTTGGGTTCTCGTCTGTATAAAATGGCGAGTGCACTTTCGCCCTGTTGTGTTATAGACTGTACAACATGGAGAGTGCACTCTCACCCTGTTGGGTTATAGTCTGTACAACATGGAGAGTGCACCCTCACCCTGTTGGGTCATCACCTGTATAACATGGAGAGTTCACTCTCACCCTGTTTGGTTCTAGTCTGTACAACATGGAGAGTGCATTCCCGCCCTGTTGGTTTATAGTCCGTATAACATAGAGAGTGCACTCTCACCCTGTTGGGTTATAGTCTGGACAACATAGAGAGTGCACTCTCACCATGTTGGGTTACGGTCTGCACAACTTGCAGAGTGCACTCTCACCCTGTTGGATTCTCGTCTGTACAACTCGGAGAGTTCACTCTCACCCTGTTTGGTTCTAGTCTGTACAACATGGAGAGTGCATTCCCGCCCTGTTGGGTAATAGTCCGTATAACATAGAGAGTGCACGCTCACCCTGTTGGGTTATAGGCTGTACAACACAGAGAGTGCACTCTCACCCTGTTGGTTTATAATCTGTACAACATGGAGTGGGCACTGTCACCCTGTTGGGTTATCGTCTGTACAACATAGAGAGTGCACTCTTACCCTGTTGGTTTATAATCTGCACAACATAGAGAGTGCACTCTCACCCTGTTGGGTTATAGTCTGTACAACATAGAGAGTGCACTCTCACCTTGTTGGTTTATAATCTGTACAACATGAAGAGTGCACTCTCACTCTGTTGGGTTATAGTCTGTACAACATGGAGAGTGAGATCTTGTCCTCTTTTTAAACATTGACTGGGTAAAGTGAAGAATGGAAAAGTCTGATGGGGTGGGTCATGCACCAGTAACAGAAATCACCAGGTTTACCTTCCACTTCCATTCAGAAACATAAACAAAGCTTGATTCAAATCCATGCAAACAAGAGAAACATCTGCAGTAACACCAATCGTATTATAAAATAAAATTATAATATAATGACACTACGAATCCTTATGATACATTTGTAACCCACTTAACATCATCAGCACATTTTAAACTGCTAATTTATTTCTTATCTGAAGTCTGTGCAGTCTCTATGGTGAATTTCTATTGCAACCATTAAAGGAAATTGATTTTTTTAGCATTTTCTGTGTTTAAAATACAAGAAGTGTTCGACTTTTAGTTCAGTCATCAAATTAGGAAAAGAAAACAATCAATTGGCACTTCACCATTTGGAGGAAGCACTGAGGGTGGCAACTGTACAAAATATACTCTGGGCGGGGGACTTCAATGTCCATGACCAAGAGTGGCTCGGTAGCACCACTACTCACCGAGCTGGCCAAGTACTAAAGGACATAGCTTCCAGACTGGGTCTGCGGCAGGTGGTGGGGGAACCAACACGAGGCAAAAGCATACTTGACCTCGTCCTATCCAATCTGGTTAATGCAGATGCTTCTGTCCATGATAGTATTGGTAGGAGTGACCACCGTACAGTCCTTGTGGAGACGAAGTCCTGCCTTCACATTGAGGATACCATCCATCGTGTTGTGTGGCACTATCACCGTGCTGACTAGGATAGATTTTGAACAGATCTCGCAATGCAAAACTGGGCATCCATGAGGTGCTGTGGGCCATTAGCAGCAGCAGAATTTTCCTCAACCACAATCTGTAACCTCTTGACCCAGTATATCCCCCACTTTACCATTACCATCAAGCCAGGAGACCAAGCCTTGTTCAATGAAGAGTGCAGGAGGGCATGCCAGGAGCAGCACCAGACATACCTCAAAATGAGGGTCAACCCAGGACTACTTGCATACAAATTGCATAAGCAGCATGCAATAGACAGAGCTAAGCAATCCAATAACCAACGCTCAGATCTAAGCTCTGCAGTCCTGCCACATCCAGCCGTGAATGGTGGTGGACAATTAAACAACTAACTGGAGGAGGTGGCTCCACAAATATCCCCATCCTCAATGATGGGGAGCCCAGCACATCAGTGCAAAAGATAAGACTGAAGCATTTCCAACAATCTTCAGCCAGAAGTGCTGAGTTGATGATCCATCTTGGCCGCCTCCTGAAGCCCCTAGCATTACAGATGCCAAATTTCAGCCAATTCGATTCACTCCATGTGATATCAAGAAATGACTGAAGGCACTGGATACTGCAAAGGCTATGGATCCTGACAATATTCCGGCAATAGTACTGAAGACCTGTGCACCAAAACTTGTCGCACCCCGAGCCAAGCTGTTCCAGTATAGCTACAACACTGGCATCTGCCCGGCAATGTGGAAAATTGCTCAGGTATGTCCTGTGCTCAAAAAGCAGGACAAGTCCAACCCGGCCAATTACCGCCCCATCGGTTTACTCTCAATCATCAGTAAAGTGATGGACGGTGTCATCAACAGCGCCATCAAGCGGCACTTGCTTCACAATAACCTGCTCAATGATGCTCAGTTTGGGTTCTACCAGAGCCACTCAGCTCCTGACCTCATTACAGCCTTGGTTCAAACATGGTCAAAAGAGCTGAACTCAAGAGGTGAGGTGAGAGTGACTGCCCTTTACATCAAGGCAGCATTTGACCAAGTATGGCATCAAGGAGTCCTAGCAAAACTGGAGTCAATGGGAATCAGGGGGAAAACTCTCTGCTGATTGGAGTCATACCTAGCGCAAAGGAAGATGGCTGTGGTTGTTGGAGGTCAATCATCTGAGCAGCAAGACCTGGTCAATATCCAGGCTTGGGCTAATAAGTGGCAAGTAACATTTGCGCCACACAAGTGCCAGGCAGTGACCATCTCCAACAAGAGAGAATCTAACCATCTCTCCTTGACAGTCAATGGCATTACCATCGCTGAATCCCCCACTATCAACATTCTAGGCGCTACCATTGACCAGAAACTGAACTGGAGTAGTCATATAAATACTGTGGCTACAAGAGGCGAGGAATCCTACGGCGAATAACTCACCTTCTGACTCCCCAAAGACTGTCCACCATCGACAAGGCACAAGTCAGAAGTGTGATGGAATACTCTCCACTTACCTGGATGGGTGCAGCTCCAACAACACCCAAGCAGCTCGACACCATCCAGAACAAGGCAACCTGCTTGATTGGCACCCCATCTACAAACATTCATTCCCTCCACCACCGACACACAGTGGCAGCAAAGCACCAAGACTCCTTAGAATCCAAACCCGCGACCTCTACCACCTCGAAGGACAAGAGCAGCAGATGCATAGGAACATCACCACCTGCAAGTTCCCATCCAAGTCACCACACCATCCTGACTTGAAACTATATCGCCGTTCCTTCACTGTCTCTCGGTCAAAATCCTACCTCACATGGACTGCAGCAGTTTAAAAAGGCAGCTCACCGTCTCCTTCTCAGGGGCAATTCGGAAGGAGCAATAAATGCTGGCCTAGCCAGTGATGCCCACATCCCATAAATGAATAAAAAAAACTGACAGCAGCAAATAGGAAAATGTATTTTGAACAGTCACACATTGACATTCAACTTTCACCATGTCACTTCACTGCCTTACCAGGAATACTGATGGCTGCAAGAAATGGGTAGTAAATGAGCTCGATCCGATATATTACAGGGTATTCCATTTCTTGTGTTAAACACCAACTCAGAGACTTCTTCAGAGGATCCTTTATTAATAGCACAGAGCAACCTCCAGTGGGACAGTCATCTAGGGAATGTGAGCAGTGATATTAGTGACATTCCACTGAACAAACTGAGTTAATGAACTGTTTTTCGCTTTCTGTAATGAAATATGTTTATTAGACAGGTTGGAAAAAAATTATAATCTTTAGAAATTTCTTCAAACCACGATTTGCAAATTATTTTGTTGTGATCTCAGGTGCTGATATGGATGAACAGTCTCAGGAACAATAGCCCTGGTGTTGATGTGGATGAACAGTCTCAGGAACAATAGCCCTGGTGTTGATGTGGGTGAACAGTCTCAGGAACAATAGCCCTGGTGCTGATATTGATGAACAGTCTCAGGAACAATAGCCCTGGTGTTGATGTGGATGAACAGTCTCAGGAACAATAGCCCTGGTGTTGATGTGGATGAACAGTCTCAGGAACAATAGCCCTGGTGTTGATGTGGATGAACAGTCTCAGGAACAATAGCCCTGGTGTTGATGTGGATGAACAGTCTCAGGAACAATAGCCCTGGTGCTGATATGGATGAACAGTCTCAGGAACAATAGCCCTGGTGTTGATGTGGATGAACGGTCTCAGGAACAATAGCCCTGGTGTTGATGTGGATGAACAGTCTCAGGAACAATAGCCCTGGTGCTGATATTGATGAACAGTCTCAGGAACAATAGCCCTGGTGTTGATGTGGATGAACAGTCTCAGGAACAATAGCCCTGGTGTTGATATGGATGAACAGTCTCAGGAACAATAGCCCTGGTGTTGATGTGGATGAACAGTCTCAGGAACAATAGCCCTGGTGTTGATGTGAATGAACAGTCTCAGGAACAATAGCCCTGGTGTTGATGTGGATGAACAGTCTCAGGAACAATAGCCCTGGTGTTGATGTGGATGAACAGTCTCAGGAACAATAGCCCTGGTGTTCATGTGGATGAACAGTCTCAGGAACAATAGCCCTGGTGTTGATGTGGATGAACAGTCTCAGGGATAATAGCCCTAGTGTTGAGGTGGATGAACAGTGGCAGGAACAATAGCCCTGGTGTTGATGTAGATGAACAGTCTCAGGAACAATAGCCCTGGTGTTGATGTGGATGAACAGTCTCAGGAACAATAGCCCTGGTGTTGATGTGGATGAATATCTCATTTACAGTCATCGTTGGGTTGGTTGCAAAGGTTGAATTGGATTCAATCACATTCTGCACTAGCAGAGCTATAAGACAACTCAGGCTAAGTGGAGGATAGCCTCTGAGTGAAATGTTCATTATTGCATAGTTGCCTATAATTTTGGCGAGATGTTGGGAGAGTGAATAGAGAAAGGCTTCCGTGTGACAACAGCCTAAAAAGTTAAGTAAGCAAGGCTTTTGAAGACCAGCCTTGGATGCTCAGTTTCCTTATCTCCGTGTAGCCCAGGTTAGATATGGAGTCTTATTATCTGGAGTCTTGCCATGCTGCCGAGTCGTTTCACATGCAATGATCACACAGAGAGTGCAGAGGGAGATCTGCTTGTTGATTGGTTTTCTTCCTCTGAAGTATAAGTAGAGGAAGGAGCTTGTTGTTCAGTACAGATGATCAGTTGCTGCACGAAAGGCCTTTTACTAACTATGAGGTTCCTGTTCTGCTCTTCGACAGTGTAGCTGTTTTTGCCCTAACTTATTTGGGAAAGTCAAAGAGTCCTGTGAAGTGCAGCCAACACTGAATATTGTGAACACATCCTAATGTCTGAGTAACTGCTTGTTGCTGAGACAGGAAGAAATCCATGTGCATTGCTGTTAACTCTAATCGTGAGTGTAACTCAGTGGTACAGTGCCTACTTTGCCCGTATAGACCTTGGTTTAAAGCCCCACAGCCATTAGAATCATTGAATTTTAAAGCACAGAATGAGTCGATTCAGCTCATGGTGTTCTCTTGTTTTCACCCTGTCTGTCAATGGGACTCCGATCTCCTCCACTACCCTGCCTAGACCCCTCATCATTTTGAACACTTCTATCAAATCTCCTCTCACCCTTCTCTTCTCCAAACAGAACAGCAGCAGCTTCTCCAATCTATCCACGTCAAAAAGTCCCTCATCTCTGGAATATCTTCTGCACCCGCTCAAATACCTTCACATCCTTCCTCAAGTGTCGTGCCCAACAGTGGACAGAATATTCCAGTTGAGGCTGAGCCAGCGTTTTGTAAATGTTCACCATAACCTCCCTGCTTTTGTACTGTTTGTTTCCATTTATAAAGCCCAGGATCGCGATTGCCTTTTTAACCACTTTCTCAACCTGCCCTGCCACCTTCTACAATTTACGCACATATATTCCCAGGTCCCTCTGCTCCCGCATCAGTGTTAGAATAATATTGTTTAGTTTATATTGCCTCTCCTCATTTTTCCGACCAAAATGAATTATTTCATTCTTCTCTGAATTAAATTTCATCTGCCACAGGTCCACCTATTTCACCCTGTTTTCTATGTTCTACTGAAATCTATAACTACCCTCCTCAGTGTTCACAATGCTTCCAAGTTTTGTGTCATCTACATATTTTGAAATTGTGCCCGGTAAACCCAAATCTGTGTCATTAATATAGATCAAGAAAAGCAGTGATCCTAATAATGACCCATGGGAAATCCCACTATATAAACTCCTCCAGTCCAAAATACAACTGTTCACCACTACACTCTGTTTCCTATCACTCAGATAACTTTGTATACCTACTGTCACTGCCTCCTTTATTCCATGGGCTTTACTTTTGCTGACAATTCTTTCACGTGACACATTATCAAATGCCTTTAGGAAGTCCACGTACATCACATCAACTGCATTACCTTCATCGTCCCTCGATATTACCTTATCAAGGAGCTCAATCAAGTTACACGATTTACCTTTAACAAATCCATGCTAGCTTTCCTTAGTTAATCGATATTTGTCCAAATGACTGTTAATTTTGTTACAGATTATTGGTTTTAACATCTTTCCCATCACTGAGGTTAAACTGACTAGCCTGTAGTTTTGAGGTTTTTCCTTCTATTTGTTTATGAGCAAGTGTCAAGATTTACAATTCCCCAGTCTTCTGGCACCACCTCTGTATCTAAGGAAGTTTGGAAGATAATGCCCAGTGCTTCTGCAAGTTCCACCCTTACTTCCCTCAGTACTGTCTCTGGTGATATATCAACTTTAAGTACTGCCAGCCATTCTATACCTTCCTCTTTATCAAATTATAGCCCATACAGTGTCCCAATTACCATCTCTTTCACCATGAGCGAGGCAGCATCTTCTTCCTTGGTAAAAACATATGCAAAGTACTCAGTTAGTAGCTCGGCCCCATCCTTGCCTCAATGTCTAAATCCTGTTCTTAGTCCCCAATCATCACCATTCTTCCGTTTACAATACTTTTTACTATTCATTTTCTGATTGAAGACCTTTGGATTTTCCTTTCTCTTCGATGACAGTCTCTACCCATACTCTCTCTTTGCTTCTCTTATTCATTTTTTCACTTTCCTTCCGAACTTTCTGTATTCAGCCTGGCTTGACATTGTATTGTCAACCTGACAACAAGAGTAAACACCCTTTTTCTGCTTCATCTTATTCGAAATTCTCTCGTCATCAGGGAGCCCTGGTTTTGTTCCTCCTATCTTTGCCCCTTGTAGGATCATACTCCGATTGTACCCAAACCACCTGCACTTTAAAGTTAGTCCATTGTTCCATGACAATTTTGTCTCCCAGTCTTTGATTCCAGTTTACCTGGGCTAGATCGTTCTCACTCCACTGAATTTGACCCTCCCAATTAATTATTTTACTATGCATTGTTCCATGTCATTTTCTATAACTAACCTAAACCTTATGAGACTATGATCACACGCACGCACACACACACACACGCACGCACACGCACACACACACACACACACACACACACGAGAGAATTACTCTTTGGAGCTCCATAGCAAAAAGAAAGACAGAAGGAATACTTGGCCAGATACTTGTTAATTCTTTGGACCGGCTTTCCAGGATAAATGCAGCAACAGTTCCAGTCTGTTTCTTACACTCGTTTCTCAGAGCTTCTCGAAAAGATGGAAAGATTGGCAGACTTTTCAGGGAGATGGAACAGAATGAGTTGGGGTTTGCTCCCTTGGCAGGTTTTCTCCAACTGTTTTATTAACACAGCCCACCACCCCTCCCCCCCACTCACTGAACAAGGCGAGGCCAGGGATGGTGTCAAGCTTCCTGCCAGCTGTGGACCTGGACCTGTAACTGCTTGGTGAACATTTTCCCTATGTTGGGTGAACCCCTGCTGGGTGATTGTCTGGGGACAGGTGACTTCCAGAAAGGGTATGTTTTTGGCACTCCTTGACTCTTCCAGTAACTGTTGTTTACAAGCTCAGTCCAAGAGATCTCCTGATAACCTCTTTTACTTTTCTAAAAAAAAAACACAAAGTTCCAGCATCGATGGAATCAGTTTAAAACCCCTAAAAACAAGTCCTTCAAAATATTGAAGAAAAATGGAAGCACTTGTAACCCTGTTCAAAAAAATCTCAGACTTGGAAGGTGTGAGTCCAGATGTGGTAGAGGGACAAAGGGATCTCTGAGGACAAATGCACCAATCACTAAAAGTAGCCATAAAAGAACAAACCAAGTAAAGGAAGGTGTCATCGATAGTGCTATCAAGCAGCACCCACCCATCCATGACCTGTTTATCAATGTTCAGTTTTGGTCTGCCAGGACAACTCAGCTCCAAACCTCATTACAACTTTGATCCAAGCATGGACAAAAGAGATTAATTATTTTCCTGCTGGTTCATTCCTCAGGCATTGATCAATCAGAGTCAAGCTTACTGGTTTAAATTTCAGCAAAGTTGGAAGTTAACTGTCAGGCAACGTAAACTGGTGCATTCTCCATGGCAACACCTCTACCAATTAAGTTCACTGGCCAACCAATCAGCACTCTCTTCTCATGCAGTATAAGTTGATTTTATTTTACATTGGTTATTCTTGTGGTTGTCCTGATGAGTATAAGGTTCGACAACACGTATCTGTTTTCAACAATCCTCAAGTTCTGCACTACGAATCAACGATTTTCTTAATTATTTCATGGGATAGGGGCATCACTGGGAAGGTCAGCATGTTTTTCCCATCCCTAATTGCCCTTGACAACTGAATGGCTTGCGAGGCCACTTCAGAGGGGAGTTAAGAGTCAACCACATTGCTGTGGGTCTGCAGTCACTTGTAGGATGGCAGATTTTCTTCTGTCAAGGGCATTAGTGAGCCAGATGTGTTTTTATAACAATTAATGATAGTTTCATGGCACCATTACTGAGACCAGATTTATTTTCAATTAATTGAATTTAAATTCCACCAGCTGCTCTGCTGGAATTTGAACCTGTGTGCACAGGGCATTAGCCTGGGACTCTTGATTACTAGTTCAGTGACATTCTCACTGTGGCACCATTTCCCCAAATACAAGAGGTGAGGTGAGAGTGACTGCACTTGACATCAAGGCAGCATTTGACTAAGTGTGGCATTAAGGATTCCGAGCAAATTGAAGTCAGCAGGAATTGTGGAAAACTCTCCACTGATTGGAGTCATACCGAGAGCAATGGAACTGAGGGAGTTGCTCTTTCAGACAGCCGGTGCAGACACGATGGGCCGAATGGCCTCCTACTGCACTGTCAACATTCTCTGAGTAGCAGAAAGGAAGATGGTTGTGGATGTCGGAAGGAAAACATCTAAGACTCACAACATTGCTGCAGGAGTTCCTCAGGGTAGTGGTCTCAGCCATGTTCGTCTTCAACTCCTGCATCAATGGCCTTCCCTCCAACTTAAGGTCAGAAGTGGGGATTCTCACTGATGATTACACAGTGTTCAGTATCACAACACCTCAGATAGTGAAGCAGTCTGTGTCCACGTGCAACAATAACTGGATGACAGCCAGGCTCAGGCTGATAAGTGATAAGTAACATTTGCACCACACAAGTGCCAGGCAATGACCATCTTAAACAAGAAATAATCAAACCATCACTGAATCTCGCACCATCAACATCCTGTGAGTGATCATTAAACAGAATCGAATAGTTTGGATGGGGTAGTGTTTGTGCAGTATGTCCAGGAAGCTTTTCTGACTCAGTATGTAGACTGCCCGACCAGAGGGGAGGCAATATTGGATTTGGTACTAGGTAATGAACCAGGGCAAGTGATAGAGCTGTTGGTGGGCGAGCACTTTGGAGATAGTGATCACAATTCTGTAGCATTCACTGTGGTAATGGAGAGGGATAGGTATGTGCAACAGGGCAAGGTTTACAATTGGGGGAAGGGTAGATATGATGCTGTCAGGCAGGAACTGAGGAGCATAAGTTGGGAGCATATGCTGGCAGGGAAGGGCACGGTCGAAATGTGGAACTTTTTCAAGGAGCAGATAGTAGGGGCCATTGATAAGCATGTCCCTGTCAGACAGGGAAGGGATGGTCATGTGAGGGAACCGTGGTTGACAAGAGAGGTTGAGAGTCTTGTTAGGAAGAAGAAGGATGCGTATATAAGGTTGAGGAAAAAGGGCACAGGCATAGCTCTGGAGGGATACAAGATGGCCAGGAAGGATCTGAAGAAAGGGATTAGGAGAGCTAAGAGAGGGCATGAAAAATGCTTGGCGGGTAGGATAAAAGAAAACCCCAAGGCCTTTTACGCGTATGTCAGAAATATGAGGATGACTAGGGGGACCGTAGGTCCGGTCAAGGACAATAGCGGGAGACTGTGTGTTGAGCCGGAAGAGATAAGTGAGGTTTTGAATGAGTACTTCTCTTCGGTATTTACGAATGAGAAGGGGTGTATTACTGAAGAGGACGGTGTGAAACAGACTGGTAAGCTCGAGGAAGTGCTCGTTAGGAGGGAAGATGTGTTGGGGTTTTTGAATAACTTGAAGATAGACAAGTCTCCCGGGCCTGACGGGGTATAGAACATAGAACATAGAACATAGAAAATACAGCACAGAACAGGCCCTTCGGCCCACGATGTTGTGCCGATCCTTTGTCCTCTGTCAAGGACAATTTAATCTATACCCCATCATTCTCCTTTATCCATATACCTATCTAAAAGCCGTTTGAAAGTCCCTAAAGTTTCTGACTCAACAACTTCCCCAGGCAAGGCATTCCATGCCCCGACCACTCTCTGGGTAAAGAACCTTCCCCTGACATCCCCCTTATATCTCCCACCCTTCACCTTAAATTTATGACCCCTTGTAACGCTTTGCTCCACCCGGGGAAAAAGTTTCTGACTGTCTACCCTATCTATTCCCCTGATCATCTTATAAACCTCTATCATGTCACCCCTCATCCTTCTCCGTTCTAATGAGAAGAGGCCTAGAATGTTCAGCCTTTCCTCGTAAGACTTATTCTCCATTCCAGGCAACATCCTGGTAAATCTCCTCTGCACCCTCTCCAAGGCTTCCACATCCTTCCTAAAATGAGGCGACCAGAACTGCACACAGTACTCCAAATGAGGCCTTACCAAGGTCCTGTACAGCTGCATCATCACCTCACGGCTCTTAAATTCAATCCCTCTGCTAATGAACGCTAACACCCCATATGCCTTCTTCACAGCCCTATCCACTTGAGTTGCAACTTTCAACGATCTATGCACATAGACCCCAAGGTCTCTCTGCTCCTCCACATGCCCAAGAACCCTACCGTTAACCCAGTATTTTGCATTCGTGTTTGTCCTTCCAAAATGGACGACCTCACACTTTTCAGGGTTAAACTCCATCTGCCACTTTTCAGCCCAGCACTGCAACCTATCCAAGTCCCTTTGCAGACGACAATAGCCCTCCTCGGTATCCACAACTCCACCAACCTTTGTATCATCTGCAAATTTACTGACCCACCCTTCGACTTCCTCATCCAAGTCGTTAATAAAAATCACAAACAGGAGAGGACCCAGAACTGATCCCTGTGGCACGCCACTGGTAACTGGGCTCCAGGCTGAGTATTTACCATCTAAGACCACTCTCTGCCTTCTATCAGTTAGCCAATTCTTAATCCAACTGGCCACATTCCCCACTATCCCATGCCTCCTGACTTTCTCCATAAGTCTACCATGGGGGACCTTATCAAATGCCTTACTAAAATCCATGTACACCACATCCACTGGTTTACCCTCATCCACTTGCTTGGTCACCTGCTCAAAGAATTCAATCAGGCTTGTGAGGCAAGACCTACCCCTCACAAAACCGTGCTGACTGTCCCGAATCAAGCAGTGTCTTTCCAGATGCTCAGAAATCCTATCCCTCAGCACCTTTTCCATCAACTTGCCTACCACCGAAGTAAGACTAACTGGCCTGTAATTCCCAGGGTTGTTCCTATTCCCTTTCTTGAACAGGGGCACAACATTTGCCACCCTCCAATCACCTGGTACCACCCCCGTCAACAGAGAAGATGAAAAGATCATTGCCAGCGGCTCTGCAATTTCATCCCTTGCTTCCCATAACATCCTTGGATATACCCCGTCAGGCCCGGGAGACTTGTCTATCTTCAAGTTATTCAAAAACCCCAACACATCTTCCCTCCTAACGAGCACTTCCTCGAGCTTACCAGTCTGTTTCACACCGTCCTCTTCAGTAATACACCCCTTCTCATTCGTAAATACCGAAGAGAAGTACTCATTCAAAACCTCACTTATCTCTTCCGGCTCAACACACAGTCTCCCGCTATTGTCCTTGACCGGACCTACGGTCCCCCTAGTCATCCTCATATTTCTGACATACGCGTAAAAGGCCTTGGGGTTTTCTTTTATCCTACCCGCCAAGCATTTTTCATGCCCTCTCTTAGCTCTCCTAATCCCTTTCTTCAGATCCTTCCTGGCCATCTTGTATCCCTCCAGAGCTATGCCTGTGCCCTTTTTCCTCAACCTTATATACGCATCCTTCTTCTTCCTAACAAGACTCTCAACCTCTCTTGTCAACCACGGTTCCCTCACATGACCATCCCTTCCCTGTCTGACAGGGACATGCTTATCAATGGCCCCTACTATCTGCTCCTTGAAAAAGTTCCACATTTCGACCGTGCCCTTCCCTGCCAGCATATGCTCCCAACTTATGCTCCTCAGTTCCTGCCTGACAGCATCATATCTACCCTTCCCCCAATTGTAAACCTTGCCCTGTTGCACATACCTATCCCTCTCCATTACCACAGTGAATGCTACAGAATTGTGATCACTATCTCCAAAGTGCTCGCCCACCAACAGCTCTATCACTTGCCCTGGTTCATTACCTAGTACCAAATCCAATATTGCCTCCCCTCTGGTCGGGCAGTCTACATACTGAGTCAGAAAAGCTTCCTGGACATACTGCACAAACACTACCCCATCCAAACTATTCGATCTAAAGAGTTGCCAATCAATATTTGGGAAGTTGAAATCCCCCATAATTACTACCCTGTGACTTCTGCTCCTTTCCAAAATCTGTTTCCCAATCTGCTCTTCCACCTCCCTGCTGCTATTGGGGGGCCGATAGAAAACTCCCATCAAGGTGACTGCTCCTTTCCTGTTCCTGACCTCAACCCACAGTGCCTCAGTCGGCAGATCCTCCTCGAAAATTCTTTCAGCAGTTGTTACACTATTTCTAACTAACAATGCCACCCCCCCACCTCTTTTACCACCATTCCTAATCTTATGAAAACATCTATAACCAGGTACCTCCAAGAACCATTCCTCCCCCTCACCTATCCACGTTTCAGTGATGGCCACAACATCGTAGTCCCAAGTGCCCATCCACGCCTTCAATTCACTCACCTTATTCCTGATGCTTCTTGCGTTGAAGTATACGCACTTTAACCCTTCTCCGTGCCCATCTGTCCTCTGCGACAGTGCTACCTTCCCCAATACCTCACTACACTCTTTGTCTTTCTGAGTGGACCCACTGGTCCCTGGACTACAAGTCCGGTTCCCATCCCCCTCCCAAACTAGTTTAAACCCTCCCGAACAGTACTAGCAAACCTCCCTCCCAGGATATTGGTGCCCCTCTGGTTCAGATGCAGCCCGTCCTGTTTGAACAGGTCCCATCTTCCCAAGGTATATCCAAGGATGTTATGGGAAGCAAGGGATGAAATTGCAGAGCCGCTGGCAATGATCTTTTCATCTTCTCTGTTGACGGGGGTGGTACCAGGTGATTGGAGGGTGGCAAATGTTGTGCCCCTGTTCAAGAAAGGGAGTAGGAACAACCCTGGGAATTACAGGCCAGTTAGTCTTACTTCGGTGGTAGGCAAGTTGATGGAAAAGGTGCTGAGGGATAGGATTTCTGAGCATCTGGAAAGACACTGCTTGATTCGGGACAGTCAGCACGGTTTTGTGAGGGGTAGGTCTTGCCTCACAAGCCTGATTGAATTCTTTGAGCAGGTGACCAAGCAAGTGGATGAGGGTAAACCAGTGGATGTGGTGTACATGGATTTTAGTAAGGCATTTGATAAGGTCCCCCATGGTAGACTTATGGAGAAAGTCAGGAGGCATGGGATAGTGGGGAATGTGGCCAGTTGGATTAAGAATTGGCTAACTGATAGAAGGCAGAGAGTGGTCTTAGATGGTAAATACTCAGCCTGGAGCCCAGTTACCAGTGGCGTGCCACAGGGATCAGTTCTGGGTCCTCTCCTGTTTGTGATTTTTATTAACGACTTGGATGAGGAAGTCGAAGGGTGGGTCAGTAAATTTGCAGATGATACAAAGGTTGGTGGAGTTGTGGATACCGAGGAGGGCTATTGTCGTCTGCAAAGGGACTTGGATAGGTTGCAGTGCTGGGCTGAAAAGTGGCAGATGGAGTTTAACCCTGAAAAGTGTGAGGTCGTCCATTTTGGAAGGACAAACACGAATGCAAAATACTGGGTTAACGGTAGGGTTCTTGGGCATGTGGAGGAGCAGAGAGACCTTGGGGTCTATGTGCATAGATCGTTGAAAGTTGCAACTCAAGTGGATAGGGCTGTGAAGAAGGCATATGGGGTGTTAGCGTTCATTAGCAGAGGGATTGAATTTAAGAGCCGTGAGTTGATGATGCAGCTGTACAGGACCTTGGTAAGGCCTCATTTGGAGTACTGTGTGCAGTTCTGGTCGCCTCATTTTAGGAAGGATGTGGAAGCCTTGGAGAGGGTGCAGAGGAGATTTACCAGGATGTTGCCTGGAATGGAGAATAAGTCTTACGAGGAAAGGCTGAACATTCTAGGCCTCTTCTCATTAGAACGGAGAAGGATGAGGGGTGACATGATAGAGGTTTATAAGATGATCAGGGGAATAGATAGGGTAGACAGTCAGAAACTTTTTCCCCGGGTGGAGCAAAGCGTTACAAGGGGTCATAAATTTAAGGTGAAGGGTGGGAGATATAAGGGGGATGTCAGGGGAAGGTTCTTTACCCAGAGAGTGGTCGGGGCATGGAATGCCTTGCCTGGGGAAGTTGTTGAGTCAGAAACTTTAGGGACTTTCAAACGGCTTTTAGATAGGTATATGGATAAAGGAGAATGATGGGGTATAGATTAAATTGTCCTTGACAGAGGACAAAGGATCGGCACAACATCGTGGGCCGAAGGGCCTGTTCTGTGCTGTATTTTCTATGTTCTATGTTCTATGTTCTAGAAAGAAAACTGGACCAGCCAAAAAAAATAACAGACATGAGGATTGGGAGCAATTTAGAATTCAGCAAAGGAGGACCAAGGGATTGATTAAGAAGGGGAAAATAGAGTATGAGAGTAAGCTGACAGGAAACAGAAAAACTGACTGTCAAAGTTTCTGTAGGTATATGAAGAGAAAAAGATTGGCGAAGACAATCAGAAACAGAGGAATTTATTATAGCAAACAAACCAAGGGCTGACCAACTAAATGCATACTTTGCTTCTGTCTTCACAAAGGAGGACACAAATATCACACCAGAAATGTTGGGGAACACTGGGTATAGCGAGAGGGAGGAACTGAAGGAAATCATTATTAGTAGAGAAATGATGTTGGGGAATATGATGGGATTGAAGGCCAATAAATCACAAGGGCCTGATGGTCTACATCCCAGAGTACTTAAGGAAGTGGCCCTACAAAAAGTGGATATGGTCATCTTCGAAGATTCTATAGACTCTGGAACAGTTCCTACAGATTGGAGGATAGCTAATGTAACCCCACTATCTAAAAAGAGAGGTAGAGAGAAAACAGGGAATTACAGACTGATGTCAGTTGTGGGGAAAATTCTGGAGTCTGTTATCAAACATTTTATAGCAGAGCACTTTGAGAACAGTGGTAGAATCGGGCAGAGTCAGCATGGATTTACGAAAGGGAAACCATGCTTGACAAATCTACTAGAATTCTTCGAGGATGTAACTAGTAGAGTTGATGAGGGGGAGCCAGTGGATGTGGTTTATTTGGACTTTCAGAAGGCTTTCGACAAAGTCCGACATAAGAGATTAGCATGTAAAATTAAAGCGCATGGGATTGGGGGTAGTGTATTGCGATGGATAGAAAATTGGTTGGTAGACAGGAAACAAAGTGTCAGAATAAATGGGTCTTTTTCCTAATGGCAGGCAGTGACCAGTGGGGTACCGCAGGAATCGGTGTTAGGACCCCAGCTATTCACAAAATATGTTAATGATTTAGATGAGGGAACTAAATGTAATAGCTCCAAATTTGCAGATGACACAAAACTGGGTGGGAGGGTTAGTTGTGAGGAGGATGCAGAGAGGCTTCAGGATGATTTGGACAAGTTGAGTGAATGGGCAAATGCAAGGCAGATGCAGTATAATGTGGGTAAATGTGAAGTTGTCAACTTTGGTAGCAAAAACAGGAAGGCAGATTATTGTCAGAACGGCTAGAAACTGAGAGAGGGGAATATGCAATGAGACCTGGGTGCTCTCGTGCACTGGTTGCTGAAGGTAAGCATGCAGGTGCAACAGGCGGTAAAAAAGGCAAATGATATGTTGGCATTTAGAGCGAAAGGATTCGAGTACAGGAGCAGGGATGTCTTGCTGCAATTATACAGGGCCTTGGTGAGGCCACACCTGGAATATTGTCTGCAGTTTTGGTCTCCTTATCGGAGGAAGGATGTTCTTGCTCTAGAGGGAGTGCAGCGAAGGTTTTCCAGACTAATTTCAGGGATGGCGGGACTGACGTATGAGGAGAGATTGAGTCGGTTCGGATTATATTCATTGGAGTTCAGACAGAGAGAGGGGATCTCATAGAAACCTATATAATTCTAACAGGACTTGACAGGGTAGACACAGGAAGGATGTTACCGATGGTGTGGGAGTCCAGATTCAGGGGTCATAGTCCAAGGACATGGGGTAAACCATTCAGGAATGACACGAGGAGAAATTACTTCACCCAGAGAGTGGTGAGCCTGTGGAATTCGCTACCACAGAAAGCAGTTGAGGCCAAAACAGGAGCAGGGATGTCTTGCTGCAATTATATAGGGCCTTGGTGAGGCCACACCTGGAATAAATGTCTGCAGTTTTGGTCTCCTTATCTGAGGAAGGTTGTTCTTGTGATAGCGGGAGTGCAGCAAATGTTTACCGGACTGATTCCCGGGATGGCGGGACTGACGCATGAGGAGAGATTAGATTTTAGATTAGAGATACAGCACTGAAACAGGCCCTTCGGCCCACCGAGTCTGTGCCGAACATCAACCACCCATTTATACTAATCCTACACTAATCCCATATTCCTACCAAACATCCCCACCTGTCCCTATATTTCCCTTCCACCTACCTATACGAGTGACAATTTTTATAATGGCCAATTTACCTAACAACCTGCAAGTCTTTTGGCTTGTGGGAGGAAACCGGAGCACCCGGAGAAAACCCACGCAGACACAGGGAGAACTTGCAAACTCCACACAGGCAGTACCAGGAATTGAAACCGGGTCCCTGGAGCTGTGAGGCTGCAGTGCTAACCACTGCGCCACTGTGCCGCCCGCACAGAGATTGAGTCAGTTAGGATTATATTCATTGGAGGTCAGAGAGTGAGGGGAGATCTCATAGAAACCAAGCTAATTCTGACAGGAATTTACAGGGCAGATGCAGGAAGGATGTTCCCAATGGTGGGGGAGTCCAGAACTATGGGTCATAGTCTAAGGATATGGGGTAAACCTTTCAGGACTGAGATGAGGAGAAATTACTTCACCCAAAGAGTGGTGAGCCTGTGGAATTCGCTACCACAGAAAGCAGTTGAGGCCAAAACATTGTCTGTTTTCTAGAAGGAGTTAGATATAGCGTTTGGGATGAAATGTATCAAAGGATATGGGGAGAAAGTGGGTACAGGTTACTGAGTTGGATGATCAGCCATGATCATAATGAATGGCGGAGCAGGCTTGAATGGCTGAATGGCCTACTCCTGCTCCTATTTTCTTTGTTTCTATAAATACTCTGGGTATAAGGGTAAGTAGGATGCTGGGAATTCAGCAGCGAGTAACCCACTTCCTGACTCCCCAATGCCTGTCCACCACCTAGAAGGCACAAGTCAGGAGTGTGATCGAATACTCTCCACTTGTCTGGATAAGTGCAGCTCCAACAACACCGAAGAAGCTCAACACCTATCAAGCAGCCTGCTTGAATGTTAATTAAAACAACTATTCATAATTAATAGGGGCATATAGTAGATAAACAAGGAACTTATATTGAACTTGTATAGAACACTGGTTCAGCCTCGACTGGAGTATTGTGTCCAGTTCTGGGTGTCACACATTAAGAAAGATGTGAAGAGAGAAAGTGTGGAATAAATTGATGAGAATGGCCCCAGGGATGAGGAATCTCATTGACGTAGATAGATTGGAGAAGTTGGGAATGCTTCGCTTAGAGAGGAGAATTGATAAAGGTGTTCAAAATCATGAGGGGTCTGTACAGAGTAGATAGGGCAAAACTGTTCCCATTGGTGGAAGGATCGGAAACAAGAGGGCACAGATTTAAGGTAATTGACAAAAGAAGCAATAGTTACATGAGGAAAAACATTTTCACACAGCGAGTGGTTAGGATCTGGAATGTACTGCCTGAGAGTGTAGTGGAGGCAGGTTCAATCGAGCCATTCAAGAGGGAATTGGAATATTCTATGAAAAGGAAGATTGTGTAGGGCAACCGGGAGAAGGTGGGTTAGTGGCACAAGGTAAATTGCTCCTTGGGAGAGCCAGCACAGACGTGAAGGGCCAATGGCCTCCTTCTGTGCTGTAAGATTCTATTACTCTGATTGTCTTCTGAGCTGCAAGTTGTTTCTATTCACTGACAGTTGGATCAAGTCCACATCCTTCAGGTCTCTTCAGCTGCTTGGAGCAGATGGTTTTTATCCCAGTAATTTAATGGTCTCAGTGGTGGAGCTCGTTGTCAACAGTGTCAAAGTGTGCAGTTGATTTAAGAAAATAAAGGGGAACCGTGCACCATGGTCACAGACACACAGGATGTCATTCGTGTTTTTTTAATCATCCCTGATTCCGAGTAATTATGTTATCAAAAGTCTCTTAGGAGACATAAACTGGAGCGGCCCCATGAACCAAAGCTGACAATGGAAATTGTGAGTGTATAGATCACTTTCCACCTGACCAGCCTCCATATCCAAAGGATCATCCTCCACCATCTCCGTCACCTCCAGCATGACGTCACCACCAAATACATCATCCCCTCCCCTCCCCTCCCCTGTCAGCATTCCAAAGTGAACGCTCCCTCTGTGACAACCTGGTCTACTCCTCCATCAACCTGACACCTCGTCCCCTTCCCATGGCACCTTCCCATGTAATCTCAGGAGGTGTAATACCTGCCCTCTTACCTCCTCTCCCTTCACCATCCAAGGCCCCAAGCACTCCTTCCAGGTGAAGCGATTTACTTGTACTTCTTTCAACTTAGTATACTGTATTCACTGCTCACAGTGCGGTTGCCTCTACACTGGGGAGACCAAACACAGTTTGAGTGACCACTTTGCAGTACACTTCTGCTCGGTCCGTAAGCATGATCCCGAGCTTCTGGTTGTTTTCCATTTTAATTCACCACCTTATTTCCATGCTCACATTTCTGTCCTCGGCCTGCTGCAGTGATCCAGTGAACATCAACACCAGCTCGAGGAACAACACCTCATTTTCCAATGAGGCACTCGACAGTCTTCTGGACTCAATATTGATTTATGTATTTGTTCATGGGATGTGGGCATCACTGGTTAGGACAGCATTTATTGCCCATCCTTAATTGCCCTTTAATTCAATAATTTCAGACCATCAGTCACATTATTCTTTGTTTATTAATTATTTTTATTTAATTTATATATATTATATCTCTATTCTTTATTTATGTATTTATTTCTTCAGCATGAGCTTGTCTTAAACTTATTTTTAGTGATTTTGTTTTCGTACAGAGCTGTTCATTATTCTGTCATTAACACTCTCACTGGACTCGTGCATTATCTTTCACTGTCACTCTTTAGCACTTCATTTGCATTCTGTTCCATGACATTTGCCATTTAACCTCTTCCCCCCTCTGTCATATCACAGTCCTTCCTTCTTGTTCTTCTTATTCCTCCTCCCTTTCACTTGCTCAAAGACTGTTACATTTCTAACTTTTGCCTGTTCTGATGAAGGGTCACAGACCTGAAACGTTAACTCTGTTTCTCTCTGCACAGAAACATAAAATGTTTCTGACCTGCAAATCCAAACCTAATGGTAAATACGGGAATGAGCACATTGGAAAGTAATATCATGACTCCAATGGTTAGGAGAGCCAACACATCTTGGTGAAGTTATCTTTGAATATAAAATCCAACCAACAACACGCTCTGGATCCATCTTTTGTAAAACGAGACACGATGACCTGTACGTATCATGTTGCCTTCTCTACAGTTCAAAGATTGGAAATATTCGGCCTATTGGAGCACAAATTACAGCTCAGCAAAACTTTGGAAGACTTTAGAATTTCTGCTTTGAAATGGAAGTACACCCGACGGGAGAGAACCATTAACAATGTCAGCTTGTAAGGGGAAGGAAGGGAAACTGGGTTGTGTGAAGTGCTGTGTGAGAAAAGACCAGAGAACAGATGTTGGGTCCCACATACATGAGGACACAGGAGATAATGTGAAGGGAAGGAGAGATGGATGTTAGGACAGAACTCGAGTAGGACTAAGGGAGAAGGCTGGAATTAGGTTTTGTTTCCTGGACAAGGAGAATGTGTATGTGTCAGAGGCCCATGAGATGATAGCCTGATCAACCTGGACTTGATGGTGTGAAACTAGAAGCTGTAACTAAATAATGGGCATCAGTAAAGATTTTACTCGGAGCAAGTGCATTAAAGTGCAAAATGAAACAACAAGGAACAGGGATAAGATGATTAAACAGAGTCTAATGTTACTTGTCACAAGAACATAACAAGTAGGAGTAGGAGTAAGACATAAAACCCCACAAGTCTGCTCCGACATTGAAGAGAATCGGCTGATCTTTGAAATCAACTCCCCATTACATCTGATTTACATATCCCTGGATTCCTAAAGAGTTCAAAAATCTATCGAATTCATCCTTTGACTAAACTCACCAACTGAGCATCCATAACTCTCTGGGGTAGAGAATTCCAAAGATTCACGAAGGGTTTATTGATGAAATGACATACTTTATTCACAGTGCTAAGCCTGCCCACCATTTGATTTCAAATATCACCTACCTTGGAATATTTAGTTCCCAACCATGGTCACCATGTAACCACATCTCTGTAAGTGCATCTCTGTAATGACAAATAGATTGAATCCATTTCTCTCTATTTGTGCCATTAATTTGTCCACCTTGTTACCAGCACTTCATGCATTCACAAAAAAGCCTTCAATTTGAACATTTCACCATGTTCTGTGAATTGACCTTATTTGCTGATGCACCATTACTGTTAAACTCTCTGTCTCTTACTGACACACTCTGTATACCATTACCCCCATTGCTACTCTGCTCTTTGTCCTTGACTTTTCTAGCAGAATTTAAAGTGTTCCCCTCACCTAAACCTTCACTTGAACTCAACCTTTGCTCTTTAGTGCAGAGCTTGTGTCCATTGTCTCATCCTCATAAATGTGGCAAGAGTAATTACACAAACACAATACCATATCAATATATGTCTGTGAGCTGCAATGCATTTGCTCAGAAACTCGAAGAATACTTTACTGAACAATAGAAAAATCTGTTTATATAGTGTCCTTCATCACCTCAAGACATCCAAAAAGGCAGCACTCTTCACTACTGCATTAGAGAGCCAGCCTGGATTATTGTGCTCAAGCTGGACTTCCAATCTGACCTAGAAATGGGGGATGTGCCAGAGGATTGGAGAGTGGTAAATGTGACACATTTATTCAGGAAGGGTTATAAGGACAGTCCGAGCAACTACAGGCCAGTTAGTTTAACATCAGTGGTGATAAGTTTTCAGAAACAATAATCAGGAAAAAAGCAACAGACACTTGGAAAGGTTTGAGTAAATTATGGATAGTCAGCACAGATTTGTAAAATGCATATCATGCTTGACTAATCTCATTTAATTTTTTGATGAAGTAATTGAGTAGGTTGATGAAGGCAATGTGGTGGATATTGTCTACATGGATTTTAAGAAATGTGTTTGATAAAGTATTGTAAATAAAAATTGGTTAACAAAACAGAGGCTCAAGGAATGGAAGGGTTAGTATTGAATTGGATTAATAAAAATGGCTAAAGGATAGAACGGAGATAGTAAGTCATAGTAAATGATTGTTTTTCTGACTGGAGAATATTAGACAGTGATGTTCCTCATGTGTCACTACGAGGATCACTCTTTCCTTTTTTGTTATATATAAATGACTTTGATCTTGGAATCCAGAGTAGAATTTTAAAATTTGCCCATGATACCGAACTTGGAGTAATGGCAAACAGTGAGGATCACACAAACCCCTGCAACAGGACAGAGATAGGCTAGCAGAATGGGCAGACAAGTGGCAGGTGGAATTTAATATGGACAATTGTGAGGTAATGTATTTTTGTAGAAGGTATAGGATGAGATAATATAGACTTAATGGTGCAGTTCTAAAGAGTGTGCAGGAACATAGGGCCGGGGGGTGAATGTGCATCGATGTTTGAAGGTGGTGGGGTATTTTGAGAGAGTGGTGAGAAAAGCATTTGGAAACATGGGCTTCAGAAATACAGGCATAGAGTACAAATGCAGGAAGTTATACTGAACCTTTATAAAGCTCTGTTTATGCCCCAACTAGAGAACTACATCCAGTTCCAGTCAGCACACTTCAGGAAGGATGTGAGGGTCCTTCAGAGTCTGCAGAGGAGATTTACCAGAATGATTCCAGAGACTGGGGATTTCAGTTACAAGGTTAGGTTGGAGAAGCTGGGGTTATTCTCCATGGAGCATAGGAGATTGAGGGAGAATTGATAGAGATGTACAAGATTATGACACGCTTAGATAAGATAGACCAGGATAATCTTCACCCATTAACTGATGGTAAAAGGACTATGGGACATGGATTGAAGATTTTGGACAAGAGATGAAGGTGAATGTGAGGAATGACATAGGAATATAAGAACATAGGAAACAGGTGCAGGATTAGGCCATTCGGCCCATCCAGCCTGCTCCACCATTCAAATAGATCATGGCTGATCTTCTAACTCAATGACATTTTCCCACAGTATCCCCATATCCCTTGTTATATTTAATACCTAGAAATCTATCCACCTCTGTCTTGAATATACTCAATGACTGAGCCTGCACAGGCCTCTGGTACAGAGAATTCCAAAGATTCACCACCCTCTGAGTGAAAACATTCCTTGTCATCTCAGTCCTAAATGATCTACCTCTATTTCTGAGACTTTTTCCCTGTTTCTAGATCCCCCAGTCAAGGGAAACATCCTCCCTGCATCTACCCTGTCGAGCCCTGAAAGAAATGTACATTCCCCAATAAGATTACCTCTCATTCTTCTAAACTCTAGAGAATATAGGCCCAGTCTCCTCAATCTCTCTTCATAGGACAATCACATCATCCTTCATTGTTCTCCCTCTATGGCAACTATATCCTTCCTTTGGTAAAGAGACCAAAACTGTACACAATACTCCAGATACGGTCTCACCAAGGCTCTATACTATTGCAACAAGACTTCTTTACTCCTGAAGTCAAATCCTCTTGCAATAAAGGCCAACATACCAGGCTGAACCTTTCCAGCTTGACACTGAGATTGAAGGCGAGCTTCAAAAATGACCTGACACATGCACAAGATGTGTGTCACGGAGCCACTGTGATATTTCATGCTGCAGCTTATTTATATGTCCGGGTGGATCGCCCACTCCCGATGACGTAGAGGGGGAGGCCGGTCCGTCCCCGGCAATGTTGCCCAACGCCACCTCGCGGATACCGGCGCCATTTTAAAGGTCCGCAGGCCTTTCCAAAGCATTTACATTTTTAAAGTGACAATTAAAAAAAAATTATATTTAAAATGTTATTCAAAGTTCCAATCCCCTCTCCCACCCCCGTCCCCAATGACTAATTAGGCTATCATTTTCCCTCTCCCCACAAAAAACCTTTCTTCTGATCCTGACCTTTACCCTACAAATGTAATTGACTTTGACCTTCAACCCCTTCCCACCATCCGCTCAACCAACAACAAGAGTTATCCTTACTCCCCACCTCCTGCCCTGAAAATTTCACTCCACCCCCTGCCTCTCCCCCACCAGTGTTCCACCTCTGAACGGAGAGCTGAAGGCACTGGAGTTCTGGCAACTGGCTGGAATATCGGTGTGGGATGGCTGCCGGGAGGAGTTCATTAATTATGCATTAATTAACATTGATTTAAATATTAAAATAACGTTTCTGTCACCGAGGGTCAGGAGGGACCGCCATGAGGCCTCGGTCCTGCCAGTAATATGGGGCTGGACCTTCCCAGTGTTGAGGCCCGTTGCGGGCCTCTCCTGGAGGTATTTTCCAGGTTCCCCCACCACAACTCCTGACCTCGGCGGGGGCTGGTAAATCCAGCTCAACATTTGTGTTTCTAATTGCTTCCTGCTAGCATGTTAGCTTTCAGTGACGTATAAACAAGGACACCCAGGTTCCTTTGGACATCAACACTTCCCAATCTCTCACCATTTAAGAAACACTCTTCATTTCTGTGGTTTTTTTTTCCTCCCAAAGTGGATATCTTCACATTTTACCACAATATCATCCATTTTAACACAGAGAGTTGTAATGACCTGCATCTTGATGCCCATGAACGTGGTGTAAGCTGAGACAAACAATGGTTTCAAAATGATATTGGATGGGAACTTGAAGGAAATAAACTTGCAAGACTACGGGAATCGAGCAGCAGAGTGGGAATGACTGGATTGATCCGTGGAGTGCTGGCATGGACTATATGGGCCGAAAGGCATCCTTCTATGCTACAAATGACTCTGCATAATATTTTAGCTCATCAACCTGACTGCAAGCTGACAACTGCCCATCCCTGTGTGATTGATGTGGAGAATTCATTCCAGATTTTTGGAATGTGTAGTCCCTATCAATTAGTCTATGGATAAAATCCCAAAATGTCGTCTTTTCTGTATGATAGTCTTGTAGACCAAGAATTACACAATTAAAACACAATTATTTTTTGTTACACAATTATTCTTCACATTTCAATACTTTACATTCAGGGAGATGGTTTTAACCAATGCTGGTGTGTGGAAGAGCATTCAAACCACACTGAGGCATTGTTTATGAACATCTGAGACAGACTTCAGTTCAGGAGATTTAGTATTGTGAAATCCTTTGGCCTCCTTGTCTCGAGAGACAATGGATACGCGCCTGGAGGTGGTCAGTGGTTTGTGAAGCAGTGCCTGGAGTGGCTATAAAGGCCAATTCGAGAGTGACAGACTCTTCCACTGGCGCTGCAAATACAATTTGTTTGTCGGGGCTGTTGCACAGTTGGTTCTCCCCTTGCGCTGCTGACTTTTTTCCTGCCAACTGCTAAGTCTCTTCGACTCGCCACACTTTAGCCCCGCCTTTATGACTGCCCGCCAGCTCTGGCGATCACTGGCAACTCACTCCCACGACTTGTGATCAATGTCACAGAACTTCATGACGCGTTTGCAGACGTCTTTAAAGCGGAGACATGGACAACCGTTGGGTCTGGTACCAGTGACGAGCTCGCTGTACAATGTGTCCTTGGGGATCCTGCCATCTTCCATGTGGCTCACATGGCCAAGCCATCTCAGGTGCCACTGCCTTAGTAGGGTGTATATGCTGGGGATGTTGGCCACCTTGAGGACTTATGTGTTGGAGATACGGTCCTGCCACCTGATGCCAAGTATTCTCCGGAGGCAGTGAAGACAGAATGAATTGAGACGCCGCTCTTGGCTGACGTACATTGTCCAGGCCTCGCTGCCGCAGAGCAAGGTACTGAGGAGACATGCTTGATACACATGGACTTTTGTGTTCTGTGTCAGTGTACCATTTTCCCACACTCTCTTGGCCAGTCTGGACATAGCAGTGGAAGTCTTTCCCATGCGCTTGTTTAATTCTTCATCGAGAGACAGGTTACTGGTGATAGTTGAGCCTAAGTAGGTGAACTCTTGAACCACTTCCAGAGTGTGGTCGCCGATATTGATGGATGGGGCATTTCTGACATCCTGTCCCATGATGTCCGTTTTCTTGAGGCTGATGGTTAGGCCAAATTCGTTGCAGGCAGCTGCAAACCGTTCGATGTGTCTCTTCACACACTCTTCAGTGTGAGATGTTAATGCAGCATCGTCAGCAAAGAGGAGTTCCCTGATGATGACTTTCCGTACTTTGGTCTTCGCTCTTAGACGGGCAAGGTTGAACAACCCACCACCTGATCTTGTGTGGAGGAAAATTCCTTCTTCTGAAGACTTGAACGCATGTGAGAGCAGCAGGGAGAAGAAAATCCCAAACAGTGTAGGTGCGAGAACACAGCCCTGTTTCACGCCACTCAGGATAAGAAAGGGGTCTGATGAGGAGCCACCATGTTGAATAGTGCCTTTCATATTGTCATGGAATGAGGTGATGATACTTAGTAGCTTTGGTGGGCATCCAATCTTTACTAAAATTTTGAAGAGACCACGTCTGCTGACGAGGTCGAAGGCTTTGGTGAGATCAATGAAAGCAACGTAGAGGGGCTGACAGAAAGAGTTTAGTGAGCTAGGTAGCCTGTGGGTGAAATGTTCATTAGAGGGTAATTGTTCAGAATTTTGGCGGAGACGTTGGGAGTGTGAATAGAGAAAGGTTTCCGTGTGATAACAGCGTATCATGTTAAGCCAGTAAGTTTTTTGAAGATCTTGGATGCTCTGTTTCCTTATCTCTGTGCAACCCAGATTATATTTGACCAAATCCACTTGTTATCCAGAGTCTTACCATGCTGCAGAGCCATTTCACATCCTATGATCACACAGAGAGAGCGGACGTAGATCTGCTCATTGATTGGTTTTCTTCCCCTGAAATATAAATAGAGGACGGAGCTTGTGAAGTACAGATGATCAGTTGCTGCAGGGAAGATCTTTTACTGTCTATGAAATCACTGCTTCACTCTTAGACAGTGTAACTGCTTTTGCCTCAACTTATTATTGAAGGTTAAAGATCCCTGTGAAGTGCAGCCAACACTGAATATTGTGATCACACCCTCATGTCTGAGTAGCTGCCTGTTGCTGAGACAGGAAGAAATCCTTTTGTATTGCTGGTAATTCTAATTGTGGATGTAACTCAATGGTACAGTGCCTACTTTTCCTTTATTAGACCTTTGTTTAAAGCCTCAGTACAATTCGAATCATCGAATCTCAAAGCACAGAATGAGTCTATTCAGCTCATGGTGCCGATGCTGGGACTTTGATAGATTAATGTAATTAATCTCACTTCCCAGCTGAACGCCCTTTGTCCTGTAAATGTTTAATTTTAAAATATATATATCCAATTCCCTGCTGAAATTTACTGTTGAATTGACTATCCCAGGCCTTTGAGGGAGTGTATTCCAGGTTATAACAATGGAAAATGGAGAGATGCCTAACTTTTATAATTCATTGGTTAGGCCTCAGCTGAAATAATTCTGGGCACCACACTTTAGGATAGATATGAAAGTCTGAGAGATTTACCAGAATTATACAAGACATGATCTCCTTCTGTTCTGTAGATGGACTCGGATTGCTGGGAAGGATAAGTGGAGGTTTCAAAGAGGTGTTAAATTTGATGAGAGCTTTTAAACAAAATCAGTGTGGTCTTGGTTCGACTGCGTTCAGAGAATCCTGCATTGTTTTCATCTTCATAGCACAAAAGGTTTATAAAAACCTTGTGGGAAGTATGAAAAATGTTTCAAGAATGAAATCAGAACTAAGATGGTAAAACTTTCATAAAAGATTAGACAGGCTGGGACTCTTTTCTCTACAGAAGTTAGGTTTGAGAGGTGAGCAGTTGATGGGAGTTAAAGATGATCAGGTAGACCTAGGGAAGATGTCTTCACTTGGGGAGCCAATTCAGGGCGGTACAGTGGCACAGTGGTTAGCCCTGCTGCCTCAGAGCTCCAGGAACCTGGGCTCGATTCTGGGTATTGCCTGTGCGGAGTTTGCAAGTTCTTCCTGTGACCGTGTGGGTTTTCGCCGGGTGCTCTGGTTTCCTCCCACAGCCAAAGAATTGCAGGTGATAGGTAAATTGGCCATTGTAAATGGCCCCTAGTGTAGGTAGGTGATGGGGAATATGGGATTACTGTAGGGTTACTATAAATGGGTGGTTGTTGGTCAGCACAGACTTGGTTAGCCGAAGGATCTGTTTCAGTGCTGTATCTCTAAATAAAATAAAACACTAGAATAATAAAATCAAAGAATTGTTACAACACAGAAGAAGTTTGTTCGACCAATCATCTTCAATCAGTGTTCTCCGGTTCTCGACCTTTCCATCAATGGGAACCATTTCTCTAACGGGAGGCAGTGGTGTACTGGTAATATCACTGGACTAGTAACCCAGAGACCCAGGCTACTGATCTGGAGCCCTGGGTTTGAATCTCACCATGGCAGATGGTGAAATTTGAATTCAATTAATCTGTAATTAAGAAGCTTGTCTAATATTGACATTGAAACCATAATCGATTGTTGTAAAAACACATGTGGCTCACTCATGTCCATTAGGGAATGAAATCTGCTGTCCTTACCTGGTCTACCTTACATGTACCAACAGCAGTGTGGTCTGAAATGGCCTAGCAAGTCACTCAGTTATATCAAGTCAAAACACAGTGTCAGAAAAGGAATGAAACTGTGTGGATCACCTAGCATCGACCTAGGCTCTGGAAACGACAATGGCAAAGCCAGCCCTGCAGATCTTGCAAAGTCCTTCTTAGGAACATCTGGGGGCCCAAATTCAGAGAGCTTTCCTACAGGCTAGTCAGGCAACAGCCTTAAATAGCTGTACTTCCAGAATCATACCTTGCAGTTAATGTCCTAGACACCACCATCACCATCGCTGGACGCGTCCTGTCCCACTGGCAGGGCAGACACAGTGGTGGCACAGTGGTATACTGTTGGGAAGGAATGGTCCTGGGAGTCCCCAACATTGACTCCGGACATCATGAAGGCAAACATGGGCAAGGAAACCTCCTGCTGATTACTACCTACCGTTCCCCCACCCCTGGCCTCGGCTGATGAATCAGTGCTTCTTCATGTTGAACATCAATCGGAAGAAGCACCAAGAGCACAGCATGTAGTCTGGGTGGGGGACTTCAATGTCCAGCACCAAGAGTGGCTCGGTAGCACCACTACTGAAAGAGATGGTCGAGTCCTAAAGCACATAACTGCTGAGAGAGAAAAACCTACTTGACATCATCCTCACCAATCTACCTGTTGCAGAAGCATCTGTTTGTAACAACAGTGGTAGGAGTGACCACCTGACAGTCCTCGTGGAGACAAAGTCCTGTCTTCACATTGAGGATACCCTCCATCGTGTTTTGTGGCACTACCACTATGCTGAATGTTGTTCTCTAACATTAGGTACTGAGTTTCCCCTGTATCCCTGAGCATTACAATGGACTTGCTCATCTCCTGGCAAGGGTAGGGGTAGTTCCTTCAAGGGTAAAACACCAGTAACTCTTGGGGATTTTGACCTGTCCATTAATACATAGAGTAATTCCCTTCGAGGATATAGGCTGTACCGTGAGGACCTCTGCCCGTCCTACTACGCTCTTAACTGGGGGATGCTCCTTGGTACTGCACTTGCAGAGACCTATTGAACCCACCGATTTTCCATTTACCCTCCAGCATTCTAGCCTGGTGTCACCCACTTTGCTGTAGTGGGAGCACACCGGTCTCCAGGGTTTCTATTTGTGGATTTGGGGTGGACTCTTTGCACTTTCGTTTGTACTCCCCTTTCCAGGTTTGTCTCTCTTTCTATCCCACTCTCCCTTCGTATCCTCCCACTGTTCTTGGGGGTGGCTTTGTAAGGATTCGCCTGAGTAGCCAGTCCTATGTGTGAGGACATAGCTATTGGCGACAAATGTTTACTCTCTAGCTGTGCGGACTCTCTGTTTCTCCAAGTGCACTCTCAGGTTGGTCTGTAGGCAATGTTTGAATTCCTTAAGCAATATTCGCACACATAATTGATCATAGGTGTGCTGTATTTTTACAGATCGGGGCCACCGATTTGCTTTCACCTTTCAAATTCCTGACAACTCTGCTTTCAAGCTTTCCTGAATTGCTGATGATATGCTTCTGGGACCAACTCATAAGCTCGAAGGATGGCAACTTTGGTATTCTCGTAATTAACAGACATTTCAGGGGACAGTATAGAATAGATCTCTTGAGCCTACCCAGTGAACTGGCCTTGAATTGTGAGGGCCCACATTTCTTGTGGCCATCATAGTTCTGCCACTTCCTTCTCAAAAGTAGCAAACAAGGATTCCACCTCACTGTCTTCAAATTTTGTTACAAACTTAACCCCAAAACATTATTCTGGGTTCGGGAGATTTGGGTGGTTACCGGGTGATGAGAGATTTTCCCTGGTAGTCTCTCTCTCTCTGCTTCAGCCTTCAGCTCCATTTCCAATATTTGTAGCTGGAAAGTCATTTCTCTCTCTCTCTCTTCCTCTCTCTCTTTCTTTCTCTCTTTCCTCTTTCTCTCTCACCTTTTCTCTTTCCTGAAACTCCAGTTACATCCTGAATGAGCCTGTTCCATTCTGGCCATGGGAGATGGGACAGTTTCAGGAGTTAATTCCTCATCTACCTGTTCCGAAATGGGACTGTGTCCTAAGTGCTCAGCCAGCACTTTAAGGACCTCTGTTCATTTCACCTTGCTGGGTAGTTTCACTTGTATCTCCCTAGTTATAGTTTTCAACTACTCTGTACTCAGGTTTGCCAGAATTTCAGCAGTTACATCACCTTGCTCAAAAAACATCTTTGAATTAAAATGTGCCATTTTCTAATGTTAGAGTAAGAGGGTTTTGCTACGGTATTTTATGTGTCTTAAAAATCTGTTCGGCGATCAGATTTTCTCCTTTTGGTTTCTAATTGTATCATTTTTAATTTCTGATTCACCTCGTTCCTTACAGTTGGTCTTTCGTGGATTTATTGCGGACTTGAGCTCCAAAGTTCCATGGTACAAACAGATAGTTAATCTTTTTCTTCTCTGAACAAATTTACTTTTTATTCCCAATCGCCTGTCTGTAAATTGATCAGTGATTGAATGTCTTTCCCTCCCTTAAACCTTGGTAATAAATGACCTGGAACATTCTGCCTACAAGGGTAGGAAGCAGAGGCAATGATTTCAAAAGGAAGTTGGATTGACACTTGAAGTACATAAACTTGCTGGGCTACGGGATCCAGCGGGTGAATGGGACTAATTGGATGACTCTACAGAGAGCCAGCATGGACTCGATGGGACAAATGGCCTCCTTCTGTACTGTAAATGATTCAATGATTCTATATGTCTGTGTTACAAATGTGCCCAGGAATTCAGGAAATTCTTTGGGTCTCAAACATCAAATCTACAAAGTTATTGTCACTGCTGCTGTGCAGGATTAAAGGAAGGGATTGAACCAGAATGGTTTTAAATGATTACTGAGAAATCAGGGCAAATGACAGCACTGACCCCTCTCCAAAATACTGCTCAAAGCTTTCAGTTTTAAGGAGGGTGTGAAAGGAGGTGACAGAGTGTTAGAGGTTTAGGCAGAGAATTCCAGAACATGAGGCTCACATAAATATTGCATCATTTTCTCACAGTCCTGTTCTGACAACGCAGTCTTTTACAAAATTATACAGCAACATAAATAAAGTTATCAGAAAATCTTATTATAATGGTCCAACGTGTTCTCAACTGTTTTCCCGAATACCAGCTGTACAATAGTCACAAATTAAATGCACATAGTGGGATTGTGTGTTTTCAGTTCTATATCAGCACTTCTAACCCAATAAATTAATCTATTACTAATGGGTTGGCAGGAGGTACATGATCTTCCAAATACTTTAGCATTTTATTTACAATGAATACATGGAGAAGCAGTCGGGAGTGATTTACTGGATAACAGTGTAGTTGGTAATATGTGGGGAATATTCTCTTGAAGCCAAAGCACATATTAACAATCAGGAGCTGTGTGACAATGAATCCTAAATGGTGAAAGTAGACTCTGTCTTTGTCACTGGGTGGGCTCAAACCACGGACCCTACGGGTATTTGCCGAACATACTAATCGATTGACTGACAGTGACTGCTGTTAGTATCTGTCACAAGATAAACTAAACCAGTGTGTCAATGAGTTAAAACTTCAGGTTACTGTGACCAGAAAACCAGTGTCCATTATCAGGATTACCTGAACATAATAATGGGTGGGACATTCATTGTGGATACATGGAAACAGTCTGATACCACACACAGAAGACACATCCATGTCACTGACAACATGCTCTCCTACAACTGGTCTGGTCTCCCTTTGAGCCTTTCAGCACCTTGTCTGTTACTAACTATACTGAATGTCCCACAGCTGAAGTTAGGTTTTAATTCATGACCCACAGTGATGAGAATCCTTTACATGGATCAGATCAGTTAATCACACCGATAACATCAGAGTAAATGTTCCAGAATCTTCCATCAGGGAAAGGTGCCTTGACCCCTCTAAACAATCGGACAGTTTACCTTCATTCTCCTCTGATTACTTTTCTCAAAGTGGATCTAAAGATTCACAAACATGGTGACTGCACGCTCATTTCTGGTTCCCTTCGATTTTTCCCATTCCCAACTGGCAATATTTCCCAAATCTCATCGCAATCCTTCACATTGCAGAATGTCCAGGGATGAGGAAATTCAGTGATGTGGAGAGACTATAGAAACTGGGATTGTTCTCCTGACAGGAAATAAACTGAAGTAGACGTTTAATAGAGTGTTGAATATTATGGGGTGGAGTTGGTTTGATAGAGCTGATAGGGAGAAACTGTTTCCACTGACAAGAAGCTCAGTAACCAGAGGAAACAGATTTAAGATCATTGTTAAAAATGAAGTTGGGAGGGGTGCGTGTGGTGGAGGTGATGAGGTTGTATTACTCAGCAAGCTGTTACAATCTGGAATACACTCTCTGAAAGTGTGGTAGAAGCAGATTTAATAGTAACTTTCAGAAGTATATTTAAAAATAAACAGGGCAGTGGGAGTAATTAGATACCTCCATCAAAGAACCAGCACAGGCTCGATGGGTCAAATGGCCTCCCTGTGTGCTGGATGGTTCTATGTTTGACAGCAGCTCCTACCTGAAGGAAGTGTTTTCCCAACTCTCCCATGTTTCTATCATTACCTGAACAGCAGTAACCTTGGCCAGGACACTGGAAGTGTAACTGGAGAAAGTCATTCGAACTCAATGGGATTTTTAACAATAATGGAGGCAGTCTGCAGAATTTCAATGAAGTTAAACACAGTCTAAAACATGTATTTAACAAGGATAAAATCTGATGTCCTGTAGGGAAGAATGACTGCCATCCTTACTCAGTCTGGAGGAAATGTCATTCCAGACCCACAGTTTAATCTTAACTGCTCTCTGAAATGACCTCGCAAGGCAATCATACTGTGGATTCTGGAAATGTGAAATCAAAACAGAAAATGCTGGAAATACTCAGCAGGTTTAGCAGCATCTGTGGAGAGAAACAGAGTTAACGTTTCAGTTCTGTGACCTTTTATCAGAATGGATGAAAGGAACAGATGTGATGAAAGGTCACAACCTGAAATATTAACTATGTTTCTCCCCACAGATGCTGCCAGACCTGATGAATATTTCCAGCACTTTCTGTTTTTATTATCATAAGTCACTCAGTTATATTGAACCGTTATACTATGGAGAATAAGAATTAAACAGAACGGATCACCCAGTATTGACCTGGGCTCTGGATACAATGACGACACACTCTGCCCGGTCGACCCTGCAAAGTTCTCATCACTAACATCTGGGGATTGTTCCAAAATTTTGAAAGTTGTCCCATAGACTAGTCAGGAAACAGGATGTTATAGATGGACCAGATGGTCAGTTCCTCTCTGTTATAAATATGTTTCTTTGTCTGTGTACGCTATTTCTCATTGTATTTTTGTGTGACTGTGTTGTGTGGAAATGTATTTGTGCATAATTTAAAAGTAGCTTGTTGCAAAATAAACACATCCAAAATCCACTTTGAATGAAGAAAGATGTGCCCAATAAATGAATCAATATTACTAATAACATGTGAATATATTTATCAACAGCAGGATCATGAAACACAGTTACATGTAAACCAATCAGAAGAGCAGCTGTAGAGAACAAATTTGCAGGGCTACGGGATGTGTGACTATCTGCATTGCTGTTAAAGAGAGCCAGCACAGACACAATGGACTGAATGGCCTCTTTCTGCTCTGTATCCATTCTATATGATTCTATAATTTGATATCCACAATGGATAAACTCAATGATATAAAGATTTATGCAGATATTTTTACAGTGTTCTCTGCTTATCGAGAGCTTAGATTTCTGTGCTTTCACAATACAGACCAGGTTCAATTTCTCATCAGAATCTTTAATTAGCTAACACAGTTGTTATGTAAATTAATTTCAGACCAATACTTCTTGTAGCATATGTGAAAAGGGGTAGAAAAGTGACAAGCACCCCTTTGATTGGACATGCTCAGTAGTAGCAGAGCACCTGGGATGGGCAGAAAACTGACAAGCTTGTCACTCTGTGTGTGCGTGTGTGTGTGCTTTACCTTCTGGATGGAGATTGTCAAGTCTGCTGAAGTGTCAAAGAAGGAGAAAAGAAAACTACCCAGCTCACCTTCCAGCAATTTTATGAAAGACCACGTGAAGTCCACTGTATCGATTCATCTCATCTCCTGTTTCTGAGGAGGGCCTGCTGGAGTTGCTTCTCAGCACCACCTGAAGAGAGCTTTTTTAGGGGAATCTAGGTGGCCTACCTGAACTTGCTCGGCGGTTGGACTGTGTGCCAGATTTGGTGCAACATGTCTCATCTGTTTTATTCAGGGGTGGGAAAGTGATCAGCCTGGGTTTTTTGTTTTTTTGTCTGTAACGGAGCTCTGGTCCAAAAATACTTCTTTATTCTTTCAGTTAACCAGTATACATATATGTGCATGTGTGAGTGTGAGATGCTCAGGTAATGAAGGGGTCTTTAAAATTTAATGTTGGGACTTTAACATTTTAATCTGTGTGTTTGTATTTTATTTTGTTACTAGTTCTGACTTGTTTTGTAATAAATTGTTATTTCTGTTGTTCAATAATGAAATCTGGTTAGTGTGTTGAAACCTGGTTAGTGTGTTCAATTCTGGGAGAAATAGTTATATTATTGCCTATATTAGTAAGTGGGGTAACTTGAAATAATACATTGTGACCTGTGGAAAAGTGGGACTGAATTCACAGTGCACTCCTCCCGTCCTGGTCATAACATCCAGTCCTGACCATGTCACATTCAGGAGCTGCTCACCCAGACCCCGCCCTCTTCAACACTGAACATTGTTACTGAAACCCTTTAGATATTGTTTATATAATGAGAAAAAGGTTCAAAGTTCATTGCAGCTGGAGGCAAAGTTTAATATACTTTTTATTTTATCATCACTCAGCAACCACGTTACAATTGGTAGCACAAATTATCACTATTGAACTGTTTTCACGTGGGAACACTGGCTACCACTTGATTCATTCATCTTTGAAACGTTGCAGGGGCACTTTTTTTTTGCCCGAATGGCATTACTCGGTACGGACAATGAGTGTCTAGTGTGACAAAAGCTGGTATTTCTTTAGCTGGAGGTGTCAAAGGAAATTGTCAGTATCCCTTTAACCAATCTATCTTTCTGAGAAACAAAGCACAGCCCACTCCATCAATACAATCTTCTAAATGAGGAATTGGGTAGGAGTCTGCCTTTGTTACCACATTAACGTTTCTGTAGTCTATACAAAGTCGAGTTGCCCTATCAGGTGCAGGTACTGTTGGTAAAATCCAGCTGCTTTTCAATTAAGTTGTTTTCTAGCATGTACTGGATTTCTGCTTTTACTGAACCTGTTTGTCTGGACTGAAGCTGTAAGGATGTTGTTTTAAAGGCAGGGATTCTCCAATAGCCACATCATGTGTGGGCAATTTTTTCACATCCTGGCTTATCACTACAAATTCTTTGAAAGGTTGTGAAAAGCCTGGTTAGGTCTTCACATTGTTCAGAATCTAATTTTCCTCGTCATTCTGTATTCGCGACCCAGATAGTAGGAGGTTAAATCTGAGAATTGTCTAGGCCTCCTTCTGCCTCATCTTCACTATCCTTTTCTTTCTCAACAGTCCCCAGGACCTGACATGTCTGTACTGACTGATCCTCCTCCCTGCAATAATAATGCTTTAACATATTGCTATGACAGCGCCAATTCTTTTACTGGTGATCAGGTGTGTCAGTCAAGTAATCAATCTTACCCACTCTTTTATAAAAGCAAAATACTTCAGATGCTGGAATTCTGAAATTGAAAAAAAACAAGAAATGCTGGAAATACTCAGCAGGTCCGGCAGCATCTGTGGAGAGAGAAGCAGAGTTAACGTTACAGGTCAGTGACCCTGCATCACTGATCTGAAATCTTAAATATTCTTCTCTCTCCACAGATGCTCCAGACAAACTGAGTATTTCCAACATTTCTTGTTTTTATTACCCACTCTTTTGATCACTTTATATGTACCACTGAACCGTGTATTTAATGGTTCACCCTGTAAAGGTAAAAATATCAATACTTCATCGCCTGGTTGAAAATTTCAGGTCATTGGGTTCTTGTCTGTCCATTTTTTGCATATGTTTTGTCAGTCATCCGATTCGAAAGGTCTAAAACCTGTAGACTCATTCGGTGAATCTCTAGCTGCAAATAAAGACAGTTTTGCCCTTTATCCCAATCATGCAGATATTTGTGACAGTATGGTCTGATCATTGTTTTGAGAGTTTGAATGTACCTCTCTAAAGCCCCCTGTGTCTGTGGATGATATGCCGAAGATTTTAACTCTCTGATACCCAAATTGCTCATAACTTCTTGAAAAGTTTTTGATGTGAAATTATAACTTTGATAAGCTTGATCTTCAAGTAGTAATTCATATCTCATAATGAATTGGTTTAACTTCTCTACTACTACTTTATCAGTAATTGTCCTCAAATGAATGGTCACTGGAAATCGAGTAGCCATATCAATGATAGTAAGTACATATTGATGTCCTGCTTTTTTCGGAAAGCGTCCTACACAGTCTACCAATACTCTACTACCTGGTTCCTCGATAACTGCTGTGGGAATTAATGGTGCTGGTTTTATGGTAGGTTGGGGTTTTCCCACCATTTGGTATGAATAACATGTCCTTCAAAATTGCCTCACGTTCTTTGTAAGGTCTGGATAGTAATAATGTTGACTTATATGTGATTTAGTCTTCTGAATCCGTCTATGTCCTGTTAGAGAAATACAATGTGCTAACGTTAATAATTCCTGGCAATACTTAGGTGGTACCATTATCTGTTGAATAACTTTCCAGTCTTCATCCACAGGTCTGTGAGGTGGTCTCCACTTCCTTCTCAGAACACCGTCTTCGACATAATAGCCTTCCGCATCTCCTTTTGCCTCAGATTCTGTCAGAGCCGACTGTGCTATTCTATATAACTCTGGATCAGCTTGGAGAAATGCACTGTTAATTCAGTCCCAATACTCCAGGGTCACAGCATATTAGTAAAGATTCCCACCTACTGACAAATAGTTAAATTAATTACTTTATTTCTCTCCAGGATACAGCATGCCAAACCAGGTTTCTTTAAACTATAACAAAATTAATTATTTATTAATAAACAAAGTTTTAAATGATATTGAGATGAATCTATATGTATGAAAATATTTTATAACTCCCTAAACATCTTAACCCTCGTGAACACGCATACATTAGATTACCAACAGTTAACCAGGGAAAGGGAAATTAATTTTACAAGAGTCTCTTATGAATAAATAAATAACTGGGTTGTAACATTTGGTTGTATTTTCCTGGATCGATGAGGTCCCAGAGTTCAATAATCAGATGCCACTCAATGTCTCTCCGGGTGAACTTAATGAACATTCGATGATGGTTCGACATGCAAGGTAGTTCATCTGCAGCAGGCATCACACAGATCTTTCAGCAACCAGTTGTAGCAACAGGACTATTTACACATTTAAAGTAGCAGTCTCATGGTAGAAACTTTCGTGAGATTTCAGGAACTTCAAAAAATACAAAAAAATGCAACAGGATTCACATTTGAAGCTGAGATTTTACAGAGACGGTCGACTACCTTCAACACTGCAGGCTTCCTCTCAGCAATGCAGTCTCTCTCTATAGAGCAGTGTTCTTCCAGTGTATAGCAACTCCTCTTCCTCGGAGTCTTTTCTCTCTCTTCAAGCATAAACAGTATCAGGGTTTTCGCTTGCATACATTAGATTCTTTTTCCCAAGGGTTTCAAAGGTCTTTTAACTTCATTTAGCAATCAGAATTTCGCTTTATCCAGGAGTTATTTCCGAGAGACAGAGTTTTCTGGGCTGTAATCCTGCCAGTTCCAGCAGTAACTGAAACTAAAAAGCTTTCTTCAGTGAAATAACAACAAAGAATAAAGAACAGTACAGCACAGTAACAGGCCATTCGGCCCTCCAAGCCTGCGCCGATCTTGATGCCTGCCTCAAGTAAAACCTTCTGCAATTCCTGGGTCCGTATCCCTCTATTCCCTCCCTGTTCATGCATTTGTCAAGATGCCTCTTAAACGTCGCTATCGTATCTGCTTCCACCACCTACCCCGGTAGCAAGTTCCAGGCACTCACCACCCTCTGTGTAAAGAACTTGCCTCACACATCCCCTCTAAACATTCCCCTTGCACCTTGAACCTATGTCCCTAGTAACTGACTCTTCCACCCTGGGAAAAAGCTTCTGACTATCCACTCTGTCCATGCTGCTCATAACTTTGTAAACCTTGATTATGTCACCCCTCCACCTCCGTCGTTCCAGTGAAAACAATCCGAGTTTTTCCAACCTCTCCTCATAGCTAATACCCTCCAGACCAGGCAACATCCTGGTAAACCTCCTCTGTACCCTCTCCAAAGCCTCCACATCCTTCTGGTAGTGTGGCGACCAGAATTGCACGCAATATTCGAAGTGTGGTCTAACTAAGGTTCTGTACAGCTGCAACATGACTTGCCAATGTTTATACTCTATGCCTCGACCGATGAAGACAAGCATGCCGTATGCCTTCTTGACTACCTTATCCACCTGCGTTGCCACTTTCAGTGACCTGTGGACCTGAACGCCCAGATCTCTCTGCCTGTCAATACTCCGAAGGGTTCTGCCATTTACTGTATACCACCCAGCTGCATTAGACCTTCCAAAATGCATTACCTCACATTTGTCCGGATTAAACTCCATCTGCCATTTCTCCGCCCAAGTCTCCAACCGATCTATATCCTGCTGTATCCTCTGACAATCCTCATCACTATCTGCAACTCCTCCAACCTTTGTGTCATACCTATAGAAACATTTACAGTCAGTTTTTATGTTCCCTGCAATCTTGCTTTTGTACTCCATATTGCCCTTCTTAATCAATCCCTTGATCCTCCTTTGCTGAATTCTAAACTGCTCCCAATCCTCAGGTCTGCTGTTTTTCCTGGCAAATTTATATCCCTCTTCCTTGGATCTAATGCTATCTCTAATTTCCCTTGTAAGCCATGGTTTGGCTACCTTTCCCGTTTTACTTTTGCTCCAGACAGGGATAAACAATTGTTGCAGTTCATCCATGTGCTCTATCAATGTTTGCCATAGCCCATGCACTGTTAATTCAGTCCCACTGAATTCAGGGTCACAATGTATTAGTAAAGTTTCCCACCTACCAACAAATACCCAAATCAATCACATAATTTATCTCCAGAATTGAGAACGCCAAACCCAGTTTCTTTGAACAATAACAAAATTATGTATTGATTAAGAAATAACGTTTTAAACGATACTGGGATGAAACTATATGTATAAAAATATTTTATAACTCCCAAATCTTCCTAAACCTCAAGCACACACATACATTCAATTACCAATGGTTAACCGGGGAAATGGAAATTGATATTACAAGAGTCTCTTAAGAATAAATAAATAACTGGGTCATCACGTTAGGTTGTATTTTCCAGGTTCGATGAGGTCCCAGAGTTCAACAGTCAGATGCCACTCAATGTCTCTCTGGGTGAACTTAATGACCAGTCGATGATGGTTAGGCGTGCAAGGTAGTTCATCTGCAGCAGGCGTCACACAGATCTTTCAGCAACCAGTTGTAGGAACAGGACTATTTACATTTTCAAAGTAGCAGCCCAGGAGACAGAGTTTTCTGGGCAGTAATCCTGCCCAGTTCCAGCAGTCTTCTTCTCTTCTTTGGCCTCCTTGTCTCGAGAGACAATGGGTAAGTGCCTAGAGATGGTCAGTGGATTGTGGAGCAGTGCCTGGAGTGGCTATCAAGACCAATTCTAGAGTGACAGACTCTTCCACAGGTGCTGCAGAAAAATTTGTTGATCGGGGCTGTTACACAGTTGGCTCTCCCCTTGCGCTTCTGTCTTTTTTCCTGCCAACTGCTAAGTCTCTTCGACTAGCCACACTTTAGCCCCGCCTTTGTGGCTGCCCGCCAGCTGTGGCGATCGCTGGCAACTGACTCCCACGACTTGTGATCAATGTCACAGTACTCGCAGACATCTTTAAAGCGGAGACATGGACAGCCGGTGAGTCTGATACCATTGACGAGCTCGCTGTACAATGTGTCCTTGGGGATCCTGCCATCTTCCATGCGGCTCACATGACCAAGCCATCTCAAGCGCTGCTGGCTCAGTAGTGTGTATAAGCTGGGGATGTTGGCCGCCTCGAGGAATTCTGCATTGGAAATACGGTCCTGCCACATGATGCCAAGTATTCACTGGAGGCAGCGAAGATGGAATGAATTGAGACGTCGCTCTTGGCTGACATACGTTGTCCAGGCCTTGCTGCCATAGAGCCAGGTACTGAGGACACAGGCTTGACACACTCAGACTTGTGTGTACTGTGTCAGTGTGCCATTTTCTTGGACAGTCTGGACATGGCAGTGGAAGTCTTTCCCATGCGCTTGTTGATTTCTGCATCTAGAGACAGGTTACTGATGATAGTTGAGCCTAGGTAGGTGAACTCTTGAATCATTTCCAGAGCGTGGTCGCCGATATTGATGGATGGAGCACTTCTGACGTCCTGCTCCATGATGTTCGTTTTCTTGGGGCTGATGGTTAGGCCAAATTCATTACAGGCAGCCGCAAACCTGTCGATGAGTCTCTGCAGACACTCTTCAGTGTGAGATGTTAAAGCAGCATCGTCAGCAATGAAGAGTTCCCTGATGAGGTCTTTCCGTACTTTGGTCTTTGCTCTTAGATGGGCAAGGTTGAACAACCTGCTCCCTGATCTAGTGTGGAGGAAACTTCCTTCTTCAGAGCACTTGAACGCATGTGAGAGCAGCAGGGAGAAGAAAATCCCTGTGTAGGTGCGAGAACACAGCCCTGTTTCACGCCACTCAGTATAGGAAAGGGGTCTGATGAGGTGCCGCTATGCTGAATTGTGCCTTTCATATTGTCATGGAATGAGGTGATGATACTTAATAGCTTTGGTGGACATCCAATCTTTTCTAGTAGTCTGAAGAGACCACGTCTGTTGACGATGTCAAAGGCTTTGGTGAGATCAATGAAAGCAATGTAGAGGGGCATCTGTTGTTCACGGCATTTCTCCTGTATCTGACTGAAACTAAAAAGCCTTCTTCAGTGGAATAACAAGACCATTGTAAATCCTTCTGTTGCTCAGATACCAGATTAACAGCCTGTTCTCTTCAAACCAAATTTCAACATTCAATGCACAGAAGGGTTTTATTCTCATCAGTCTTAAAGGCGCATAGATCTGTTAGTTAAAAATAAAATTTATGACAATGTGAATGGATTGGAGAAGCTGTGGCTGTTCTCTTTTGAGAAGAAAAGTTTGAGAGGAATTTTGATAGTAGTTTTCAAAATTATGACGGGTTAAGACAGGGTAGTTAATGAGAAACAGTTCCCATTGGCAGAAAGGTCGAGAAGCAGAGGGCACCAATTTAGCATGAATGGCAAATGAACAAATGATGACGTAAGGAAAAAATATTTTTCGATGCAGCTGTTAGTTGGGATCTTGAATACACTGTCTGAGAGTGTGGTGGAGGGATATTCAATCATGGTGTTGAAAGGGGAATTAGATAATGATCTGAATATAAAGAATTGGTGAAATATCGGGAAAAGGTGGAGGAGTGGGATGAGTTGTGTTGTTCTTGTAGAGTCCAGCATAGACACGTTCAATGTCCTTCTGTGATTCCATGGTTCTTTGCTTCAATGTTAAATTTCCTCACCTCCAAGTGTAAACACCTCTATTTCTACCTGATTCAACCCCCTCATAATTATAAAGAACTCTGCTCTCAAACTTCACTTTGGAGAGAAAGGAGTCCCAGTCTGTCCAATACTTCATTAAAGTTCTGCCATCTTACTGACAATGCCATTCTTACAATTTTTTCACACTTCCTCCAGTATTTTCATAATCTTATTTTACGATGAAGACAAAAACTATGCACAGTTCTCCAACCATAGTATATCTATGACCAAGCTGATTCTATGAAAAAATCTCATTGAGTTTAAAACCTTTATTACACCTCCCCTCGCACGACCCAACAACTCCAGTCTGTCTACAGAACAGAAGTCACCCATGTCTTGTATAATTCTGCTAAATCTCTCAGACTTTAATATCAGTCCAAAAGTACAGTCCCAAACATTGCTTCAGCTGAGGCCTTACCAGTGATTTATACAAGTTAAACATCTCCTCATTGTTCAGTGTTAGAACCTGAAATAGACTCCTAAAAGATGTGGGATAGTAAATATATATAAATTATGCATTGACAGGACAAATGGGATTCAGTAGGGAAGTGGGATTAATTACATTAATTTTTCAAAGTCCCAGCATAGAAACCATGGGCTGAAAAGAATCATTCTGTGTTTTAAGATTTGATGAATCTCATGGTACCGGGGCTTTAAACCAAGGTCTATACAGGCAAAGTCGGCACTGTACCACTGAGTAAAACCCACGGCTGGGTTAATATCATCGCACATGGACTTCATTGTGTCTCAATAACAGGCAGCTACTCAGACATGAGGGTGTGTTCACAATATTCAGTGTTGGCTGCACTTCACAGTGCTCTTTAACCTTCCAAAATAAGTTGAGGCAAAAGCAGTGACACTGGCTATGAGTGGGGCAGGGATCTCATAGATAGTATAAGGTCTTTCCGGAAGCAACTGTTCATCTGCACAGCGTAACAAGCTCCACTTATACTTCAGGGGAAGAAAACCAATAGACAAGCAGATCTCCCCCGTACTCTCTGTGTAATCATTGGATGTGAAATGGCTTTGCAGCATGGCAAGACTCCAGATAATAAATGGATTTGTCCAAATCTGATCTGGGCTGCACGGAGATAAGCAAACAGAACATCCAAGGCTGGAATTATAAAATCTCGCGTGGTTAACCTTTTTAGGCTGTTATCACACGGATTCCTTTCTCTATTCACACTCCCAATATATCTGTTAGAATTCTGGGAAACTACCCAAGAAATAACATTTCACTCTCAGGCTCTCCACTTAGCCTGAGAGCTCTGCTTGGACAGAATATGATTGAATACAATTTAACACTTACAACGAACACAAGGGCTACTGTAAATGAGACTGTTCATCCACATCAACACTTGGTCTATTGTTCCTGAGACTGTTTATCCACATCAACGCCAGGCCTATTGTTCCTGAGACTGTTCATCAACATCAACACCAAGGCGATTGTTCCTGAGACTGTTCATCCACATCAACACCAGGGCTATTGTTCCTGAGATTGTTCATCCACATCAACACCAGGGCTATTGTTCCTGAGACTGTTCATCCACATCAACACCAGGGCAATTGTTCCTAAGACTGTTCATCCACATCAACACCAGGGCTATTGTTCCTGAGACTGTTCATTCACATCAACACCAGGGCTATTGTTCCTGAGACTGTTCATCCACATCAACACCAGGGCTATTGTTCCTGAGACTGTTCATCCACATCAACACCAGGGCTATTGTTCCTGAGATTGTTCATCCACATCAACACCAGGGTTATTGTTCATGAGACTGTTCATCCAAATCAACACCAGGGTTATTGTTCCTGAGACTGTTCATCCACATCAACACCAGGGCTATTGTTCCTAAGACTGTTTTTTTTTTAGAACATTACAGCGCAGTACAGGCCCGTCGGCCCTCGATGTTGCGCCGACCTGTGAAACCATCTGACCTAACTATTCCATTTTCATCCATATGTCTTTCCAATGACCACTTAAATGCCCTTAAAGTTGGCGAGTCTACTACTGTTGCAGGCAGGGCGTTCCACACCCCTACTACTCTCTGAGTAAAGAAACTACCTCTCACATCTGTCCTATATCTTTCACCCCTCAACATAAAGCTATGTCCCCTCGTGTTTGCCATCACCATCCGAGGAAAAAGACTCTCGCTATCCACTCTATCTAATTATCTTATCTTATCTTATCTTATCTTATCTTATCTAATCACCCTCTGATTATCTTATATGTCTCTATTAAGTCACCTCTCCTCCTCCTTCTCTCCAACGAAAACAACCTCAAGTCCCTCAGCCTTTCCTCGTAAGACCTTCCCTTCCACAGCAGGCAACATCCGAGTAAAACTCCTCTGCACCCTTTCCATAGCTTCCACATCCTTCCTACAATGCGGTGACCAGAACTGCATGCAATACTCCAGTTGCGGTCTCACCAGAGTTTTGTACATGACATCGTGGCTCCGAAACTCGATCCCCCGACTAATAAAAGCTAACACACCATATGCCTTCTTAACAGCCCTATTAACCTGGTAGCAACCTTCAGGGATTTATGCACCTGGACACCAAGATCTCTCTGTTCATCGACACTACCAAGAATCTTCCCATTAGCCCAGTACTCTGCATTCCTGTTACTCCTTCCAAAGTGAATCACCTCGCACTTTTCCGCATTAAACTCCATTTGCCATCTCTCAGCCCAGCTCTGCAGCCTATCTATGTCCCTCTGTACCGTACAACATCCTTCGGCACCATCCACAACTCCACCGACCTCAGTGTCATCCGCAAATTTACTAACCCACCCTTCGACACCCTCTTCCAGGTCATTTATAAAAATGACAAACAGCAGTGGCCCCAAAACAGATCCTTGCGGAACACCACTAGTAACTAAACTCCAGGATGAACATTTGCCATCAACCAGCACCCTCTGTCTTCTTTCAGCTAGCCAATTTCTTATCCAAAGCACTAAATCACCTTCAACCCCATACTTCCGTATTTTCTGCAATAGCCTACCACGGGGAACCTTATCAAACGCCTTACTGAAATCCATATACACCACATCCACTGCTTTACCCTCATCCACCTGTTTGGTCACCTTCTCGAAAAACTCAATAAGGTTTATGAGGCACGACCTACCCGTCACAAAACCGTGCTGACTATCGCTAATGAACTGATTCTTTTCAAGATGATTATAAATCCTGTCTCTTATAACCTTTTCCAACATTTTACCCACAACCGGAGTAAGGCTCACAGGTCTATAATTACCAGGGCTGTCTCTACTCCCCTTCTTGCACAAGGGGACAACATTTGCTATCCTCCAGTCTTCCGGCACTATTCCTGTCGACAATGACGACATAAAGATCAAGGACAAAGGCTCTGCAATCTCCTTCCTGGCTTCCCAGAGAATCCTAGGATAAATCCCATCATTCACGTCAACACCAGGGCTATTGTTCCTGAGACTGTTCATCCACATCAACACCAGGGCTATTGTTGCTGAGACTGTTCATCCACATCAACACCAGGGCTATTGTTCCTGAGACTGTTCATCCACATCAACACCAGGGCTATTGTTCCTGAGACTGTTCATCCACATCAACACCAGGGCTATTGTTCCTGAGACTGTTCATCCACATCAACACCAGGGCTATTGTTGCTGAGACTGTTCATCCACATCAACACCAGGGCTATTGTTCCTGAGACTGTTCATCCACATCAACACCAGGGCTATTGTTCCTGTGACTGGTCATCCTTATGAACACCAGGGCTATTGTTCCTGAGACTGTTCATCCACATCAACACCAGGGCTATTGTTCCTGTGACTGGTCATCCTTATGAACACCAGGGCTATTGTTCCTGAGACTGTTCATCCACATCAACACCAGGGCTATTGTTCCTGAGACTGTTCATCCACATCAACACCAGGACTGCTGTTCCTGTGACTGTTCATCCACATCAACACCAGGGCTATTGTTCCTGAGACTGTTCATCCACATCAACACCAGGACTGCTGTTCCTGTGACTGTTCATCCACATCAACACCAGGACTGCTGTTCCTGTGACTGTTCATCCACATCAACACCAGGGCTATTGTTCCTGAGACTGTTCATCCACATCAACACCAGGGCTATTGTTGCTGAGACTGTTCATCCACATCAACACCAGGGCTATTGTTCCTGAAACTGTTCATCCACATCAACACCAGGGCTATTGTTCCTGAGACTGTTCATCTACATCAACACCAGGGCTATTGTTCCTGAGACTGTTCATCCACATCAACACCAGGGCTATTGTTCCTGAGACTGTTCATCCACATCAACACCAGGGCTATTGTTCCTGAGACTGTTCATCCACATCAACACCAGGGCTATTGTTCCTGTGACTGTTCATCCACATCAACACCAGGGTTATTGTTCCTGAGAATGTTCATCCATATCAACAGCAGGGCTATTGTTCCTGAGACTGTTCATCCACATCAACACCAGGACTGCTGTTCCTGAGACTGTTCATCCACATCAGCAACAGGGCTTTTGTTCCTGAGACTGTTCATCCACCTCAGCACCAGGAATGCTGTTCCTGAGACTGTGCATCCAAATCAACACCTGGGCTATTGTTTTTGAGACTGTTCATCCACATCAACACCAGGGCTATTGTTCCTGTGACGTTTCATCCACATCAACACCAGGGCTATTGTTCCTGTGACTGTTCATCCACATCAACACCAGGGCTATTGTTGCTGAGACTGTTCATCCACATCAACACCAGGGCTATTGTTCCTGAGACTGCTCATCCACATCAACACCAGGGCTATTGTTCCTGTGACTGTTCATCCACATCAACACCAGTGCTATTGTTCCTGAGACTGTTCATCCACATCAACACCAGGACTGCTGTTCCTGAGACTGTTCATCCAGATGAACACCAGATCTATTGTTCCTGAGACTGTTCATCCACATCAACACCAGGGCTATTGTTCCTGAGGCTTTTCATCCACATCAACACCAGGGCTATTGTTCCTGTGACTGTTCATCCACATCAACACCAGGGCTATTGTTCCTGTGACTGTTCATCCAGATGAACACCAGATCTATTGTTCCTGAGACTGTTCATCCACTTCAACACCAGGGCTACTGTTCCTGAGACTGTTCATCCACAACAACAGCAGGGCTATTGTTCCTGTGACTGTTCATCCACATCAACACCAGGGCTATTGTTCCTGAGACTTTTCATCCACATCAACACCAGGGCTATTGTTCCTGTGACTGTTCATCCACATCAACACCAGGGCTATTGTTCCTGTGACTGTTCATCCAGATGAACACCAGATCTATTGTTCCTGAGACTGTTCATCCACTTCAACACCAGGGCTACTGTTCCTGAGACTGTTCATCCACATCAACAGCAGGGCTATTGTTCCTGAGACTTTTCATCCACATCAACACCAGTGCTATTGTTCCTGTGACTGTTCATTCAAATCAACACCAGGGCTATTGTTCCTGAGACTGTTCATCCACATTAACACCAGGACTATTGTTCCTGTGACTGTTCATCCAGATGAACACCAGATCTATTGTTCCTGAGACTGTTCATCCACATCAACACCAGCGCTATTGTTCCTGAGACTGTTCATCCACATCAACACCAGGACTATTGTTCCTGTGACTGTTCATCCAGATGAACACCAGATCTATTGTTCCTGAGACTGTTCATCCACTTCAACGCCAGGGCTACTGTTCCTGAGACTGTTCATCCACATCAACACCAGGGCTATTGTTCCTGTGACTGTTCATCCACATCAACACCAGGGCTTTTGTTCCTGAGACTGTTCATCCTCATTAACACCAGGAATATTGTTCCTGAGACTGTTCATCCACATTAACACCAGGACTATTGTTCCTGTGACTGTTCATCCACATCAACACTAGGGCTATTGTTTTTGAGACTGTTCATCCTCATTAACACCAGGAATATTGTTCCTGAGACTGTTCATCCACATCAACACCAGGACTGCTGTTCCTGAGACTGTTCATCCACATTAACACCAGGACTGCTGTTCCTGAGACTGTTCATCCACATTAACACCAGGACTGCTGTTCCTGAGACTGTTCATCCACATTAACACTAGGACTATTGTTCCTGTGACTGTTCATCCACATCAACACTAGGGCTATTGTTTTTGAGACTGTTCATCCTCATTAACACCAGATCTATTGTTCCTGAGACTGTTCATCCACATCAACACCAGGACTGCTGTTCCTGAGACTGTTCATCCACATCAACACCAGGACTGCTGTTCCTGAGACTGTTCATCCACATCAACACTAGGGCTATTGTTTTTGAGACTGTTCATCCACATCAACACTAGGGCTATTGTTTTTGAGACTGTTCATCCTCATTAGCACCAGGAATATTGTTCCTGAGACTGTTTTTCCACATCAACACTTGAAATCGTTACAAAAGAAGTTGCAAATCAGTTTATTAAAAACATTTCTAGGAATTTACAATTATGTTGTTTTCCATGTTCTCTAATGACTTTATTGTGTGCATAAAACGGTTCATTAAATCAGTTTATTCACTGGACTGTAACCAATTGGCCTGCACATAGTCCCTAGATGACTGCCACATGGAGGTTGCTCTGTGATATTAATAAGGGCTCGTCTGAAGAAATTCTGCATTGGCGTTTCACAGAAGGAATGGGATACCCTTTAATTTATCAGGTCGAGCTCATTTACTACCCTTTTCTGGCAGCCGTCAGTATTCCTGGTAAGACAGTTAAATGACGCGGTGAAAGATGAATATCAATATGTGACTCTTCATGTTATATTTACCCTCTTTGATGACATCAGTTAAGGAGCAAGTGATTGTCATGTTCTCTCAATGTGATTTGTTAATGAATGTTATTTTGTTGCTTGAATTTTCAGTACAGAAAATGCTAAAATATCAATTCCCTTTAATGTTTACAGTAGAAAATTCTCACAAAGTCTACATGGACATCAGATCAGAAATAAATGAGCACTTTTAAATGTCTTGATGTTGTTAAGTGGGTTTCACATGTAACTGAGGATTCTCGGAGCTTTTGTCTTGTCATTTTATTTCACATTGACATATTGTGTAACAGCAGAAGTTGCTCTTGTTTGCATGGATTTGAATTCAGCTTTGATTTTGATTCTTGATGGAAGTGGAAGGAAACACCTGGCGATTTTTGTTACCGGTGCATGATCCACCCTTCGAGACTTTTCCATTCTTCACTTTGTTTGGCCAATGTTTTAAAAGAAGAGGCGAGTTCACTGTCAATGTTGTACAAAATATAGTCTAACAGGGTGAGAGTGCACTTCCCATGCTGTACAGTCTGTATTGTAACATGACGAGAGTGTGCTCCCTATTTTGTACAGATCGTAACCAAGCAGGGTGAGAGTATGCTCTCTGGAATAATAAAAGCAAAATACTGCAGATGCTGGAAATCTGAAATAAAAACAGAAAGTGCTGGAAATACTCAGCAGGTATTTCAGCATCTGAGGAGACCGAAACAGAGTTAACCTTAAGGGTCTGTGACATTTCATCAGAACTGCCAAAGGTTAGGAATGTAATAGACTTTGAACAAGTGAAAAGGGGGAGGGGAAAGAAGAACAAAAGGAAAGGTGTGCAATAGGGCAGAGGGCAAAAGAGATTAAATGACAAAGCTGTCACGGAACAAAGGCAAAGGAGCACTTAGCAATATGGAATGACAAGGTATTAGTCCAGAGAGAGTGTTAATGGCAGGGAAATGAACAGATCTCTTCAACAGTAAAAACCTGAAAAACAAGTTTAAGACAGGCCCATGGTTAAAAAAAGGAATAAAGTAAAATAAAACAAAATAAAATGCAATAAAATGGAATGAAAAGGCAGTCATGCTGTGAAATTGTTGAACCCATTGTTGAGTCTAGAAGGCTCTAGAGTGACTAATGAGGAGATGAAGTGCTGTTCCTCGAGCTTGCGTTGATGTTCACTGGAACACTGCTGCAGACCAATGACAGGGAACAGGGTGGTGAATTACAATAGTAAGCAATAGAATGCTTGTGGTAATGTTTTTGGACTGAATGGAGGTGTTCCGCAAATCAGTCACCCGAACTGTGTTTTGTCTTCCCAATGAAGAGGCAATCACATTGTGAACGGTGAATATAGTATTCTAGATTGAAAGAAGTACAAGTAAATCACTGCTTCACCTGGAATGAGACTTTGGAGCTTCGAGTGGTGTGGAGAGAAGAGATAAAAGGGGAGGTATTCCACCTCCTGCGATTGCATGGGAAGATGTTGTGGGAAGGGGACGAGGTGTCATGGAGGGAATGATCCCTTTGGAATGCTGAGTGGGGAGGGAAGGGGAGGGGAAGATGTGTTTGTGATAGTAGCACGCTGGAGGTGGTGGAAATGGCAGAGGATAATCCTTTGGGGCAAAAGTGCAGGATATGGTTCAGACATGGTTGAGGGTTTTCTCAACCACAGTGGGGGAAGAGGGGAATCCAAAGCTGAGGAAAAAGGAATACATACCAGAAGCGTTGTTGTTGAAGGTAGCATTATCAGAACCCAACAGGGTGGAGCTGAGGTGCAACGTTTGGACACACTGGTGTTTTGGGTACCAGAATTCTCCAGAAAAACATCATTACTTTTGCTTTTACCACAGTATATTTTTCACTATCTGAGGCCTGGAACTTGTTTTACATTTTAATTTCCCATTCCTGTTATTGCCACAGATTTCCCTGCTACAAATAAACAGTTCTTTAAATTAAACTTTAAATTAATTCAGATCTGGAAAGCTTATATTTCCATACTGTCTTATTCAACTTTAAATGATTCTTCAAAAATGTTTGGGGACAGTGTCGAGGTAAATTTCATGTTTTCTGTTTCTTACAGTTAACTTGGTGGCGATTGTGATTTTGTCTCGAGGAAAGTGCAGTCTCTCCAAATGTATCACTCACTATCTGGTGGCCATGGCAGTGGCGGATCTAATGGTGGTTATCATCCATGTGATATTACACCGGATTAATATCATGTACTTTCCAGTTAGTTTCCTGTTTATAACTCCTGTGTGTACGGTGAACCTTCTCACATACACTGTAGCTTTAGACTGTTCTGTCTGGTTTACTGTCGCCTTCACTTTTGATCGCTTTGTAAAAATTTGCTGTCAGAAGCTACAATCAAAATATAACACAGAGAAAACAGCGACTGTGGTTATCGCCACCTTGTTTGTGGTGAGCTGTCTTGTAAATATTCCCTATTACTATGCAGTTGACTCTGTATTTATAATTGACAATGTACCTTGGTGTTGTGTTGCTTCCACTGATTACCTCACCTCCCCCTTGTGGAGAGCATTCGCTTGTATCAAAGGCATCATAACCCCTATCTTACCAATCCTTTTAATTCTGCTGTTCAATGCTTTGACCATCAGACACATTATAATGGCAAATAGAGTACGCAGGGGACTCCGGAGAAACAGTGAGAATCAGAATGATCCAGAGGTGAGGAATCGGAGGAATTCCATGATTTTACTTTTCACTATTTCTGCCAATTTCATACTGTTGTGGATGATGTATGTTGTTCTTGTGATAGACCGGCCAGTGGAAAACTTTTCCTATACAGACAAATATTACAGTAACCCGATATATATTGCTCAACAAGTTGGGTTGATGTTGCAGCTTCTCAGTGTCTGCACAAACACTTGTATCTATGGACTGACACAGAGAAAATTCAGAGAGGAGCTGAAGAATGGGGTGAAATATTTGTTTACACTGAATAGGAAATTGTGTCAATAACAATTAATGAACAACAATATGGAGCAGGGCTTATAGGTTTACAAGTCACTTGCTTTTATATTCCTGAAATCCTTGTGGGCAGGTGAAGGACAATGAGAAAACTGATTATCTTTAACAAGATTCTGGATAGTCGTGTATAATTACCAGATTATTATTGATGAATATTAATGTAGATAAACGAAATAATATAACATGAAATATCCCAATGTCAATTTCACTGCTGGATTTGTGGAGTTACAACAACTGTACACCATCAGAAAACATCAAATTAATTCCCCATGAAGGAGCATTAACACTAACTGGTATATTCTGCCCACTTAGAACAACCTCAGGCTAGGATGTTCTGACAGTCATTACAATTCACCATTGGATCAATTCGTGACAGCTATTTTGTTTTGCAAGAACAAATTTACATGGTTAGAAAAGGTACTAATGCAGAAAAAAATATTCACAAAGAGGCCAAGATGGATTCAAATGTTAGAGAAATATGGGAATATGGGATTAATGTAGGATTAGTGTAAATGGAAGGCTGATGGTCAGCTCAGACTCGGTGGGCTGAAGGGCCTGTTTCAGTGCTGTATCTCTCTAAATATCTAGTCTTTGTCAGTACCTTGACTGTCTCCAGAATGTCCTGTTCTGGCCTCATATTTTCTGTCCTGAGTCCATGGAATGGATTTTTGAGTGTTTCTGCTCCACAGCTGGTTCATGCTGGACCACAATAATCCGGCCTCACTGATCGCTATGTGGTCATTTCTCCAGGAGCCTCCTGGAATGCAAAGATAGCCCCTGTATCTCTTCTTCATTACCAGCAAACATTATAAATCCCTCTCCCTTACATCCTCCTCCCTTACCTCCAACAATATGTGATAAATTCAACAATGTCTTTGCCTCTCTCAAGTTGAGAGCAACTGTTCACCTGCTCCTGTTGAAATCAGCCTTCGATTGTCCACCAAACCAATCCTTTCTGTCCTGAACCAACTGCTTTCACCAATCACTCTCCTATCTCCCCAAAATCTCTATGTAAATGTGTCTCGCCCTTGAAAGTCTCCTCCTGCAACCTTGAGCTTATTTCCACTTGAATAATAATCACTTCTGTTCCTGGTCCCCATATTAGTTGATATCTGATCTGTGTCTCTATTCTCACCTTCTTCCCCATCCCTTTCAAAACCTCTATTGTCACCCCCTTCCTCAAAAGTTAAGGCACAACCACTCTGTTCTGAAACAAAATCTATGCTCCCATGTTGTACCTCCCTTTCCTCAAAAAATCTGGTCAACATGTTGTTGCCTCCCAAATCCGTGCACATCCTTCTGACAATGTTATATTTGTATCTATTCAATCAGGTTTCCACCCCTTCCACAATACTCAAACGATCCCAGCAATGTGAAACTTTGCAACCTCTGTGACTGTTACAGTGGTGCACAATCCCTCTTCAGTCTCTCTGTAATCTTTAATAAGGTTGACCACACAATTCGCCTTCGATGTCTCTGGTCCATTCGGCTGATAACTGGTACTGTCCTCGTGTATTTCCACTCTTACCTGCTGTCCAATAGTAACTTCACATTTTGCCTTGGAGCCTCCAAGGATCTACTCTAGCCCTCCAGCTGTTCTTTCCCATTTCCATGCTGCCCTTTGAAGATATTATCAGAACACATAGGGTCAGTTTCCACATGTACACTCACGACACCTATTTCTACCTCTCCATTACCACACTCAACCCTTCGACTGTGACTGGGTTTTTGATCGCTTGAATGATGTATAATATTTATGATTCACAGTTTCCTTCAGTTAAACATTGGGAGGACAGGAGTCACCATCTTCGAGTCCACAGCACTAACTCTGTACCTTCCACTCTATACTACGTCCCCTTGGCCTTTCTCTCAGCCGGGCCCATAATGTTTGTAACCTTGGATTCCCGTTCAACCCCACGATGAGTTTCAGGAACTAATATTCTCTCATCACAAAGACCACCTAATGCCATAACGTTAAAGTTCTCCATTCACTCCATAGTCCACGTGCTGTTGAAACTCTCATCCATGCTCATGTCATCTTGAAACTCACTTTATCCAATGTCTTCCTGGTCAACATCCCATTTACAAAATTAACAAACCTTATCTCCGCTAAACCTCTGCTGCCCACATCCGATCCCATCCAAGCTCTTCTCTACGCCTGGCATATTCTTGTTGAACTACATTAGGTCCTAGGCCTCCAAAACATTGAATTTAAAGTTCTGATCCTTGTGTTTAGATCATTACTTATAATAATATCTTTCTATATCAGTAACATTCTCCAGCACGACTATAACCCACCTTCCACTCACAGCTCTCTTTTCCTCTAACACCCATGTTAATATTCTGTCCCTTGGCTCGACCACGCCCGGTGATGACTTCAACAATCAAATCATCTCGGGATCAAAATGGCAATCAGATCTAAAGCATCTGTCTTCATTTGTGCCACTAGTTCATCCATGTTAAGATGAAAGCTTCACGTATTCTGAGAAAGAGGCTTTAATTTTATTGCTTTACTATTATTGTTTGTATGGACCTTATTCCCTGGTGCACTATTCCCGTTAAACTCTCTATCCCTCCCTGTCCTATTCTACCGTCTGTAGTTCAATCGCTACACTGCTCTGTTGCCTGGAATTTTCTCTTTAGTTTTCTCAATCTCTCTTCACCTGAACCCTCCCCCACCCTTTTACTTTAAAGCCATGCCCAGATCCCGAGTTATACGAATCTCCAGGATACTGATCCCAGACTGGTTTAAGTGGAGCCCATACCAATGGAATAGCTCCCTGTTGTCCCAGAAATGGTGCCAGTGCCCCATGAATCAAACCCCTCCTTTCCAAACCACTCATTGAGCCTTACATTTAATTCTCTAATCTTCTTGACTCTGTGTCAATTGGTGTGTGGCCCAGTTAACAATCAGTGATTGTTACGTTTGAGGTTCTGCATTTTAATTGGTACCCGAAATACTCAAACCCACTCAGCAGAACATCATCCCTGTTTCTACATATGTTGCTTTTTCCCATGTGGCCCCTGACAACTGGATCCTACCCCTCCCAATCCTAGTTCATCTCCAGATGTGAGGTGACATTCACCCTGACACTGGGAAGGCACTCAATCTTTGGAACTAGAGGTCACAGCTACAGATAAAAGTATCTATCCCCTGAATATAGTGTCCTCTATCATTGTCACATTCTGTTTCACTGCCCCACTTGAATGGCTTCCTACACCATGGTGCCATGGTCAGTTTGTCCATCCATCGTGCAGTCATTGTTCTCATTCATACAGGAAGCAAGTACTTCTTGCCTGTTGGTCAAAGTCAAAGGCCAAGGCTCCTCCATCATTATATGCTGGATCTCCAGACCTGTCTGACTCACAGTCACATCCTCCTGTCCCTAACCATTTACTAACTCCGAAGGTCAACTTAATCTAAGGGGTGTGACTGCCTCCTTGAATGTTGAGTTCAGGTAAGTCTCTGCCTCTCTGAATGTGCACAATGTATGCAGTTCAGAATCCAGATAAACAACTTGGAGACCAAGTTACTCGAGCTGCAGACATTTACCTCAGATCTGCTTGTCCAGAATCATAATCCTCTCCACAAGTTCCCATATGTTGCAGTTAAGGCACATCATCTGCTCTGCCATGTCTGTTTAAACTTCTTTATTAGCCTTCATATTGAGGATACCCTCCATCGTGCTAAATGGGATAGAATTAGAACAGATCTAGCATTGCAAAATTGGGCATCCATGAGGTGCTGTGGGCCATCAGCAGCAGCAGAATTGTACTCACCCACAATCTGCTTCCTCATGGCCTGGCATATTCCCCACTGTTCTGTTACCATGAAGCCAGGATACCGATCCTGGTTCAATGAAGAGTGCAGGATAGCATGCCAGGAGCAGCAACAGGCATACCTCAAAATAAGGTGTCAAACTGGTGAAGCTGCAGCGCAGGACTACTTGCATGCCAAACTGCGTAAGCAGCATGCGGGAGATGGAGCTAAGTGATCCCATAACCAGCAGATCAGATCTATGCTCTGCAGTCCTGCCACATCCAGTCGTGGATGTGGTGGACAATTAAACAGGTAACTGAGGAGGTGGATCCACAAATATCCCCATCCTCAATGATGGGGGAGCCCAGCACATCAGTGCGAAAGGTAAGGCTGAAACAATCTTCAGGCAGAAGTGCCGAGTTGATGATCCATCTCGGCCTCCTCCTGAAGTCCCCAGCATCACAGATGCCAGACTTCAGCCAATTCGATTCACTCTGCGTGATATCAAGAAACAACTGAAGGCGCTGGATACTGCACAGGTTATGGGCCCTGACAATATTCCGGCAATAGTACTGAAGACCTGTGCACCAAAACTTGCCGCACCCCTAGCCAAGCTATTAAAGTACAGCTCCAAAACTGGCATCTACCCTGCAATGTGGAAAATTGCCCAGGTATGTCCTGTACACAAAAAGCAGGACAAGTCCAACCCGGCCAACTACCGCCCCATCAGTCTACTCTCAATCATCAGTAAAGTGATGGAAGGTGTCATCGACTATCAAGCAGCACTTGCCTGGCAATAACTTGCTCAGTAACGCTCAGTTTGTGTTCTGCTCGGGCCACTCAGCTCCAGACGTCATTACAGCCTTTGTTTAAACATGAAAAAAAAGCTGAATACAAGAGGTGAGGTGAGAGTGACTGCCCTTGACACCAAAGCAGCATTTGACAGAGTATGGCAAGGAATCAAGGAACCCGAGCAAAACTGATCAATGGGAATCGGGGGGTGGGGGGGGAACCTCACCACTGGTTGGAGTCATACAAACGCAAAGGACGATGTTTGTTTGTGGTTGTTGGAGGTCAATCATCTGAGCTCCAGGACATCACTACAGGAGTTCCTCAGGGTAGCGTTTTAGGCCCAACCACCTGCATCTGCTTCTACAATGACCTTCCTTCAATCATAAGGTCAGAAGTGGGGATGTTCGCTGATGATTGCACAATGTTCAACACCATTCATGACTCCTCAGATACTGAAGCAGTCCGTGTAGAAATGCAGCAAGACCTGGACAATATCCAGGTTTGGGCTGATAAGTGGCAAGTTACAGTCGTACCTAAAAATGCAAGGCAATGACCAGCTTCAACAAGAGAGAATCTAACCATCTCCCATTGACATTGGATAACTTAAGAGATCCATACCATGCAGGCTCTGACTGCTGCCATCATAGCTGTGGATCTCAGTGCTCAAAAGGACAAACAGGCTCACACAGCAGGCCAGTAATCTGTGTTCCAGCAGATTATTAGGATTACTGAGGTGTCTCCCTGTGGGAATTCCAGTGACTCCATGGAACATGAAGCTGGTGTCCTCTCTCAGGATGACAGCTTGGTGCTCCCACCACTACCACCTTTCACCCAGCCAACCCAGACGACTGCCACCCATGCCGAGGTGGTGCAGTCCGAATCCAGACTGTCAAGGCCCAGAACTGCTCGAGAGTGTCCTGAAAGGCCATCTGCAGTCTCCCCCAGTGAAAGACAGTAGCCTTGCAGCAGCTATGCTGCAGTCACTGGGGTGGCACTGTGTAGGAGCACTAGGACAGGCAAAGGCACCCAAAAGACAGGCACTAAGAGGATGGACAAGGGTGAATAGCTCAGTTTATTTTTACAGTGATGATGTGTTGCTGGATAAAGTTGATGAGTGAAAGTATTTGTTGTTGGTATTTATTGAATGATGTTGGCCCAGGGGACTTTGTGATAGGGGGTCTGATATGGATGTACTTTTAGGGAATTGTGGCTCCATGTTGGGATGGGGAAGTTCCTTTTAACTGAAGTGAAGCCTCAAAATGAGATCCTTCGCAATCCGTCCAGTTGCATGTGGTTGATGCGAGGAGCAGCCTTGATAGAACGGGGTGCGGAGCGGACTTTCAGCTGAGCGGTCAATTTCAGTAAGTTACAAGTTAATCCCTTTTTTGTTTCGGAGGACCGGGGACTGCTGGGTAGGGGAAAACTATTTATTTGGGCAGTTTTAAAATCTTTGTCTTTTGCGAGGAGCAGCCTTGATAGAACGGGGTGCGGAGCGGACTTTCAGCTGAGCGGTCAATTTCAGTAAGTTACAAGTTAATCCCTTTTTTGTTTCGGAGGACCGGGGACTGCTGGGTAGGGGAAAACTATTTATTTGGGCAGTTTTAAAATCTTTGTCTTTTGCGAGGAGCAGCCTTGATAGAACGGGGTGCGGAGCGGACTTTCAGCTGAGCGGTCAATTTCAGTAAGTTACAAGTTAATCCCTTTTTTGTTTCGGAGGACCGGGGACTGCTGGGTAGGGGAAAACTATTTATTTGGGCAGTTTTAAAATCTTTGTCTTTTGCGAGGAGCAGCCTTGATAGAACGGGGTGCGGAGCGGACTTTCAGCTGAGCGGTCAATTTCAGTAAATTACAAGTTAATCCCTTTTTTGTTTCGGAGGACCGGGGACTGCTGGGTAGGGGAAAACTATTTATTTGGGCAGTGGCAGTACCCGAGACACTACACGTGTAGTGTCTCCCACCCACCCTCCTCCTCTAACCAAAAAAAAAGGACTCTAGTGTGTTGATAAGGTAAGCTTTTTATTTAAAACTTCAGTCCGTCGGATTGCTAAGCGAACAAGTTTTGACTTTTTTTTTTCGTTTGGTTTTTCAGTAGATTTATTGGGAATCTAGAATAGTGGGAATGGAGGTAAAGGCAGTTGTATGTTCCTCCTGCAGAATGGGGGAGGTAGGGGTCGCCAAGAGTGTCCCTGCTGACTGCATCTGCGGGAAGTGCACCCAACTCCAGCTCCTCGCAGACCGCGTTAGGGAACTGGAGCTGGAGCTGGATGAACTTCGGATCATTCGGGAGGCGGAGGGGATTATTGACAGGAGTTATAGGGAGGCAGTCGCACCTCAGGTAAAAGAAGTAGGTAGATGGGTTACCGTCAGGGGAAGGAAAGGGAACCAGCAGGCAGTGCAGGGATCCCCTGTGGCCGTTTCCCTCAACAACAGGTATACCGTTTTGGATACTGTTGGGGGGGACGACTTACCAGGGGTAAGCAATGGGGTGCAGGTCTCTGGCACAGAGTCTGTCCCTGTTGCTCAGAAGGGAAAAGGGAAGAGGAGCAGAGCATTAGTCATTGGGGACTCCATAGTTAGGGGAACAGATAGGAGGTTCTGTGGGAACGAGAGAGACTCACGGTTGGTGTGTTGCCTCCCAGGTGCCAGGGTACGTGATGTCTCCGATCGTGTTTTTGGGATCCTTAAGGGGGAGGGGGAGCACCCCCAAGTCGTGGTCCACATAGGCACCAACGACATAGGTAGGAAGAGAGATGGGGATTTAAGGCAGAAATTCAGGGAGCTAGGGTGGAAGCTTAGAGCGAGAACAACCAGAGTTGTTATCTCTGGGTTGTTGCCTGTGCCACGTGCTAGCGAAGAGAGGAATAGGGAGAGAGAGGAGTTGAACACGTGGCTGCAGGGATGGTGTAGGAGGGAGGGTTTTGGTTTCCTGGATAATTGGGGCTCTTTCTGGGGTAGGTGGGACCTCTACAAACAGGATGGTCTTCACCTGAACCAGAGGGGTACCAATATCCTGGGGGGGAGATTTGTTAGTGCTCTTCGGGGGGGTTTAAACTAATTCAGCAGGGGAATGGGAACCTAAATTGCAGTGCCAGTGTACAGGCTGTTGAGAGTAGTGAGGTAGGGGATAAGGTTACAGGGACGCAAGAGGGCACTGGCAAGCAAGAACTTGGTTTAAAGTGTGTCTACTTCAACGCCAGGAGCATCCGGAATAAGGTGGGTGAGCTTGCAGCATGGGTTGGTACCTGGGATCCTGATGTTGTGGCCATTTCGGAGACATGGGTAGAGCAGGGGCAGGAATGGATGTTGCAGGTTCCGGGATTTAGATGTTTCAGAAAGAACAGAGAAGATGGTAAAAGAGGGGGGTGTGTGGCATTGTTAATCAAGGAAAGTATTACAGCGGCAGAAAGGACGTTTGAGGACTCGTCTACTGAGGTAGTCTGGGCCGAGGTTAGAAACAGGAGAGGAGAGGTCACCCTGTTGGGAGTTTTCTATAGACCTCCGAATAGTTCCAGAGATGTAGAGGAAAGGATAGCGAAGATGATTCTCGACAGGAGTGAGAGTAACAGGGTAGTGGTTATGGGGGACTTTAACTTTCCAAATATTGACTGGAAATACTATAGTTCGAGTACTTTAGATGGGTCTGTTTTTGTCCAGTGTGTGCAGGAGGGTTTTCTGACACAGTATGTGGACAGGCCAACCAGGGGCGATGCCACATTGGATTTGGTACTGGGTAATGAACCCGGCCAGGTGTTCGATTTAGATGTAGGTGAGCACTTTGGCGATAGTGATCACAATTCGGTTAGGTTTACCTTAGCGATGGGCAGGGACAGGTATATACCGCAGGGCAAGAATTATAGCTGGGGGAAAGGAAATTATGACGCGATTAGGCAAGATTTAGGATGTGTAGGATGGGGAAGAAAACTGCAGGGGATGGGCACAAACGAAATGTGGAGCTTATTCAAGGAGCAGCTAATGCGTGTCCTTGATAAGTATGTACCTGTCAGGCAGGGAGGAAGTTGTCGAGCAAGGGAGCCGTGGTTTACTCAAGAAGTTGAAGCGCTTGTCAAGAGGAAGAGGGCGGCTTATGTTAGGATGAGACGTGAAGGCTCAGTTAGGGCGCTTGAGAGTTACAAGCTAGCCAGGAAGGATCTAAAGGGAGGGCTAAGAAGAGCAAGGAGAGGACACGAGAAGTCATTGGCGGATAGGATCAAAGAAAACCCTAAGGCTTTCTATAGGTATATCAGGAATAAACGAATGATAAGAGTTAGAACAGGGCCAATCAAGGATAGTAGTGGGAAGTTGTGTGCGGAATCAGAGGAGATAGGGGAAGCGTTAAATGAATATTTTTCGTCAGTATTTACAGTAGAGAAAGAAAATGTTGCCGAGGAGATTACTGAGATACAGCCTACTAGGCTAGATGGGATTGAGATTCACAAGGAGGAGGTGTTAGCAATTTTGGAAAGAGTGAAAATAGATAAGTCCCCTGGGCCAGATGGGATTTATCCTAGGATTCTCTGGGAAGCCAGGGAGGAGATTGCAGAGCCGTTGTTGTTGATCTTCAAGTCGTCATTGTCGACAGGAGTAGTGCCGGAGGACTGGAGGATAGCAAATGTTGTCCCCTTGTTCAAGAAGGGGAGTAGAGACAGCCCTGGCAATTATAGACCTGTGAGCCTTACTTCGGTTGTGGGTAAAATGTTGGAAAAGGTTATAAGAGACAGGATTTATAATCATCTTGAAAAGAATAAGTTCATTTGCGATAGTCAGCACGGTTTTGTGAAAGGTAGGTCGTGCCTCACAAACCTTATTGAGTTTTTCGAGAAGGTGACCAAACAGGTGGATGAGGGTAAAGCCGTGGATGTGGTGTATATGGATTTCAGTAAGGCGTTTGATAAGGTTCCCCACGGTAGGCTATTGCAGAAAATACGCAAGTATGGGGTTGAAGGTGATTTAGAGCTTTGGATCAGAAATTGGCTAGCTGAAAGAAGACAGAGGGTGGTGGTTGATGGCAAATGTTCATCCTGGAGTTTAGTTACTAGTGGTGTACCGCAAGGTTCTGTTTTGGGGCCACTGCTGTTTGTCATTTTTATAAACGACCTGGATGAGGGTGTAGAAGGGTGGGTTAGTAAATTTGCGGATGACACGAAGGTCGGTGGAGTTGTGGATAGTGTCGAAGGGTGTTGTAGGGTACAGAGGGACATAGATAGGCTGCAGAGCTGGGCTGAGAGATGGCAAATGGAGTTTAATGCGGAGAAGTGTGAGGTGATTCACTTTGGAAGGAGTAACAGCAATGCAGAGTACTGGGCTAATGGGAAGATTCTTGGTAGTGTAGATGAGCAGAGAGATCTTGGTATCCAGGTACATAAATCCCTGAAAGTTGCTACCCAGGTTAATAGGGCTGTTAAGAAGGCATATGGTGTGTTAGCCTTTATTAGTAGGGGGATCGAGTTTCAGAGCCACGGGGTCATGATGCAGCTGTACAAAACTCTGGTGAGGCCGCACCTGGAGTATTGCGTGCAGTTCTGGTCACCGCATTATAGGAAGGATGTCGAAGCTTTGGAAAGGGTGCAGAGGAGATTTACTAGGATGTTGCCTGGTATGGAAGGAAGGTCTTACGAGGAAAGGCTGAGGGACTTGGGGTTGTTTTCGTTAGAGAGAAGGAGGAGGAGAGGTGACTTAATAGAGACATACAAGATAATCAGAGGGTTAGATAGGGTGGATAGTGAGAGTCTTTTTCCTCGGATGAGAATGGCAAACACGAGGGGACATAGCTTTAAGTTGAGGGGTGAAAGATATAGGACAGATGTCAGAGGTAGTTTCTTTACGCAGAGAGTAGTAGGGGCGTGGAACGCCCTGCCTGCAACAGTAGTAGACTCGCCAACTTTAAGGGCATTTAAGTGGTCATTGGATAGACATATGGATGTAAATGGAATAGTGTAGGTCAGATGATCGGCGCAACATCGAGGGCCGAAGGGCCTGTACTGCGCTGTAATATTCTAATTCTAAAAAAAAAAAACCCTGTTACTCCTTCTCTTCCTCTTCATCTTCCACCATCTCTTCCTCCTCTCCCTCCTCTCCCTCCACCTCCACCCCTTCTCATCAAGTATGTTGAACATTCCCATAACATCCGACAAGACTGAAGAAACAATCTCTGGAATGCACTAGGTGGTGACAGAGACAATAGAACATTCTGCGGCACTCAAACACACCTTCAGGAGTAAGAAAACCTGTACAATATTGTCTTTCTGTTTCTGGAGGTATCTGAAGATAACTCCATCACATATCAAGTTTTCTGATAACTGTGGAGTCATGAAATGATGCTGACAGTTCTTGAATTCTAGGAAGTGAATACTTGTCTTGTGTGATTCATTTGTTGACTGCCTTAAAATCAATTTATTGTCTCAGTTCCCCATATTTTCATCGTGCAATGACTAGATTTGATATCTATGACGATGAGTTGATTTGTTCAATGATACTATTAGATTCTAGTCGTTTCAGCACCTGTGATACTTCAGCACGGTTTTCAAATGGCAACTGTCTGAAACCTTGTGAAAGTGGTGGAATTGATGTGTGTCACCGTGAGGAGAATGTCAGTACCTTTGATCACCACAAATCCAGTAAATAAGGATGGATACTGGTGTGTAGAATCTGTATTATCAATCCTATTAATGTGTGCTCTGGTGGGAGCAGTGACTTTACATCCATGCCACATAAGGCTTTAGCCTTCAGCTACATAGCCTTCAGCGGCACAGTGGTTAGCACCGCAGCCTCACAGTTCCAGTGACCTGGGTTCAATTCTGGGTACTGCCTGTGCGGAGTTTGCAAGTTCTCCCTGTGTCCATGTGGGTTTTCACTGGGTGCTCCGGTTTCCTCCCACACCTAAAGACTTGCAGGTTGATAGGTAAATTGGCCACTATAAATTATTCCTAGTACAGGTAGGTGGGGATGTGGTTGGAATATGGGATTAGTGCACGATCATTATAAATGGGAGGTTGTTGGTTGGCACAGACTCGGTGGGCTGAAGGGCCTGTTTCAGTGCTGTATCTCTAAATAAATAAATAGGAAGTGGACCTGTTTAGAACCATAAATTCATATAAAGTTGAAGGCACAGAAGGAGACAATTTGGTCCATCATGTCTGTGCTGGCTGAAAAACACTCCACCTATTCTAATCCCAAATTCCAGCATTGGGTCCGTAGCCCTGCAGATTATAGCACTTTAGGAGCATATCCAGACTCCTTTTGAATAGGTTGGGGGTCTCTACCTCAACTACCTTTTCAAGCAGTGGGTTCCAGACCATCGCCACCCTCTGGGTAAAAAAGATTTTCCACATCTCCCCGCTAATCTTTCAACCAATCACTTTAAGAAGGGTCACTGACCCGAAACGTTAACTCTGCTTCTCTTTTCACAGCTGCTGCCAGACCTACTGAGTGGTTCCAGCATTTCTCGTTTTTATTACTTCAAGTCGATGTCCCCTCATCAGCGACCTCTGCGACCCTTCACTTCCATTTTATAGTGTACTGGAACTGTGATCATCCTCAAAATTTAGATGATCGAGTCATCATAAACTTGAAGTGTGTCAGTTACAGGAGTAAGAGAGAATTGTGAAAATACCGATGATAGAGTTTTTCACTCAAAATAGATACTTTCACATTAACATTGATAAGAAGTGACACTGAGATGTTTGCGAACTCATTGAGCACTCCTTCAAGTGACCTGGTGCTTTACTTTTGGTGATGAAATATACATGTTGTAGCTCACTCTCAGGAAGAAACGCCTCCACATGTCGAACTGATGAAGTTGTTTTCTTTGACGGCCTGCACATCTTTGCAAAATTGCTTCAGTTTGAACATGAGTTACACTTTTTCCCTCGCGCTGGACATGGCGTAGTGACTTTATGAGCAGTTCCACAATTCGGGCACAGTTTTGAAGGTAGCTGACCATGATGGGGTACATTTTGATGAGGTTGCTGAGATTTCCTTGTCATTAACCCTTGCACTAAAGCTGGTTAGACAAGCTGTGTCTGCAACCCTGAGTCAGGGGAGCTAGTCACCGGGGAGCGGAGGTACAGCGGACCTGGAGGGGTGGAGTATCGGAGCTGTGGGTATAAATAACTTACCTCGGGGATTTCACGTCCTAGTCACCGGGGAGCAGAGGTAGAGCAGACCCAGAGGGGTGGAGTATCGGAGCTGTGAGTATAAATAACTTACCTAGGGGATTTCAAGGCCTAGTCACAGGGAAGCGGAGGTAGAGTGGACTCAGAGGGGTGGAGCATCGGAGCTTTGAGTATAAGTAACTTACCTGGGGGATTTCACGGCCTAGTCACCGGGGAGCGGAGGTAGAGTGGACCCAGAGGGGTGGAGCTCCTTTCACTGCTTCAGTGTTCCAACTGAAACTGAGAAAAATCTGAAAAATGTCACGTCACAGGAAAGCTGGTAAGGAATCTGCACCAAATTTGAAAAACTAATTAACTAAAGTAAAGTAAAGATGGCAGGGCAGGCAATGTGCCATAGCTGCATGATGTGGGAGCTGGTCGATCCCATTGCGAGTCACAGTGACCACATCTGCAGCAAGTGCTTGCAGCTCGAAGAACTTCAGCTCAGAGTTGATGGGCTGGAGTCGAGCTTCAGATACTGCGGCACATCAGGGAGGGGGAGAGGTTCCTGGACACTGTGCTTAAGGTAGTCACACCCCGTAGATTAAGTATCTCAAATTCGGCCAGTGGTCAGGGATAGGAGGATGTGACTGCAGGTGAGGCAGGTAGAGGGATCCTGAAATCAGCAATGGAGGATCCTCAGCTCATGACCTTGTCTAACAGGTACGATGTACTTGCTCCCTGTGTGGATGAGGAAAAGGACTGCAGGGAGGATGAGCAAACTGACCACTGCACCATGGTACAGGAGGTCATTCAAGAGGGGGGAGCAAAATGAAAAGTGGCAGTGGTAGGGGATTCCATCATTAGGGGTACTTATAACATCCTTTGTTGGCAGGACCGAGAGTCCCACATGGTGTGATGCCTACCCGGTGCCAGGGTGAGGGACATCTGTAAGCGGCTTGAAAGGATATTGGAGAGGGAGGGGGAGGATCCAGTTGTTGTGGTCCACGGTGGGACAAATGACATAGGCATGACTAGGCAAGAGGACCTGTTTGGGGACTATCAGGAACTAGGAACAAAATTAAAAAAACAGGTCCACGAGGGTTATAATCTCTGGATTATTACCCGATCCACGTGCAAATTAGCATAGGGATAAGAAAACTAGGGATGTAAACACGTGGATAAAGGAGTGGTGTGGGAAAGAGGGGTTCTATTTCATGGGGCACTGGCATCAGAATTGGGACAGGCGGGAACTGGAACTTTGGGATGGGCTCTACGTGAACCAATCTGGGACCAGTGTCCTGGAGGAAAGGATAAATAGGTGGTCACAAGGACTTAAAACTGGTAAATGGGGATGAGGGGGAGGCCTCAGGGGAAGTCAATGCAGTTTCAAAAACAAGGAACAGGGCAGAGAGATAAGAAACAGTCAGGAATCCTACTTCAGGAACTGCAGGTAATGGCAAAACTGCCATAGGTATACTGGTTAAAACAGAGAGAAAGAGTCAACAGGTGAATAAAGCATCAGTGCTGAGGGACAGGTTAGGGGGTATAGCCCAAATAAGAGTTCTATATACAAATGCACAGAGTGTAAGGAATAAACTAGATGAACTCCAGGCGCAAATTCAAATGGAAGATTATGATGTGGTGGCCATTGCGGAGACGTGGCTGCAGGATGGTCGGGACTGGGAACTAAATATACCTGGTTATAAAGTTTACAGGAGGGACAGGGAAAATGGCAGAGGGGGTGGAGTAGTCTTACTGATTAGAAATAATATCACCTCATTGGTGAGGGAGGATATAATGAGGGGAAAACATCCAGTGGAGACATTATGGGTAGAATTGAGGAACAGAAAAGGATCTAAAACTGTAATAGGTGTTGTGTATAGACCCCCTGGTAGCAGTTCTGAGGTGTTAGATTGTATAAATGCACAAATTAGGCAAATGTGTAACTAAGGCAGAGTAGTATTAATGGGGGATTTTACCTGACACATAGATTGGGAGAGGCAGACTTGCACCTGTCAGAAAGGTAGTGAATTTCTGGAATGTGTCCGGGATAGTTTCCTGCAGCAATATGTCCGAGATGTAACAAGGGAACAGGTAATAATAGATTTAATTATGAGTAATGAGCCAAATTTAATTAGTAGCCTAACTGTGTGTGAACATTTATCAAATAGTGATCACAACATGATCGAATTCAAGGTAGCGTTTGAAAGTGAAAAGCACGAATCAGCTACGAGAATTTTAGACTTGGGTAAGGCTGACTTTACTGGGATGAGACAGAGACTGTCCACGGTAAACTGGGTCGATCTGTTAATGGGTCAAACGACTGAAGAACAGTGGAGAATATTTAAAGAAACATTTAATGAAAAACAGAGCGAGTATATACCCCTGAGAGGAAACAGCTCCACTTCACAGAAAAAACAGCCATGGACAACTGAAGAGATTAGGGATAGCGTAAAACATTGAGAAAGAGCTTATAAAAATGCAAAACACAGCACAGATCCGGCCGAATGGGATCTAACCCTGGTTACACCCCACTTGGAGTACTGTGAGCAGTTCTGGGCACCACACCTTAGGAAGGATATATTGGCCTTGGAGGGAGTGCAATGTAGGTTTACAAGAATGATACCTGGACAACAAGGGTTAAGTTACGAGGAGAGATTTCACAAATTCGGCCTGTTTTCTCTGGAATGTAGAAGGTTAAGGGGTGATCTGATTGAGGTATTCAAGATATTAACAGGAAAAGACAGGCTCGATAAAGATAAACTATTTCCACTGGGGTTGGACTTTCTAAAACTCGGGGACATAGTCTAAAAATTCAGACCAGACTGTTCAGGTGGGAATTGAGGAAGCACTTTTTCATGCAAAGGGTGGTAGAGGTTTGGAATTCTCTCCCACAAACAGCAGTTGAAGCGAGAACAGTTGTTAATTTTAAATCTCAGATAGATAGATTTTTGTTAAGCAAAGATATTAAGGGATATGGGCCAAAGGCAGGTATATGGAGTTAGGCCGTGGATCAGCAATGATCTCATGACAAGCTCGAGGGGCTGAATGGCCTTCTCCTGTTCCCATTTTCCATTGTTCCTATGTCTGAACCTTTCCTTAGAAAGTTATATGACCCTCAGGCTGGATTAAATAAATCTTCCCTAACTGGGGCTCAGCGAGCGACCCAGTACTGAAAGACTTATCACAGGCTGCCCAGTCTGAAATTAAAGCAGAGGGAGTCCCTAACTACTAATATTTAAAGAATGAGGTACTGGTGTGGAAGTGGAGTTCTCATCACCGATCTGAGGACAAAGAGTGGATAGTGGTTCACCAGCTGGTGGTGCTGCAGAGGTACCGCAGAGAAATATTAAGAATGGCCAGGAGATTATAGTGGCTGTACATGTCAGTATATGAAAAACCAAAGCCTGCACAAGACAGCAGTTTGACTGACCAAAACTCCACAAAGATGTAGTGGAGTATCGCAGGAGTTCCCACATGTGCCATGAGGGGAAACCCCAACCTGTCGTGAAATCTACAGCCCTAAATCCTGTATCTGTATTTGGGAAATCCTCCAGCAGAGCACTGGGGAACTGTACGGGATCCCTGCAGAGAATAAAAAGGGCAGACAGGCACAAGGCTGGCCAGAAGTTAGAGAAGAAATAGGAAAAAGGGACAAAGAGGACAGGTTACAGGGGATCCGAGAGGAATCTCAGATGAAAACCCTTGCTGTGCAGTCAGCCAACCCCTAAATGTTGGATAACTTAGACCCGACATCCTCCTATGTAAATGCAGACACCAGCAGCACCCCGCTGGAGTTGCTGACAGCATTTACACAAACCCACAGATCCAAAGATAGTCCTCTAGAGGGCAGAAAACCTGTGAGGGTGATGCCTCATCGAGTCGAAGTGCCACAGTGGATTTCAGTGGAATATGGGCCAATACCTGAAGGCAGAAGTGTCCCAGAGGACAAAGGGAAGGTTAGCAAAGAATCCTCCTACACAGTCAGGTGAAAAATGAGACCAGGAAAAGACAGGCAAAAACAATCTTTAGGCTTTCTCTGTGAATGAGAATGAATGAGAGAAATTCATGTGTGTTTTCCTGTACTTTCTCTCTTTATTTCTTTTATAAAGTGGAAGTCCTGCATCAACCTGCACTCCAAGAAGATTACAGACCACCAAGCATTGTCATCGAGGGAAGCCAGATCAATGTCCTCAAGTAATTTACTTATTTGGGGAGCGTCATCTCATTTGATGCCACCATAGACAAGGAAGTGGACAATAGGCTCTCAAAAGCAAACAGTACATTCGACAGACTCGACAAACGTGTGTGGAACAACCACAGCCTCAGAGTGCAGACCAAACTCAAAGTGTGCAAAGCCACAAAGCTATAGTCCTCATCACCCTTCTGTATACACCGAGTCATGGGTCCAATACCACTGTCATGTACACCTTCTCAAGTGTTTCCATCAGTGCTGCCTCCACAACATCCTCAAGATCTGCAGTCAGGACCACATCACAAACATTGAAGTCCTGGAAACAGCCAACATCACCAGCATCGAGGCCATTCTTCTGTAAAGACAACTGCATTGGGCAGGTCATGTTACCCAAATGGATGACAGTCTCTTGCCCAAGATCGTGTTCTATGGAGAGCTGAGCTCAGGTAAAAGGAACAGAGGAGCCCCATGTAAACGTTTCAAGCACTCTCTGAAGTATACCCTCTCTGTGTGTCACATCGACCATCGGCAGTGGGAAGCGCAGGTCATAGGGCGGCACAGTGGCGCAGTGGTTAGCACCGCAGCCTCACAGCTCCAGCGAGCCGGGTTCAATTCTGGGTACTGCCTGTGTGGAGTTTGCAAGTTCTCCCTGTGTCTGCGTGGGTTTTCTCCGGGTGCTCCGGTTTCCTCCCATAAGCGAAAAGACTTGCAGGTTGGTCGATAAATTGGCCATTATAAATTGCCCCAAGCATAGGTAGGTGGCAGGGAAATATAGGGACAGGTGGAGATGTGTTAGGAATATGGGATTTGTGTTCTTCTTTCTTTTCTTTTGGGCCTCCTTATCTCGAGAGACAATGGATACGCGCCTGGAGTGGCTATAAAGGCCAATTCTGGAGTGACAGGCTCTTCCACAGGTGCTGCAGAGAAATGTGTTTGTCGGGGCTGTTGCACAGTTGGCTCTCCCCTTGCGCCTCTGTCTTTTTTCCTGCCAACTACTAAGTCTCTTCGACTCGCCACATTTTAGCCCATTCTTTATGGCTGCCCGCCAGCTCTGGGGAACGCTGGCAACTGACTCCCACGACTTGTGATCAATGTCACACGATTTCATGTCGCGTTTGCAGACGTCTTTATAGCGGAGACATGGACGGCCGGTGGGTCTGATACCAGTGGCGAGCTCACTGTACCATGTGTCTTTGGGGATCCTGCCATCTTCCATGCGGCTCACATGGCCAAGTCATCTCAAGCGCCGCTGACTCACTAGTGTGTACAAGCTGGGGGTGTTGGCCGCTTCAAGGACTTCTGTGTTGGAGATATAGTCCTGCCACTTGATGCCAAGTATTCTCCGAAGGCAGCGAAGATGGAATGAATTGAGACGTCGCTCTTGGCTGACATACGTTGTCCAGGCCTCGCTGCCGCAGAGCAAGGTACTGAGGACACAGGCCTGATACACTCGGACTTTTGTGTTCCGTGTCAGTGCGTCATTTTCCCACACTCTCTTGGCCAGTCTGGACATAGCAGTGGAAGCCTTACCCATGCGCTTGTTGATTTCTGCATCTAGAGACAGGTTACTGGTGATAGTTGAGCCTAGGTAGGTGAACTCTTGAACCACTTCCAGAGCGTGGTCGCCAATACTGATGGATGGAGCATTTCTGACATCCTGCCCCATGATGTTCGTTTTAATGAGGCTGATGGTTAGGCCAAATTCATTGCAGGCAGCCGCAAACCTGTCGATGAGACTCTGCAGGCACTCTTCAGTGTGAGATGTTAAAGCAGCATCGTCAGCAAAGAGGAGTTCTCTGATGAGGACTTTCCGTACTTTGGACTTCGCTTTTAGACGGGCAAGGTTGAACAACCTGCCCCCTGATCTTGTGTGGAGGAAAATTCCTGCTAAGATCTAGACTGTCTACAATGCCACCTAACTTTGTATCATCAGCAAATGTGGATATATGACTTACTATGCCATCATCCAAGTCGTTAATGAATAATGTGAATAATTGAGGCCCCAACACAGATCCCTGTGGGACACCACTGGTTCAATCCTGCCAATCGAAGTACTTACCCATTATCCTCACTCTCTGTCACCTACCACTCAACCAACTTTCTAACCATGTCAATAATTTGCCCTCAACTCCATGGGCTTCTACCTGAGTTAACAGTCTCTTATGTGGGACTTTATCAAATGCCTTCTGTAATTTCATATAAATAACATCCATAGACACTCCCCTGTCCACGAACTTAGTCACCTCTTCAAAAAATTCAATGAGATTTGGCAGGCATGACCTTCCCGTCATGAAATCAAGCTGGCTGTCCCTGATTAACTGAAATGTTTCTCGGTGTTCAGTCACCCAATCCTTGATTATAGACTCCAGCAACTTGCCCACCACAGATGTCAGGCTAACTGGTATTGTGGTATCTTGCAGCACAGGAGAACTATGACACAGAACAGAATGTGATTTGGGGTTTTGCCCAGAGACTAATTGATAAGGACTCCCTGTGTCTGCGTGGGTTTTCTCCGGGTGCTCCGGTTTCCTCCCACAAGCCAAAAGACTTGCAGGTTGTTAGGTAAATTGGCCATTATAAATTGTCACTAGTGTAGGTAGGTGGTAGGGAAATATAGGGACAGGTGGGGATGTTTGGTAGGAATATGGGATTAGTATAAATGGGTGGTTGATGTTCGGCACAGACTCGGTGGGCCGAAGGGCCTGTTTCAGTGCTGTATCTCTAATCATAATCTAATCAGACTATAGCCTCCAAATATCTGGAGTGAATTCTTTGTGTGAACTGCCCATGCCAGGTGGTTGTCAACTTTAGTTTAGAGATGCAGCACAGAAACAGGCCCTTCGGCCCACCGAGTCTGTGCCGACCATCAACTACCCATTAATACTAATCCATATCCCTATCACATCCCCACCTGTCCCTATATATTTCCCTGCCACCTGCCTACACTAGGGGCAATTTATATAATGGCCAATTAACCTATCAACCTGCGTGTCTTTGGCATGTGGGAGGAAACCGGAGCACCCGGAGGAAACCCACGCAGACACAGGGAGAACTTGCAAACTCCACACAGGCAGTACCCAGAATTGAACCCGGGTCGCTGGAGCTGTGAGGCTGCAGTGCGAACCACTGCGCCACTGTGCCGCCCTTGCTGTGTGGCTGATCAGTTACAACATTTTGAAACATTTCAGCGATAACCACATGATTCCTTTTCACAGAGTCCATTGCTGAAAGGCCATCCAGCTGTGATATTCATGCTTATGATGTTCATATTTTTACACATGGCATTGAACTCGTTATCAGCAAATTCCCCTCCATTATGAGTCAGAAACTTTGCTGGTGTTCCAAGTCTGTAACTGTCCAAAACTGTAACTTGCTATTACTTTACTAAATTAGTAACCAGTTAAATAATCAAATAAATAAATAATGTTAGACAGACATGGCTGAGCAGATGATGTACTGTAACTGCAACATGTTTAGTTTTTAGTTTAGAGATACAGCATTGAAACAGGCCCTTCGGCCCACCGAGTCTGTGCCGACATCAACCATCCATTTATACTAATCCTATCAGCTGTGAGGCTGCGGTGCTAACCACTGCACCACTGTGCCGCCCTATGACCTGTGCTTCCCACTGCCGATGGTCGATGTGACACACAGAGAGGGTATACTTCAGAGAGTGCTTGAAACGTTTACATGGGGCTCCTCTGTTCCTTTTACCTGAGCTCAGCTCTCCATACAACATGATCTTGGGCAAGAGACTGTCGTCCATTTGGGTAACATGACCTGCCCAAGACAGTTGTCTTTACAGAAGAATGGCCTCGATGCTGGTGATGTTGGCTGTTTCCAGGACTTCAATGTTTGTGATGTGGTCCTGACTGCAGATCTTGAGGATGTTGCGGAGGCAGCTCTGATGGAATCACTTGAGAAGGTGTACATGACAGTGGTATTGGACTCATGACTCGGTGTATACAGAAGGGTGATGAGGACTATAGCTTTGTGGCTTTGCACACTTTGAGTTTGGTCTGTACTCTGAGGCTGTGGTTGCTCCACACACGTTTGTCGAGTCTGTCGAATGTACTGTTTGCTTTTGAGAGCCTATTGTCCACTTCCTTGTCTATGGTGGCATCAAATGAGATGACGCTCCCCAAATAAGTAAATTACTTGAGGACATTGATCTGGCTTCCCTCGATGACAATGCTTGGTGGTCTGTAATCTTCTTGGGGTGCAGGTTGATGCAGGACTTCCACTTTATAAAAGAAATAAAGAGAGAAAGTACAGGAAAAGACACATGAATTTCTCTCATTCATTCTCATTCACAGAGAAATCCTAAAGATTGTTATTGCCTGTCTTTTCTTGGTATCACTTTTCACCTGACTGTGGGGGAGGATTCTTTGCTAATCTTCCCTTTGTGATCTGGGACACCTCTGCCTTCAGGTATTGGCCCATATTCCACTGAAATCCGCTGTGGCACTTCGACTCGATGAGGCATCACCCTCACAGGTTTTCTGCCCTCCAGAGGACTATCTTTGTCTCTGTGAGTTTGTGTAAATGCTGTCAGCAACTCTGGTGGGTTGCTTCTGGTGTCTGTATTTACATAGGAGGATGTCGGGTCTAAGTTATCCAACATTTAGGGGTTGGCTGACTGCACAGCAAGGGTTTTCATCTGAGATTCCTCTCGGATCCCCTGTAACCTGTCCTCTTTGTCCCTTTTTCCTATTTCTTCTCTAACTTCTGGCCAGCCTTGTGCCTATCTGCCCTTTTTATTCACTGCAGGGATCCCGTACAGTTCCCCAGTGCTCTGCTGGAGGATTTCCCAAATACAGATACAGGATTTAGGGCTGTAGATTTCACGACAGGTTGGGGTTTCCCCTCATGGCACATGTGGGAACTCCTGCGATACTCCACTACATCTTTGTGGAGTTTTGGTCAGTCAAACTGCTGTCTTGTGCAGGCTTTGGTTTTTCATATACTGACATGTACAGCCACGATAATCTCCTGGCCATTCTTAATATTTCTCTCCGGTACCTCTGCAGCACCACCAGCTGGTGAACCACTATCCACTCTTTGTCCTCAGATCTGTGATGAGAACTCCACTTCCACACCAGTACCTCATTCTTTAAATATTAGTAGTTAGGGACTCCCTCTGCTTTAATTTCAGACTGGGCAGTCTGTGATAAGTCTTTCAGTACTGGGTCGCTCGCTGAGCCCCAGTTAGGGAAGATTTATTTAATCCATCCCGGGGGTCATATAACTTTCTAAAGAAAGGTTCAGACATAGGAACATAGGAAAATAGGAACAGGAGTAGGCCATTCAGCCCCTCGTGCCTGTCATGAGATCATGGCTGATCCACGGCCTAACTCCATATACCTGCCTTTGGCCCATATCCCTTAATATCTTTGCTTAACAAAAATCTATCTATCTGAGATTTAAATTTAACAACTGTTCTCGCTTCAACTGCTGTTTGTGGGAGAGAATTCCAAACCTCTACCACCCTTTGCCTGAAAAAGTGCTTCCTCAATTCCCACCTGAACAGTCTGGTCTGAATTTTTAGACTATGTCCCCGAGTTTTAGAAACTCCAACCCCAGTGGAAATAGTTTATCTTTATCTAGCCTGTCTTTTCCTGTTAATATCTTGAATACCTCAAACAGATCACCCCTTAACCTTCTAAATTCCAGCGAAAACAGGCCGAATTTGTATAATCTCTCCTCGTAACTTAACCCTTGTTGTCCAGGTATCATTCTTGTAAACCTACATTGCACTCCCTCCAAGGCCAATATATCCTTCCTAAGGTGTGGTGCCCAGAACTGCTCACAGTACTCCAAGTGGGGTGTAACCAGGGTTAGATCCCATTCGGCCGGATCTGTGCTGTATTTTGCATTTTTATAAGCTCTTTCTCAATGTTTTACGCTATCCCTAATCTCTTTAGTTGTCCATGGCTGTTTTTTCTGTGAAGTGGAGCTGTTTCCTCTCAGGGGTATATACTCGCTCTGTATTTCATTAAATGTTTCTTTAAATATTCTCCACTGTTCTTCAGTCGTTTGACCCATTAACAGATCGACCCAGTTTACCGTGGACAGTCTCTGTCTTATCCCAGTAAAGTCAGCCTTACCCAAGTCTAAAATTCTAGTCGCTGATTCGTGCTTTTCACTTTCAAACACTACCTTGAATTTGATCATATTGTGATCACTAATCGATAAATGTTCACGCACAGTTCGGCTACTAATTCAATTTGGTGTATTACTCATAATTAAATCTAATATTACCTGTCCCCTTGTTACATCTAGGACATATTGCTGCAGGAAACTATCCCGGACACATTCCAGAAATTCACTACCTTTCTGACAGGTGCTAGTCTGCCTCTCCCAATCTCTGTGTAAGGTAAAATCCCCCATTAATACTACTCTGCCTTAGTTACACACTTGCCTAATTTGTGCATTTATACAATCTAACACCTCAGAACTGCTACCAGGGGGTCTATACACAACACCTATTACAGTTTTAGATCCTTTTCTGTTCCTCAATTCTACCCATAATGTCTCCACTGGATGTTTTCCCCTCATTATATCCTCCCTCACCAATGAGGTGATATTATTTCTAATCATTGAGGCTACTCCACCCCCTCTGCCATTTTCCCTGTCCCTCCTGTAAACTTTATAACCAGGTATATTTAGTTCCCAGTCCCGACCATCCTGCAGCCACGTCTCCGCAATGGCCACCACATCATAATCTTCCATTTGAATTTGCGCCTGCAGTTCATCTAGTTTATTCCTTACACTCTGTGCATTTGTATATAGAACTCTTATTTGGGCTATACCCCCTAACCTGTCCCTCAGCACTGATGCTTTATTCACCTGTTGACTATTTCTCTCTGGTTTAACCAGAATAACTTCTTGCAGTTTTGCCATTACCTGCAGTTCCTGAAGTAGGATTCCTGACTGTTTCTTTACTCTCTGCCCTGTTACTTGTTTTTGAAACTGCATTGAATTTCCCTGAGGACTCCTCCTCCTCCCCATTTACCAGTTTTAAGTCCTTGTGACCACCTATTTATCCTTTCCTCCAGGACACTGGTCCCAGATCGCTTCAGGTTGAGCCCATCCCAATGGTCCAGTTCCCTCCTGTCCCAATACTGATGCCAGTGCCCCATGAAATGGAACCTCTCTTTCCCACACCACTCCTTTATCCACGTGTTTACATCCCTAGTTTTCTTATCCCTATGCTAATTTGCACGTGCATCGGGTAAGAATCCAGGGATTATAACCCTTGAGGACCTGTTTTTTAATTTTGTTCCTAGTTCCTGATCGTCCCCAAACAGGTCCTCTTGCCTAGTCATGCCTATGTCATTTGTCCCAACGTGGACCACAACAACTGGATCCTCCCCCTCCCTCTCCAATATCCTTTCAAGCCGGTTAGAGATGTCCCTCACCCTGGCACCGAGTTGGCATCACACCATGTGGGACTCTCGGTCCTGCTGACAAAGAATGTTATAAGTACCCCTAATGATGGAATCCCCTACCACTGTCACTTTTCTTTTTGCTCCCCCCTCTTGAATGACCTCCTGTACCACGGTGCAGGGGTCAGTTTTCTCATCCTCCCGACAGTCCTTTTCCTCATCCACACAGGGAGCAAGTAACTCATACCTGTTCGACAAGGTCAAGAACTGAGGATCCTCCATTTCTGAAATCAGGATCCCTCTACCTGCCTCACCTGCAGTCACATCCTCCTGTCCCTGACCACTGGCCGAATTTGAGATACTTAATCTACGGGGTGTGACTGCCTTAAGCACAGTGTCCAGGAACCTCTCCCCCTCCCTGATGTGCCGCAGTATCTGAAGCTCGACTCCAGCCCATCAACTCTGAGATGAAGTTCTTCGAGCTGCAAGCACCTGCTGCAGATGTGGTCACTGTGACTCGCAATGGGATCTACCAGCTCCCACATCATGCAGCTATGGCACATTGCCTGCCCTGCCATCTCTACTTTACTTTAGTTAATTAGTTTTTCAAATTTGGTGCAGATTCCTTACCAGCTTTCCTGTGATGTTACATTTTTCAGATTTTTCTCAGTTTCAGTTGGAACACTGAAGCAGTGAATGGAGCTCCTCCCCTCTGGGTCCACTCTACCTCCGCTCCCCGGTGCCTAGGCCGTGAAATCCCCCAGGTAAGTTATTTATACTCACAGCTCCGATACTCCACCCCTCTGGGTACACTGTACCTCCGCTCCCCGGTGACAAGGCCGTGAAATCCCCCAGGTAAGTTATTTACACTCACAGCTCCGATACTCCACCCCTCTGGGTCCGCTCTACCTCCACTCCCTGGTGACTAGGCCGTGAAATCCCCCAGGTAAGTTATTTATACTCACAGCTCCGATAATACACCCCTCTGGGCCTGCTCTACCTCCGCTCCCCGGTGACTCGGCCTTGAAATCCCCCAGGTAAGTTATTTATACTCACAGCTCCGATACTCCACCCCTCTGGGTCCGCTCTACCTCCGCTCCCCGGTGACTAGGCCGTGATATCCCACAGGTAAGTTATTTATACTCAAAGCTCCGATCCTCCACCCCTCTGGGTCCACTCTACCTCTGCTCCCCGGTGAATAGGCTGTGAAATCCCCCAGGTAAGTTATTTATACTCACAGCTCCGATACTCCATCCCTCTGGGTCCACTCTACCTCCGCTCCCCGGTGACTAGGCCGCAAAATCCTCAAGGTAAGTTATTTATACTCACAGCGCTGATACTCCACCCCTCTGGGTTCGCTATACTTCTGCTCCCCGGTGATTAGGCCGTAAAATCCTCAAGGTAAGTTATTTATCCTCAAATCTCCGATACTCCACCCCTCCGGGTCCGTTCTCCCTCCGCTCCCCGGTGACTAGGCCACGAAATCCCCTTGTTAAGTTTTTTTATACTCACAGCTCTGATACTCCACCCCTCCAGGTCCTCTCTACCTCTGCTCCCCGGTGACGAGCTCCCCTGACTCAGGGTTGCAGACACAGCTTGTCTAACCAGATTCAGTGCAAGGGTTAAGGACAAGGAAACCTCAGCACTCTCATCAAAATGTACCCCATCATGGTGAGCTACCTTCAAAACTGTGCCCAAATTGTGGAACTGCTCATAAAGTCACTACGCCATGTCCAGCACGAGGGAAAAAGTGTAACTCATGTTCAAACTGAAGCAATTTTGCAAAGATGTGCAGGCCATCCAAGAAAACAACTTCATCAGTTCGACATGTGGAGGAGTTTCTTCCTGAGATTGAGCGACAACATTGGATTGACTTTTTTGAGGAAGTGACCAAGATGATTGATGAAGGAAGGGCAGTGGATGTTATCTATACAGACTTCAGTAAAGCCTTTGACAAGGTCCCTCATGGCAGACTGGTACAAAAGGTGAAGTCACACGGGATCGGAGGAGAGCTGGCAAGATGGATACAGAATTGGCTCGGTCAAAGAAGACAGAGGGTAACACTGGATGGGTGCTTTTCTGAATGGAGGGATGTGACTAGTGGTGTTCCGCAGGGATCAGTGCTGGGACCTTTGCTCTTTGTAGTATATATAAACGATTTGGAGGAAAATGTAACTGGTCTGATTAGTAAGTTTGCGGACGACACAAAGGTTGGTGGAGTTGCGGACAGTGATGAGGATTGTCAGAGGATACAGCAGTATATAGATCGGTTGGAGACTTGGGTGGAGAAATGGCAGATGGAGTTTAATCCGGACAAATGTGAGGTAATGCATTTTGGAAGGTCTAATACAGGTGGGAAGTTTACAGTAAATGGCAGAACCCTTAGGAGTATTGACAGGCAGAGAGATCTGGGCGTCCAGGTCCACAGGTCACTGAAAGTGGCAACGCTGATGGATAAGGTAGTCAAGAAAGCATACGGCATGCTTGCCTTCATTGGTCGGGGCATTGAGAAGAAAAATAGGCTAGTCATGCTGCAGCTGCACAGAACCTTAGTTAGGCCACACCTAGAATATTGCGTGCAATTCTAGTCGCCACACTGCCAGAAGGACGTGGAGGCTTTGGACGTGGAGGGTACAGAAGAGGTTTACCAGGATGGAGCCTGTTCTGGAGGGCATTAGCTATGAGGAGAAGTTGGAAAAACTCGGATTGTTTTCACTGGAACGATGGAGGTGGAGGGGTGACATGACCGAGGTTTACAAAGTTATGAGCGGCATGGACAGAGTGGATAGTCAGAAGCTTTTTCCCAGGGTGGAAGAGTCAGTTACTAGGGGACATAGGTTTAAGGTGAGGGGGGCAAAGTTTAGAGGGGATGTGCGATGCAAGTTCTTTACACAGAGGGTGTTGAGTGCCTGGTATTTGCTGCCGGGTGAGATGGTGGAAGCAGGTACGATAATGACATTTAAGAGGCATCTTGACAAATACCTGAATAGGATGGGAATGGAGGGATACGGTCCCCGGAAGTGCAGAAGTGTATGGTTTAGGCAGGCATCAAGATCGGCGCAGGCTTGGAGGGCCGAATGGCCTGTTCCTGTGCTGTACTGTTCTTTCTTCTTTGTTCAATGCACATGGTTTCTTCCTGTCTCAGCACCAAGCAGCTACTCAACCATTAGGATGTGGTCACAATATTCAGTATTGGCTGCACTTCACAGGGATCTTTGACTTTCCAACTAGGTTGAGACAAAAGCAGTTACACTGGCGAAGAGTGGAACAGGGACCTCATGGATAGTGAAAGGCCTTTCCTGCAGCAACTGTTCACCTGCATTGCACAACAAGCTCCGTTCCCTACTTATACTTCAGAGGAAGAAAACCAATCAACAAGCAAAACTCCCCCTGCACTCTGCGTGTCCACAAAGGTTGTGAAATGGCTCTGAAGCATGGCAAGACTCCGAATAATAATTGGATTCGGCCCATCTAACCTGGGCTGCAGTGAGATCAGGAAACTGAGCGTACAAAGTTGGTCTTCAAAAGCCGCATTTGATTATCTCTTTAGGCTGTTATCACACGGAAGTCTTTCTCTGGTCACACTCCCAGCATCTCCACCAAACATCTGCGCAACTACCAAACAATGCACATTTCACTCACAGGTTACTCGACACTTAATCTGCTCTGTTTTATAGCTGTATTTGTACAGAATGTGATTGAATTGAATTTAACCCCTGCAACTAGGGGCGGCACAGTGTCACAGTGGTTAGTACCGCATCCTCACAGCTCCAGCGACACGGGTCCAATTCTGGGTACTGCCTGTGTGGAGTTTGCAAGTTCTCCCTCTGACTGCGTGGGTTTCCGCTGGGTGCTCCAGTTTCCTCCCACTGCCAAAGACTTGCAGGTTGATAGGTAAATTGGCCATTGTAAATTGGTAGGAGAATGTTTGGGAATATGGGATTAATGAAGGGTCAGTATAAATGGGTGGTTGATGGCTGGCACAGACTCGGTGGACCGAAGGGCCTGTTTCAGTGCTGTATCACTCTATGACACTCTCTCGAACTAACACAAGGGCTACTGTAAATGAGAGTGTTCAACCAAATCAACACCAGGACTATTGTTCATGAGACTGTTCATCCACATCAACACCAGGGCTATTGTTCCTGAGACTGTTCATCCACATCAGCACCAGGGCTATTGTTCCTGAGAATGTTCATCCACATCAACACCAGGGCTATTGTTCCTGAGACTGTTCATCCACATCAACACCAGAGCTATTTTTCCTGAGACTGTTCATCCACATCAACAGCAGGGCTATTTTTCCTGAGACTGTTCATCCACATCAACACCAGGGCTATTGTTCCTGAGACTGTTCATCCACATCAACACCAGGGCTATTGTTCCTGAGACTGTTCATCCACATCAACACCAGGGCTATTGCTTCTGAGACTGTTCATCCACATCAACACCAGGGCTATTGTTCCTGAGACTGTTCATCCACATCAACACCAGGGCTATTGTTCCTGAGACAGTTCATCCACATCAACACCAGGGCTATTGTTCCTGAGACAGTTCATCCACATCAACACCAGGGCTATTGCTTCTGAGACTGTTCATCCACATCAACACCAGGGCTATTGTTCCTGAGACTGTTCATCCACATCAACACCAGGGCTATTGTTCCTGAGACTGTTCATCCACATCAACACCAGGGCTAATGTTCCTGAGACGGTTCATCCAAATCAACACCTGAGATCACAACAAAACAATTTGCATATTACGTTTTGAAGAAATTTATAAGGATTATGAAATTATTGTGTTTTCTATATCCTCTAATGACTATATAATATTACATATAACTACAAACAGTTCATTAAATCAGTTTGTTCAGTGGAATGTAACTAATATCCCTGCTCACATTCCCTAGATGACTGTTCCCCTGGAGGTTGCTCTGTGCTATTAATAAGGGATCCTCTGATAATGTCTCTACATTGATGTTTCTCACAAGAAATGGAATACCCTGTAATTTACCAGATCGAGATCATTTACTACCCTATTCTTGCAGCCGTCAGTATTCCTGGTAAGACAGTGAAATTACATGGTGAAAGTTGAAATCAATGTTGACTGTTCATGTTATATTTTCCTTGTTTGATGGTTTTAGTTAAGTGCCAAGTGATTATCTTGTTTACTTAATGTGATTTCCAAAAATGAAATTAATATGTTTCTTGAATTTTTACCACAGATAGCTTTGAAACAACAATTACCTTTAATGTTCACAATAGAAGCTCTTTCCTCGAATCTGCGTGGACTTCAGATCAGAAATAAATTATCAATTTTAAATGTGCTGATGTTGTTTAGTGTGTTCCACATGTAACATGGGGAATCCAGAAGTGATTGTATTGTAACTTTTTTTCTTGTTGACATTTGGTGCGTTTGCAGAAGTTTCTCTTGATTGTTTGGATTTGGATTCAGCTTTGATTTTGTTTCTGAATGTAAGTGGAAGGAATGTATTTCTGTGACTGGTGCATGATCCACCTCACCAGACTTTTCCAATCTGAACTTCTCCAGCCAATGTTTAAAAAGAGGGAGAGAGTGCACTCTCCATGTTGTGCAGACCATAATAAAACAGAGTGAGAGTGAAGTCTTCATGTTGTACAAACTATAATCAAAAGGAGGAGAGTAAGCTCACTCCGTGCATTACAGATTATAACACAACAGAGCATTAGTGCAGTCTCCATGTTACGCAGACCATAATCCAACAGGGTGAGAGTGCACTCTCCATGTTATACAGACCATAACCCAAAAGGGTGAGAGTGCACTCTCCACATTGTACAGACTATAACCCAACAGGGTGAGAGTGCAGTCTCCATGTTGTACAGACTATAACTCAACAGGGTGAGAGTGCAGTCTCCAAGTTGTACAGACTATAACCCAACAGGGTGAGAGTTCACTCTCCATGTTGTACAGACCATAACCCAACAGGGTGAGAGTTCACGCTCCATGTTGTACAGACTATAACCCAACAGGGTGAGAGTCCACTCTCCAAGTTGTACAGACTATAACCCAACAGGGTGAGAGTCCACTCTCCATGTTGTACAGACTATAACCCAACAGGGTGAGAGTCCACTCTCCATGTTGTACAGACTATAACCCAACAGGGTGAGAGTCCACTCTCCATGTTGTACAGACTATAACCCAACAGGGTGAGAGACAACTCTCCAAGTTGTACAGACTATAACCCAACAGGGTGAGAGTCCACTCTCCACATTGTACAGACCATAACCCAACAGGGTGAGAGTCCACTCTCCATGTTGTACAGACTATAACCCAACAGGGTGAGAGTTCACGCTCCATGTTGTACAGACTATAACCCAACAGGGTGAGAGTCCACTCTCCATGTTGTACAGACTATAACCCAACAGGGTGAGAGTCCACTCTCCATGTTGTACAGACTATAACCCAACAGGGTGAGAGGTCACTCTCGCTGTTTTGCAGATGCCAACATGGCGGAGCTAATCTGCCGGGTTTTTTTACTATTACAGACACTGGTGTTTTCAATACCAGAATTCTCCAGAAAACCTCAGTACGTTTTTTCCCCTCAGAATCTATTTCTCTTTCTCAGATCAACAACTTTGGTTGCATTTTAATTTTTCCCTATCTTCTTTTGCCGCAGATTTCAAAGTTGCTGATCGGCATCTCTTTAAATTAACAATTACATTTAACTTGGAACTGAAAAACTCATGTACAAATTTCTTCAAATGATTTTTTAAATGTTTTGGGACACTATTGAGATAAATTTAACCTCTTCCGTTTCTTCCAGTTAACTTGGTGGCGATTGTGATTTTGTCTCGAGGAAAGTGCGGTCTCTCCAAGTGTATCACTCACTATCTGGTGGCCATGGCAGTGGCGGATCTAATGGTGATTATCATCCATGTGATATTACACCGGATTAATATCATGTACTTTCCAGTTAGTTTCCTGTTTATAACTCCTGTGTGTATGGTAAACATTGTCGCATATGTTGTAGCTTTAGACTGTTCTGTCTGGTTTACTGTCGCCTTCACTTTTGATCGCTTTGTAACAATTTGCTGCCAGAAGTTACAATCAAAATATAACACCAAGAAAACAGCGACCGTGGTTATCACCACTGTGTTTGTGGTGAGTTGTGTCAAGAGTTTTCCCTTTTACTTTGCAGGTGAACCTGTATTTATAATTGACAACGTGCCTTGGTATTGTGTTCTTACAGCTGATTATCGCACCTCCCCCTTGTGGAGGGCCAACGCATGTATCAACAGGATAATAACCCCTCTATTACCAATCCTGTTAATTGTGTTGTTCAATGCTTTGACCATCAGACACATTATAATGGCAAATAGAGTTCGCAGGGGTCTCCGGAGAAACGATGAGAATCAGAATGATCCAGAGGTGAAGAATCGAAGGAAATCCATGATATTGCTTTTCACTATTTCTGCCAATTTCACATTATTGTGGATGACATTTGTTGTCTATTCGATAAACTGGCCAGTGATCAACTTGAATTATACAGACAAATATTACAGTAACCCGATATATATCAGCCAACAAGTTGGATTTATGTTGCAGCTTCTAAGTTCCTGCACAAACACTTGTATCTATGGACTGACACAGAGGAAATTCAGAGAGGAGCTGAAAAATGGGATAAAATATTTGTTTACACTGAATGGGAAATTGTGTCAATAACAATTAATGAACATCGATCTGGAGCAGGGCTTATAGGTTTATAAGTCACTTGCTTTTATATTCCTGAAATCCTTGTGGGCAGGTGAAGGACAATGAGAAATTTGATCATCTTTAACAGGAGCTTGGGTCATGATGTATAAGGACCATCATATTAAACAGGAAGTTCAATGTGCATAAATTAAACAGTATCACATGAAATATTCTGATGTCAATTTAACTGCTGAATTTATGGATTTGCAGCAACCAAACACCATCAAAAGAAAATTAATTCCCCACAAACGAGCAGTAACAGGAAATCACAAATTCCGCACCCATGGAACAAGCTCAACCAAGGATGTTCTGGTCAACATTGCAATACACCATTGGATTAATGCATGACAATTATATTTTCTTAAAGAACAAACTCACAGGGTTGGAAAAGGCACAAATGCAGAAACAAAATGTTGCTCAACAAGAACCCAAAGTTGATCCAATCGTTAAAGAAACATCGAATCTTTCTCGGTACCTTGGTTGACTCATAGAAACATAGAAAACAGAGAAAAATAGGAGCAGGAATAGGCCATTCGGCCCTTCGAGCCTGCACCAGCATTGAATATGATCATGGCTGATCATGCAAACTCAGTACCCCGTTCCCGCTTTCTCCCTGTATCCCTTGATCCCTTTAGCCCTAAGAACTATATCTACCTGCTCCTTGAATATGTTTAATGATTTGGCCTCAACTGCTTTCCGTGGTAGAGAATTCCACAGGTTCACCACTCTCTGGGTGATGAAATCTCTGCTCATCTCAGTCCTAAATGGCTTACCCCTTATCCTCAGACTGTGACCCCTGGTCCTGGACTCCCCAGCCATCGGGAACATCCTTCCTGTATCTAGTCTGTCCAGTCCTGTTAGAATTTTGTCAGTTTCTATGAGATCCCTTCTCATTCTTCTAAACTCTAGTGAATACAAGCCTAATCGACCCAATCTCTCATCATACGTCAGTCCTGCCAACCCAGGAATCAGTCTGGTAAACCTTCACTGCTCTCCCTCCATAGCAAAAACATCCTTCCTCAGATAAGGAGACCAAAACTGCACACAATACTCCAGATGTGGTCTCACCAAGGCCTTGTATAATTGCAGCAAGGCATCCTTGCTCCTGAACCCGAATCCTCTTGCTATGAAGGGCAATGTACCATTTGTTTTCTTGACTGCCTGCTGCACTTGCATGCTTGCTTTCTGTGACTGGTGCACAAGGACACACAGGTCTCTCTGCACCTCCCCATTTCCCAATCTATCGCTGTTCAGATAATAATCTGCCTTTCTGTTTTTGCCACCAAAGTGGATAACCTCACATTTATCCACATTAAACTGCATCTGCCATGTATTAGCCCACTCACTCAACCTGTCCAAATCACACTGGAGCTTCTCTGCATCCTCCTCACAGCTCACACTCTCATCCAGCTTTGTGTCGTCTGCAAACTTGGATATATTGCATTTAATTCCCTCATCTATATCGTTAATATATATTGTGAATAGCTGGGGTCCCAGCATTGATCCCTGCGGTACCCCACTAGTCACTGCCTATCACTCGGAAAAAGACCCCTTTATTTCTACTCTTTGTTTCCTTTCTGCCAGCCAGTTCTCTATCCATGTCAGTACCTTACCCACAATCCCATGTGCTTTAAGTTTGCACGCTAATCACTTATGTGGGACCTTATCAAAAGCATTCTGAAAGTCCAAATACACCGCATCCACTGGTTTTCCTTATCTATTCTACTAGTTACATCCCAGTCTCTGCCAGTCATGGATGAGCTGGATGTACAGCAAACAAAATCGAAACTCAGTGATGCCATTGATTCTCTCGCCAGCGGAAAAGCTCCTGGCAAGGACGGTATTCCCCCTGAAATAATCAAGAGTGCCAAGCCTGCTATACTTTCAGCACTGTACGAACTGCTTTGCCTGTTCTGTGACGAGGGAGCAGTACCCCAGGACATGCACGATGTCAATATCATCACCCTCTATAAGAACAAAGGGTGACCGCGGTGAGTGCAACAACTACCATGGAATTTCCCTGCTCAGCATAATGGGGAAAGTCTTCGCTCGAGTCATTTTAAACAGGCTCCAGTGTGGCTTTCGAGCAGAGAGATCCACCATTGACATGCTGTTCTCCCTTCGCCAGCTACAGGAGAAATGCCGTGAATAACAGATGCCCCTCTACGTTGCTTTCATTGATCTCACCAAAGCCTTTGACCTCGTCAGCAGACGTGGTCTCTTCAGACTACTAGAAAAGATCGGATGTCCACCAAAGCTACTAAGTATCATCACCTCATTCCATGACAATATGAAAGGCACAATTCAGCATAGCGGCACCTCATCAGACCCCTTTCCTATCCTGAGTGGCGTGAAACAGGGCTGTGTTCTCGCACCTACACTGTTTGGGAACTTCTTCTCCCTGATGCTCGCACATGCGTTCAAGTCTTCAGAAGAAGGAATTTTCCTCCAAGCAAGATTTGGTGGCAGATTCTTCAACCTTGCCCATCTAAGAGCGAAGACCAAAGTACGGAAAGTCCTCTTCAGGGAACTCCTCTTTGCTGATAATGCTGCATTAACATCTCACACTGAAGAGTGTCTGCAGAGACTCATCGACAGGATTGAGGCTTCCTGCAATGAATTTGGCCTAAACATCAGCCTCAAGAAAATGAACATCATGGGACAGGACATCAGAAATGCTCCATCCATCAATATTGGCGACAATGCTCTGTAAGTGGTTCAAGAGTTCACCTACCTAGGCTCAACTATCACCAGTAACCTGTCTCTCGGTGCAGAAATCAACAAGCGCATGGAAAAGGCTTCCACTGTTATGTCCAGACTGGCCAAGAAAGTTTGGGAAAATGGTGCATTGACATGGAGCACAAAAGTCTGAATGTATCAAGCCTGTGTCCTCAGTACCTTGCTCTATGGCAGTGAGGCCTGGACGACGTATGTCAGCAGTTTTCCCACTACTGATGTCAGGCTAACCCGTCTGTAATTCCCTGTTTCCTCGCTACCTCCTTTTTTAAATAGTGGGGTTACATTAGCGACCCTCCAATCTGTTGGAACTGTTCCAGCATTTATAGAATTTTGAAAAATGACCACCAATGCTTCGAACTATGTCGAGGGCCACTTCCTTAAGTACTCTGGGATGTAGATTATCAGGTCCTGGGGATTTATCGGCCTTCAATCCCATCAATTTCCCTGACACCATTTCCCTACTAATACTGATTTCATACAGTTCCTCCTTCTCACTGGATCTTATGTTCCCCAACATTTCTGGGAGGTAATTTGTGTCCTCCTTTGTGAAGACAGAACCAAAGTATGTACTTAATTGTTCTGCCATTTCTTTGTACCCCATTATAAATTCCCCAGTTTCTGACTGTAAGGGACCCACATTTGTCTTCACTAATCCTTTTCTCTTCACATATCTATAGTTTCCCGATACAGCAGCTGTCAGCTGTGAAACTGACGTGCGATCTTTTTTGAAAAGCTGGTCTGACAATGGAACATTTCTCATCTCCAGTTACGGAGCCCTGGCGAGGATGAGGAATGGCCCTGGGTACAGTTTACACCCGCGGGCCAGATTGGAACCTTTGCCACGCCGGATGCTGGCCCACAGGCTGTATGTTGGACAACCCTGCTAGAGACAAAGTGAAACAAAGCAAAAACCAACAGATCAGATTAATGCTCTGTCATCCTGTCATATCCTTTCAGGGAAGTGTTTTGGACAATTAAAGAGCTAATGGGAGGAGGAAACTCCTCTTCAGTGATAGCAGAGCACAGAACATAGTAAATTTCCCAGCTCTGTCCTATCCACAAAAAGCAGGACAAATCTAATCTGGTTAAATACCACCTCATTCGTCTGTTTTAATCTTCAGCAAAGTGATGGAAGTTGTCATCAACAATGCAATCAAAAAGCAATTACCCAGCAAAAACCTGCTCACTGATGTACAGTTTGGTTTCAGCCAAGACCACTCGGCTCCAGACCTATTGTTCCAGGAAACGTTCACAAATGCATTATTTAAACTCATCTTCCTAACTACCTTTACCAATTTGATTTGTCCAGTCTGTATAAAGATTAAATTTCCCCACAATTATTACATTGGTTTTATGACAAGCTCCAATTATATCTTGCTTCATGGTTTGTAAACTAGTATAACTACAGTTTGGGAGTCTATAAACAACTCCCACCAGTGTTTTCTAACCCTTGTTATTCTTTATCTTCACTCAGACTGATTCTCCCCTGGTCTTATGAGACGACCTTCTTTCTCACTGATTTTCTAATTCATCCTTTATTATCAGGGCTATTCTTCTCCCATTTCCATTGCACCTGTCTTTGATAAATGTTGTGCACCCTGATATATTTATTTCCCAACATTGGTCACCTTGTAACCATGTCTCTCATGGCCATTAGATCTGAAGCATTTATATTTATTTGTGCCGCTTGTTCATCTGTTTTATTATGGAAACTTCACATATTCAGAGAAAGAATCGAGAATTTTATTGTTTTACTTCCATTCTTTACATTGACTTCATTCCCTGATGCACTATTAATGTTAAACTTGCTGACCATTCCTATCCCACTCTGCAGTCTGTGGCCATGTCGCTAAATTGCTCCATTGTCTTGACTTTTCTCTTTAGATTTCTAAATCTCCATTCACTAGAACCCACCACCATCCTTTTTACTTTAAAGCCCTGCCCAGATCCCGACATTGATCCCAGCCTGGTTTAAATGGAACCCATACCAATGGAACCCATACCAATGGAACAGCTCCCTCTTTGCCCAGCAATGGTGTCAGTGCCCCATGAATCAAAACCCCTCCTTTCCACACCACTCGTTGAGTCACACATTTATTTGTTTAATTTTCTTCACCCTGCACCAATTGGTGAATGGCTGAGATAACAATCTGAAATTAATACCTTTGAGGTTCTGCATTTTAATTTGGATTCTAAATCATCTAACTGTCTCAGCAGAACATCATTCCTATTTCTACATATATCATTTGTACCAATGTGGATCATCATTACTGGATCCTCTCTCTCCCACTCCAAGTTCAGCAAGGAGGTGTCTTTCACCCTGGCACCGGGAAGGCACGCAACCTTTGGAACTCCAGGTCATGGCTGCAGATAAAAATATCTATCCCCTGACTATACTGTCCCCGATCATTGCCACATTCTGTTTCCCTGCCCTAATTGAATGGCTTCCTGTACCATGGTGCTATGGTCAGTTTGGCCATCCCCCCTGAAGTCCTTGTTTGTATCCACATAGGTAGCAAGTGCCCCATGCCTTTTGTCAAAGTCAAGCCAAGTCACCTCCATCATTAAATGCTGGATCTCCAGACCTGTTTGACTCACATTCACATCCTCTTTTCCATGACCATTGATGAACTCCGAATTTAAAATTAACCTAAGGGGTGTGACTGACTCCTGGGATAATGTATCTAGGTAACTCTCCCCCTCTCTGAGGGTGCACAATGTATGCAGCTGGAACTCGACCTCAACAATGCGGAGACAAAGTTACTCGAGCTGCATCCACTTATCACAGATCTGCTTGTCCAGTATCACAATGCTCTCCACAAGCTCCACATGTTGGAATGAGGTGAGGTGAGGTGCGAGTGACTGCCATGACATCAAGACAGCATTTGACCGAGTACAGTATCCATGAGCACCACTAAAACTGGAGTCAAAAATCTCTGCTGGTTTGAATCATACCCAGTGCAAAGGAAGATGGCTGTGGTTGTTGGAAGTGAATAATCTCAGCTCCAGCACATCGCTGCAGTAGTCCCTCAGAGTAGTGTCCTAGGTGCAACCATCTTCAGCTTCTTCATCAATAACATTCCTTCAATCTGAATATCAGAAGTGGGGATGTTCGCTGATGATTGCACAGTGTTCTGCACCATTCACGACTCCTCCCATACTGAAGCAGTCCATTTAGAAATGCAGAAAGACCTGGACAATATCCAGGCTTGGGCTGATAAGTGGCAAGTAACATTTGTGCCACGCAACTGCCAGGCAATGACCATCTCCAACAAGCTGGAATCTAACCATCTCCCCGATATTCCACGGCATTACGATCGCTGAATCCCCCACAATCAGCAGCCTGGGGGTTACCATTACCAGGAACAGAACTGGAGCAGCCGTATAAATACTATGGCGACAAGAGCAGGTCAGAGGCTAGGAATCCTACAGCGAGTAACTCACCACCTGACTCCCCAAAGCCTGTCCACCATCTACAAGGCACAAGTCAGGAGTGTGATGGAATACCTGCCTGGATGGGTACAGCTCCAACAACACTCAAGAAGCTCGACACCATCTAGGACAAAGCACCCCACTTGATTGGCTTCCCATCTACAAATATTCCCTCCCTCCACCACTAATGCACATTGGCAGTAGTGTGGACCAGCTACAAGATGCACTGCAGCAACACACCAAGGCTCCTTAGATAGCACCTTCCAAACCGACGACCTCTATCACCTAGAAGGACAAGAGAACACCACCACCTGCAAGTTCCCCTCCAAGCCACACGCCATCCTGACTTGGAACTATATTGCTGTTCCTTCACTGTCACTGTGTCAAAATCCTGGAACTCTCTTCCTAATAGCACTATGGGTCTTCCCACCTCACATGGACTGCAGCAGTGCAAGAAGGCATCTCACCACCACCTTCTCATGGGCAATTAGGGATGGGCAATAAATGCTGGCCTGGCCAGTGCCGCCCACATTCCATGAAACAAATGGGAAAAAATACAATCCTTTTGAAAATAAAAACAGATAACCATTGATTTTTGAATGTATGTGTGTGAATGGGGGGAGTTAGGTTAAAATAAGAAGTTACAACATCTTTAGACATTGGTTTATCATCGTAATGTTTAAGATTCAGTTTTAATAAATAGTTAATTTGTTGCCGTCTATATATATCTGGTTCGGTTTGTTTTATTCTGGCAGTTACTGGAGTGTTTAATTTGGCTGTTTTCCGTTTGGCTGGGAAAACTTTAATAATATTCTGCAACTTGTGGAGTGATGGGACTGAATTGACAGTGCATTGCACCCTCCTCAGTTGTAACGATATGATAAAAAGGATATAGAGGCTCTGGAGAGGGTACAGAGAAGATTTACAAGGATGATATCAGAAATGCATGGGTTTACATATCAGGAAAGGATGAACAGGCTGGCTCTCTTTTCTGTTGGAAAAAATGACACTGAGGGAATAACTGACTTTAAATGGATGAAAGGTTTTGTTAGAGTGTATATAGAGAGTATATTTACACTTCTGGAGAGCAGCAGCACTAGAGGCCATCAACATCAGATTAGCACCAAGAAATCCAATAGGAAATGAGAATAAATGTCCTTCCCCAAAGAGTGGTGAGAATGTGGAACTCACTACCACAGGGAGAGTTGAATAGTATAGTATAGATGCATTTAAGGGGAATCTGGACAAACATATTAGGGTGAAGGAAATTCAGGTTACAATGATAGATGTGGCTATGAGTGAGGCAGCTCTGGCGAACAAAAAGGTAGCAACGGGGAGCCTCAGCCCTTGCACTTGTCCAAAAGATTCAATGTTGTTGCAGTTTGTGTGGACGAGAGCAGGGACTGCAGGGAGGATGAGCAAACTGACCAAAGCAACATGGTGCAGGGGGCCATTCTAGTGGGGGGATTAAAAATGAATGTAGTTGTAGCAGGGGGAAGTATAGTTAGGGGGATAGGCACTGTTCTCTGCAACTGTGGGTTGTGTTGCCTGTTGGTGCCTGGGTTAAAGACATCTCCTCAGGACTGGAGAGGAACTTGGAGTGGGAGGGGAAGGATCCAGTTGTAATAGTCCATGTGGGTACCATCGACATAGGATGAAGAACGAGGTTCTGCTGAGGAAGTGTGAGCACCTAGAGGCAAAACTTATATAAACGAAAAACAGAACAGCAATGGTAATGACCTCTGGATTACTACCTGAGCCACAGGCAAATTGGCATCGGGTAAACAAGATTAGAGAGTTAAATGTTTGGCTATTTGATTGGTGTGGGAGAAATGGGTTTCTGTTTATGGGGCTCTGTGCCAGCTCTGGGGAAAGAGGAAGCTTTACCATTGGGACGGCCTTTACCTGAATCGTGTTGGGACAGCGTCCTGGCTAATCACATAACTAGGGTTGTAGACAGGGATTTAAGTGGTTGGAGGTGGGGAGGGGGCAGAGGGTTCATGTGAGGGGATATTTGTAAAGTTAAGAATAAGTACAAAGCAATAATGCAAGGTAGTGACACAGGAAATTCTGACTAGAGTGGGACAGGAAGAGACAGAGTGTAGAAACATAAGAGTGCAAATGGTGCCAGTGTAGGGAAAACTGTTAAAAAGACAGAATGAAAGGCTCTTTATGTGAAAGCACACAGCATTCAGAACAAGATGGATAAATTGATAGCATAAATAGAAATAAGTGAGTACGATGTGCTAGTCATAACAGAGATATGGCTGAAAGGTGACCAAGGCTGGGAACTGACTATTAAAGGGTATTTGACCTTTCAGAAGGATAAGAAGAAAGGAAAAGGAAGTGGGGTAGCTCTGTTAATGAAGGATCAAATCGGAAGAGTTGTGAAGAATGATTTTGGCTTGGAAAATCAACATGTAGAATCATACAGCACCAAAACAGGCCCTTTGGCCCACTGTGTCTCTGCCAACCGTCAACCACCCATTTATACTAATCCTACTTTAATCCCATTTTCCTTCTCACACCCCCACCTTTCCCGAATTCTCCTACCACCTACCTACACTAGAAGCAATTTTTACAATGGCCAATTTACCTATCAACCCGCAAGTCTTTGGCATGTGGGAGGAAACTAGAGCACCCAGAGGAAACCCGCACAGTCACAGGGAGAACTTGCAAACTCGACACAAGCAGTACCCAGCACTGAACCCAGGTCGCTGGAGTTGTGAGGTTGCGGTGCTTACCACTGCACTGCCCATAGGTACTGCACTGGAGTGTCAGTCTTGATTTTTGTGCTCAAGCCCTGGAGTGGGACTTGAACACAGAACTTTGTGACTGAGAGGCAAGAGTACTACCAACTGAGCCACAGCATTTTGGATCAATTTGGATAAGAGATACGAAAGAAGTTATTGGTGGGAGTAGTTGATAGGCTCCCTAACCGTAGCTACACTGTAGGGCCGAGAATAAATCGAGAAATAATGGGAGCTTGTAAGAAAAGTACTGCAGTAATCGTGGGAGGTTGTAATCTTCCTATCAATTGGAGAAATCAAATTGGCAAAGGTAGCCAGCGGGATCATTTCATAGAATGCAATTGGGACAGTTTCTTCGAACAATACGTTCTGGAACCAATCAGGGACCATTTTAGACCAGGTAATGTGTGATGAGTCAGGATTAATTAATGATCTCATAGGTAAGAGTGATCATAACAGGATGGAAATTTATATTCAGTTTGAGGGTGAGAAATTAGAGTCTGAAACTAATGTCTTAAATGTAAAAAAAAGGAATTACAAGGGTATGAAAACAGAGATGGCAAAAGTGAACTGGGAAAATAGGTTAAAATGCAAAATGGTAGAGAATCAGTTTCAAACATTTCAGGTGACAGTTCATAACTCTCACCACAGATGTCTTCTTTGGCCTCCTTGTCTCGAGATACAATGGGTAAGCATCTAGAGGTGGTCAGTGGTTTATGGAGCAGCGCCTGGAGTGGCTATAAAGGCCAATTCTAGAGCGATAAACTCTTCCACAGGCGCTGCAGGTAAAATTGGTTGTTGGGGCTTTTACACAGTTGGCTCTCTCCTTGCACTTCTGTCTTTTTTCCTGCCAACTTAGCCTCATCGACTTGCCACTCTTTAGTCCGACCTTTATCGCTGTACACCAGCTGTGGCGATCACTGGCAACTGACACCCACGACTTGTGGTCAATGTCACAGGACTTCATGTCGCATTTGCAGACGTCTTTAAAGTGGAGACATGGACGGCTGGTGGGTCTGGTACCAGTGACGAGCTCGCTGTACAATGTGTCCTTGGGGATCCTGCCATCTTCCATGCGGCTCACATGGCCAAGCCATCTCAAGTGCCGCTGGCTCAGTAGGGTGTATATGCTGGGGATGTTGGCCGCCTCAAGGACTGTGTTGGAGATACGGTCCTGCCACCTGATGCCAAGAATTCTCCGGAGGCAGCGAAGATGGAATGAGTTGAGACTTCACTCCTGGCTGACATACGTTGTCCAGGCCTCGCTGCCATCGAGCAAGGTATTGAGGACACAGGCTTGATACACTCGGACATTTGTGTTCCGTGTCAGTGTGCCATTTTCCCACACTCTCTTGGCCAGTCTGAACATAGCAGCGGACGCCTTTCCCATGCGCTTGTTGATCGCTGCATCGAGAGACAGGTTACTGGTGATAGTTGAGCCGAGGTAGGTGAACTCTTGAAACCACTTTCAGAGCGTGGTCGCAGATATTGATGGATGGGGCATTTCTGACGTCCTGTCCCATGATGTTCATTTTCTTGAGGCTGATGTTTAGGCCAAATTCGTGGCAGGCAGCCGCAATCCTGTCGGTGAGACTCTGCAGACACTCTTCAGTGTGAGAAGTTAATGCAGCATCGTCAGCACAGAGGCGTTCCCTGATGTGGACTTTCCATACTTTGGTCTTCGCTCCAAGACGGGAAAGGTTGAACAACCTGCCACAGATGTTCTCCACTGAGAAAGAAACGTTCTGAGAGAAGGATGCAACATCCGAGGCAAAACAAGGAAGTTAAGATGGTAGAACATTGAAAGAAAATGTGTAAAATGCTGCGAATATACGTGGAATGTCAGAAGACTAGGAAAACATTAGAAACAAGCAAAGAAAGGCTAAAATGAAGGATAAATTCGACTATGAGAGGAAACTAGCTAGAAATATGAAAACAGACAGTAAGAAATTATGCAAGTACATTCAAAGGAAAAAAAAATAGCTGATGAAAATTTTGGTCCCTTCCAGGACGAGACTCGGGAATTAATACTGGGAAAAAAAGAAATGGGACAGACTTTAAACAAGTATTTTTTATGTCTTCTCAGGAGGAGACACAAAAAAATCCCAAGGATCGTGGAAAATCAAGAGGTAAAAGGGAGGGAGGAACTTCAAACAATCATTGTCATTAGTGACAATATACTAGGAAAACTAATGGGACTAAAGGCTGACAAGGCCTCTGGACCTGATTGCTTGCACAGTAGGGTCTTAAAAGAAGAGGCTGCAGAGATACTCAATGCAGTGGTTGTAATCTTTCAAATTTTCCCATTATCTGTCTTGGAAAACCACAGATATAGCACCTCTATTTATGATAGGTGGGAGACAGAAAGCAGGAAACTTTAGGCCACTTAGCCTAACCTCAGTGATGGGGAAAATGCTAAAATCTAGTATTGAGGAAATGGTGGTAGGACATTCAGAAAATCATAATGCAATCAGACAGAGTCAAGATGATTTTATGAAAGGAAAACCACGCTTGAATAAAATTGTGAGTTATTTGATGATGTAACAAGTACAGTGGATAAAGGGGAACCAGTAGATGTGGTGCAGTTGGATTTCCATCAGGCATTTAATAAGGTGTCACTAAGCAATTACTACACAAGCTAGGAGCTCATAGTGTTGGAATATATTAGCATGGATAGAGGATTGGTTAAGTATCAGGAAACATAGAGTCAGGATAAATGAGTCATTTTCAGGTTAGAAAACTGTAATGAGTGGAGTGCTGGGCCTTGAACTATTGACAATCTATATTAATGACTTGGATGAAGGAAGTGTATTGCAGTCAAATTAACTGACGATGCAAAGTTAAGTAGGAAAGGAAATAATGAGGAGGACACATAGGGCTGGATTTTAAGAGCCAGAGTGAAAAGAATGGTTGTTCACATGTGCAGACCACACACCACACGGCAGAGCTGTGCGATCTACCACGTGGCAACTAATTTAAATAGCCTGGTCGGCCAGCTTCCCCCAGTCACCTCGAGGGAGTGGGCTGTCTGATGTCAGCAATGGTGTCAGCTGTCTGTGCCCAGTGGCTGGCACCATTAAAGGGCAGCCAGCCCTCCCATTACATTTAAATTTTTAATGAAGTAGCCGCCCCAATTGTTGTAATAATAAATCTGTTGTCCCTTTCCCAGCCCCCAATATGTTCTTATGTCTTCTGTTATTTGGATGAGGAAAGATAAGAGAAGGTTTGAGTGGAACATAATTGCCAGCAAGGACTGATCAGGTTGAATGGCCTGTTTCTGTGCCATTTCTCCTATGTAACCACCCAATCACTCTTCACAACCCACAACAATGTGCCTGACTGCAGCCTTATAAGTTCAGTCTGAAAGGTATATTTCAATACAAATCCACCTATGTGACACTGCTGGGTTTGAACCTCATATGGTCATACAGGCATAGAGTCATAGAGTTATACAGCACAGAAACAGGCCCTTCGGCCCATCGGCTCCGTGCCAGCCATCAAGCACCTATCTATTCTGTGTGCAGTTTTGATCTCCTTATCTGAAGAAAGATGTTCTTGCTATGGAGGGAGTGCAGCAAAGGTTCACCACACTGATTCTTGGGATGGCAGGACTGACGTATGAAGAAAGATTGAGTCGGTGAGGCTTGTATTTGCTAGAGTTTAGAAGAATGAGAGGAGATCTCATAGAAACCTGCAAAATTCAAACAGGACTGGACAGACAAGATGCAGGAAGGATGTTCCCGAAGGCGGGGCAGTCCAGGACCAGGGGTCACAAGCTAAAGATAAGGGATAAGCCATTTAGGACTGAGAAATGGAGGATTTCTTCACCCAGGTAGTGGTGAACCTGTGGAATTCTCTACCACAGAAAGCAGTTGAGGACAAATCATTAAATATATTCAAGAAATAGTTAGATATCGTTCTTAGGGCTAAAGGAATCAAGGGATACGGGGAGAAAGCAGGAACAGGGTACTGAGTTTGGATGATCAGCCATGATCGTATTGAATGGCAGTACAGAATCGAAGGGCCAAATGGCCTACTCCTGCTCCTACGTTCTATGTTTCCATGTTTCTATTCTAATCCCATTTTCCAGCACCTGGCCCGTAGCCCCGTATACTATGTCGTTTCAAGTGCTCATCTAAACACTTCTTAAATGTCGTGAGGGTTTCTTCCTCTACTACCTCTTCAGGCAGTGAATTCCAGATTCCAGCCATCCTCCAGGTGAAAATACAATCCTCAAATCCCCTCTAAACCTCCTGCCCCGAACATAAATATATGCCCCCTGGTTATTGACACCTCCGCGAAGGGAAAAGTTTCTTCCTATCGACCCTATCTGTGCCCTTCATAATTTTGTATACCTCAGTCAGGTCCCGCCTCAGCCTTCAGGATACAGAAGGTTGAGACGTGGGTGGAGAAATGGCAGATGGAGTTTAATCCGGACAAATGTGAGGTAATGCATTTTGGAAGGTCTAATGCAGGTGGGAAGTATGCAGTAAATGGCAGAACCCTTCGGAGTATTGACAGGCAGAGAGATCTGGGCGTACAGGTCCACAGGTCACTGAAAGTGGCAACGCAGGTGGATAAGGTAGTCAAGAAGGCATACAGCATTCTTGCCTTCATCGGTCGGGGCACAGAGTATAAAAATTGGCAAGTCATGCTGCAGCTGTACAGAACCCTAGTTACGCCACTCTTGGAATATTGCGTGCAATTCTAGTCGCCACACTAACAGAAGGACATAGAGGCTTTGGAGAGGTTACAGAAGAGGTTTACCAGGATGTTGCCTGGTCTGGAGGGCATTAGCTATGAGGAGAGGTTGGAAAAACTCGGATTGTTTTCACTGGAACGACGGAGGTGGAGGGGCGACATGATAGAGGTTTACAAAGTTATGAGCGGCATGGACAGAGTGGATATTCAGAAGCTTTTTCCCAGGGTGGAAGAGTCAGTTACTCGGGGACATAGGTTTAAGGTGCGAAGGGCAAAGTATGGAGGGGATGTGAGAGGCAGGTTCTTTACACAGAGGGTTGTGAGTGCCTGGAACTTGTTGCGGTGGGGGAGGTGGTGGAAGCAGGTGCGATAGCGATGTTTAAGAGGCATCTTGACAAATACATGAATAAGGTGGGAATAGAGGGATACGGGCCCTGGAAGGTTTTAGTTTAGACAGACATCAAGATCGGTGCAGGCTTGGAGGGCCGAATGGCCTGTTCCTGTGTTGTACTGTTTTTTATTCTTTGTTCTTTGTTCTTTGTTCTCTGCTCTAAGGAAAACAACCAGAGCCTATCCAGACTCCCTTCATAGTTGAAATGCTCCAGCCCAGGCAACATCCCAGTGTATCTCTTGTGCACCCTCTCCAGTGCAATCACATCCTTCCTATAGTGTGGTACCCAGAACTGTACACAGTTCTCCAGCTGTGGCCTAACCAGCATTTTATACAGCTCCATCATAACCTCCCTGCTCTTATATTCTATGCCTCGGCTAATAAAGGCAAGTATCCCATATGCCTTCCCAAACACCTGATCTGGCTGTGCTGATGCTTTCAGTGATCGATGGACAAGTACACCAAGGTCCCTCTGACCCTCTGTACTTCCTAGGGTCCTCCCATCCATTGCATATTCCCTTGCCTTGTTAGTGCTCCCAAATTGTATCTCCTCACATTTCTCAGGATTAAATTCCATTTACTACTGCTCTGCCCATCTTACCAGCCCATCTGTATCGTCCTGTAATCTGAAGCTTCCTTCTTCACTATTTATGACACCACGAATTTTCGTGTCATCTGCGAACTTACTGATCATACCTCCTACATTCATGTCTAAATCATTAATTTACATACAAACAACAAGGGTACCAGCACTAACCCCTGTGGTACACTACTGGTCACAGGCTTCCACTCACAAAAAACAACCCTTGACCATCACCCTCTGCCTCCTGCCACTAAGCCAATTTTGGAGCCAATTTGCCCAATTGCCCTGGATCCCAATGGCTCTTACCTTCTTAACCAATCTCCCATGCGGGACCTTATCAAAAGCCTTACTGAAGTCCATATATACTACATCAACTGCTTTACCCTCATCGACACATCTAGTCACCTCCTCGAAAAAGTCAATCAAATTTGTGAGAAATGACCTCCCCCTGACAAAGCCATGTTGACTATCTTTGATTAATCCCTGCCTCGCCAAGTGGAGAATAATCATGTACCTCAAAAATGTTTGCAATATTTTCCCACCACTGATGTTAGACTCACTGGCCTGTAATTACCTGGTTTATCCCTGCGACCCTTCTTGAATAATGGCACCACATTCGCTGTCCTCCAGTCCCCTGTCACCTCTCCTGTGGTCAGAGTGGATTTGAAAATTTGTGTCAGAGCCCCTGCAATCTCCTCCCTTGCCTCACATAACAGCCTGGGATGCATATCATCTGGGCCTAGGGATTTCTCCACTTTTCATCCCTTCTTTTTTTTTTTTCTTTTTTTCTTCTTTCTTTTGGGCCTCCTTATCTCGAGAGACAATGGATACGCGCCTGGAGGTGGTCAGTGGTTTGTGAAGCAGCGCCTGGAGTGGCTATAAAGGCCAATTCTGGAGTGACAGGCTCTTCCACAGGTGCTGCAGAGAAATTTGTTTGTTGGGGCTGTTGCACAGTTGGCTCTCCCCTTGCGCCTCTGTCTTTTTTCCTGCCAACTACTAAGTCTCTTCGACTTTTCATCCCACTAATACCGTTAATTCCTCTTCCCTTTCAATACTAATTTGTTCAATTAGATCACAATCCCTCTCCCTGATCACTGCACCTACATTGTCCTTCTCCATAGTGAACAAAGATGAAAAGTAATCATTTAAAACCTCACCTATGCCCTCAGGCTCCATACACAGATTGTCACTTTGATCCCTAATGGGCCCTACTCTTTCCCTGGTTATCCTCTTGCCCTTAATATACTTATAAAACACCTTGGAATTGTCCTTTATCTTGCCTGCCAGTGTTTTTTCATGCCCCCTCTTTGCTCTCCTAATTACTTTCTTAAGTAACCCCTACACTTTCTAACCTCCTCTTGGGAATCTGCTGTTTCAGCCCTCTGAATTTTCCCTAAGCCTCTTTTTTTTCCCTTTATCTAAACCTCTATATCCATTGACATCCAGGGTTCCCTGGACTTGTTGGTCCTACCCTTCACCTTTACGGAACATGTTGGCTCTGAACTCTCACTATTTCCCCTTTGAATGACTCCCAATGGTCTGATGTAGACTTTCCTACAGGTAGATGCTCCCAGTCCACTTTGGCCAGATCCTGTTTTATCATATTGAAATCGGCCTTCCCCCAACTTAGTACCTTTATTTCCAGTCCATCTTTGTCCTTTTCCATAACTATCTCAAATTGTACAGAGTTATGGTCACTATCCCCGAAATGCTCTCCCACAAACACTTTTACCAATTGTCTGGCTTCATTCCCTGAGATTAGGTCCAGTACTGCCCCTTCTCTTGTCGGACTATCTACGTACTGGCTCAAAAAGCTCTCCTCGATGGACTTTAAGAATTCTGCCCCCTTTAAGCCTTCTGCATTAAGGCTATCCCAGTTAATATTAGGAATGTTTAAATCCCTTACTATTATTACTCTATTATTTTACACCTCTCTGAAATTTGCCCACATATCTGCTCCTCTATCTCTCTCTGACAGTTTGAAGGCCTGTAGTACACTCCCAGCCAAGTGATTGCCCCCTTTTTGTTTTTAAGTTCTACCCATATGTCCTCATTTGAGGAACCTTCTAAGATATCATCCCTCCTTACTGCAGTAATTGACTCCTTGATCAACAGTGCAATGCCACCGCCTCTTTTACACCTCCGCTCCACCGCCCCACAACCTAACCAGCCCCCCCCTCCCCCCACCCCCCCCAGTCAGGCCTGAAGATTCTATATCCTGGAATATTGAGCTGCCGGTCCTGCCCCTCCCTCAACCATGTCTCTGTGATAGCAATAATATCATTTTCCCATGTATTAATCAATGCCCTCAATTCATCTGCCTTACTTATAAAACTTTTTGCATTAAAATAGATGCAATCCAGCCTTCCATTATTCGCTTGTGCCTTTACAGGTCTCTATTTGTTCTGCCTTGTAGACTGACTTAGTTTCTCTTCTATATTTGGCTCTGCATCACCCACAACTGTACCTCCACTCTGTAACCCATCCCCCTGCCAAATTAGTTTAACCGCCCGCCCCCACCCTCCCACCCCAGTGGAACAAACATCCATGTGTAACCAGGAAGGGTTTCTGAGCCCAATGAATGTGAAACAGCTTGTGTACACTATGGCTATGCAGGAACATACCCAAGGACTGGGACTAGCAGGGACTCCTGGTGTAGGAAGCAACACCCAACTTTAAAATGGGCATAAAGATTGCTTTAATTAACCTGCGTAGCGTTAAATCCACTATGCAACGTGTTTGAACCTTGGCCTACCTCGCCAAGGTCAAAGCCGACCTACTGTTTCTGCAGGAGTGTAGAATTCAGCACCTCGGCACCAACAGGCAGTGGTTGCGATGGTGCTCCCACGAAACATCGATCTGGTCAGGGGCAAATGATTCCCGTTCCTCCGGCCTGGGGATTCTGCTGTGGGGAGGTAACAACACCATCTCCGAAGTTAAGGAGGTGGTGGGCGGTCACCTCCTCGTAGTAGACGTAATGTACAACAATGCTCCGTTCCGGTTGATCAATGTGTACGCCCAGGTACAACGCAGCGAGCGGCTGACCATTTTCCAGCAGCTCCCACTGCTGCTGGCGACGTCCAGGCCGGTTATGCTAGGTGGTGATTTCAACTGTATCATTGATGCAGCTGGACGATCTGGCAGTGATGACAGTAAACTGGACGCTATGTTCAGATTCCTAATAGAAACAGTTAAAGTTGCCAAACTGCACGACATCTTCAGCAAACCTGCAGACGGAGCACAGCATAGATACACATGGTCAAGATCGGACAGGTCTGCCCGTTCCAGGATTGACTTCCTGTTTGTGTCCCGTGCTGTCACGGTCGGATCCACCAACGTCAAGCCGGTGTTCTTCTCTGACCATTGCCTCTTACTGGCCGACTGTCACTTACAGGATGACCAGCAGGTTAGCAGGGGAACATGAAAGCTCAATGCTACACTGCTAACCCCAGAGAACACTGAGGAACTCAACAGGGATTACCATGATTGGAGAAGCGTGAAATCCCTCTTTGAGTCTCCAGTTCACTGGTGGGAAGCGATCAAGGAGAACAGCAAGAGGTTCTTTATCTCCAAAGGTATTCAGAGGGCAAGAGAGAGAGACAGAGAGAAATTTCCCAACTCCATAAAGGAATAAAAAATCTGCTCCACCTGCAGTCAATGGGGGTCGAGATAAAGGAGGATCTCCAAGAGATGAAGAGCCAGCAGGCCTCACTTTTTGCCACGGAGGCCTCCAAGATTATCTTCCGGTCCAGAGTCTGCTCTGTTGGGCAGGATGAGATTGGCTCGCACTTCTTCATCCAAAAGGTACACAGACAGAGCTCTGTGATAAGCAGCCTGAAGGAAGAGGATGGCTCGGTAATGTCTTTGCAGTCCAACATACTAAGGATCAGCAAACGTTTTTAAGCTGGGCTGTACGACGTGAAGCCCATGGACAACATGGCTTCCCAGTCCTTCCTGTCAGCTATCACAGAGGTCTTAGATGACAGCAGGAGGGAAAGACTGGACAATCCGCTAACTCTGGACGAGCTGACAAACGCCGTGGGACTGGATCAGCCCAGACCTGCTGGAAGTATCCTTCTGGCCAGCAGCATGTCAGAATCCATGAGGAAAGGCATCATCACCCTCATCTACAGGCGGAAGGGGGAGAGGGCGGAAATCAGAAATTGGCAGCCCATCTCACTGCTTAATGTGGACTACAAGTTTCTGTGCAAAGTCATCACCAATCGGGTCAACTCTGCTCTGGAGTAGGTGATTCACCCCGATCAGACCTGTACTGTACCAGGCAGGAAGATCTCAGATAGTCCTACACTTCTCAGGGATACGATCTCCTACAGGTGGACACCAGCCTCATCAGCTTGGACCAGGAGAAGGCTTTTTACAGGATATCACACACCTACATGATGGACGTGCTCTCCAAAATTGGGTTTGGGGAGGGAATCTGCAATTGGATCAAACTGCTCTACGCAAACATCAGTAGTGCAGTCTCAATCAATGGGTGGGAATCGGAAAGTTTCCCGATCCAATTTAGCATCAGACAGGGCTGTCCTCTCTCCCCGTCTTGTTTGTTTGCTGTTTCGAACCTTTTGCTGAGTCCATTAGGAAGGATGCGAGCATAAAAGGGTTGACAATCCCAGGCAGCGGAGGCACTCAGTTCAAAGCCTCCCTGAACATGGATGACGTCGCCGTCTTCTGCTCGGATCTGCTGTTCGTTCGCAGACTGATGATCATCTGCAACCAGTTCGAATTGGCCTCGGGAGCCAAAGTTAACCATGGCAAGAGCGAGGCCATGTTCTTTGTGTACTGGGCTGACCGATACTTCGTCCCCTTCGCCGTCATGTCAGACTACCTGAAGGTGCTGGGGATATGGTTGGGTCGGGCCGGAGCATGCGCCAGAGCCTGGAAGGAGCGAGTAGCCAGGGTACACCATAAACTGAGCATGAGGGAACAGTGATCTCTCTACATCATGGGTAAGAACCAGGTCATCAGGTGTGAGGCACTCACGTTGTTGCTGTATGTGGCACAGGTCTGGCCCAGACCCAACTCCTGCGCTGTTGGGGTCACCCGAGCCATTTTCCACTTCATCTGGAGATGCAAAATGGACCGGGTCCGGAGGGACACGATGTTAAAACCTCTGGATACAGGGTGAAAAACATACCCAACGTCACCCTCATCCTGTTGACCACCTTCATGTGCAGCGTCATCAAGCTGTGTGTAGACCTCCAGTACGCAATCACCAAGTGTCACTACGTGCTGAGGTTCTATCTGTACCCGGTGTTGCGAAGGACGGGCTAGGTCACATTGCTGAGGAATGCTCCATCCAGTTGGACTGTGTCAAACCACTTATCCTTCGTGGAAAGGTTTGTGTCGAAAACACCTTTGACAGTGGTCTGCAGGGAATGTCCTCAAGGCCCTATGGGATAAGGAGATATTGCATCCTGTTGGATGGTTTCCCGAGCAGACCGCCAAAGTCATTTGGCAGAATGCCTCATCACCAGAACTTTCAAAGAAGCACCAAGACACAGCTTGGCTGCTGGTGAGATGCCCTCTCCCAGTCAAACCCTTCCTGCACGCTCGAAATCTCACCCACTCCGCAAGTTGTCCTCACAGTGGTGTGGTGGGGAAGAGACAGTTGCCCACCTCCTTACAACAACTTGCATTTATATTGTGCTTTTAACATTGTAAATGGTGCCAAGCCGATTAAATATGACATATTTTAGTCATTATTAGGAAAGTGGAGTCTGTTAGAGAATTTATCTACGTCTACAGTGTCGGTGGATGTGCTGTGAAACACAGAGGTTGCTGCTATGGTGTCAAACATGGGGAGAAGTTATAAGTACAGTATGGCAAGTTCACTGAATGACAAGTATAAAGATGGACATAATATTTTACAGTGTGAAAGGTTTGGCAGAAAGTGATGAAAATGTGGCCACAGGAATCAAGTCTTCATAACGAGAGACTGAGAAGAAATCATGATTTTAATACTGGGAGGAAAGTAAAGTAATTCAAAATTAATTCCTTCCTGTTGATAATCCAACAATTATAATCATGGATTAACATGCACCCAGAATCAATGGTGGAAAGTGATTAAGTTTAACGATCACTATTGCCAACTTAAAACGTTACACACTGACGCTGCATTTGTGATACTCAAAGAACAAAGAACAAAGAACAGTACAGCATAGGAACAGGCCATTCAGCCCTCCAAGCCTGCGCCAATCTTGATGCCTGTCTAAACTAAAACCTTCTGCACTTCCGGGGCCCATATCCCTCTATTCCCTTCCTATTCATGTATTTGTCACGATGTCTCCTAAACGTCGCTATCGTATCTGCTTCCACCACCTCCCCCGGCAGCAAGTTCCAGGCACTCATCACCCTCTGTGTAAAGAACTTGCCTCGCACATCCCCTCTAAACTTTGCCCCTCGCACCTTAAACCTATGTCCCCTAGTAACTGACTCTTCCACCCTGGGAAAAAGCACAGTTTTCTGTGAGTGGTCTAATCAAGACCATGCTAACTCTATTAAAAACGTTCATCAATTTAGCACCTCTATAAAATCTCCCCTTATGCTTCACTGATCTTATCAGACCAATTCCAGAAATGCGACTCAATCTGCAGAATAGAAGTCTGTCATCTCTGGGATAATTCTGATAAATCTTCTCTGCACCTTCTCTCAGACCTTCATATCCATCCCGACGTGTGGTGCCCAGAATTGGACACAATGATCCAGCTGAGGCCTAACTATGATTTATAGTAGTTAAACGTATCTCTGTTGTGCATTGTTACAGCCTGGAATACACGCCCTCACGGACTGGGAAAGCCAATTCAATCGCAGCTTTCAGCAGGGAATTCGGTCTATATTTTAAAATTAAACATTTCCAGGACAAAGGGGGATAACAGGAAAGTGGGATTAATTACACTAATCTTTTGATGTCCCAGTATAGTCACAATGGGCTGAATAGACTCATTCTGTGCTTTAAAATTCATTGATTCGAATGGTTTCAGGGCTGTAAACCAAGATCTCATACAGTCACTGTACCACTGAGTTACACCAATGATTAGATTTAACAGCAATGCATATGGGGGAGCCCAGCACCTCAGTGTGAAAAACAAGGCTGAAGCATTTGCATCCATCTTCAGGCAGAAGTGCCAAGTGGATTGCCAATCTCGGACTCCTCCTCCTCACAAATGCCAGTCTTCAGCCAATCCGATTCACTCAACGTGAAGGCGCTGGATACTGCAAAGGCTTTGGACTCTGACAACATTCCGGCAACTGTCCTGAAGACTTGTGCTCCAGAGCCTGCTGTGCCCCTAGCCAAGATGTTCCAGCAAGTTACAACATTGGAATCTACCTGTCAATGTGGAAAATTGTCCACTTATGTTCTCATAGAGTCGTACAGCATAGAAACAGGCCCTTCGGCCCACTGCGGCCATGCCGACCATAATGCCTATCTATACTAATCCCATCTGCCTGCATTAATTCCATATTCCTCTATGCCTTGCTTATTCATGTACCTGTCCAGATGCCCCTTAAATGTTGCTGCTGTTCCTGCCTCCACCACCTCCTCAGGCAGCTCATTCCAGATACTCACTATTCTTTCTGTGAAAAATTTACCCCTTTGATCCCCTTTAAACCTCCTCCCTCTCACCTTAAATCTATACCCTCTAGTTTTAGTCACCCCTACCATGGGAAACAGACTCTGGCTATCTAATCTATCTGTGCTTCTCATAATTTTATATACCTCTATCATGTCCCCTCTCAGCCTCCTTCGCTCCAGGGAAAACAGACCTCGCCTATCCAATCTCTCTTTATAACTCAAGCCGTCCAAACCAGGCAACATCCTTGTGAATCTTTTCTGCACCCTCTCTAGCTTAATCACACCTTTCCTGTAGTGCGGTGACCAGAACTGCACACAGTACTCCAAATGCGGCCTAACCAACATTATGTACAACTGTAACATGAATTCCCAATTCTTGTACTCAATGCCTCAGCCGATGAAGGCAAGCATGCTATATGCCTTCTTCACCACCATGTCTACCTGTCTTGCCACTTTCAGCGAACTACATACTTGCACCCCAAGGTCTCTCTGCTCAAAACACTCCCCAGGGCCCTGCCATTCACTGTATTTGTCCTGCCCTGGTTCAACTTCCCAAAATGCATCACTACTTCCCAAAATGCATCTGTACACAAAAAGCAGGACAAATCCAACCTGGTCAATTACCGCCCTATCAGTTTACTCTTGATCATCAGCAAAGTGATGGAAGGTGTGATTGACAGTTCTATCAAGTGTCACTTGCTTAACAATAGCCTGCTCAGTGATGCTCAGTTTGGGGTCCGGAGAGCTACTCAGCTCCTGACCTCATTATTGCCTTGATCCAAACATGGACAAAAGAGCTGAACTCAATGAATTACGTGAGAGTGCCTGACCTTGACATAAAGACAGCATTTGACCGAGTATGGAATCAAGGAGTCCTAGAAAACAGGAGTCAATGAGAATCAGGGGGAAAACACTCCACTGGTTGGAGTTATACTGAGCACAAAGGAATATGGTTGTGGTTGTCAGAGATTAATCGTCTCAATCCGAGGACATCATTCAGGAGTAACTCAGGGCAGTGTCCTATGCCCAAGCAGTTCAGGTACTTCGTCAATGACCTTCCTTCAATCGTAAGTCAGAGGTGGGGAAGTTCACTGTTGATTGCAGAATGTTCAGCCCCATTCGGAACTCCTCAGATACTGAAGCAGTCCATGTAGAAATGCAGCAAGACCTGGACAATGTCCAGGCTTGGACTAATAAGTGGCAAGTAACATTAACGCCACACAAGTGCCAGGCAATGACCATCTCCAACAAGAGAGAATCTAACCGCCACCCCTTGACATTCAATGGCATTACCATCACTGAATCCCCCACTATCAAGATCCTAGGGGCTACCATTGACCAGAAACTGAACTGGAGTAGTCATATAAATACCGTGGCTACAAGAGCAGGTCAGATGCTCAGAATCTTGCGGCGAGTAACTCACCTCCTGACTCGCCAAAGACTGTCCACCATCTACAAGGCACAAGTCAGGAGTGTGATGGAATACTGTCCACTTGTCTGGATAGGTGCAGCTCCAACAACACTCAAGAAGCTCGACTCCATCCAGATACTGAAGCAGCCTGCTTGATTGGCACCCCATATACCACATTGAACATTCACTCCCTCCACCACCAAAGCACACTGGCAGCAGTGTGTACCATCTACAAGATGCACTGCACCAAGGCTCCTTAGACCGCACCTTCCAAACCTGTGACCCATACCAACTAGAAGGACAAGAGCAGCAGATGCATGGAAACACCACCACCTACAAGCTCCCCCCCCCAAGTCACACATCATCCTGACTTGGAACTATATAATCGTTCCTTCACTGTCGCTGGGTCAAAATCCTGGAACTGCCTTACCAACAGCACGGTGGATGTACCTACCCCACATGGACTGTAGCGGTTCAAGAAGGCAGCTCACCACCACCTTAGGGATAGGCAATAAATGCTGGCCTGGCCAGCGACGCCCACGTCCTATGAATGAATTAAAAACAAAAGAATAAATGAGGGATTTCTACTCTGTAGATAGGCTCGGATTGCTGGGAATTTTAATACAGGTGTTAAACTTGATGAGAGTTTTTACTAAAATTCAGAATTGTCTTGGTTAGACTGTACTTGGAAAACCATGCAGAGTTGTGGTCTTCGTTGTACAAAAAGTTTATAAAAACACTGGAGGAAGTGTGAAAAGAATCGCAAGAATAGTATCAGAAATAAGATGGTAAAACTTTAATGAAATATTGGACAGGCTGGGACTCTCCTCTGCAAAAGTGAAGTTTGAGATGTAAGCAGATAGAAGGCTTTAAATTATGAGGGAGTTTGTTCAGGTAGACATAGAGAACGTGTTTTCACTTGTGAAGGGAATTCGGCACAAGAGTCATCGAACCATAGAAACATGGAATAGTTACAGCACAGAAGGAGGCCATTCAGCCTCCAGTGTCCATGCTGGACTCTACAAGAGCAACACAGCCAATCCCACTGCCCTACCATTTACACTTAGCCCTGCATATATTTATATTCAGATAATTATCTAATTCCCTTTTGAAAGCCACAATTGAATCTCCCTCCACCACATTCTCAGGCAGTGTATTCCAGATCCCAACCACCCAAAGCAAAAAAAAGTTTTTCCTCATGTCACCTTTGATTCTTTTGCCATTCACCTTACATTGGTGTCCTCTGGTTATCAACCTTTCTGCCAATGGACACCATTTCTCCTTAACTACCCTGCCCAGAAAAATTATGAACACTCCTGTCAAATCTCCTGTCAGCCTTCTCTTCTTCAAAGACAACACTGCGGCTTCTTCAATCTATCCACGCAAATGAAGTCCCTCATCCCTGGAACCATTCTCGTAAATCTCTTCTGCACCCTCTCTAAATCCTTCACATCCTTCCTCAAGTGTAGTGCGAAGAAATGGAGAGAATATTCCAGTTGAGGCTGAAACAGCACATTGTAAATGTTCACAATAACTTCCTTGCTTTTGTACAGTATGCTGCCATTTATAAATCCCAGAATCCCAAATGCCTTTTTGACCACTCTCTCAACCTGCCCTTCCACCTTCAATGATTTGTGCACATATATTCCCAGATCCCTCTGATCCCACACCATTGTTAGAATCGTATTACAACAAACAAAGAACAGAGGGAGCCGTGGTTTACTCAAGAAGTTGAAGCGCTTGTCAAGAGGAAGAGGGCGGCTTATGTTAGGATGAGACGTGAAGGCTCAGTTAGGGCGCTTGAGAGTTACAAGCTAGCCAGGAAGGATCTAAAGGGAGGGCTAAGAAGAGCAAGGAGAGGACACGAGAAGTCATTGGCGGATAGGATCAAAGAAAACCCTAAGGCTTTCTATAGGTATATCAGGAATAAACGAATGATAAGAGTTAGAACAGGGCCAATCAAGGATAGTAGTGGGAAGTTGTGTGCGGAATCAGAGGAGATAGGGGAAGCGTTAAATGAATATTTTTCGTCAGTATTTACAGTAGAGAAAGAAAATGTTGCCGAGGAGATTACTGAGATACAGCCTACTAGGCTAGATGGGATTGAGATTCACAAGGAGGAGGTGTTAGCAATTTTGGAAAGAGTGAAAATAGATAAGTCCCCTGGGCCAGATGGGATTTATCCTAGGATTCTCTGGGAAGCCAGGGAGGAGATTGCAGAGCCGTTGTTGTTGATCTTTAAGTCGTCATTGTCGACAGGAGTAGTGCCGGAGGACTGGAGGATAGCAAATGTTGTCCCCTTGTTCAAGAAGGGGAGTAGAGACAGCCCTGGTAATTATAGACCTGTGAGCCTTACTTCGGTTGTGGGTAAAATGTTGGAAAAGGTTATAAGAGACAGGATTTATAATCATCTTGAAAAGAATAAGTTCATTTGCGATAGTCAGCACGGTTTTGTGAAAGGTAGGTCGTGCCTCACAAACCTTATTGAGTTTTTCGAGAAGGTGACCAAACAGGTGGATGAGGGTAAAGCCGTGGATGTGGTGTATATGGATTTCAGTAAGGCGTTTGATAAGGTTCCCCACGGTAGGCTATTGCAGAAAATACGGAAGTATGGGGTTGAAGGTGATTTAGAGCTTTGGATCAGAAATTGGCTAGCTGAAAGAAGACAGAGGGTGGTGGTTGATGGCAAATGTTCATCCTGGAGTTTAGTTACTAGTGGTGTACCGCAAGGTTCTGTTTTGGGGCCACTGCTGTTTGTCATTTTTATAAACGACCTGGATGAGGGTGTAGAAGGGTGGGTTAGTAAATTTGCGGATGACACGAAGGTCGGTGGAGTTGTGGATAGTGTCGAAGGGTGTTGTAGGGTACAGAGGGACATAGATAGGCTGCAGAGCTGGGCTGAGAGATGGCAAATGGAGTTTAATGCGGAGAAGTGTGAGGTGATTCACTTTGGAAGGAGTAACAGCAATGCAGAGTACTGGGCTAATGGGAAGATTCTTGGTAGTGTAGATGAGCAGAGAGATCTTGGTATCCAGGTACATAAATCCCTGAAAGTTGCTACCCAGGTTAATAGGGCTGTTAAGAAGGCATATGGTGTGTTAGCCTTTATTAGTAGGGGGATCGAGTTTCAGAGCCACGGGGTCATGATGCAGCTGTACAAAACTCTGGTGAGGCCGCACCTGGAGTATTGCGTGCAGTTCTGGTCACCGCATTATAGGAAGGATGTGGAAGCTTTGGAAAGGGTGCAGAGGAGATTTACTAGGATGTTGCCTGGTATGGAAGGAAGGTCTTACGAGGAAAGGCTGTGGGACTTGGGGTTGTTTTCGTTAGAGAGAAGGAGGAGGAGAGGTGACTTAATAGAGACATACAAGATAATCAGAGGGTTAGATAGGGTGGATAGTGAGAGTCTTTTTCCTCGGATGAGGATGGCAAACACGAGGGGACATAGCTTTAAGTTGAGGGGTGAAAGATATAGGACAGATGTCAGAGGTAGTTTCTTTACGCAGAGAGTAGTAGGGGCGTGGAACGCCCTGCCTGCAACAGTAGTAGACTCGCCAACTTTAAGGGCATTTAAGTGGTCATTGGATAGACATATGGATGTAAATGGAATAGTGTAGGTCAGTTGATCGGCGCAACATCGAGGGCCGAAGGGCCTGTACTGCGCTGTAATATTCTAAAAAAAAAGAACAGTACAGCACAGGAACAGGCCATTCGGCCCTCCAAGCCTGCGTCGATCTTGATGCCTGCCTAAACTAAAACCTTCTGCACTTCCTGGGTCCGTATCCCTCTATTCCCATCCTATTCATGTATTTGTCAAGATGCCTCTTAAATGTCTCTATGGTACCTGCTTCCACCACCTCCCCTGGCAGCAAATTCCAGGCATTCACCACCCTCTGTGTAAAGAACTTGCCTCGCACATCCCCTCTAAACTTTGCCCCTCGCACTTTAAACCTATGTCCCCTGGTAACTGACTCTTACACCCTGGGAAAAAGCTTCTGACTATCCACTCTGTCCATGCCGCTCATAACTTTGTAAACCTCTATCATGTCACCCCTCCACCTCCAACGTTCCAGTGAAAACAATCCGAGTTTTTCCAACCTCTCCTCATAGCTAATGCCCTCCAGACCAGGCAACATCCTGGTAAATCTCTTCTGTACCCTCTCCAAAGCCTCCGCGTCCTTCTGTTAGTGTGGCGACCAGAATTGCACGCAATATTCTAAGTGTGGCCTAACTAAAGTTCTGTACAGCTGCAGCATGACTTGCCAATTTTTATACTCTGTGCCCCGACCGATGAAGGCAAGCATGCCGTATGCCTTCTTGACTACCTTATCCACCTGCGGTGCCGCTTTCAGTGACCTGTGGACCTGTACGCCCAGATCTCTCTGCCTGTCAATACTCCTAAGGGTTTTGCCATTTACTGTATACTTCCCACCTGCATTAAACCTTCCTAAATGCATTACCTCACATTTGTCCGGATTAAACTCCATCTGCCATTTCTCCGCCCAAGTCTCCAACCAATCTATATCCTGCTGTATCCTCTGACAATCCTCATCATTATCCGCAACTCCACTAACCTTTGTGTCGTCCGCAAACTTACGAATCAGACCAGCTGCATTTTCCTCCAAATCATTTATATATGCTACAAACAGCAAAGGTCCCAGCACTGATCCCTGTGGAACACCACTAGTCACAGCCCTCCATTCAGAAAAGCACCCTTCCACTGATACCCTCTGTCTTCTATGACCGAGCCAGTTCTGTATCTATCTTGCCAGCTCACCTCTGATCCCGTGTGACTTCACCTTTTGTACCAGTCTGCCATGAGGGACCTTGTCAAAGGCTTTACTGAAGTCCATATAGATAACATCCACTGCCCTTCCTTCATCAATCATATTTTTTAGTTTATATTGCCTCACTTCAGTCTTCCAACCAAAGCAAATCATTTCACTATCGTCTACATTAAATTTAACTGACCAGATGTCTGCGCAATTCACCCGGATGTCTATGTCCCATTAATTTCGATAACTATTCTTGTCTCAGGCTGAGACAAATTCTGCAGCACAGGTCTTCAGTAGGATTGCTGGAATGTTGTCAGGCACATTGGACTTTTCAGTATCCAGTGCCTTCACTCGTTTCCCGACATCATGTGAAATGAATCAAAATGGCTGAAGACCGGCATCTGTGATGCTGAGAACTTCAGGAAGAGGCTGAGATGGATCATCAACTCGGCACTTCTGGCTGAAGATTGTTGGAAATGCTTCAGCCTTGTCTTTTGCACTGATGTGCTGGGCTCCCCCATCATTGAGGATGGGGATACTCGTGGAGCCACCTCCTCCAGTTAGATGTTTGATTGTCAACCGCTATTCACGGCTGGATGTGGCAGAACTGCAGAGCTTAGATCTGATCCATTTCCTATGGGATTGAAGAAAGAACAAAGAACAAAGAACAGTACAGCACAGGAACAGGCCACTCGGCCTTCCAAGCCTGCGCCAATCTTGATGCCTGCCGAAACTAACACCTTCTGCACTTCTGGGGCCCATATCCCTCTATTCCCATCCTATTCATATATTTGTCAAGATGTCTCTTAAACGTCGCAATCGTATCTGCTTCCACCACCTCCCCTGGCAGCAAGTTCCAGGCACTCACCACCCTCTGTGCTTACCTTTTTCTATCACATGCTGCTTATGCTGTTTGGCCTGCAGATAGTCCTGTGTTGTAGCTTCACCAGGTTTGACACCTCATTTTGAAGCATGCCTGGTGCTGCTCCTGCACTTTTCATTTAACCAGGATTGGTCCCCCAGCTTGATGGTAATGTTAACGTGGGGGCTATGCCTGGCCATGAGGTTACAGATTGTGGTTAAATGCTTTTCTGCTGCTGCTGATGGCCCACAGCACCTCATGGATGTCCAGTTTTCCATTGATAGATCTGTTCAAAATCTATCCCATTTCGCATGGTGGTGGTGCCACACGACACGATGGAGGGTATCCTCAGTGTGCAGACAGGCCTTTGTCTCCACAAGGACTGTGCGATGGTTACTCCTACCAATACTATCATGGACTAATGCATCTGCAGCAGGCAGGTTGGTGAGGACGAGTTCAAGTATATTTTTCCCTTTTGTTGGTTCGCTTGCCACCTGCCGCAGACCCAGACTCGCAGTTATGTCCTTTAGGACTTGACCAGCTCGGTCAGTAGTGGTGCCACTGAGCCACCCTTGGTAATAGACATTGAAGACCCCCACCCAGAGTACATTCTGTGCCCTTGCAACCCTCACTGGTGTTCAACATGTACTAATTCATCAGCTGAGGGAGGGTGGCAGGTGGTAATTGTAGAATTTAAAAAAGATGGTAATCAGCAGCAGGTTTCTTTGTCCTGATTCCATGAAACTTCATGGAGTCTGGAATTGATGTTGAGGACTCCCAGGGCAACTCCCTCCCAACGGTGTTGCCACCTCTGCTGTGTCTGTCCTGCCAGTGGGACAGGACATACCCAGGGATGGTGATGGTGGTGTCTAGGAGATTGTCTGTAAGGTATGATTCCGTGAGTATGACTATGTCAGGCTGTTGCTTGACTAGTCTGTGGGACAGCTCTCCCAACTTTGGCACAAGCCCCCAGATGTTAGTAAGGAGGACTTTGCAGGATCGACGGGGCTGGGTTTGCCGTTGTCATTTCTGATGCTTAGCTCGATGCCGGGTGGTCCGTCTGGTTTCATTCCCTATTGACTTTGTAGCAATTTGATAGAACAGAGTGACTTGCTCGGTCATTTCAGAGAACATTTAAGAGTCAACCACATTGCTGTGGGTCTGGAGTCACATGTAGTCCAGACCAGGTAAGGACAGCAGATTTTCTTCCCTAAAGGACATTAGTGAAGCAGACGGGTTTTTACAACAATCGACAATGGTTTAATGGCCATCATTAGATAAGATTTTAATTCCAGATTTATTAATTAAATTCAAATTCCACCTTCTGCTGTGGTGGAATTCGAACCCATGTCTCTGGGTTACTAGTCCAGTGACAATAACACTATGCCACCACCGCCCCTTTTTCCAGTACAGCTACAGCATTGGCATCTACATGGCAATGTTGAAATTGCCCAGGTATGACTGGTAAAAAATAGCAGGACAAGTCCAACCCGACCAATTACCGCCCCATAAATCAACTGTCAATCATCAGTAAAGTGATGGAAGGTGTCATCAACAGTGCCATCAAGTGGCGCTTGCTTATCAACAACCTGCTCAGTGACGCTCCGTTTGGGTTCCGTCAGGGCCACTCAGCACCTGACCTCATTACAGCCTTGGTTCAAAAATGGACAAAAGAGCTGAACACAAGAGGTGAGGTGAGAGTAACTGCCCTGGACATCATGGCAGCATTTGACCAAGTATGGCATCAAGGAGGTCAATGGGAATCAGGGGCAAAACCCTCTGCTGGCTAGAATTATACCTAGCGCAAAGGAAGATGCTTGTGGTTGTTGGAGGTCAATCATCTCAGCTCCAGGACATCACTGCAGGAGTTCCTCAGGGTAGTGTCCTGGGTCCAAACATCTTCAGCTGCTTCATCAATGGCCTTCCTCCAATCATAAGGTCAGAAGTGGGGATGTTTGCTGATGATTGCACAATGTTCAGCACCACTCACAACTCCTCAGATGCTGAAGCAGCCCATGTAGAAATGCAGCAAGACCTGGACAATATCAGGCTTGGGCTGATAAGTTAAAAGTTAACATTCATGCCACATATGTGCCAGACAATGACCATCTCTAATAAGGGAGATTCTAACCATCTCTCCTTGGCATTCAATGACATTCAATGGCATTAATATCGCTAAATCCTCCACTATTAACATCAGGAGTGTGATGGCATACTCTCCACTTGCCTGGATGGGTGCAGCTCCAACAAAACTCAAGAAGCTCAACACTATCCAACACAAAGCAGCCCGCTTGACTGGCACCCTGTCCACAAACATTCACTCCCTCCACCGATGCACAGTGGCAGCAGTGTGTACCCACTACAAGTTGCACTGCAGCAACTCACCAAAGCACCTTCAACAGCACATTCCAAACCCACGACCTCTACCACCTAGACTGACAAGGGCAACAGATGCAGGGGAACACCACCACCTGCAAGTTCACTAGCAGGACAGACCCAGCAGAGGTGTCAGCACAGTGGTATACAGTCGGCAGGGTCTATATAGTTTCAAGCCCTCGTTACAGCTGTAGTTATATGATTAGCCAGGACACTGTCCCGACATGATTCAGGAAAAGGCCATCCCAGTGGTATAGCTGCCTCTTTCCCCAATGCTGACAACATGAATAGAAACCCATTTCTCCCACACCAATCTTTGATCCAAACATTCAACTCTCTAATCTTATTTACCCATTGTCCATTTGCTCATGACTCAGTTAGTATTCCACAGATCATTACCTTTGTTATTTCTTTTTGCTAATTTAGCCCCTAAGTGCTCACACTCCCTCTGTAGAACATCTTTCTACCTATGTCGATAGTGTCCCTGTGGATCACGACAACTGGATCTTTCTACTCTCACTCCAAGTTTCACTCCAGTCCTGAGGAGATGTCCTTAACCCGGGCACCAACAGGCAACACAGCCCTCAGGTACAGAGAACAGTACCTATCCCCTGAACTATACTTTCCCCTATTACAACTACATTCATTTTTACTGCCCCCAGCTTGAATGGCCCCCTGCACCATGTTGCTTTGGTCAGTTTGCTCATCCTCCCTGCAGTCCCTGCTCTCGTCCACACAAACTGGAACAATATTGAACCTGTTGGACAAGTACAAGGGCTGAGGCTCCTCCATTGCTACCTTCTGGATCACCTGACCTGCCTCACTCATAGTCACATCTATCATTGTAACCCGTATTCCCTTCACCCTCATCTGCTTCTCTAGATTTCCCTTAGTATATCGATACTATACTATTTAACCACTCCCTGTGGTAGTGAGTTCCACATTCTCACCACTCTTTGTGGATGGAAATTTCTTCTCACTTCCCAATTAGATTGCTTGGTGATAATCTGACATTTATTGCCTCTAGAACTTCACCACAAGTGTAAACATACTCTTTGTATACACTCTAGCAAAACATTTCACATTATAAAAACCTCTATTCAGTCACCCCTTCGTGTCATTTTTCCAAGAGAAAAGAGACCCAGCCTGTTCATCCTTCCCTGATATGTAAACTCATGCATTTCTGGTATCATCCTTGTAACTCTTCTCTGCACTCTCACCAGAGCCTCTATATCTTGTTTACCATATTGTTACAACCGAGGTGGGTGCAATGCACAGTCAATTCAGTCCCATCACTCCACTGGTCGCAGCCACCCAACTGGAAAACAGCCAAATTAAATACACTAGTAAACCCCCAGAATAAAACAGACCAAACCAGGTATCTTTGGACAACAACAAATTAACTATTTATTCAAACGACATCTTAAACATTACAAAGATAAACCTATCGAACCATAGAAAAATACAGCACAGAAGGAAGCCATTCAGCCTGTCATCTCTGTGTCGGCCAAAAAACTCACTATCCAATCTAATTCCACCTTCCAGCACCTGGTCCATGCCTTGCAGGTTACAGTACTTCAGCTACATGTCCAGGTACCTTTTAAATGAACTGAGGGTTTCTGCCTCCACCACCATTCCTAGCAGTGAATTCCGGACACCCACTGGGAGAAAAAGTTTTTCCTCATGTCCCCTCTAATCCTTCTCCCAATCACCATAAATCTGTGCCCCCTGGTAATTGACCCCTCTGCGAGGGGAAACAGGTCCCTCCTGTCTACTCTATCTCGGCCCTCTCATAATTTTGTACACCTCAATTAAGTCACCACTCAGCTTCCTCTGTTTCAAGGGAAAAAAACCCTTGCCGGTTCAATCTTTCCTCATAGCTGCAACTTTCTTAGCCCTGGCAACATTCTTGTAAATCTCCTCTGCACTCTCTCCACAGCGACTGTGTCCTTCCTGTAATGTGGCAACCAGAACTGTATTCAATGTTCCAGCTGTGGCCTAACCAGCGTTTTATACAGTTCCAGCATTACATCCCAGCTTTTGTATTTTCTACTTCAGCCAATAAAGGAAAGCATTCCATATGTCTTCCTCATCACTTTATTTACCTGTCCTACCACCTTTCGGGACCTGTGGACATGCCCTCCAAGGTCTCTCACTTCTTCTACCCCTCTCAATATCCTCGGGTTTATTGTGTATTGCCTTGCAATATTTGCCCTACCAAGTGCATTACCTCACACTTCTCTGGATTGACTTTTCCACCCACTCAACCAAACCATTGCTTTCATTCTGGAGTCTACCGCCATACTCTTCACCTATGGCTAAAGACCTTATAACTTCCTATTTTAACCTAACTTCCCCATTCACACACACATATTCACAAATCAGTGGTTAACCTTTTATTACAATGATGTTTTACGACCGAGGTGGGAAGAGAGCACTGTTAATTCTAACCCACATCTCCACGGGTCGCAATATCAGTATTTTTTTCCCACGAACCAAAACAGCTAATTAGATACTCTATTTGTCCCCAGGATAAAGCACACCAGCTAGGTTTATTTATTCAACAACAAAGATTAACTCTTTACTATAAAACTGAGTCTTCACCAATAATGAAGTAAATCGATATATGAATTGAGATATTAGTTTAGTTTTAGAGATACAGCACTGAAACAGGCCCTTCGGCCCACCGAGTCTGTGCCGAACATCAACCACCCATATTATACTAATCCGACACTAATTCCATATTCCTACCAAACATCCCCACCTGTCCCTATATTTCCCTACCACCTACCTATACTGGGGGCAATTTATAATGACCAATTAACCTATCAAACAGCAAGTCTTTTGGCTGTGGGAGGAAGCCGGAGCACCCGGAGGAAACCCACGCAGACACAGGGAGAACTTGCAAACTCCACACAGGCAGTACCCAGAATTGAACCCAGGTCGCTGGAGCTGTGAGGCTGCGGTGCTAACCACTGCACCACTGTGCCATGCCACTGTGCCATATTAAAGATATTAAAGCTCTTTATTTTCCCCAGCCCTCATGACCATACACATACATCCAAAGAACGGTTAACCGGGTGTGGGGGGTGGTGGTGGGGGGGAGCAGTGGAAAGGATTTTGGTGTACAGCTGTTTCATAGAAATAAAAGGAATAATAAAAAAAAGGTCTGACATGATCTGGAAGGTTGTTGTTCGGTCTGGTGAGGTGTCCCAAAGTCAATTAGTTTGATGCCACTCAAAGTCTTTCCAGGCGAGGTTGATGAACAGTCTGTGATGATAGGCCTGAAAAGAACTTCAATAGTAGAAGGCTTCACATAATATCTTCCATCAGGTGTGCAACAACAAGGGTCTTTCAGGTCTTACAACAGCAGTATAGCAGTAAAAGGTTACTTCCAATATTCAGGATTTCTTAAACCCAGGAGACAACAGTACAGCTTGATGTCAGGATTCTTCAGAGACAGGAGGCAATAGGAATCTGCTGCATTTGAAATACAGGGTTTCTTCTCAAGAGATGCAGAATTCCTTTCCAGAGAGGGAATCATTTTTTTGGTCCTCTTCTGATATTCCAACAGGTCAAAATCAAATTTCAAATGCCTTATTTTTGTTCAAACTCACAGGTTTTTCAAAATTCAAAAACTGAAACCAAAATCTTCCTGAAACAAGTCACATTCTCAATTATAAATTCTCTCCTGTCAGAACAGAGTGTAGCTCTGAGGTCAACCTCCTGCTGGTTTCCTTGAAATTACCTGCATTCCAGTTCTTGTTTACCAATTCAGCTTTAGTTGAATATACTTTCAAAACATCCATAAAGTTCAATTATTTGCAGTTGTATCATTGTCCACTTAAATCTTTTTTCAGTTTTAAATTTAAAAAATTGAATCGTAAGTTTTAAAACAAACAAAATTATCGTGACAGTATGTTGTCTGTCCTTTATCAACTTCCTTCTGAAATACCAGATTGTGACCAGCTGCTCTTCTGCATCAAAAAAGAAGTTTGTAATGGCTAGGGCTGATAGTCTCTCAGATAATTCGGAGTTATCCATTGGTGACCTGAGATTCAAATATCCGATCTTGCTTGTTTGTTTTTGTGAGTTTCAAATGCTGATGGTGATCCTGCTGGATGTGGTTTTCCAGCTGGGTTTGGAGTGGGGTAATTAATTACACCAACTGGGTTTATTTAATGAATAACAAACCTATCAGTTTATTATGAAACAAGACTTAACCAGTAACGAAACAAAGCATTAAAACACAGATAGAAAGGTGAAAATTCCCTTTCTAAATTTGCCCAATTACAGTCACAACACACTGAAAAAAAATACAGCAAGTCCCTCTGCAGAGGTTGTTACTAAACTAAAAAGGGGGGCTGCCATGCTCTGAAATTATTGAACTCAATGTTCAGTCTGGCAGGCTGTAGTGTGCCTAATCGGAAGATACGGAAGGATATCAGTTCTTCCTTTTTGGTCTGGCATCCAGGTAGGTGGAGACGGGTCACTGGGATCATTTCAGAAGCAGTTCATTCTGGAGATGTCGCAAATTATACTCGTAGGCTTTCCAGGAGAAATGTTGCATCAGGATTTTCCACCAGCAGACACTTGAATTGCAGGATTTTTTTCAACTTCTCACAAGCTATGCAGCACCTGGGATTTTAGCTCTCCCACACTGGATCTTTGCAAGATTTCTTCAAAGAGATAGAGAAGAACGTGAGCTGGGAGCTTTCTTTTACCTTGGCAGGAAAAGCAGCAACTGGCTTCAAACAGTTCACACCCAACTGCTGAAAACAATGTCTAAAGCCCAAACAGAGAGTTTGCCTCCTGACCTCCATAAACCTTGACATGTGGCTTCTCTGTAATCATTTTTTTCGCAGGTCACCAAGGATTGTGTTGTTTACTGAGCCCAAAACACATGTGGTTTCCAGCATAAGTGGATTTCAAAGAACATCTCAAGTGACCTTTCGGTGAACTTGGTAAAAAAAAAACACATCCATGGAATCTTTTCAGTTTTAACACAAGTCCTCAAAAATAAAATAGTCAAAAAAATGGAAGCACATTCATAACAGTATACTATCTTCAGGATGCCCATTCGACAGATTCACACTTCAAATATTTGACAAAGAGAATCCCAAATCTACTGCCTCTGCAAGAGCTGGTATTTCAGCAGGCAAATTATTTTGAACAATCCTTTTTATTTTCTTAGCTTCCCAAGCTGAAGGACATTTCCCAAACTCAGCCATCACAGTTATTTAGAAATGAGCTACACTGGGATCAGGATGATTAACATGTGAAGCATTGCTAAACATGACTAGCTTCCTGTTCTTTGGGTCACCAAAGGATGGGAACTTAAGTAAACAATCATCCGGTTTTAATTTTCTTAATGTTTTATTTTCCCTTAAAACATTCTCTCCTTCAGTGTGTTTCATCATAGTACTTAACTCCAATAGATTAAAAGTAGTATCTGGTTAAGTCTGAGTGCACAACCAAGTGTCCTGTTTCTTCTTTCGATAAAACATCATCGCTCTGTGAGGACCTAGTATGATTAACCAGGATGGGAGTAACACTCTCTATAAAGGATTGTTGGTTCAAAGTTATTACAGACCTATTTCTCTTAAAATCTGAACTTATATATTTAAAAGCCCCACAAGACAGACTCAAAAATGTAAATTTTACCCAAATTTTATTAATAGCATATTTCTCAAATTCTGCAGTGCATAAATAAATTAACATGCATCATGATAATGCTCAGAAGTTTTCCTTTATGATACCAATGACCAATTGTGGGATCTGCTTTTAGTTGAATGCAACCTATTTTTACTAGAACAGATCACACTTAAAAATACCAAACCCTGGAGACATCAATCATGTCATAGATACATTAGTTCAGTTTCTATCGTTTTCCTAATCATCTGCTATCTCTTTGGGCAGCTTCATAAAAAAAAACTTCTTTCTGAAAAATATAGCTGTGCAGAAATGTGGTTTTTCTGTTAATTTACCTCCTCTCCCATGGATATGTGGCCAAGAATTCTAAAATGATTTAAAATTACACTTCCATTGTGGGAGTGTGTATTCTAAGATCTGTATCACACAATTATTCTTCAAAACCCTGAACAACTAGAATCACAAAATCACACAATGATGGAATTGTTACAGTACAGAAGGAGGCCATTCGGCCCATTGTGTCTGCACTGGCGCTCTGGAAGATCAATTCCCTCAGTCCCATTCCCCTGCCTTCTCCCCATAACCCTGCACATTCTTCCCTTTCATATAACTGTCTAATTCCCTTTTGAATGCTTCAATTGAATCTGCCTCCAGCACTTTCTCAGGCAGCACATTCCTGAACTTAACCACTCGCTGCGTGAAAAATCTTTTTCCTCATGTCACTTTTGCTTCTCCTACCAAATACTTTAAATCTGTGTCCTCTCGTTCTCGATGCTTTCACGGTTGGCAACAGTTTCTCTCTATCTACTCTGTCCATACCCCTCATGATTTTGAATACCTCTATCAAATCATCTCTCAGCCATCTCTTCTCCAAGGAAAACAGACCTAACTTCTCCAATCTATCTTCATAACTGAAATTTCTCATCCCTGGAACCATTCTTGTGAATCTCTTCTGTACTCTCTCCAATGCCCTCACATCTTTCCTCAAGTGTGGCGCCCAGAATTGGACGCAATACTCCAGCTGAGTCCGAACTGGTGCCTTGCACAAGTTCAACATAACTTCCTTGCTCTTGTACTCTATGCCCCTATGAATAAAGTCCAGGACACTGTATGCTTTATTAACTGCTCTCTCAACCTGTCCTGCAACCTTTAATGACTTTTGCACAAATACACCCAGGTGCCTCTGCTCCTGCAGCCCCTTTAGAATTGTTCCCTTTGTTTTATGTTGTCTCTCCATATTCTTCCTACCAAAATGAAGCAACTCACATTTTTTTGCATTGAACTTCATCTGCCACCTGTCTGCCCATCCCACCAACTAGTCTATGTCCTTTTCAAGTTCTACACGATCCTCCTCACAGTTCACAATGTTTCCACATTTTGTATCATCTGCAAGCTTTGAAATTGTGCCCTGTAAACCAAGATCTATGTCATTAACATATATCAGGAAAAGCAAGGGCCCCAACACTGATCCCTGGGGAACTCCATTACAAACCTTCCTCCAGTCTGAAAAACATCCATTAATCATTATTCTTTGTTTCCTGTCACTCACCCAATTTCATATCCACATTGCTATTGTCCCTTTTATTCCATGAGCAGCACGTTTGCACACAAGTTGTTGTGTGGCACTGTATCAAATGTCTTTTGAAAGTCCATGTACACCACATCAACAGCATTGCCCTCATCAACCCTCTCTGTTACTTCCTTAAAAACTACAGCAAGTTAGTTAAACATGATTTCTCTGAAGGTATCCATGCTCGCTTTCCTTAATTAACTCGCATTTGTCCATTTGACGATTGATTTTGTCCTGAATTATTTTTTCTAGAAGTTTTCCAACTGCTGAATTTAAACTGACTGGCCTGTAGTTGCTTGGTTTATCTTTGCACACTTTTTTGAACAATGGTGTAACATTTGTAATTCTCCTGTCCTCGGGCATCAGCCTTGAGTCTGAGGAAGACTGAAAAGTTATGACCAGTGCCTCTGTGATTTCCACCCTCACTTCCCTCAGTATCCTTGAATGCATCTGATCCGGCCCTGGAGACTTTATCCACTTTAAGTACAGACAGCCTATCTAATATGTCCTCTTCATCACTTTTAGACCCCTCTAGTGTCTGACTTTCCTCCACTTTCAACATTGCCTGGGTTGCATCTTCTTCCTTGGTAAAGACAGATGCAAAGTATTCATTTAATACCTGAACTGAGGCCTCTGCCTGCAAGTGTAAATCCACATTCTGGTCTCTAATCAGCCCCACTCCTCCTTTTACCACCCTTTTACTATTTATATGCTGATAGAAAGCTTTGGGATTTCCTTTCATGCTAGTTGCCAGTCTTCTCTCATGCTCTCTCTTTGTTTCTCTTATTTGCTTTTTCACTTCCTGTCTGGACCTTCTATATTTAGCCTGGTTCTCAATAGTATTTTCTACCTGGCATCTATCATAAGCACACTTTTTTCTTCTTTATCTTAATCTCTACCTCTTTTGTCATCCAGGGAGCTCTGGATTTGTTTGCTCTGTTTTTCCCATTTGAGGGAACATAACTTGACTATGCCTCAACTATTTCTTCTTTGAAGGTAGCTCATTGCTCATCTACCAGTTTTCATGCCAGCTTTTGTCTCCAATTTATTTGCCCCAGCTCCATTCTTCCCCATTAAAGTTGGCCTACCCCAGTTAATTATTGTCACCCTGGATTGCTCTTTGTCCTTTTTCGTAGTCAGCCTAAAACTTATGATACAATGATCACTATCCCCTAAATGCTCTCCTACTGATACATCATCTATTTCGCCAACCTCATTCTCAAGGACCAGGTCTAGCAGTGCCTTTTTTCTTGTGGACTAGCAACATACTGTTGTCGAAAATTGTTTTGAACACTCTCTAGGAACTCTGGTCCTTCACTGCCCTTTACAGTGCTTTTATCCAGTCTATATTTGGAAATTAAAGTCCCCCATTAAAACTATAACTTTTGTACCTATCTGCAAATTTGTTCCTCCATGTCCTTCCCACTAGCTGGTGGCCTATATACAACACTGAGAAATATAAATGTAACTTTTTATATTCCTTAGCTCTAGTCAAATTCATTCTGTCTTCAACCCCTCTAAGACATCCTTTTTCTCCAGCACTGCAATGCTCTCCTTAATCAATACTGCCACTCCTTCCCCTTTCTTCCTTTCTCGTGCTATCTATTTTCAGCAGTATTCTGTGCTGTTTGATATTCCTCTCTAATACTTGCTCCTGTTTCCCACTTCTCTGACTCGCTACCAGTTTTGCTTCTCTCCAATCTGAGCTCCCTCTTTGGTTCCCATCCCCCTGACAATTTAGTTTAAACCCTCCCCAACAGCAGTGGCAAAACTCACTGCGAGGATATTCATCCCAGTCCTGCTAAGATGCAACCCATCCATCATGTACATGTCCCACATCCTCCAGAATCGGTCCCAATGTCTTAGAAATCTGATGCCCTCCCTCCTTCGCCAGTTCTCCTACTCCTTTATTCACTTCCTGAGATTCCTGCTTTTGAGATCCTGCTAGCCTTGCTTGTGCCTGATAACTCAAATCTGTAAGGAGTTTTTTTTCCACAATTCTGAAGCACCTTATCTGGTAACTGAGAATAAATTCCAAACTCTCTCCAAATATCTAACTCACTTTCTTTTGCCTCTCTTATTGGTTGTTCCTCAAATATATTGGCAGCCCCCAAAACTTCACGGTCATGAGGAATTCTACTTTTAGCTCAGTTGTAAAATTGTTGCAGACTCTATTTAGACTTTTATGTCTGCCGGGATTACAACTCATGATCTCCCTCCTGAACTATTAGAGGCTCTTTCTCTCAAAATAGTCCATTGGGCTCTTACCGCAACTACTTGTACTGCATTTTCATACACAACACATTTACCCCCCCATTCTGTCAGTCCATGAATCTCATTGCCTGGCCATTATCCTGAACATTCAAACAATATTTAAACTTGACAGTAGCTTTTCCTGCACACCCCACATTTATTGCATCCTTCTACAAGCTAGAATACTCTGGAATATATGTCACTGAGTTGTCATCTGGGAAACAGGTCTGTGGATGTGACAACCCTGTAATCATCAACCCCATTACCACTATCAGCCCTTGATCTACCCCATTCTGTTCCTCAGATCCTTCACCACAAAAGAACATGAACATTTGTGGTACAAGGTGTCTCGTTTACTTCTATCAGCTGCTCAGAGTCTGAGATATTGTAATTAATGTTGTTTTATCACGATGAATGAACCCTTGCAGTGTGATTGACATGTTTGATAAGTACTGTTTAACCATCACCACCTTACCAAGGCCTATCGTTACCGATGACATTCTCTTTTATAGAATACGATATCTTCTGAGTTTAAATCTGCCTCAGATGGTCTTAAATGATGCCTCAGTTCTCTTAAAATTTGCTACTTTTATTTTTGTTTCTTGAACCGCTCAACACCCCCTTCTCAAGGGCAATTAGGAAAGAGCAATAAAGATAGTATCACAGCTGCAGAAAGGGAGGTCATTGAGGAGGGTTTGTCTACTGAGTCATTATGGGTGGAAGTCAGAAACAGGAAAGGAGCAGTCACTTTGTTGGGAGTTTTCTATAGATTCCCCAATAGCAACAGAGACATGGAGGAACAGATTGGGAGGCAGATTTTGGAAAGGTGCAGAAGTAGCAGGCGTGTTGTCATGGGTGACTTCAACTTCCCTAATCTTGATTGGAACCTCCTTATTGCAAATGGTTTGAATGGAGCAGTTTTTGTCAGGTGTGTCCAGGAAGGTTTCCTGACTCAATATGTAGATAGGCCGACTGGAGGGGAGGCTATGTTGGACTTGGTGCTTGGCAACGAACCAGGCCAGGTGGCAGATCTCTCGGTGGGAGAGCATTTCGGTGATAGTGATCACAACTCCCTGACCTTGCAAGGTAGCCAGGAAGGAACTGAAAAATGGACTTAGGAGAGCTAGAAGGGGACATGAAAAAGTCTTGGTGGGTAGGATTAATAAAAATCCCAAGGCTTCTACATTTATGTGAGGAACAAGAGGATGGCCAGAGTGAGGGTAGGCCCGATCAGGGATAGTGGAGGGAACTTGTGCCTGGAGTCGGAGGAGGTAGGGGAGGTCCTAAATGAATACTTTGCTTCAGTATTCACAAGTGAGAGGGACCTGGTCGTTTGTGAGGACAGCGTGAAACAGGCTGACATGCTCAAACAGGTTGAGGTTAAGAGGGAGGATGTGCTTGAAATTTTGAATGATATGAGGACAGATAAGAACCCAGGGCCAGACGGGATATACCCAAGGATATTATGGGAAGCGAGGGAAGAGATTGCTGTGCCTTTGGCGATGATCTTTGCGTCCTCACTGTCCACTGGAGTAGTACCAGATGATTGGAGGGTGGGTTAGCAAGTTTGCTGATGACACGAAGATTGCTGGAGTTGTGGATAGTGTGGAAGGCTGTTGTAGGTTGCAACGGGACATTGACAGGATGCAGAGCTGGGCTGAGAAGTGGTAGATGGAGTTCAACCTTGGAAACCCAGCCTTCCACTTCCTCATCCAAGTCATTTATAACAATCACAAAGAGCAGAGGTCCAAGAACAGATCCCTGCGGAACACCTTCTAGCTCTCCTCAGTCCATTCTTCAGTTCCTTCCTGGCTACCTTGTAACCCTCTAGAGCCCTGTCTGATCCTTGCTGCCTCAAACTTAAGTAAGCTTCCTTCTTCCTCTTGACTAGCTGTTCCACATCTCTTGTCATCCAGGGTTCCTTCACCCTACCATCCCTTCCTTGCCTCATCGGGACAAACCTATCCAGCAGTCGCAGCAAGTGCTCCCTAAACAACCTCCACATTTCTGTCGTGCATTTCCCCGAGAACATCTGTTTCCAATTAATGCTCCCCAGTTCCTGCCTAATAGCCTTGTAATTCCCCCTCGCCCAATTAATTATTTTCCCTTCCCGTCTGCTCTTGTCCCTCTCCATGACCCTCACAACATTTAAGAATAATTTAGATGAGATCTTGAAACGGCACAGCATAGAATGCTATGGGCCAAGTGCTGTAAATTGGGATTAGAATAGATAGCTGCTTGAAGGCCAGCACTGACATGATGGGCCGAAGGGCCTGTTTCTATGCTTAACAATTCTATGACTATATGAGAACAGAACGTGGTTTGGGATTTTGCCCGTAGACTAATTCATAGAGATTATAGTCTCCCAGACGGGGCAGATGATGATACATAACCTTTTTTATGTTCATACATGGGATGTGGGCATCACTGGCTAGGCCAGCATTTATTACCCATCTCTAATTGCCCGTGAGAAGATGGTGGTGAGCTGACTTCTTAAACTGTTGCAGCTCATGGGAGGTAGCTCACCCACAGTGCTGTTAGGAAGGGAGTTCCAGGATTTTAACCCAGCGACAGTGAAGGAACAGTGATACAGTTCCTAGTCAGGATAGTGTGTGACTTGGAGGGGAACTTGTTGGTGGTGGCGATCCCATGCTTCTGCCGCCCTTGTCCTTCAAGATGGTAGAGATCACGTGTTTGGAAGCTGATGTTTAAGGATCCTTGGTACATTGGTGAAGTGCATCTTGTAAATTGTGCACACTGTGTGTCAATGGTGGAGAGACTGAAAGTTGTGGATGGGGTGCGGGCTGCTTTGTCCTGGATGGTGTAGGGCCTCTTGAGTGTTGTTGGATCTGCACCCATCCAGACAAGTGGAGAGTATTCCATCAGACTCCTTATTGTGCCTTGTAGATGGGGGACAGGCTTTGGGGAGTCAAGAGGTGAGTTACTCACCAGGAGTCCTCGCCTCACTCCTTAGGTTAATTGAACTTCAGAGTTTGTCGATGGTCAGGGAAAGGAGGATGTGACTCTGAGTCAGACAGGGATGGAGATCCAGCATTTAATGATGGAGGAGCCTTGGCCCTTGACGTTCACCAACAGGAATGAGGTACTTACTAGCTGTTTGGATGAGAACAAGGACTGCAGGGTGGATGGGGAAACTGACCTCAGCACCATGGTGCAGGGAGCCATTCAAGTGGGGCAGTGAAACAGAATGTGGAAATGAAAGAGGACAGTATAGTCAGGGGATAGATACTTTTATCTGCAGCCACCACCTGGAGTTCCAAAGGGTGTGTGCCTTCCCCATGCCAGGGGGAAAGACACCTCCTCTTGGCTGTACATGTACATGGATTGGGAGGGTGAGGATCCAGTTGTCTTGGACCACATAGGGACAAATGACATATGTAGAAATAAGAATGATGTTCTGCTGAGAATGTTTGAGAAGTTAGTGTCCAACTTAAATTACAGAACCCCAACTGTATTAATCTCCGATTTTTATCTGAGCCATGCACCAATTGACATAGGATCAATAAAATTCGGAAATTAAATGTATGATTCAACGAGTGGTGTGGAAAGGAGGGACTTTGATTCCTGGAGCACTGGCACCATTACTGGGCAAAACGCGAGTTGTTCCATTGGTATGTGCTCCAGTTAAACCAGGTTAGGATCAGTGTCCTGGTGAATCAGATACCAGGCATCTGGGCAGGACTTGAAGTAAAAGGGTGCAGGTGTGTACAGGTGAAGGGAGATTTAGAAATGTAAATCTAAAGAGAAATGTCAAGACAATGGAGCAGGTGAGCGAAATGTAACAGACAGCTGAGTGGGATAGGGTCAGCGAGTTTAACGTTAATAGTTTATCAGGCAATAAGGTTCATGCAAAGAATAGTAAAATAACAGTAAAATTATAGGCTCTTTCTCTGAATTGGCGAAACTCTCATAATAAAATAAATGAACTAGTGGCACAAATAAATATGAATGCTTCAGATCTAATGGCCATTAGATACATGGTTACAAGGTGACCAAGTTTGGGAAATAAATATATCAGGGTGCACAACATTTAGAAAAGACAGGTGCAATGGAAAAGGAAGAAGAATAGTCCTGATAATAAAGGATGAATTAGAACAGCAGTGAGAAAGAAGGTTGTCTCATAAGACCAGGGGAGAATCAGTCTGAGTGAAGATAAAGAATAACAAGGGTCAGAGAACACTTGTTTATAGACTCCCTAACAGTAGTTATACTAGTTTACAAAACATTAAGCAAGAAATAATTGGAGCTTGTAACAAAACCAATGTAATAATTGTGGGGAAATTTAATCTTTATACAGACTGGACAAATCAAATTGGTAAAGGTAGTTAGGAAGATGAGTTTAAATAATGCATTTGTGAAAGTTTCCTGGAACAATAGGTCTGGAGCCGAGTGGTCTTGGCTGAAACCAAACTGTACATCAGTGAGCAGGTTTTTGCTGGGTAATTGCTCTTTGATTGCATTGTTGATGACAACTTCCATCACTTTGCTGAAGATTAAAACAGACGAATGAGGTGGTATTTGAACAGACTGGATTTGTCCTGCTTTTTGTGGATAGGACAGAGCTGGGAAATTTACTATGTTCTGTGCACTGTCATCATTGAAGAAGAGTTTCCTCCCCCCATTAGTTGTTTAATTCTCCAAAACACTTCCATGAATGGGTATGTCAGGATAACAGAGCTTCGATCTGATCCATTGGTTTTTGTATCAATTCGCTTTGTCTATAGCAGGGTTGTCCAACATACAGCCCGCAGGCTAGCATCCAGCCTGCCAAAGGTTTCCATCTGGCCGTGGGTGTAAACTGTACCCAGGGTCATTCCTCATCTTCACCAGGGCTCCGTAACTGGAGATGAGAAATTTCCCATTGTTAGATCAGCTTTTCAAAAAATAGCGCAAGTCAGTTTCACAGCTGACAGCTGCTGTATCGGGAACAGTGGCTTCTGAAATTTGGACAGATTTGGGGATTTCCAGCTGGAAAATGCTGAAACAGTCCGAAGTTCAGAAACCACTGTTCCCGATGTTAGTAACTGTCAGCTATTAAACTGACTTGTGAACTTAAAAAAAATCTGACCAACCATCAGCTGAGTGTTCCCGCTCTATATCACGGTCAGAGTGAGAGAAAGGGGGGACAGAGACAGTGAACGAGAAAGAGAGAGAGAAAGGAGCACAGAGAGAGGGGGACAGAGAGAGAAAGAGAGAGAGGCGGACAGAGAGAGAGAGGGGGACAGAGTGGGGCAGAGAGATAGAGAAATCCCTGTGTCTGCGTGGGTTTCCTCCGGGTGCTCCGGTTTCCTCCCACATGCCAAAGACTTGCAGGTTGATAGGTAAATTGGCCATTATCAATTGCACCTAGTATAGGTAGGTGGTAGGGAAAAATATAGGGACAGGTGGGGATGTGGTAGGAATATGAAATTAGTGTAGGATTAGTATAAATGGGTGGTTGATGGTCGGCACAGACTAGGTGGGCCGAAGGGCCTGTTTCAGTGCTGTATCTCTAAACTAAACAAGGGCGGCACAGTGGCGCAGTGCTTAGCACTGCAGCCTCACATCTCCAGGGACCCGGGTTCGATTCTGGGTACTGCCTGTGTGGAGTTTGCAAGTTCTCCCTGTGTCTGCGTGGGTTTTCTCCGGGTGCTCCGGTTTCCTCCCACAAGCCAAAAGACTTGCAGGTTGGTAGGTAAATTGGCCATTATAAATTGTCACTAGTATAGGTCGGTGGTAGGGAAAAATAGGGACAGGTGGAGATGTGGTAGGAATATGAAATTAGTGTAGGATTAATATAAATGGGTTGTTGATGGTCGGCACAGACTCGGTGGGCCGAAGGGCCTGTTTCAGTGCTGTATATCTAATCAATCATAATCATAATCAAAGTGGATAATGAGAGAGGGCAAGAGAGAGAGGGAGAGAGAGGATGGACAGAGAAAAAAAGAGCAAGGGGGACAGAGAGAGATAAAAGGGGGACAGAGAGTGAGACAAAGAGGGGCAGATAGAGAGAGAGAAAGGGGACAGAGAAGGAAGACAGAACATAGAGAGAGAGAAAGGTGGCAACGAGACAGACGGGGGAAAGAGAGAGAGAACGGGGGCAGAGTGTAAATGGGGGCAGACAGAAAGTGGACAGAGAGAAAGGGGGATGGGATGTGGACACAGAGAGTGAGGACAACATGTCAGGAGAACAACATAGGGGTGGGGGGCATGGGAGAGAGAGACAGAAAGAGGGAACAGATTCATTCAGATCACTCCTCACAGGATGACATCTATCCAGAATACTCCTGCATCAATTGTGCAGGCAAACATTGATTACTTATGCAAGAACAAAAATACCAGGTATCTCAAGAAATCAGTGTGCAGAATAGTGATGAGAAAGTAAATCAATAAATTCGACTTCTTATTTAAAGCTTCTTCACAAAAATGCACGTTTGTTGTTTTGGTTAATAGTAAGATAAATGTTTAATGCCGTTATCTTTATGAAATTGTCTCAACAGTGCCCACCCAAATGTAAGACAAAAATTGTAATGTGGACACCCCATGGTATCAGGTTGGAAACCGCTGGTCTACAACATGTTGCTTCCATTGTTTACCATGTGTTGTAGCTTCACAAGTTTCATGCCTTACTTTCGGTATGCTTCATGTTGCTTCTGGCACTACTGCACTACTCATTGAAACAGTGTTGATCAACTGGCTTGATCATAATGATAAAGTTTGTTTGAATATTCATTAAAGCTTTCGAGGATGAATGGCAGGCAGAGTGAAGGAAATTACAGAACATGGAGACTTGGTGGTCGAAGTTATCACCACGAGTGCTCGGGCAAAGGGAGGAAAATTAACATGGATACTGGAGCAGATGAGAGTGCTGAGTGGAGGGTAGGTTTTAGTAGGGCTGGATAATGTTACTGATATAGAAATATATTATCATAGAGAAGCATCTAAACACAGGACCAGAACTTTAAATTCCAGGTTTTGGAGGCCGAGGACCTAATGAAGTTCAACAAGAATATACTTGTCTGATCAGAGGAACTTGGATGGGATAGGATGTGAGTAGCAGAGTTTTAGTGGAGCTGAGGTTTGTTAATCTTGTAAATGGGATCTCGAGCAGGAGAACATTGGATAAAGTGAGTCTTGAAATGACAAGAACATGGATGAGAGTTTCAACAGCACATGCACTGCAGAGTGAATGGAGAACTTTCACATTGTGGAAATAGGTGATCTTTGTGAAGAGAGAATATGAGTTTATGACACACATCGTGGGATCGAACAGGAAGCCAAGGTTACAAACATTATGGTCCCGGCTGAGAGAAAGGCCAAGGAGTAGTAATAGAGAATGGAAGGTACAGAGTTTGTGCTGTGGACATGAAGGTGGTGGCTCCTGTCCTCCCAATGTATAACTGGAGGAAACTGTTAATCATAAATAGTGCACATCATTCAAGTAATCTGAAACCCAGTGGCAGTGTAAGGGTTGAGTGTGGTAATGGAGAGGTAGAAATTGGTGTCGTCAGTGTACATGTGGAAGCTGACCCTATGTTTTCTGATAATATCTCCAAAGGGCTGCAAGGAGATGGGAACGAACAGCTGGAGGGCTAGAGTAATAAAGTGAGGATACTATTGGACAGCAGGTAAGAGTAGAACCACACGAGGACAGTACCAGTTATCTGATGAATGGATCAGAGACATTGAAGGAGAATTGCATGGTCAACCATGTCAAAGATTACAGAGAGACTGAGGAGGTCTTGTGGAGGGATTGTGCACCACAGTATCAGTCACAGAAGGTGTGATGTTTCACTTTCTTTGGGACAGTTTGAATATTGTGAAAGGGGTGGAAACCTGATTGAAGAGAGTCAAATATGATATTATCAGAAGGATGTGCACGGATTTGGGAGACAACAACATGTTGAAGGAATTTGGGGAGGAAGGGAAGTGCGAGATTGCATTGTATATTTTCTAAGAACAGAGGACTTGGTCTTGACTTTTGAGGAAGGGGTGGCAATAGTCATAGAGTCACAGATTTATACAGCATAGAAAAAGTCCGTTCCGCCCATCGTGTCCTTGCCGGCCATCAAGCACCTATCGATTCTAAGCCCATACGCGAGCACTTGGCCCGTAGCCTTGTATGCTATGGTGTTTCAAGTGCTCACCTAAATACTTCTGAAATGTTGTGAGGGTACCTGCCTCTACCACCTGTTCATGCAGTGCACTCAAGATTCCAACCACCCTCTGGGTGAATTGTTTTTTTCCTCAAATCCCCTATAAACCTCCTGCCCTTCCCTTAAATATATGCCCCTGGTTACTGACACCTCCGCTAAGGGAAAAAGTTTCTTCCTATCTAACCTATCAATGCCCCTCATAATTTTGTATACCTCAATCAGGCCCCACCTCAGCCTTCTCTGCTTTAAGCAAAACAACCCTAGCCTATCCAGTCTCTCTCCATAGCTGAAATGCTCCAGCCCAGGCAACATCCTGGTAGATTTCCTCTGCATCCTCTCCAGTGCAATCACATCCTTCCTATGGTGTGGTGCCCAGATCTGTACACAGTACTCCAGCTGTGGCCTAACTAGCATTTCCTACAGCTCCAGCATAACGTCCCTGCACTTATATTCCATGCCTTGGCTAATAAAGGCAAGTATCCCATAGGCCTTCCTAACCACCTATCTACCTGTGCTGCTGTCTTCAGTGATCTATGGACAAGTACAGCAAGGTCCTTCTGACACTCTGTACGACCTAGGGTCCTACCATTCATTGTATATTCCCTTGCCTTATGAGTCATCCCAAAAATACAACACCTCACACTTCTCAGGAAAAAAATTTCATTTGCCACTGCTCTGTCCATCTTACCAGCCCATCTATATCGTCCTGTAGTCTAAGGCTTTCCTCCTCACTATTTACAACACCACCAATTTTCGTGTCATCTTCGAACTTACTGTTCATACCTCCTATATTCACATCCAAACCATTAATGCACACTAAAAGCAACAAGGGTCCCAGCACCAATCACTGCAGTACACCACTGGTCACAGGCTTCCAATCGCAAAAACAACCCTCGACCATCACCCTCTGCCTCCTGCCACCAAGCCAATTTTGGATCCAATTTACCAAATTGCCCTGGATCCCCTGGACTCTTACATTCTTGATCAGTCTTCCACAAGTGATCTTATCAAAAGCCTTACAGAAGTCCATGTAGACTACATCAATTGCTTTACCCTCATCTACACAACTAGTCACCTCCTCGAAAAATTCAATCAAGTTTATTCAACATGATCTCCCCCTGACAAATCCATGTTGACTATCCTTGATTAATCCCTGCCTTTCCAAGTGGAGATTAATCCTGTCCCTCAGAACTTTTTCCAATAGTTTCCCAACCACTGATGTTAGACTCACTGGCCTGTAATTACCTGGTTTATCCCTGCTACCCTTCTTGAATGATGATACCACCTTCGCTGTCCTCCAGGCCTCTGGCACCTCTTCCGTAGACAGAGAAGATTTGAAAATTTATGTCAGAGCCCCAGCAATCTCCTTGCATGCCTCACATAGCAGCCTGGGATACATCTCATCTGGGCCTGGGGATTTATCCACTTTTAAGTCCGATAAAACCATTACTACCTCCTCCCTTTCAATGTTAATTTGTTCAAGTATATCACAATCCCCTTCTCTGATCTCTACACCTGCACTGTCCTTCTCCATAGTGAAAACAGATGAAAAGTAATCAGTTAAAACCTCACCTATATCCTCCAGCTCCACTTTGGTCCCAAATGGGCCCTATTCTTTCCCTGGTTATCTTCTTTTTAAAAATTCATTCATGGGATGTGGGCATCACTGGCCAGGCCAGCATTTATTGCCCATCCCTAATTGCCCTTGAGAAGGTGGTGGTGAGCTGCCTTCTTGAACCGCTGCAGCCCTTAATATACAGATAAAACACCTTGGGATTTTCCTTTATCTTGCCCACCAGTGTTTTTTCATGCCCCCTCTTCACTCTCCTAATTACTTTTTTTAAGTACACTTTCTCTATTTCTCTACAGCCTTCACTCTTTTCAGCAATAGTGGTTTTGAAAGGGATGGGGAAGAAGTTGAGAGTAAAGACACCTGTCAAATATCAACTAATATCGGGACCAAAAACAGAAACAGTTATTGTTGGAGTAGAAACAAGCTCAAAGCTTCAGGAGGCAGCTTTCATAGTCAAATTTGCATCGAGATTGTGGAAAGATCGGAGAGAGATTGGTGAAAGCAGTTACTTCAGCATAGAAATATTTGTTGGTTTGGTGAACACTCGAAGACTGATTTCAACAGGAGCAGGTGAACAGTTGCTCTCAACGACAGAGGCCAAGAAGCTGCTGGAATTTTCACATGTTGTTGGAGGTAAGGGAGGAGGAGGTAAGGGAGACGGGTTTATAAAGTCTGATGGTAGAGAAGAAGAGACACAGGGGATATCTTTGCATTCCAGGATGACCCTGAAGAAATGGCCAGATAGTGGATAGTGAGGCTGCTTCATGTGTTCCAGCATGAACCAGATGTGGAGGAGAAACACTCAAGAATCCATCCCATGGACTATTAACAGCAAATATGAGGCCAGAACAGGACATTCTATGAGTGAATAGGACAGGAAAGGTATCAACAAAGACTAAATGTTGCTCTAACATTTTAAATCATTTTGGCTTCTTTTTGAGGAACATTCTTTTCTGTATTTACACCTTCTCTAACCATGTGAGTAAAGTTAATTGCCATGTAGTAATCCAAAGGTGAATTGCAATGATTACCAGAAAATCCTTACCTGAGCTTGTTCTAAGGGGACAGAATATGTGATTTAATGTTACTGCTCCTTTATGGGGAATTATTGATGGTGTACAGTGGCTGTAACGACACAAATCTAGCAGTTAAATTTACAACAAAACATTTCATGTGACACTGCTTAATTTACACATATTAATTTTATCTTTAATATTATGATCGTTCTACATCACAATCCAAAATCTTGATAAAGATACTCAGTCTTCTCATTCTCCTTCATGTGCCCACAAGGATTTCAGGAATATAAAAGCAAGTGACTTATAAACCTATAAGCCCTGCTCCAGATTGATGTTTGTTACTTGTTATTGACACAATTTCCCATTCAGTGGAAACAAATATTTCACCCCATTCTTCAGCTCCTCTCTGAATTTCCTCTGTGTCAGTCCATAGATACAAGTGTTTGTGCAGGAACTGAGAAGCAGCAACATAAACCCAACTTGTTGGACAATATATTTCGGGTTACTGTAATATTTGTCGGTGTAAGTATAGTTTCTCACTGGCCAGTTTATCGAATAGACAACAAATGTCATCCACAATAATATGAAATTGGCAGAAATAGTGAAAAGCAATATCATGGATTTCCTTCGATTCTTCACCTCTGGATCATTCTGATTCTCATTGTTGCTCCGGAGACCCCTGCGAACTCTATTCGCCATTAGAATGTGTCTGATGGTCAAAGCATTGAACAACACAATTAACAGGATTGGTAATAGAGGGGTTATTATCCTGTTGATACATATGTTGGCTCTCCACAAGGGGGAGGTGAGATAATCAACTGTGGGAACACAATACCAAGGCACGTTGTCAATTATAAATACAGGTTCACCTGCAAAGTAAAAGGGAGAACTCTTGACAGAACTCACCACAAACACGGTGGTGATAACCACAGACGCTGTTTTCTTGGTGTTATATTTTGACTGTAGCTTCTGACAGCAAATTGTTACAAAGCGATCAAAAGTGAAGGCAACAGTAAACCAGACAGAACAGTCTGCAGCTACAGAGTCAGCAACAAGGTTTAGCATACACACAGGAGTTATAAACAGGAAGCTAATTGGAAAGTACATGATATTAATCCGGTGTAATATCACATGGATGATAACCACCATTAGATCCGCCACTGCCATGGCCACCAGATAGTGAGTGATACATTTGGAGAGACCACACTTTCCTCGAGACAAAATCACAATCCCCACCAAGTTAACTGTAAGAAACAGAAAAGGATTAAATTAACCTTGACCTTGTTCCAAAATATTTTGAAACGAATTATTTAAAATGAAAGTGGAAAGTATGTAAATATGAGTTTTTCTGTTCCGAATTTAATGAAATTGATATTTTAATAAAGTGTTTTTTTGGCTGCAGGGAAAACTGTGGAAAAGAAGATACAGGAAACATTAAAATGCAATTGAAGATTTTGATCTCAGAGAGACAAGCAGATGCTGAGGTTTAAAAAAAAAGTATTGCAGGTTTTTTGGAGAATTCTGGTATCCAAAACACCAGTGTGTCCAAGAGTAAATATCTGCAAATCAGCTCAACACTGTTGGGTTACATTCTGTACAACAGGGTGAGCGCAATCTCACTCTGTTGGATTATAATCATGAGAACATGGAGAGTGCACTCTCGCCCTGTTGGGTTATAGTCTGTAAAACACGGAGAATGCACTCTCACCCTGTTGGGTTATAGTCTGTACAACATATCGAGTGCACTCTCACCCTGTTGGGTTATCGTCTGTACAACATGGAGAGTGCACTCTCACCCTGTTGGGTTATAGTCTGTAAAACACGGAGAATGCACTCTCACCCTGTTGGGTTATAGTCTGTACAACATATAGAGTGCACTCTTACCCTGTTGGATTATGGTCAGTACAACATGGAGAGTGCACTCTCCCCCTGTTGTGTTATAGTCTGTAAAACACGGAGAGACCACTCTCACCCTGTTGGATTATAGTCTGTATAACATGGAGAGTGCACTCTCCCCCTGTTGGGTTATAGTCTGTACAACACGGAGAGTGCACTCTCACACTGTTGGGTTCTCGTCTGCACAACATGGAGAGCACTCTCACCCTGTTGGGTTACAGTCTGTACAACATGGAGAATGCACTCTCACCCTGTTGGGTTATAGTCTGTACAACATAGAGAATGCACTCTCACCTTGTTGGGTTATAGTCTGTACAACATAGAGAGTGTACTCTCACCCTGTTAGGTTATGGTCTGTACAACATGGAGAGTGCAATCCCACACTCTTGCGTTATAGTCTGTACAACATGGAGAGTGCACTCTCACCCTATTGGGTTATGGTCTGTACAACATGGAGAGTGCAGTCCCGCCCTTTTGGGCTATAGTCTGTACGACATGGAGAGTGCACTCTCACCCTGTTGGATTATTGTCTGTAAAACACGGAGAGTGCACTCTCACCCTGTTGGATTATAGTCTGTACAACATGGAGAGTGCACTCTCACCCTGTTGGATTATAGTCTGTACAACATGGAGAGTGCACTCTCACCCTGTTGGATTATAGTCTGTATAACATGGAGAGTGCACTCTCACCCTGTTGGGTTATGGTCTGTACAACATGGAGAGTGCACTCTCACCCTGTTGGGTTATGGTCTGTACAACATGGAGAGTGCACTCTCACCCTGTTGGGTTATGTTCTGTACAACATGCAGAGTGCACTCTCACCCTTTTGGTTTATGGTCTGTACAACATGGAGAGTGCACTCTCACCCTGTTCGGTTCTCGTCTGTACAACATGGAGAGTGCACTCTCACCCTGTTGGGTTATGGTCTGCACAACATGCAGAGTGCACTCTCACCCTTTTGGTTTATAGTCTGTCCAACATGGAGAGTGCACTCTCACCCTGTTGGGTTATGGTCTGCACAACATGCAGAGTGCACTCTCACCCTTTTGGTTTATAGTCTGTCCAACATGGAGAGTGCACTCTCACCCTGTTGGGTTATAGCCTGTACAACACGGAGAGTGCACTCTCACCCTGTTGGGTTATAGTCTGTACAACATGGAGAGTGCACTCTCACCCTGTTTGGTTATAGTCTGTACAACATGGAGAGTGCACTCTCACCCTGTTGGGTTATGGTCTGTACAACATGCAGAGTGCACTCTCACCCTTTTGGTTTATGGTCTGTACAACATGGAGAGTGCACTCTCACCCTGTTCGGTTCTCGTCTGTACAACATGGAGAGTGCACTCTCACCCTGTTGGGTTATGGTCTGCACAACATGCAGAGTGCACTCTCACCCTTTTGGTTTATAGTCTGTCCAACATGGAGAGTGCACTCTCACCCTGTTGGGTTATGGTCTGCACAACATGCAGAGTGCACTCTCACCCTTTTGGTTTATAGTCTGTCCAACATGGAGAGTGCACTCTCACCCTGTTGGGTTATAGCCTGTACAACACGGAGAGTGCACTCTCACCCTGTTGGGTTATAGTCTGTACAACATGGAGAGTGCAATCTCACCCTGTTGGGTTATGGTCTGTACAACATGGAGAGTGCAATCTCACCCTGTTGGGTTATGGTCTGTACAACATGGAGAGTGCACTCTCACCCTGTTCGGTTGTGGTCTGCACAACATGGAGAGTGCACTCTCACCCTGTTGTGTTATAGTCTGTACAACATGGAGAGTGCACTCTTACCCTGTTGGGTTATGGTCTGCACAACATGGAGAGTGCACTCTCACTCTGTTGGGTTATGGTCTGTACAACATGGAGAGTGCACTCTCACCCTGTTGGGTTATAGTCTGTACAACATGGAGAGTGCATACTCACCCTGTTGGGTTATAGTCTGCACAACATGGAGAGTGCACTCTCACCCTGTTGGGTTACAGTCTGTACAACACGGAGAGTGCACTCTCACCCTGTTGGAATATGGTCTGGACAACATGGAGAGTGCACTCTCCTCCTGTTGGGTTACAGTCTGTACAACATGGAGAGTGCACTCTAACTCTGTTGGGTTATGGTCTGTACAACATGGAGAGTGCACTCTCACCCTGTTGGGTTATGGTCTGCACAACATGGAGAGTGCACTCTAACTCTGTTGGGTTATGGTCTGTACAACATGGAGAGTGCAATCTCACCCTGTTGGGTTATGGTCTGTACAGCATGGAGGGTGCACTCTCACCCTGTTGGGTTATATTCTGTACAACATGGAGAGTGCACTCTCACCCTGTTCGGTTGTGGTCTGCACAACATGGAGAGTGCACTCTCACCCTGTTGGGTTATAGTCTGTACAACATGGAGAGTGCACTCTCACCCTGTTGGGTTGCAGTCTGCACAACATGGAGAGTGTAATCTCACCCTGTTGGGTTATAGTCTGTACAACATGGAGAGTGCACTCTCACCCTGTTGGGTTATAGTCTGTACAACATGGAGAGTGCACTCTCACCCTGTTGGGTTATAGTCTGTACAACATGGAGTGTGCACTCTCACCCTGTTGGATTATAGTCTGTACAACATGGAGAGTGCACTCTCCTCCTGTTGGGTTATCGTCTTTACAACATGGAGAGTGCACTCTCACCCTGTTGTGTTATAGTCTGTAAAACACAGAGAGTGCACTCTCACCCTGTTGGATTATAGTCTGTACAACATGGAGAGTGCAATCTCACCCTGTTGGGTTATAGTCTGTACAACATGGAGAGTACACTCTCACCCTGTTGGGTATTAGTCTGGACAACATGGAGAGTGCGATCCTGCCCTCTTTTTAAACAGTGATGGGGTAAAGTGAAGAATGGAAAAGTCTGATGGGGTCGGTCATGCACCAGTAACAGAAATCACCAGGTTGACCTTCCACTTCCATTCAGAAACATAAACAAAGCTGGATTCAAATCCATGCAAACAAGAGAAACATCTGCAGTAAGACCATACGGTATTATAAAATAATATTATAATACAATAACACTACGAATCTTTATGATACGTGTGTTACCCACTTAACATCATCAGCACATTTTAAACTGCTAATTTGTTTCTTATCTGAAGTCTGTGCAGTCTCCATGATGAATTTCTATTGCAACCATTAAAGGAAATTGATTTTTTTAGCATTTTCTGTGTTTAAAATACAAGAAGTGTTATAATTTTAGATCAGTCATCACATTCGGAAAAGAAAACAATCAATTGCCACTTGACCATTTGGAGGAAGCACTGAGGGTGGCAACGGCACAAAATATACTGTGGGCGGGGGACTTCAATCTCCATGACCAAGAGTGGCTCGGTAGCACCACTACTAACCGAGCTGGCCAATTACTAAAGGACATAGCTTCCAGACTGGGTCTGTGGCAGGTGGTGGGGGAACCAACACGAGGCAAAAGCATACTTGACCTCGTCCTATCCAATCTGGCTGCTGCAGATGCTTCTGTCCATGACAGTATTGGTAGGAGTGACCACCGCACAGTCCTTGTGGAGACGAAGTCCCGCCTTCACATTGAGGATACCCTCCATCGTGTTGTGTGGCACTATCACCGTGCTAAATGGGATAGATTTTGAACAGATCTAGCAATGCAAAACTGGGCATCCATGAGGCGCTGTGGGCCATCAGCAGCAGCAGAATTTTCCTCAACCACAATCTATAACCTCTTGACCCAGTATATCCCCCACTTTACCATTCCCATCAAGCCAGGAGACCAAGCCTTGTTCAATGAAGAGTGCAGGAGGGCATGCCAGGAGCAGCACCAGACATACCTCAAAATGAGGGTCAACCCAGGACTACTTGCATACAAATTGCATAAGCAGCATGCAATAGACAGAGCTAAGCAATCCAATAACCAACGCTCAGATCTAAGCTCTGCAGTCCTGCCACATCCAGCCGTGAATGGTGGTGGACAATTAAACAACTAACTGGAGGAGGTGGCTCCACAAATATCCCCATCCTCAATGATGGGGGAGCCCAGCACATCAGTGCAAAAGATAAGACTGAAGCATTTGCAACAATCTTCAGCCAGAAGTGCTGAGTTGATGATCCATCTCGGCCTCCTCCTGAAGTCCCCAGCATCACAGATGCCAAATTTCAGCCAATTCAATTCACTCCACGTGATATCAAGAAATGACTGAAGGCACTGGATACTGCAAAGGCTATGGATTCTGACAATATTCCGGCAATAGTACTGAAGACCTGTGCTCCAGAACTTGTCGCGCCCCTAGCCACGCTGTTCCAGTATAGCTACAACACTGGCATCTGCCCGGCAATGTGGAAAATTGCCCAGGTATGTCCTGTGCTCAAAAAGTAGGACAAGTCCAACCCGGCCAATTACCGCCCCATCGGTTTACTCTCAATCATCAGTAAAGTGATGGACGGTGTCATCAACAGCGCCATCAAGCGGCACTTGCTTCGCAATAACCTGCTCAATGATGCTCAGTTTGGGTTCTGCCAGGGCCACTCAGCTCCTGATCTCATTACAGCCTTGGTTCAAACATGGACAAAAGAGCTAAATGCAAGAGGTCAGGTGAGAGTGACTGCCCTTTACATCAAGGCAGCATTTGACCAAGTATGGCATCAAGGAGCCCTAGCAAAACTGGAGACAATGGGAATCAGGGGGAAAACTCTCTGCTGATTGGAGTCATACCTAGCGCAAAGGAAGATGGCTGTGGTTGTTGGAGGTCAATCATCTGAGCAGCAAGACCTGGTCAATATCCAGGCTTGGGCTAATAAGTGACAAGTAACATTTGCGCCACACAAGTGCCAGGCAGTGACCATCTCCAACAAGAGAGAATCTAACCATCTCTCCTTGACAGTCAATGGCATTACCATCGCTGAATCCCCCACTATCAACATTCTAGGCGCTACCATTGACCAGAAACTGAATTGGAGTAGTCATATAAATACTGTGGCTACAAGAGGCGAGGAATCCTACGGCGAGTAACTCACCTTCTGACTCCCCAAAGACTGTCCACCATCTACAAGGCACAAGTCAGAAGTGTGATGGAATACTCTCCACTTAACTGGATGGGTGCAGCTCCAACAACACCCAAGCAGCTTGACACCATCCAGAACAAGGCAACCCGCTTGATTGGCACCCCATCTACAAACATTCATTCCCTCCACCACCGACACACAGTGGCAGCAACGCACCAAGACTCCTTAGAGTCCAAACCTGCGACCTCCACCACCTCGAAGGACAAGAGCAGCAGATGCACAGGAACATCACCACCTGCAAGTTCCCATCCAAGTCACCACACCATCCTGACTTGAAACTATATCGCCGTTCCTTCACTGTCTCTCGATCAAAATCCTACCTCACATGGACTGCAGCAGTTTAAAAAGGCAGCTCACCGTCTCCTTCTCAAGGGCAATTCGGAATGAGCAATAAATACTGACCGAACCAGTGATGCCCACATCCCATAAATGAATAAAAAAACTGACAGCAGCAAACAGGAAAATGTAATATGAACAGTCACACATTGACATTCAACTTTCACCATGTCACTTCACTGCCTTACCAGGAATACTGATGGCTGCAAGAAATGGGTAGTAAATGAGCTCGATCCGATATATTACAGGGTATTCCATTTCTTGTGTTAAACACCAATTCAGAGACTTCTTCAGAGGATCCTTTTGTAATAGCACAGAGCAACCTCCAGGGGGACAGTCATCTAGGGAATGTGAGCAGTGATATTAGTTACAGTCCACTGAACAAACTGAGTTAATGAACTGTTTTTCGCTTTCTGTAATGAAATATGTTTATTAGACAGGTTGGAAAAAAATTATAATCTTTAGAAATTTCTTCAAACCACGATTTGCAAATTATTTTGTTGTGATCTCAGGTGCTGATATAGATGAACAGTCTCCGGAACAATAGCCCTGGTGTTGATGTGGATGAACAGTCTCAGGAACAATAGCCCTGTTGTTGATGTAGATGAACAGTCTCAGGAACAATAGCCCTGGTGTTGATGTGGATGAACAGTCTCAGGAACAATAGTCCTGGTGTTGATGTGGATGAACAGTCTCAGGAACAATAGCCCTGGTGTTGATGTGGGTGAACAGTGTCAGGAATAATAGCCCTGGTGTTGATGTGGGTGAACAGTCTCAGGAACAATAGTCCTGGTGTTGATGTGGATGAACAGTCTCAGGAACAATAGCCCTGGTGTTGATGTGGATGAACAGTCTCAGGAACAATAGCACTGGTGTTGATGCGGATGAACAGTCTCAGGAACAATAGCCCTGGTGTTGATGTGGATGAACAGTCTCAGGAACAATAGCCCTGGTGTTGATGTGGATGAACAGTCTCAGGAACAATAGCCCTGGTGTTGATGTGGATGAACAGTCTCAGGAACAATAGTCCTGGTGTTGATGTGGATGAACAGTCTCAGGAACAATAGCCCTGGTGTTGATGTGGATGAACAGTGTCAGGAACAATAGCCCTGGTGTTGATGTGGGTGAACAGTGTCAGGAATAATAGCCCTGGTGTTGATGTGGGTGAACAGTCTCAGGAACAATAGTCCTGGTGTTGATGTGGATGAACAGTCTCAGGAACAATAGCCCTGGTGTTGATATTGATGAACAGTCTCCGGATCAATAGCCCTGGTGTTGATGTGGATGAACAGTCTCAGGAACAATAGCCCTGGTGTTGATGTGGATGAACAGTCTCAGGAACAATAGTCCTGGTGTTGATGTGGATGAACAGTCACAGGAACAATAGCCCTGGTGTTGATGTGGATGAACAGTCTCAGTAACAATAGCCCTGGTGTTGATGTGGGTGAACAGTGTCAGGAAAAATAGCCCTGGTGTTGATGTGGGTGAACAGTCTCAGGAACAATAGTCCTGGTGTTGATGTGGATGAACAGTCTCAGGAACAATAGCCCTGGTGTTGATATTGATGAACAGTCTCCGGAACAATAGCCCTGGTGTTGATGTGGATGAACAGTCTCAGGAACAATAGTCCTGGTGTTGATGTGGATGAACAGTCTCAGGAACAATAGTCCTGGTGTTGATGTGGATGAACAGTCTCAGGAACAATAGCCCTGGTGTTGATATTGATGAACAGTCTCAGGAACAATAGCCCTGGTGTTGATGTGGATGAACAGTCTCAGGAACAATAGTCCTGGTGTTGATGTGGATGAACAGTCTCAGGAACAATAGCCCTGGTGTTGATGTGGATGAACAGTCTCAGGAACAATAGCCCTGGTGTTGATGTGGATGAACAGTCTCAGGAACAATAGCACTGGTGTTGATGCGGATGAACAGTCTCAGGAACAATAGCCCTGGTGTTGATGTGGATGAACAGTCTCAGGAACAATAGTCCTGGTGTTGATGTGGATGAACAGTCTCAGGAACAATAGAACTGGTGTTGATGTGGATGAACAGTGTCAGGAACAATAGCCCTGGTGTTGATGTGGATGAACAGTCTCAGGAACAATAGCCCTGGTGTTGATGTGGATGAACAGTCTCAGGAACAATAGTCCTGGTGTTGATGTGGATGAACAGTCTCAGGAACAATAGCCCTGGTGTTGATGTGGGTGAACAGTGTCAGGAATAATAGCCCTGGTGTTGATATTGATGAACAGTCTCAGGAACAATAGCCCTGGTGTTGATGTGGATGAACAGTCTCAGGAAGAATAGTCCTGGTGTTGATGTGGATGAACAGTCTCAGGAACAATAGCCCTGGTGTTGATGTGGATGAACAGTCTCAGGAACAATAGCACTGGTGTTGATGCGGATGAACAGTCTCAGGAACAATAGCCCTGGTGTTGATGTGGATGAACAGTCTCAGGAACAATAGTCCTGGTGTTGATGTGGATGAACAGTCTCAGGAACAATAGCACTGGTGTTGATGTGGATGAACAGTCTCAGGAACAATAGCACTGGTGTTGATGCGGATGAACAGTCTCAGGAACAATAGCCCTGGTGTTGATGTGGATGAACAGTCTCAGGAACAATAGTCCTGGTGTTGATGTGGATGAACAGTCTCAGGAACAATAGTCCTGGTGTTGATGTGGATGATCAGTCTCAGGAACAATAGCACTGGTGTTGATGTGGATGAACAGTCTCAAGAAAAATAGCCCTGGTGTTGATGTGGATGAAAAGTCTCAGGAACAATAGCCCTGGTGTTGATGTGGATGAACAGTCTCAGGAACAATAGCGCTGGTGTTGATGTGGATGAACAGTCTCAGGAACAATAGCCCTGGTGTTGATGTGGATGAACAGTCTCAAGAACAATAGCCCTGGTGTTGATGTGGATGAACAGTCTCAGGAACAATAGCCCTGGTGTTCATGTGGATGAACAGTCTCAGGAACAATAGCCCTGGTGTTGATGTGGATGAACAGTCTCAGGAACAATCGCCCTGGTGTTGATGTGGATGAACAGTCTCAGGAACAATAGCGCTGGTGTTGATGTGGATGAACAGTCTCAGGAACAATAGCACTGGTGTTGATGCGGATGAACAGTCTCAGGAACAATAGCGCTGGTGTTGATGTGGATGAACAGTGTCAGGAACAATAGCCCTGGTGTTGATGTGGGTGAACAGTGTCAGGAATAATAGCCCTGGTGTTGATATTGATGAACAGTCTCAGGAACAATAGCCCTGGTGTTGATGTGGATGAACAGTCTCAGGAACAATAGCCCTGGTGTTGATGTGGATGAACAGTCTCAGTAACAATAGCACTGGTGTTGATGCGGATGAACAGTCTCAGGAACAATAGCCCTGGTGTTGATGTGGATGAACAGTCTCAGGAACAATAGTCCTGGTGTTGATGTGGATGAACAGTCTCAGTAACAATAGCACTGGTGTTGATGTGGATGAACAGTCTCAGGAACAATAGCACTGGTGTTGATGCGGATGAAAAGTCTCAGGAACAATAGCCCTGGTGTTGATGTGGATGAACAGTCTCAGGAACAATAGCCCTGGTGTTGATGTGGATGAACAGTCTCAGGAACAATAGCCCTGGTGTTGATGTGGATGAACAGTCTCAGGAACAATAGCCCTGGTGTTGATGTGGATGAACAGTCTCAGGAACAATAGCCCTGGTGTTGATGTGGATGAACAGTCTCAAGAACAATAGCCCTGGTGTTGATGTGGATGAACAGTCTCAGGAACAATAGCGCTGGTGTTGATGTGGTTGAACAGTCTCAATAACAATAGCCCTGGTGTTGATGTGGATGAACAGTCTCAGGAACAATAGCCCTGGTGTTGATGTGGATGAACAGTCTCAAGAACAATAGCCCTGGTGTTGATGTGGATGAACAGTCTCAGGAATAATAGCCCTGGTGTTGATGTGGATGAACAGTCTCAGGAACAATAGCGCTGGTATTGATGTGGATGAACAGTCTCAGGAACAATAGCCCTGGTGTTGATGTGGATGAACAGTCTCAGGAACAATAGTCCTGGTGTTGATGTGGATGAACAGTCTCAGGAACAATAGCCCTGGTGTTGATGTGGATGAACAGTCTCAGGAAAAATAGCCCTGGTGTTGATGTGGATGAACAGTCTCAGGAACAATAGCCCTGGTGTTGATGTGGATGAACAGTCTCAGGAACAATAGCACTGGTGTTGATGCGGATGAACAGTCTCAGGAACAATCGCCCTGGTGTTGATGTGGATGAACAGTCTCAGGAACAATAGTCCTGGTGTTGATGTGGATGAACAGTCTCAGGAACAATAGCACTGGTGTTGATGTGGATGAACAGTCTCAGGAACAATAGCACTGGTGTTGATGCGGATGAACAGTCTCAGGAACAATAGCCCTGGTGTTGATGTGGATGAACAGTCTCAGGAACAATAGTCCTGGTGTTGATGTGGATGAACAGTCTCAGGAACAATAGCCCTGGTGTTGATGTGGGTGAACAGTGTCAGGAATATTAGCCCTGGTGTTGATATTGATGAACAGTCTCAGGAAAAATAGCCCTGGTGTTGATGTGGATGAACAGTCTCAGGAACAATAGTCCTGGTGTTGATGTGGATGAACAGTCACAGGAACAATAGCCCTGGTGTTGATGTGGGTGAACAGTCTCAGGAACAATAGCACTGGTGTTGATGCGGATGAACAGTCTCAGGAACAATAGCCCTGGTGTTGATGTGGATGAACAGTCTCAGGAACAATAGCCCTGGTGTTGATGTGGATGAACAGTCTCAGGAACAATAGCCCTGTTGTTGATGTGGATGAACAGTCTCAGGAACAATAGCCCTGGTGTTGATGTGGATGAACAGTCTCAGGAACAATAGTCCTGGTGTTGATGTGGATGAACAGTCTCAGGAACAATAGCCCTGGTGTTGATGTGGATGAACAGTGTCAGGAACAATAGCCCTGGTGTTGATGTGGGTGAACAGTGTCAGGAATAATAGCTCTGGTGTTGATGTGGGTGAACAGTCTCAGGAACAATAGTCCTGGTGTTGATGTGGATGAACAGTCTCAGGAACAATAGCCCTGGTGTTGATATTGATGAACAGTCTCCGGAACAATAGCCCTGGTGTTGATGTGGATGAACAGCCTCAGGAACAATAGTCCTGGTGTTGATGTGGATGAACAGTCTCAGGAACAATAGCCCTGGTGTTGATGTGGATGAACAGTCTCAGGAACAATAGCACTGGTGTTGATGTGGATGAACAGTCTCAGGAACAATAGTCCTGGTGTTGATGTGGATGAACAGTCTCAGGAACAATAGCCCTGGTGTTGATGTGGATGAACAGTCTCAGGAACAATAGCCCTGGTGTTGATGTGGATGAACAGTCTAAGGAACAATAGCACTGGTGTTGATGCGGATGAACAGTCTCAGGAACAATAGCACTGGTGTTGATGTGGATGAACAGTCTCAGGAACAATAGTCCTGGTGTTGATGTGGATGAACAGTCTCAGGAACAATAGCCCTGGTGTTGATGTGGATGAACAGTCTCAGGAACAATAGTCCTGGTGTTGATGTGGATGAACAGTCTCAGGAACAATAGCCCTGGTGTTGATGTGGATGAACAGTCTCAGGAACAATAGCCCTGGTGTTGATGTGGATGAACAGTCTCAGGAACAATAGCACTGGTGTTGATGCGGATGAACAGTCTCAGGAACAATAGCCCTGGTGTTGATGTGGATGAACAGTCTCAGGAACAATAGCACTGGTGTTGATGTGGATGAACAGTCTCAGGAACAATAGTCCTGGTGTTGATGTGGATGAACAGTCTCAGGAACAATAGCCCTGGTGTTGATGTGGATGAACAGTCTCAGGAACAATAGCCCTGGTGTTGATGTGGATGAACAGTCTCAGGAACAATAGCACTGGTGTTGATGCGGATGAACAGTCTCAGGAACAATAGCCCTGGTGTTGATGTCGATGAACAGTCTCAGGAACAATAGTCCTGGTGTTGATGTGGATGAACAGTCTCAGGAACAATAGAACTGGTGTTGATGTGGATGAACAGTGTCAGGAACAATAGCCCTGGTGTTGATGTGGATGAACAGTCTCAGGAACAATAGCCCTGGTGTTGATGTGGATGAACAGTCTCAGGAACAATAGTCCTGGTGTTGATGTGGATGAACAGTCTCAGGAACAATAGCCCTGGTGTTGATGTGGGTGAACAGTGTCAGGAAGAATAGCCCTGGTGTTGATATTGATGAACAGTCTCAGGAACAATAGCCCTGGTGTTGATGTGGATGAACAGTCTCAGGAACAATAGTCCTGGTGTTGATGTGGATGAACAGTCTCAGGAACAATAGCCCTGGTGTTGATGTGGATGAACAGTCTCAGGAACAATAGCACTGGTGTTGATGCGGATGAACAGTCTCAGGAACAATAGCCCTGGTGTTGATGTGGATGAACAGTCTCAGGAACAATAGTCCTGGTGTTGATGTGGATGAACAGTCTCAGGAACAATAGCACTGGTGTTGATGTGGATGAACAGTCTCAGGAACAATAGCACTGGTGTTGATGTGGATGAACAGTCTCAGGAACAATAGCCCTGGTGTTGATGTGGATGAACAGTCTCAGGAACAATAGTCCTGGTGTTGATGTGGATGAACAGTCTCAGGAACAATAGTCCTGGTGTTGATGTGGATGATCTTTCTCAGGAACAATAGCACTGGTGTTGATGTGGATGAACAGTCTCAAGAAAAATAGCCCTGGTGTTGATGTGGATGAACAGTCTCATGAACAATAGCCCTGGTGTTGATGTGGATGAACAGTCTCAGGAACAATAGCGCTGGTGTTGATGTGGATGAACAGTCTCAGGAACAATAGCCCTGGTGTTGATGTGGATGAACAGTCTCAAGAACAATAGCCCTGGTGTTGATGTGGATGAACAGTCTCAGGAACAATAGCCCTGGTGTTGATGTGGATGAACAGTCTCAGGAACAATAGCCCTGGTGTTGATGTGGATGAACAGTCTCAGGAACAATAGCCCTGGTGTTGATGTGGATGAACAGTCTCAGGAACAATAGCGCTGGTGTTTATGTGGATGAACAGTCTCAGGAACAATAGCACTGGTGTTGATGCGGATGAACAGTCTCAGGAACAATAGCGCTGGTGTTGATGTGGATGAACAGTGTCAGGAACAATAGCCCTGGTGTTGATGTGGGTGAACAGTGTCAGGAATAACAGCCCTGGTGTTGATATTGATGAACAGTCTCAGGAACAATAGCCCTGGTGTTGATGTGGATGAACAGTCTCAGGAAAAATAGCCCTGGTGTTGATGTGGATGAACAGTCTCAGGAACAATAGTCCTGGTGTTGATGTGGATGAACAGTCTCAGGAACAATAGCCCTGGTGTTGATGTGGATGAACAGTCTCAGTAACAATAGCACTGGTGTTGATGCGGATGAACAGTCTCAGGAACAATAGCCCTGGTGTTGATGTGGATGAAAAGTCTCAGGAACAATAGTCCTGGTGTTGATGTGGATGAACAGTCTCAGGAACAATAGCACTGGTGTTGATGTGGATGAACAGTCTCAGGAACAATAGCACTGGTGTTGATGCGGATGAAAAGTCTCAGGAACAATAGCCCTGGTGTTGATGTGGATGAACAGTCTCAGGAACAATAGTCCTGGTGTTGATGTGGATGAACAGTCTCAGGAACAATAGTCCTGGTGTTGATGTGGATGAACAGTCTCAGGAACAATAGCACTGGTGTTGATGTGGATGAACAGTCTCAAGAAAAATAGCCCTGGTGTTGATGTGGATGAACAGTCTCAGGAACAATAGCCCTGGTGCTGATGTGGATGAACAGTCTCAGGAACAATAGCGCTGGTGTTGATGTGGATGAACAGTCTCAGGAACAATAGCCCTGGTGTTGATGTGGATGAACAGTCTCAAGAACAATAGCCCTGGTGTTGATGTGGATGAACAGTCTCAGGAACAATAGCCCTGGTGTTGATGTGGATGAACAGTCTCAAGAACAATAGCCCTGGTGTTGATGTGGATGAACAGTCTCAGGAACAATAGCCCTGGTGTTGATGTGGATGAACAGTCTCAGGAACAATAGCGCTGGTGTTGATGTGGATGAACAGTCTCAGGAACAATAGCACTGGTGTTGATGTGGATGAACAGTCTCAGGAACAATAGCCCTGGTGTTGATGTGGATGAACAGTCTCAGGAACAATAGCCCTGGTGTTGATGTGGATGAACAGTCTCAGGAACAATAGTCCTGGTGTTGATGTGGATGAACAGTCTCAGGAACAATAGTCCTGGTGTTGATGTGGATGAACAGTCTCAGGAACAATAGCCCTGGTGTTGATGTGGGTGAACAGTGTCAGGAATATTAGCCCTGGTGTTGATATTGATGAACACTCTCAGGAAAAATAGCCCTGGTGTTGATGTGGATGAACAGTCTCAGGAACAATAGTCCTGGTGTTGATGTGGATGAACAGTCTCAGGAACAATAGCCCTGGTGTTGATGTGGATGAACAGTCTCAGTAACAATAGCACTGGTGTTGATGCGGATGAACAGTCTCAGGAACAATAGCCCTGGTGTTGATGTGGATGAACAGTCTCAGGAACAATAGTCCTGGTGTTGATGTGGATGAACAGTCTCAGGAACAATAGCACTGGTGTTGATGTGGATGAACAGTCTCAGGAACAATAGCACTGGTGTTGATGCGGATGAAAAGTCTCAGGAACAATAGCCCTGGTGTTGATGTGGATGAACAGTCTCAGGAACAATAGTCCTGGTGTTGATGTGGATGAACAGTCTCAGGAACAATAGTCCTGGTGTTGATGTGGATGAACAGTCTCAGGAACAATAGCACTGGTGTTGATGTGGATGAACAGTCTCAAGAAAAATAGCCCTGGTGTTGATGTGGATGAACGGTCTCAGGAACAATAGCCCTGGTGTTGATGTGGATGAACAGTCTCAGGAACAATAGCGCTGGTGTTGATGTGGATGAACAGTCTCAGGAACAATAGCCCTGGTGTTGATGTGGATGAACAGTCTCAGGAACAATAGCCCTGGTGTTGATGTGGATGAACAGTCTCAGGAACAATAGCGCTGGTGTTGATGTGGATGAACAGTCTCAATAACAATAGCCCTGGTGTTGATGTGGATGAACAGTCTCAGGAACAATAGCCCTGGTGTTGATGTGGATGAACAGTCTCAAGAACAATAGCCCTGGTGTTGATGTGGATGAACAGTCTCAGGAATAATAGCCCTGGTGTTGATGTGGATGAACAGTCTCAGGAACAATAGCGCTGGTGTTGATGTGGATGAACAGTCTCAGGAACAATAGCCCTGGTGTTGATGTGGATGAACAGTCTCAGGAACAATAGCGCTGGTGTTGATGTGGATGAACAGTCTCAGGAACAATAGCCCTGGTGTTGATGTGGATGAACAGTCTCAGGAACAATAGCCCTGGTGTTGATGTGGATGAACAGTCTCAGGAACAATAGCGCTGGTGTTGATGTGGATGAACAGTCTCAGGAACAATAGCACTGGTGTTGATGCGGATGAACAGTCTCAGGAACAATAGCCCTGGTGTTGATGTGGATGAAAAGTCTCAGGAACAATAGCCCTGGTGTTGATGTGGATGAACAGTCTCAGGAACAATAGCCCTGGTGTTGATGTGGATGAACAGTCTCAGGAACAATAGCCCTGGTGTTGATGTGGATGAACAGTCTCAAGAACAATAGCCCTGGTGTTGATGTGGATGAACAGTCTCAGGAACTATAGCGCTGGTGTTGATGTGGTTGAACAGTCTCAATAACAATAGCCCTGGTGTTGATGTGGATGAACAGTCTCAGGAACAATAGCCCTGGTGTTGATGTGGATGAACAGTCTCAAGAACAATAGCCCTGGTGTTGATGTGGATGAACAGTCTCAGGAATAATAGCCCTGGTGTTGATGTGGATGAACAGTCTCAGGAACAATAGCGCTGGTGTTGATGTGGATGAACAGTCTCAGGAACAATAGCCCTGGTGTTGATGTGGATGAACAGTCTCAGGAACAATAGTCCTGGTGTTGATGTGGATGAACAGTCTCAGGAACAATAGCCCTGGTGTTGATGTGGATGAACAGTCTCAGGAACAATAGCCCTGGTGTTGATGTGGATGAACAGTCTCAGGAACAATAGCCCTGGTGTTGATGTGGATGAACAGTCTCAGGAACAATAGCGCTGGTGTTGATGTGGATGAACAGTCTCAGGAACAATAGCCCTGGTGTTGATGTGGATGAACAGTCTCAGGAACAATAGCCCTGGTGTTGATGTGGATGAACAGTCTCAGGAACAATAGCCCTGGTGTTGATGTGGATGAACAGTCTCAGGAACAATAGCCCTGGTGTTGATGTGGGTGAACAGTCTCAGGAACAATAGCCCTGGTGTTGATGTGGATGAACAGTCTCAGGAACAATAGCCCTGGTGTTGATGTGGATGAATAATCTGATTTACAGTCATCGTTGGGTTGGTTGTCAGGGTTGAATTGGATTCAATCACATTCTGCACTCGCAGAGCTATAAGACAACTCAGGCTAAGTGTAGGATAGCCTGTGAGTGAAATGTTCATTATTGCATAGTTGCCTATAATTTTGGCGAGATGTTGGGAGAGTGAATAGAGAAAGGCTTCCGTGTGACAACAGCCTAAAAAGTTTAGTAAGCAAGGCTTTTGAAGACCAGCCTTGGATGCTCAGTTTCCTTATCTCTGTGTAGCCCAGGTTAGATATGGAGTCTTATTATCTGGAGTCTTGCCATGCTGCCGAGTCGTTTCACATCCAATGATCACACAGAGAGTGCAGAGGGAGATCTGCCTGTTGATTGGTTTTCTTCCTCTGAAGTATAAGTAGAGGAAGGAGCTTGTTGTGCAGTTCAGATGATCAGTTGCTGCACGAAAGGCCTTTTACTAACTATGAGGTTCCTGTTCTGCTCTTCGACAGTGTAGCTGTTTTTGCCTTAACTTATTTGGGAAAGTCAAAGAGTCCTGTGAAGTGCAGCCAACACTGAATATTGTGAACACATCCTAATGTCTGAGTAACTGTTTGTTGCTGAGACAGGAAGAAATCCATGTACATTGCTGTTAACTCTAATCGTGGGTGTAACTCAGTGGTACAGTGCCTACTTTGTCCGTATAGACCTTGGTTTAAAGCCCCACAGCCATTAGAATCTTTGAATTTTAAAGAATTTTCGATTCAGCCCATGGTGTTCTCTTGTTTTCGCCCTGTCTGTCAATGGGACTCCGATCTCCTCCACTACCCTGCCTAGACCCCTCATCATTTTGAACACTTCTATCAAATCTCCTCTCACCCTTCTCTTCTCCAAACTGAACAGCAGCAGCTTCTCCAATCTATCCGCATCAAAAAGTCCCTCATCTCTGGAATATCTTCAGCACCCTCTCTGATGCCTTCACATCCTTCCTCATGTGTAGTGCCCAACAGTGGACAGAATATTCCAGTTGAGGCTGAACCAGCGTTTTGTAAATGTTCACCATAATGTCCCTGCTTTTGTACTGTATGTTTCCATTTATAAAGCCCAGGATCGCGATTGCCTTTTTAACCACTTTCTCAACCTGCCCTGCCACCTTCTACAATTTACGCACATATATTCCCAGGTCCCTCTGCTCCCGCATCAGTGTTAGAATAATATTGTTTAGTTTATATTGCCTCTCCTCATTTTTCCCACCAAAATGAATTATTTCATTCTTCTCTGAATTAAATTTCATCTGCCACAGGTCCACCTATTTCACCCTATTTTCTATGTTCTACTGAAATCTATAACTACCCTCCTCAGTGTTCACAATGCTTCCAAGTTTTGTGTCATCTACATATTTTGAAATTGTGCCCGGTAAACCCAAATCTGTGTCATTAATATAGATCTGGAAAAGCAGTGATCCTAATAATGACCCATGGGAAATCCCACTATATAAACTCCTCCAGTCCAAAATACAACTGTTCACCACGACACTCTGTTTCCTATCACTCAGATAACTTTGTATACCTACTGTCACTGCCCCCTTTATTCCATGGGCTTTACTTTTGCTGACAATTCTTTCACGTGACACATTATCAAATGCCTTTTGGAAGTCCACGTACACCACATCAACTGCATTACCTTCATCATCCCTCGATATTACCTCATCAAGGAGCTCAATCAAGTTAGTTAAACACGATTTACCTTTAACAAATCCATGCTGGCTTTCCTTAGTTAATCGATGTTTGTCCAAATAACTGTTAATTTTGTCACAGATTATTGGTTTTAACATCTTTCCCATCATTGAGGTTAAGCTGACTAGCCTGTAGTTTTGAGGTTTTTCCTTATATTTGTTTATGAGCAAGTGTCAAGATTTACAATTCTCCAGTCTTCTGGCACCACCTCTGTATCGAAGGAAGTTTGGAAGATAATGCCCAGTGCTTCTGCAAGTTCCACCCTAACTTCCCTCAGTACTGTCTCTGGTGATATATCAACTTTAAGTACTGCCAGCCATTCTATACCTTCCTCTTTATCAAATTATAGCCCATACAGTGTCCCAATTACCATCTCTTTCACCATGAGCTAGGCAGCATCTTCTTCCTTGGTAAAAACATATGCAAAGTACTCAGTTAGTAGCTCGGCTCCATCCTTGTCTCAATGTCTAAATCCTGTTCTTAGTCACCAATCATCACCATTCTTCCGTTTCCAATACTTTTTACTATTCATTTTCTGATTGAAGACTTTTGGATTTTCCTTTCTCTTCGATGACAGTCTCTACCCATACTCTCTCTTTGCTTCTCTTATTCATTTTTTCACTTTCCTTCCGAACTTTCTGTATTCAGCCTGGCTTGCTATTGTATTATCAACCTGACAACAAGAGTAAACACCCTTTTTCTGCTTCATCATATTCGAAATTCTCTCGTCATTAGGGAGCCCTGGTTTTGTTCCTCCTATCTTTGCCCCTTGTAGGATCATACTTCGATTGTACCCAAACCACCTGCACTTTAAAGTTAGTCCATTGTTACATGACAATTTTATCTCCCAGTCTTTGATTCCAGTTTACCTGGGCTAGATCGTTCTCACTCCACTGAATTTGACCCTCCCAATTAATTATTTTACTATGCATTGTTCCATGTCCTTTTCTATAATTAACCTAAACCTTATGAGACTATGATCACACACACGCACGCACGCACACACACACACGCACGCACGCACACACGCACACACACACACACACGAGAGAATTACTCTTTGGAGCTCTATAGCAAAAAGAAAGACAGAAGGAATACTTGGCCAGATACTTGTTAATTCTTTGGACCGGCTTTCCTGGATAAATGCAGCAACAGTTCCAGTCTGTTTCTTACACTCGTTTCTCAGAGCTTCTCGAAGAGATGGAAAGATTGGCAGACTTTTCAGGGAGATGGAACAGAATGAGTTGGGGTTTGCTCCCTTGGCAGGTTTTCTCCAACTGTTTTATTAACACAGCCCACCACCCCTCCCCCCCACTCACTGAACAAGGCGAGGCCAGGGATGGTGTCAAGCTTCCTGCCAGCTGTGGACCTGGACCTGTAACTTCTTGGTGAACATTTTCCCTATGTTGAGTGAACCCCTGCTGGGTGATTGTCTGGGGACAGGTGACTTCCAGAAAGGGTATGTTTCTGGCACTCCTTGACTCTTCCAGTAACTGTTGTTTACAAGCTCAGTCCAATAGATCTCCTGATAACCTCTTTTACTTTTATAAAAAAAAACACAAAGTTCCAGCATCGATGGAATCAGTTTAAAACCCCTAAAAACAAGTCCTTCAAAATATTGAAGAAAAATGGAAGCACTTGTAACCCTGTTCAAAAAAATCTCAGACTTGGAAGATGTGAGTCCAGATGTGGTAGAGGAACAAAGGGATCTCTGAGGACAAATGCACCAATCACTAAAAGTAGCCATAAAAGAACAAACCAAGTAAAGGAAGGTGTCATCGATAGTGCTATCAAGCAGCACCCACCCATCCATGACCTGTTTATCAATGTTCAGTTTTGGTCTGCCAGGACAACTCAGCACCAGACCTCATTACAATCTTGGTCCAAGTATGGACAAAAGAGATGAATTATTTTCCTGCTGGTTCATTCCTCAGGCATTGATCAATCAGAGTCAAGCTGCCTGGTTTAAATTTCAGCAAAGTTGGAAGTTAACTGTCAGGCAACGTAAACTGGTGCATTCTCCATGGCAACACCTCTACCAATTAAGTTCACTGGCCAACCAATCAGCACTCTCTTCTCATGCAGTATAAGTTGATTTTATTTTACATTGGTTATTCTTGTGGTTGTCCTGTTGAGTGCAAGGTTCGACAACACGTATCTGTTTTCAACAATCCTCAAGTTCTGTACTACAAATCAACGATTTTCTTAATTCTTTCATGGGATAGGGGCATCGCTGGGAAGGTCAGCATGTTTTTCCCATCCCTAATTGCCCTTGACAACTGAATGGCTTGCGAGGCCACTTCAGAGGGGAGTTAAGAGTCAACCACATTGCTGTGGGTCTGCAGTCACTTGTAGGATGGCAGATTTTCTTCTGTCAAGGGCATTAGTGAGCCAGATGTGTTTTTATAACAATTAATGATAGTTTCATGGCACCATTACTGAGACCAGATTTTTTTTCTATTAATTGAATTTAAATTCCAGCTGCTCTGCTGGAATTTGAACCTGTGTGCACAGGGCATTAGCCTGGGCCTCTTGATTACTAGTTCAGTGACATTCTCACTGTGGCACCATTTCCCCAAATACAAGAGGTGAGGTGAGAGTGACTGCACTTGACATCAAGGCAGCATTTGACTAAGTGTGGCATTAAGGATTCCGAACAAATTGAAGTCAGCAGGAATTGTGGAAAACTCTCCACTAATTGGAGTCATACCGAGAGCAATGGAACTGAGGGAGTTGCTCTTTCAGACAGCCGGTGCAGACACGATGGGCCGAATGGCCTCCTACTGCACTGTCAACATTCTCTGAGTAGCAGAAAGGAAGATGGTTGTGGATGTCGGAAGGAAAACATCTAAGACTCACAACATTGCTGCAGGTGTTCCTCAGGGTAGTGGTCTCAGCCATGTACGTCTTCAACTCCTGCATCAATGGCCTTCCCTCCAACATAACGTCAGAAGTGGGGATTCTCACTGATGATTACACAGTGTTCAGTATCACAACACCTCAGATGCTGAAGCAGTCTGTGCCCACGTGCAACAATAACTGGATGACAGCCAGGCTCAGGCTGATAATTGGCAAGTAACATTTGCACCACACAAGTGCCAGGCAATGACCATCTTAAACAAGAAATAATCAAACCATCACTGAATCTCGCACCATCAACATCCTGTGAGTGATCATTGAACAGAAAGAAAACTGGACCAGCCAAAAAAAATAACAGACCTGAGGATTGGGAGCAATTTAGAATTCAGCAAAGGAGGACCAAGGGATTGATTAAGAAGGGGAAAATAGAGTACGAGAGTAAGCTTACGGGAAACAGAAAAACTGACTGTCAAAGTTTCTGTAGGTATATGAAGAGAAAAAGATTGGTGAAGACAATCAGAAACAGAGGAATTTATTATAGCAAACAAACCAAGGGCTGACCAACTAAATGCATACTTTGCTTCTGTCTTCACAAAGGAGGACACAAATATCATCCCAGAAATGTTGGGGAACACTGGGTATAGCGAGAGGGAGGAACTGAAGGAAATCATTATTAGTAGAGAAATGATGTTGGGGAATATGATGGGATTGAAGGCCAATAAATCCCAAGGGCCTGATGGTCTACATCCCAGAGTACGTAAGGAAGTGGCCCTACAAAAAGTGGATATGGTCATCTTCGAAGATTCTATAGACTCTGGAACAGTTCCTACAGATTGGAGGATAGCTAATGTAACCCCACTATCTAAAAAGAGAGGTAGAGAGAAAACAGGGAATTACAGACTGATGTCAGTTGTGGGGAAAATCCTGGAGTCTGTTATCAAACATTTTATAGCAGAGCACTTTGAGAACAGTGGTAGAATCGGGCAGAGTCAGCATGGATTTACGAAAAGGAAACCATGCTTGACAAATCTACTAGAATTCTTCGAGGATGTAACTAGTAGAGTTGATGAGGGGGAGCCAGTGGATGTGGTTTATTTGGACTTTCAGAAGGCTTTCGACAAAGTCCCACATAAGAGATTAACATGTAAAATTAAAGCGCATGGGATTGGGGGTAGTGTATTGCGATGGATAGAAAATTGGTTGGTAGACAGGAAACAAAGTGTCAGAATAAATGGATCTTTTTCCTAATGGCAGGCAGTGACTAGTGGGGTACCGCAGGAATCGGTGTTAGGACCCCAGCTATTCACAAAATATGTTAATGATTTAGATGAGGGAACTAAATGTAATAGCTCCAAATTTGCAGATGACACAAAACTGGGTGGGAGGGTTAGTTGTGAGGAGGATGCAGAGAGGCTTCAGGATGATTTGGACAAGTTGAATGATTGGGCAAATGCAAGGCAGATGCAGTATAATGTGGGTAAATGTGAAGTTGTCAACTTTGGTAGCAAAAACAGGAAGGCAGATTATTGTCAGAACGGCTAGAAACTGAGAGAGGGGAATATGCAATGAGACCTGGGTGCTCTCGTGCACCGGTTGCTGAAGGTAAGCATGCAGGTGCAACAGGCGGTTAAAAATGGCAAATGATATGTTAGCCTTCATAGCGAAAGGATTCGAGTACAGGAGCAGGGATGTCTTGCTGCAATTATACAGGGCCTTGGTGAGGCCACACCTGGAATATTGTCTGCAGTTTTGGTCTCCTTATCGGAGGAAGGATGTTCTTGCTCTAGAGGGAGTGCAGCGAAGGTTTACCAGACTAATTTCAGGGATGGCAGGACTGACGTATGAGGAGAGATTGAGTCGGTTCGGATTATATTCATTGGAGTTCAGACAGAGAGAGGGGATCTCATAGAAACCTATATAATTCTAACAGGACTTGACAGGGTAGATGCAGGAAGGATGTTACCGATGGTGTGGGAGTCCAGTCTAAGGACATGGGGGAAACCATTCAGGAATGACACGAGGAGAAATTACTTCACCCAGAGAGTGGTGAGCCTGTGGAATTCGCTACCACAGAAAGCAGTTGAGGCCAAAACAGGAGCAGGGATGTCTTGCTGCAATTATATAGGGCCTTGGTGAGGCCATACCTGGAATAAATGTCTGCAGTTTTGGTCTCCTTATCTGAGGAAGGTTGTTCTTGTGATAGCGGGAGTGCAGCAAATGTTTACCAGACTGATTCCCGGGATGGCGGGACTGACGCATGAGGAGAGATTAGATTTTAGATTAGAGATACAGCACTGAAACAGGCCCTTCGGCCCACCGAGTCTGTGCCGAACATCAACCACCCATTTATACTAATCCTACACTAATCCCATATTCCTACCAAACATCCCCACCTGTCCCTATATTTCCCCTCCACCTACCTATACTAGTGACAATTTTTATAATGGCCAATTTACCTATCAACCTGCAAGTCTTTTGGCTTGTGGGAGGAAACCGGAGCACCCGGAGAAAACCCACGCAGACACAGGGAGAACTTGCAAACTCTACACAGGCAGTACCAGGAATTGAAACCGGGTCCCTGGAGCTGTGAGGCTGCAGTGCTAACCACTGCGCCACTGTGCCGCCCGCACAGAGATTGAGTCAGTTAGGATTATATTCATTGGAGGTCAGAGAGTGAGGGGAGATCTCATAGAAACCAAGCTAATTCTGACAGGAATTTACAGGGCAGATGCAGGAAGGATGTTCCCAATGGTGGGGGAGTCCAGAACTATGGGTCATAGTCTAAGGATATGGGGTAAACCTTTCAGGACTGAGATGAGGAGAAATTACTTCACCCAGAGAGTGGTGAGCCTGTGGAATTCGCTACCACAGAAAGCAGTTGAGGCCAAAACATTGTCTGTTTTCAAGAAGGAGTTAGATATAGCGTTTGGGATGAAATGTATCAAAGGATATGGGGAGAAAGTGGGTACAGGTTACTGAGTTGGATGATCAGCCATGATCATAATGAATGGCGGAGCAGGCTTGAATGGCTGAATGGCCTACTCCTGCTCCTATTTTCTTTGTTTCTATAAATACTCTGGGTATAAGGGTAAGTAGGATGCTGGGAATTTAGCAGCGAGTAACCCACTTCCTGACTCCCCAATGCCTGTCCACCACCGAGAAGGCACAAGTCAGGAGTGTGATAGAATACTCTCCACTTGTCTGGATAAGTGCAGCTCCAACTACACCGAAGAAGCTCAACACCTATCAAGCAGCCTGCTTGAATGTTAATTAAAACAACTATTCATAATTAATAGGGGCATATAGTAGATAAACAAGGAACATATATTGAACTTGTATCGAACACTGGTCCAGCCTCGACTGGAGTATTGTGTCCAGTTCTGGGTGCCACACATTAAGAAAGATGTGAAGAGAGAAAGTGTGGAATAAATTGATGAGAATGGCCCCAGGGATGAGGAATTTCATTGACGGAGATAGATTGGAGAAGTTGGGAATGCTTCGCTGATCGAGGAGAATTGATAAAGGTGTTCAAAATCATGAGGGGTCTGGACAGAGTAGATAGGGCAGAACTGTTCTCATTGGTGGAAGGAAAGGGAACAAGAGGGCACAGATTTAAGGTAATTGACAAAAGAAGCAATAGTTACATGAGGAAAAACATTTTCACACAGCGAGTGGTTAGGATCTGGAATGTACTGCCTGAGAGTGTAGTGGAGGCAGGTTCAATCGAGCCATTCAAGAGGGAATTGGAATATTCTATGAAAAGGAAGATTGTGCAGGGCTACGGGGAGAAGGCGGGGTAGTGGCACAAGGTAAATTGCTCCTTGGGAGAGCCAGCACAGACGTGAAGGGCCAATGGCCTCCTTCTGTGCTGTAAGATTCTATTACTCTGATTGTCTTCTGAGCTGCAAGTTGTTTCTATTCACTGACAGTTGGATCAAGTCCACATCTTTCAGGTCTCTTCAGCTGCTTGGAGCAGAAGGTTTTTAGCCCAGTAATTTAATGGGCTCAGTGGTGGAGCTCGTTATCAACAGTGTCAAAGTGTGCAGTTGATTTAAGAAAATAAAGGGGAACCGTGCACCATGGTTACAGACACACAGGATGTCATTCGTGACTTCGGTTATGACTTTGGTTTTGTGACAAGGAAGGAAAGATTATTCAACAAATTCAAACCTGGAGTGAGTGGAAAGAAGGACACAGTTTTTGTGATAACAACACATTGAAGGAATTTGGAAAAGAGGCAGTAATTTTCAAGATCAGCAAGTGGAGAGCCTGTTTTTTTAATCATCCCTGATTCCGAGTAATTATGTTTTCAAAAGTCTCTTTGGAGACATAAACTGGAGAGGCCCCATGAACCAAAGCTGACAATGGAAATTGTGAGTGTATAGATCACTTTCCACCCAACCAGCCTCCATATCCAAAGGATCATCCTCCACCATCTCCGTCACCTCCAGCGTGACGTCACCACCAAATACATCATCCCCTCTCCTCCCCTCCCCTGCCAGCATTCCAAAGTGAACACTCCCTTTGTGACACCCTGGTCCAATCCTCCATCAACCTGACACCACGTCCCCTTCCCATGGCACCTTCCCATGTAATCTCAGGAGGTGTAATACCTGCCCTCTTACCTCCTCTCTCCTCACCATCCAAGGCCCCAAGCACTCCTTCCAGGTGAAGCAATTTACTTGTACTTCTTTCAACTTAGTATACTGTATTCACTGCTCACAGTGCGGTCGCCTCTACACTGGGGAGACCAAACACAGTTTGAGTGACCACTTTGCAGTACACTTCTGTTCGGTCCTTAAGCATGATCCCGAGCTTCTGGTTCTTTGCCATTTTAATTCACCACCTTGTTTCCATGCTCACATTTCTGTCCTCGGCCTGCTGCAGTGATCCAGTGAACATCAACGCCAGCTCGAGGAACAACACCTCATCTTCCAATGAGGCACTCTGCAGTCTTCTGGACTCAATATTGATTTTTTTATTTGTTTATGGGATGTGGGCATCGCTGGTTAGGACAGCATTTATTGCCCATCCTTAATTGCCCTTTAATTCAATAATTTCAGACCGTCAGTCACATTATTCTTTGTTTATTAATTATTTTTATTTTATTTATATATTATATATATTCTTTATTTATGTATTTATTTCTTCAGCATGAGCTTGTCTTAAACTTATTTTTAGTGACTTTGTTTTCGTACAGAGCTGTTCAACATTCTGTCATTAACACTCTCACTGGACTTGTGCATGATCTTTCACTGTCACTCTTTAGCACTTCATTTGCATTCTGTTCCGTGACATTTGCCATTTAACCTCTTCCCCCCCACTCTGTCGTATCACAGTCCTTCCTTCTTGTTCTTCTTATTCCTCCTCCCTTTCACTTGCTCAAAGACTGTTACATTTCTAACTTTTGCCAGTTCTGATGAAGGGTCACAGACCTGAAACGTTAACTCTGTTTCTCTCTGCACAGAAACATAAAATGTTCCTGACCTGTAAATCCAAACCTAATGGTAAGCATGGGAATGAGCACAATGGAAAGCATTATCACGACTTCAATGGTTAGGAGAGCCAACACATCTTGGTGAAGTTATCTTTGAATATCAAATCCAACCAACAACACGCTCTGGATCCATCTTTTGTAAAACGAGACACGATGATCTCGACGTATCATGTTGCCTTCTCTACAGTTCAAAGATTGGAAATATTCGGCCTATTGGAGCACAAATTACAGCTCAGCAAAACTTTGGAAGACTTTCGAATGACTGTTTTGAAATGGAAGTACACCCGACGGGAGAGAACCATTAACAATGTCAGCTCGTAAGGGGAAGGAAGGGAAACTGGGATGTGTGAAGTGCTGTGTGAGAAAAGACCCAGAGAGCAGATGCTGGGTGCAACATACATGAGGACACAGGAGATAATGTGAAGGGAAGAAGAGATGGATGTTAGGTCAGAACTCGAGTCGGTCTGAGGGAGAAGGCTGGAATTAGGTTTTGTTTCCTGGACAAGGAGAATGTGTATGTGTCAGAGGCCCATGAGATGATAGCCCGATCAACCTGCACTTGATGATGTGAAACTAGAAGCTGTAACTAAATAATGGGCATTAGTAAAGATTTTACTCGGAGCAAGTGTATTAAAGTGCAAAATGAAACAACAAGGAACAGGGATAAGATGATTAAACAGAGTCTAATGTTACTTGTCACAAGAACATAACAAGTAGGAGTAGGAGTAAGACATAAAACCCCACAAGTCTGCTCCGACATTGAAGAGAATCGGCTGATCTTTGAAATCAACTCCCCATTACATCTGATTTACATATCCCTGGATTCCTAAAGAGTTCAAAAATCTATCGAATTCATCCTTTGACTAAACTCACCAACTGAGCATCCATAACTCTCTGGGGTAGAGAATTCCAAAGATTCACGAAGGGTTTATTGATGAAATGACATACTTTATTCACAGTGCTAAACCTGCCCACCATTTGATTTCAAATATCACCTACCTTGGAATATTTAGTTCCCAACCATGGTCACCATGTAACCACATCTCTGTAACTGCATCTCTGTAATGACAAATAGATTGAATCCATTTCTCTCTATTTGTGCCATTAATTTGTCCACCTTGTTACCAGCACTTCATGCATTCACAAAAAAGCCTTCAACTTGAACATTTCACCATGTTCTGTGAATTGACCTTATTTGCCGATGCTCCATTACTGTTAAACTCTCTGTCTCTTACTGACACACTCTGTATACCATTACCCCCATTGCTACTCTGCTCTTTGTCCTTGACTTTTCTAGCAGAATTTAAAGTGTTCCCCTCACCTAAACCTTCACTTGAACTCAACCTTTGCTCTTTAGTGCAGAGCTTGTGTCCATTGTCTCATCCTCACAAATGTGGCAAGAGTAATTACACAAACACAATACCATATCAATATATGTCTGTGAGCTGCAATGCATTTGCTCAGAAACTCGAAGAATACTTTACTGAACAATAGAAAAATCTGTTTATATAGTGTCCTTCATCACCTCAAGACATCCAAAAAGGCAGCACTCTTCACTACTGCATTAGAGAGCCAGCCTGGATTATTGTGCTCAAGCTGGACTTCCAATCTGACCTAGAAATGGGGGATGTGCCAGAGGATTGGAGAGTGGTAAATGTGACACATTTATTCAGGAAGGGTTAGAAGGACAGTCCTAGCAACTACAGGCCAGTTAGTTTAACATCAGTGGTGATATGTTTTTAGAAACAATAATCAGGAATAAAGCAACAGACACTTGGAAAGGTTTGAGTAAATTATGGATAGTCAGCACAGATTTGTAAAATGCAGATCATGCTTGACTAATCTCATTTAATTTTTTGATGAAGTAATTGAGTAGGTTGATGAAGGCAATGTGGTGGATATTGTCTACATGGATTTTAAGAAATGTGTTTGATAAAGTATTGCAAATAAAAACTGGTTAACAAAACAGAGGCTCAAGGAATGGAAGGGTTAGTATTGAATTGGATTAATAAAAATGGCGAAAGGATAGAACGGAGATAGTAAGTCATAGTAAATGATTGTTTTTCTGACTGGAGAATATTAGACAGTGGTGTTCCTCATGTGTCACTACGAGGATCACTCTTTCCTTTTTTGTTTTATATAAATGACTTTGATCTTGGAATCCAGAGTAGAATTTTAAAATTTGCTCATGATACCGAACTTGGAGTAATGGCAAACAGTGAGGATCACACAAACCCCTGCAACAGGACAGAGATAGGCTAACAGAATGGGCAGACAAGTGGCAGGTGGAATTTAATATAGACAAGTGTGAGGTAATGTATTTTTGTAGAAGGTATAGGATGAGATAATGCAGACTTAATGGTGCAGTTCTAAAGAGTGTGCAGGAACATAGGGCCGGGGGGTGAATGTGCATCGATGTTTGAAGGTGGTGGGGTATTTTGAGAGAATGATGAGAAAAGCATTTGGAAACATGGGCTTCAGAAATAGAGGCATAGAGTACAAATGCAGGAAGTTATACTGAACCTTTATAAAGCTCTGTTTATGCCCCAACTAGAGAACTACATCCAGTTCCAGTCAGCACACTTCAGGAAGGATGTGAGGGCCCTTCAGAGTCTGCAGAGGAGATTTACCAGAATGATTCCAGGGACTGGGGATTTCAGTTACAAGGTTAGGTTGGAGAAGCTGGGGTTATTCTCCATGGAGCATAGGAGATTGAGGGAGAATTGATAGAGATGTACAAGATTATGACACGCTTAGATAAGATAGACCAGGATAATCTTCACCCATTAACTGATGGTAAAAGGATTATGGGACATGGATTGAAGATTTTGGACAAGAGATGAAGGTGAATGTGAGGAATGACATAGGAATATAAGAACATAGGAAACAGGTGCAGGATTAGGCCATTCGGCCCATCCAGCCTGCTCCACCATTCAAATAGATCATGGCTGATCTTCTAACTCAATGACATTTTCCCACAGTATCCCCATATCCCTTGTTAACTTTAATACCTAGAAATCTATCCACCTCTGTCTTGAATATACTCAATGACTGAGCCTGCACAGGCCTCTGGTATAGAGAATTCCAACGATTCACCACCCTCTGAGTGAAAACATTCCTTGTCATCTCAGTCCTAAATGATCTACCTCTATTTCTGAGACTTTTTCCCTGTTTCTAGATCCCCCAGTCAAGGGAAACATCCTCCCTGCATCTACCCTGTCGAGCCCTGAAAGAAATGTACATTCCCCAATAAGATTACCTCTCATTCTTCTAAACTCTAGAGAATATAGGCCCAGTCTCCTCAATCTCTCTTCAAAGGACAATCACATCATCCTTCATTGTTCTCCCTCTATGGCAACTATATCCTTCCTTTGGTAAAGAGACCAAAACTGTACACAATACTCCAGATACGTTCTCACCAAGGCTCTATACTATTGCAACAAGACTTCTTTAGTCCTGAAGTCAAATCCTCTTGCAATAAAGGCCAACATACCAGGCTGAACCTTTCCAGCTTGACACTGAGATCGAAGGCGAGCTTCAAAAATGACCTGACACATACACAAGATGTGTGTCACGGAGCCACTGTGATATTTCATGCTGCAGCTTATTTATATGTCCGGGTGGATCGCCCACTCCCGATGACGTAGAGGGGGAGGCCGGTCCGTCCCCGGCAATGTTGCCCAACGCCACCTCGCGGGTACCGGCGCCATTTTAAAGGTCCGCAGGCCTTTCCAAAGCATTTACATTTTTAAAGTGACAATTAAAAAAAAATTATATTTAAAATGTTATTCAAAGTTCCAATCCCCTCTCCCACCCCCGTCCCCAATGACTAATTAGGTTATCATTTTCCCTCTCCCCACAAAAAACCTTTCTTCTGATCCTGACCTTTACCCTACAAATGTAATTGACTTTGACCTTCAACCCCTTCCCACCATCCGCTCAACCAACAACAAGAGTTATCCTCACTCCCCACCTCCTGCCCTGAAAATTTCACTCCACCCCCTGCCTCTCCCCCACCAGTGTTCCACCTCTGAACGGAGAGCTGAAGGCACTGGAGTTCTGGCAACTGGCTGGAATATCGGTGTGAGATGGCTGCCGGGAGGAGTTCATTAATTATGCATCAATTAACATTGATTTAAATATTAAAATAACGTTTCTGTCACCGAGGGTCAGGAGGGACCGCCATGAGGCCTCGGTCCTGCCAGTAATATGGGGCTGGACCTTCCCAGTGTTGAGGCCCGTTGCGGGCCTCTCCTGGAGGTATTTTCCAGGTTCCCCCACCACAACTCCTGACCTCGGCGGGGGCTGGTAAATCCAGCTCAACATTTGTGTTTCTAATTGTTTCCTGCTAGCATGTTAGCTTTCAGTGACGTATAAACAAGGACACCCAGGTTCCTTTGGACATCAACACTTCCCAATCTCTCACCATTTAAGAAACACTCTTCATTTCTGTGTTTTTTTTTCCTCCCAAAGTGGATATCTTCACATTTTACCACAATATCATCCATTTTAACACAGAGAGTTGTAATGACCTGCATCTTGATGCCCATGAACGTGGTGTAAGCTGAGACAAACAATGATTTCAAAATGATATTGGATGGGAACTTGAAGGAAATAAACTTGCAAGACTACGGGAATCGAGCAGCAGAGTGGGAATGACTGGATTGATCCGTGGAGTGCTGGCATGGACTATATGGGCCGAAAGGCATCCTTCGATGCTACAAATGACTCTGCATAATATTTTAGCTGATCAACCTGACTGCAAGCTGACAACTGCCCATCCCTGTGTGATTGATGTGGAGAATTCATTCCAGATTTTTGGAATGTGTAGTCCCTATCAATTAGTCTATGGATAAAATCCCAAAATGTCGTCTTTTCTGTATGATAGTCTTGTAGACCAAGAATTACACAATTAAAACACAATTATTTTTTGTTACACAATTATTCTTCACATTTCAATACTTTACATTCAGGGAGATGGTTTTAATCAATGCTGGTGTGTGGAAGAGCAGTCAAACCACACTGAGGCATTGTTTATGAACATCTGAGACAGACTTCAGTTCAGGAGATTTAGTATTGTGAAATCCTTTGGCCTCCTTGTCTCGAGAGACAATGGATAAGCGCCTGGAGGTGGTCAGTGGTTTGTGAAGCAGTGCCTGGAGTGGCTATAAAGGCCAATTCGAGAGTGACAGACACTTCCACTGGCGCTGCAAATACAATTTGTTTGTCGGGGCTGTTGCACAGTTGGCTCTCCCCTTGCACTGCTGACTTTTTTCCTGCCAACTGCTAAGTCTCTTCGACTCGCCACACTTTAGCCCCGCCTTTATGGTTGCCCGCCAGCTCTGGCGATCACTGGCAACTCACTCCCACGACTTGTGATCAATGTCACAGAACTTCATGACGCGTTTGCAGACGTCTTTAAAGCGAAGACATGGACAACCGTTGGGTCTGGTACCAGTGACGAGCTCGCTGTACAATGTGTCCTTGGGGATCCTGCCATCTTCCATGTGGCTCACATGGCCAAGCCATCTCAGGTGCCACTGCCTTAGTAGGGTGTATATGCTGGGGATGTTGGCCGCCTTGAGGACTTCTGTGTTGGAGATACGGTCCTGCCACCTGATGCCAAGTATTCTCCGCAGGGAGTGAAGATAGAATGAATTGAGACGTCGCTCTTGGCTGACGTACATTGTCCAGGCCTCGCTGCCGTAGAGCAAGGGACTGAGGACATATGCTTGATACACATGGACTTTTGTGTTCTGTGTCAGTGTACCATTTTCCCACACTCTCTTGGCCAGTCTGGACATAGCAGTGGAAGTCTTTCCCATGTGCTTGTTTAATTCTTCATCGAGAGACAGGTTACTGGTGATAGTTGAGCCTAAGTAGGTGAACTCTTGAACCACTTCCAGAGTGTGGTCGCCGATATTGATGGATGGGGCATTTCTGACATCCTGTCCCATGATGTCCGTTTTCTTGAGGCTGATGGTTAGGCCAAATTCATTGCAGGCAGCTGCAAACCGTTCGATGTGTCTCTTCACACACTCTTCAGTGTGAGATGTTAATGCAGCATCGTCAGCAAAGAGGAGTTCCCTGATGATGACTTTCTGTACTTTGGACTTCGCTCTTAGACGGGCAAGGTTGAACAACCTACCACCTGATCTTGTGTGGAGGAAAATTCCTTCTTCTGAAGACTTGAACGCATGTGAGAGCAGCAGGGAGAAGAAAATCCCAAACAGTGTGGGTGCGAGAACACAGCCCTGTTTCACGCCACTCAGGATAAGAAAGGGGTCTGATGAGGAGCCACCATGTTGAATAGTGCCTTTCATATTGTCATGGAATGAGGTGATGATACTTAGTAGCTTTGGTGGGCATCCAATCTTTTCTAAAATTTTGAAGAGACCACGTCTGCTGACGAGGTCGAAGGCTTTGGTGAGATCAATGAAAGCAACGTAGAGGGGCTGACAGAAAGAGTTTAGTGAGCTAGGTAGCCTGTGGGTGAAATGTTCATTAGAGGGTAATTGTTCAGAATTTTGGCGGAGACGTTGGGAGTGTGAATAGAGAAAGGTTTCCGTGTGATAACAGCGTATCATGTTAAGCCAGTAAGTTTTTTGAAGATCTTGGATGCTCTGTTTCCTAATCTCTGTGCAACCCAGATTATATTTGACCAAATCCACTTGTTATCCGGAGTCTTGCCATGCTGCAGAGCCATTTCACATCCTACGATCACACAGAGAGTGCGGACGTAGATCTGCTCATTGATTGGTTTTCTTCCCCTGAAATATAAATGGAGGACGGAGCTTGTTGTGAAGTACAGATGATCAGTTGCTGCAGGGAAGGTCTTTTACTGTCTATGAAATCACTGCTTCACTCTTAGCCAGTGTAACTGCTTTTGCCTCAACTTATTATTGAAGGTTAAAGATCCCTGTGAAGTGCAGCCAACACTGAATATTGTGAACACACCCTCATGTCTGAGTAGCTGCCTGTTGCTGAGACAGGAAGAAATCCATTTGTATTGCTGGTAATTCTAATTGTGGATGTAACTCAATGGTACAGTGCCTACTTTTCCTTTATTAGACCTTGGTTTAAAGCCTCAGTACAATTCGAATCATCGAATCTCAAAGCACAGAATGAGTCTATTCAGCTCATGATGCCTCTGCTGAGACTTTGATAGATTAATGTAATTAATCTCACTTCCCAGCTGAACTGCCTTTGTCCTGTAAATGTTTAATTTTGAAATATATATATCCAATTCCCTGCTGAAATTTACTGTTGAATTGGCTATCCCAGGCCTTTGAGGGAGTGTATTCCAGGTTATAACAATGGAAAATGGAGAGATGCTTACTTTATAAATCATTGGTTAGGCCACAACTGAAATAATTGTGGGCACCACACTTTAGGACAGATATGAAAGTCTGAGAGATTTACCAGAATTATACAAGACATGATCTCCTTCTGTTCTGTAGATGGACTCGGATTGCTGGGAAGGATAAGTGGAGGTTTCATAGAGGTGTTAAATTTGATGAGAGTTTTTAAACAAAATCAGTGTGGTCTTGGTTCAACTGTGTTCAGAGAATCCTGCATTGTTTTCATCTTCATAGCACAAAAGGTTTATAAAAACCTTGTGGGAAGTATGAAAAATGTTTCAAGAATGAAATCAGAACTAAGATGGTAAAACTTTCATAAAAGATTAGACAGGCTGGGACTCTTTTCTCTACAGAAGTTAGGTTTGAGAGGTGAGCAGTTGATGGGAGTTAAAGTTGATCAGGTAGACCTAGGGAAGATGTCTTCACTTGGGGAGCCAATTCAGGGCAGTACAGTGGCACAGTGGTTAGCCCTGCTGCCTCAGAGCTCCAGGAACCTGGGCTCGATTCTGGGTATTGCCTGTGCGGAGTTTGCAAGTTCTCCCTGTGACCATGTGGGTTTTCGCCGGGTGCTCTGGTTTCCTCCCACAGCCAAAGAATTGCAGGTGATAGGTAAATTGGCCATTGTAAATTGCCCCTAGTGTAGGTAGGTGGTGGGGAATATGGGATTACTGTAGGGTTACTATAAATGGGTGGTTGTTGGTCGGCACAGACTCGATTAGCCGAAGGATCTGTTTCAGTGCTGTATCTCTAAATAAAATAAAACACTAGAATAATAAAATCAAAGAATTGTTACAACACAGAAGAAGTTTGTTCGACCAATCATCTTCAATCAGTGTCCTCTGGTTCTCGACCTTTCCATCAATGGGAACCATTTCTCTAACGGGAGGCAGTGGTGTACTGGTAATATCACTGGACTAGTAACCCGGAGACCCAGGCTACTGATCTGGAGCCCTAGGTTTGAATCTCACCATGGCAGATGGTGAAATTTGAATTCAAATAATCTGTAATTAAGAAGCTTGTCTAATGTTGACAATGAAACCATAATCGATTGTTGTAAAAACACATGTGGCTCACTCATGTCCATTAGGGAATGAAATCTGCTGTCCTTACCTGGTCTACCTTACATGTACCAACAGCAGTGTGGTCTGAAATGGCCTAGCAAGTTACTCAGTTATATCAAGTCAAAACACAGTATCAGAAAAGGAATGAAACTGTGTGGATCACCTGGCATCGACCTAGGCTCTGGAAACGACAATGGCAAAGCCAGCCCTGCAGATCTTGCAAAGTCCTTCTTAGGAACATCTGGGGGCCCAAATTCAGAGAGCTTTCCTACAGGCTAGTCAGGCAACAGCCTTAAATAGCTGTACTTACAGAATCATACCTTGCAGTTAATGTCCTAGACACCACCATCACCATCGCTGGACGCATCCTGTCCCACTGGCAGGGCAGACACAGTGGTGGCACAGTGGTATACTGTTGGGAAGGAATGGTCCTGGGAGTCCCCAACATTGCCTCCGGACATCATGAAGGCAAACATGGGCAAGGAAACCTCCTGCTGATTACTACCTACCGTTCCCCCACCCCTGGCCTCGGCTGATGAATCAGTGCTTCTTCATGTTGAACATCAATCGGAAGAAGCACCAAGAGCACAGCATGTAGTCTGGGTGGGGGACTTCAATGTCCAGCACCAAGAGTGGCTCGGTAGCACCACTACTGAAAGAGATGGTCGAGTCCGAAAGCACATAACTGCTGAGAGAGAAAAACCTACTTGACATCATCCTCACCAATCTACCTGTTGCAGAAGCATCTGTTTGTAACAACAGTGGTAGGAGTGACCACCTGACAGTCCTCGTGGAGACAAAGTCCTGTCTTCACATTGAGGATACCCTCCATCGTGTTTTGTGGCACTACCACTATGCTGAATGTTGTTCTCTAAAATTAGGTACTGAGTTTCCCCTGGATCCCTGAGCATTACAATGGACTTGCTCATCTCCTGGCAAGGGTAGGGGTAGTTCCTTCAAGGGTAAAACACCAGTAACTCTTGGGGATTTTGACCTGTCCATTAATACATAGAGTAATTCCCTTCGAGGATATAGGCTGTACCGTGAGGACCTCTGCCCGTCCTACTACACTCTTTACTGGGCGATGCTCCTTGGTACTGCACTTGCAGAGACCTATTAAACCCACCGATTTTCCATTTACCCTCCAGCATTCTAGCCTGGTGTCACCCACTTTGCTGTAGTGGGAGCACACCGGTCTCCAGGGTTTCTATTTGTGGATTTGGGGTGGACTCTTTGCACTTTCGTTTGTACTTCCCTTTCCAGGTTTGTCTCTCTTTCTATCCCACTCTCCCTTCGTATCCTCCCACTGTTTTTGGGGGTGGCTTTGTAAGGATTCGCCTGAGTAGCCAGTCCTATGCGTGAGGACATAGCTATTGGCGACAAATGTTTACTCTCTAGCTGTGCGGACTCTCTGTTTCTCCAAGTGCACTCTCAGGTTGGACTGTAGGCAATGTTTGAATTCCTTAAGCAATATTCGCACACATAATTGATCATAGGTGTGTTGTATTTTTACAGATCGGGGCCACCGATTTGCTTTCACCTTTCAAATTCCTGACAACTCTGTTTTCAAGCTTTCCTGAATTGCTGATGATATGCTTCTGGGACCAACTCATAAGCTCGAAGGATGGCAACTTTGGTCTGCTTGTAATTAACAGACATTTCAGGGGACAGTATAGAATAGATCTCTTGAGCCTACCCAGTGAACTGGCCTTGAATTGTGAGGGCCCACATTTCACGTAGTTCTGCCACTTCCTTCCCAAAAGTAGCAAACAAGGATTCCACCTCACTGTCTTCAAATTTTGTTACAAACTTAACCCCAAAACATTATTCTGGGTTAGGGAGATTTGGGTGGTTACCGGGTGATGAGAGATTTTCCCTGGTAGTCTCACTCTCTCTGCTTGAGCCTTCAGCTCCATTTCCAATATTTGTAGCTGGAAAGTCATTTCTCTCTCTCTCTCTTCCTCTCTCTCTTTCTTTCTCTCTTTCCTCTTTCTCTCTCACCTTTTCTCTTTCCTGAAACTCCAGTTACATCCTGAATGAGCCTGTTCCATTCTGGCCATGGGAGATGGGACAGTTTCAGGAGTTAATTCCTCATCTACCTGTTCCGAAATGGGACTGTGTCCTAAGTGCTCAGCCAGCACTTTAAGGACCTCTGTTCATTTCACCTTTCTGGGTAGTTTCACTTGTATCTCCCTAGTAAAAGTTTTCAACTACTCTGTACTCAGGTTTGCCAGAATTTCAGCAGTTACATCACCTTGCTCAAAAAACATCTTTGAATTAAAATGTGCCATTTTCTAATGTTAGAGTAAGAGGGTTTTGCTACGGTATTTTATGTGTCTTAAAAATCTGTTCGGCGATCAGATTTTCTCCTTTTGGTTTCTAATTGTATCATTTTTAATTTCTGATTCACCTCATTCCTTACAGTTGGTCTTTCGTGGATTTATTGCGGACTTGAGCTCCAAAGTTCTATGGTACAAACAGATAGTTAATCTTTTTCTTCTCTGAACAAATTTCCTTTTTATTCCCAATCGCCTGTCTGTAAATTGATCAGTGATTGAATGTCTTTCCCTCCCTTAAACCTTGATAATAAATGATCTGGAACATTCTGCCTACAAGGGTAGGAAGCAGAGGCAATGATTTCAAAAGGAAGTTGGATAGACACTTGAAGTATATAAACTTGCTGGGCTACGGGATCCAGCGGGTGAATGGGACTGACTGGATAACTCTACAGAGAGCCAGCATGGACTCGATGGGACAAATGGCCTCCTTCTGCATTGTAAATGATTCAATGATTCTGTATCTCTGTGTTACAAATGTGCCCAGGAATTCAGGAAATTCTTTGGGTCTCAAACATCAAATCTACAAAGTTATTGTCACTGCTGCTGTGCAGGATTAAAGGAAGGGATTGAACCAGAATGGTTTTAAATGATTACTGAGAAATCAGGGCAAATGACAGCACTGACTCCTCTCCAAAATACTGCTCAAAGCTTTCAGTTTTCAGGAGGGTGTGAAAGGAGGTGTTGGAGTGTTCGAGGTTTAGGCAGAGAATTCCAGAACATGAGGCTCACATAAATATTGCATCATTTTCTCACAGTCCTGTTCTGACAACGCAGTCTTTTACAAAATTATACAGCAACATAAATAAAGTTATCAGAAAATATCATTATATCTTGGGCGGCACAGTGGCGCAAGTGGTTAGCACCGCAGCCTCACAGCTCCAGGGACCCGGGTTTGATTCTGGGTACTGCCTGTGCGGAGTTTGCAAGTTCTCCCTGTGTCTGCGTGGGTTTCCTCCGGGTGCTCCGGTTTCCTCCCACATGCCAAAGACTTGCAGGTTGATAGGTTAATTGGCCATTATAAATTGCCCCTAGTATAGGTAGGTGGTAGGGAAATATATAGGGACAGGTGGGGATGTGATAGGAATATGGGATTAGTATAAATGGGTGGTTGATTGTCGGCACAGACTCGGTGGGCCGAATGGCCTGTTTCAGTGCTGTATCTCGAAACTATAAATAATGGTCCAACGTGTTCTCAACTGCTTTCCCAAATACCAGCTGTGCAATAGTCACAAATTAAATGCACACAGTGGGATTGTGTGTTTTCAGTTCTATATCAGCACTTCTAACCCAATAAATTAATCTATTACTAATGGGTTGGCAAGAGGTACATGATCTTCCAAATACTTTAGCATTTTATTGACAATGAATACATGGAGAAGCAGTCGGGAGTGATTTATTGGATAACAGTGTCGTTGGTAATATTTGGGGAATATTCTCTTGAAGCCAAAGCACATATTAACAATCAGGAGCTGTGTGACAATGAATCCTAAATGGTGAAAGTAGACTCTGTCTTTGTCACTGGGTGGGCTCAAACCACGGACCCTACGGGTATTTGCCGAACACACTAATCGATTGACTGACAGTGACTGCTGTTAGTATCTATCACTAGATAGACTAAACCAGTGTGTCAATGAGTTAAAACTTCAGGCTACTGTGACCAGAAAACCAGTGTCCATTATCAGGATTACCTGAACATAATAATGAGTGGGACATTCATTGTGGATACATGGAAACAGTCTGGTCCCACACATAGAAGACACATCCATGTCACTGACAACCTGCTCTCCAACAACTGGTCTGGTCTCCCTTTGAGCCTTTCAGCACCTTGTCTGTTTCTAACTATTCTGACTGTCCCACAGCTGAAGTTAGGTTTTAATTCATGATCCACAGTGATGAGAATCCTTTACATGGGTCAGATCAGTTAATCTCAGAATAAATATTCCAGAATCTTCCATCAGGCAAAGGTGCCTTGACCCCTCTAAACAATCAGACAGTTTACCTTCATTCTTCTCTGATTCCATTTCCCAAAGTGGATCTAAAGATTCACAAACATGGTGACTGCACGCTCATTTCTTGTTCCTTTCGATTTTTCCCATTCCCAACTGGCAATATTTCCCAAATCTCATTGCAATCCTTCACATTGCAGAATGTCCAGGGATGAGGAAATTCAGTGATGTGGAGAGACTATAGAAACTGGGATTGTTCTCCTGACAGGAAAGAAACTGAAGCAGACATTTAATAGAGTGTTGAATATTATGGGGTGGAGGTGGTTTGATAGAGCTGATAGGGAGGAACTGTTTCCACTGACAAGAAGCTCAGTAACCAGAGGAAACAGATTTAAGATCATTGTTAAAAATGAAGTTGTGGGGAGGGGTGCGTGTGGTGGAGGTGATGAGGTTGTATTACTCAGCAAGTTATTACAATCTGGAATGCACTCTCTGAAAGTGTGGTGGAAGCAGATTTAATAGTAACTTTCAGAAGTATATTTAAAAATAAACAGGGCAGTGGGAGTAATTAGATACCTCCATCAAAGAACCAGCACAGGCTCGATGGGTCAAATGGCCTCCCTGTGTGCTGGTTGGTTCTATGTTTGACAGCAGCTCCTACCTGAGGGAAGTGTTTTCCCACCTCTCCCATGTTTCTATCATTACCTGAACAGCAGTAACCTTGGCCAGGACACTGGAAGTGTAACTGGAGAAAGTCATTCGAACTCAATGGGATTTTCAACAATAATCGAGGCAGTATGCAGAATTTCAATGATGTTAAACACAGTCTAAAACATGTATTTAACAAGGATAAAATCTGATGTCCTGTCGGGAAGAATGACTGCCATCCTTACTCAGTCTGGAGGAAATGTCATTCCAGACCCACAGTTTAATCTTAACTGCTCTCTGAAATGACCTCGCAAGGCAATCATACTGTGGATTCTGGAAATGTGAAATCAAAACAGAAAATGCTGGAAATACTCAGCAGGTTTAGCAGCATCTGTGGAGAGAAACAGAGTTAACGTTTCAGTTCTGTGACCTTTTATCAGAATGGATGAAAGGAACAGATGTGATGAAAGGTCACAGACCTGAAATATTAACTCTGTTTCTCCCCACAGATGCTGCCAGACCTGCTGAGTGTTTCCAGCACTTTATGTTTTCATTATCACAAGTCACTCAGTTGTATTGAACCATTATACTATGGAGAATAAGAATAAAACAGAACGGATCACCCAGTATTGACTTGGGCACCAGATACAATGACAAGACACCCTGTCGACCTAGTCGAACCTGCAACTCCTCATCACTAACATCTGGAGACTTGTTCCAAAATTTGGAAAGCTGTCCCATAGACTAGTTAAGAAACAGGATGGTATATAGCAAATGTTGTCCCCTTGTTCAAGAAGGGGAGTAGAGACAGCCCTGGTAATTATAGACCTGTGAGCCTTACTTCGGTTATGGGTAAAATGTTGGAAAAGGTTATAAGAGACAGGATTTATAATCATCTTGAAAAGGATAAGTTCATTAGCGATAGTCAGCACGGTTTTGTGACGGGTAGGTCGTGCCTCACAAACCTTATTAAGTTTTTCAAGAAGGTGACCAAACAGGTGGATGAGGGTAAAGCAGTGGATGTGGTGTATATGGATTTCAGTAAGGCGTTTGATAAGGTTCCCCACGGTAGGCTTTTGCAGAAAATACGGAAGTATGGGGTTGAAGGTGATTTAGTGCTTTGGATCAGAAATTGGCTAGCTGAAAGAAGACAGAGGGTGGTGGTTGATGGCAAATGTTCATCCTGGAGTTTAGTTACCAGTGGTGTACCGCAAGGATCTGTTTTGGGGCCACTGCTGTTTGTCATTTTAATAAATGACCTGGAAGAGGGTGTAGAAGGGTGGGTTAGTAAATTTGCGGATGACACTAAGGTCGGTGGAGTTGTGAATAGTGCTGAAGGATGTTGTAGGGTACAGAGGGACATAGATAGGCTGCAGAGCTGGGCTGAGAGATGGCAAATGGAGTTTAATGCGGAAAAGTGCGACGTGATTCACTTTGGAAGGAGTAACAGGAATGCAGAGTACTGGGCTAATGGGAAGATTCTTGGTAGTGTAGATGAACAGAGAGATCTTGGTGTCCAGGTACATAAATCCCTGAAGGTTGCTACCCAGGTTAATAGGGCTGTTAAGAAGGCATATGGTGTGTTAGCTTTTATTAGTAGGGGGGTCGAGTTTCGGAGCCACGAGGTCATGCTGCAGCTGTACAAAACTCTGGTGAGACCGCACCTGGAGTATTGCGTCCAGTTCTGGTCACCGCATTATAGGAAGGATGTGGAAGCTTTGGAAAGGGTGCAGAGGAGATTTACTAGGATGTTGCCTGGTATGGAGGGAAGGTCTTACGAGGAAAGGCTGAGGGACTTGAGGTTGTTTTCGTTGGAGAGAAGGAGGAGGAGAGGTGACTTAATAGAGACATATAAGATAATCAGAGGGTTAGATAGGGTGGATAGTGAGAGTCTTTTTCCTCGGATGGTGATGGCAAACACGAGGGGACATAGCTTTAAGTTGAGGGGTGATAGATATAGGACAGATGTCAGAGGTAGTTTCTTTACTCAGAGAGTAATAGGGGTGTGGAACGCCCTGCCTGCAGCAGTAGTAGACTCGCCAAAATTAAGGGCATTTAAGTGGTCATTGGATAGACATATGGATGAAAATGGAATAGTGTAGGTCAGATGGATTCACAGGTCGGCGCAACATCGAGGGCCGAAGGGCCTGTACTGCGCTGTAATGTTCTAATTCTAATTCTAAGATGGACAAGCAGTCAGTCCCACACTGTTATAAATATGTTTGTGGGTATATGTGTGCTATTTCTCATTCTATTTCTGTGTGACTGTGTTATGTGTAAATGTATTTGTCTGTCATTTAAAAGTAACATTTTGAGAAATAAACACATCCCCAATAAATAAATAAATATTACTGATAACATGGAAATAAATTTGTCAGCAATAGGATGATGACATGCAGTTACATCTAAACCAATCAGAAGAGCATCTGAAGAGCAAAAATCTGCAGGGCTATGGGGCGTGTGACTGTCTGCACTGTTGTTGCAGAGCACAAGCACTGACACAATGGGCCGAATGGCCTCCTTCTGCTCTCTAACCATTCTATGATTCTATAAGTTAGTGTCCAATATGGATAGACTCAATGATATACAGATTTATGCAGATATTGTTACAGTGTTTCCTGGTTATAGAGAGATTAGGTTTTGGTGTTATCACCAGGTTCAGTTTCTCTTCATAAAATTGAATTAGCTAACACAGTTGCTAAGTTATGTAAACGAATTTCATTCAAATACTTCTTGCCGCATATGCGAAGTGGGGCAGAGTAGTGACAAGTGCCCCTTTGATTGAACATGCCCAGTAGTAGCAGAGCACCTGTGTGTATATACACATTACCTTCTGCAAGAAGATAAATATTATTCTGCTGAAGTGTAAAAGAAGGAGAAGATACAATAACCCATCTCACTTTCCAGCAATTCCATAAAAGACCATGTGAAGTCCACTGTGTCGATTGGTCTCTGAGGAGGACTTGCTAGAGTTGCTTCTCAGCGCCACCTGAAGATAACTTTTCAGGGGGATCTCGGTGGCCTGTTTGCGTGTGCTCAGAGGTTGGACTGTGTGCCAGCTTTGGTGCAGTGTCTCTTGTCTGTTTTCTTCATGGGTGGGCAAGTGATATGCCTGGGTGTGTTTTTTTGTCTGGAACAGAACTCTGATCCAAAAATACCTTTTTATTTATTCAGTTAACCAGTTATACATATGTATGTGTTTGAGTGTGGAGATGCTAAGGTAGAAAGGGGACTTTAAAATTTAGTGATGTAACTTTAAAAAAATTAATCTGTGTGTTTGTGTTTTACTTCATTGCTGGTTAAGAGATGTATTCTACTAAACTGATAATGTTGTTTTTCGGTAAAGAAACCTGGTTAGTGTGTTCAGTCTGGGAAAAATAGTTATATGATTGCCTATATTAGGAAATGGGAAAACTTTAAATAAAACGTTGTGACTTGTGGAGAAGTGGGACTGAATTCACAGTGCACTCCTCCCTTCTCGGTCATAACATCCAGTCCTGACCCTGTCACATTCAGCAGCTGCTCACTCATCCTCGCTCTCATCAACACTGAACATTGTTACTGAGACTCGTCAGATACTGTTTACATAATGAGAAAAGTTCAAAGTTCATTGCAGCTGGATGCAAATTTTAATAAACTTTTTATCTTTAATCAGAATCAACGTTAGACATTCCTACAATCAATAGCATAAATAATCGCTGTAAGAAATGTTTTCACTTGGTTGAATAAGTTTAGTATGAGGAATGTTCCAGCATCACAAACCAGTGGAATATGCTGACTGAGCTGTGTCTTCATCACTTCTGGACAGTCAGACAGTTCACCCTTCATTCTGCTCTGATTCACTTTCCCAAAGAGGATCGACAGATTCTCAAATCTGGGACGGAATTTTATTATTTCGACATTTCTCTCTCCTGACTGACAATGTGCCACAAACATTGGATCAACCTTGTGGCGTGCCCCAGTCTCAGTTTAATGATTAGCGCGTCATCAAGATACACTGCACAGTTGGGAACACTGGCTACCACTTGATTCATTAATTTTGAAAAAGTTGCTGGGGCATTTTTTTGTAGCCAGAATGGCATCACCCGGCATTGATAAAGACAGTCCAGTGTGACAAAAACTGATATTTCTTTAGCTCGAGGTGTCAAAGGAAATTGCCAGTATCCCTCTAACAAATCTATCTTTGGAAGAAACAAAGCATTGCCCACTCTGTTAATACAATCTTCGAAATGAGAAATTGGGTAGGAGTCTGCCTTTGTTACTGCATTGACGTTTCTGTAGTCTGTACAAAGTCTAGTTACCCCATCAGGTGCAGGCATTAAAACTGTTTGTAAAATCCAGCTACTTTGACGAGGTTCAGTTAAGTTGGTTTCCAGCATGTATCGGATTTCTGCTGTTACGTGGGCCTATTTTTCTGCACTTAATTAGTAATAATATTGTTTTAAAGGAACAGATTCCCTATATCCACATCATGTATGGCCAATGTTTTCACATCCTGGCTTATCACTAAAAAACCTTGTCAAGGTTGTGAAATGCTTGGTTAGGACTTCACATTGTTCAGCATCTAAGTACAAAAGTTTGTTATCCAATTTTCCTCGGCATTCTGTATTCACGAACCAGATAGTAGGAGGTTCAATCTGAGAATTGTCTAGGTCTCCTCTGCCTCATCCTCACTATCCTTTCCCTTTTCAACAGTCCCCATTACCTGACATGCCAGTACTGGCTTATCCTCCTCCATGTAATAATATTGCTTCAACATATTGATATGACACCACTGATTATTTTTCTGATGATCAAGGCTGTCAATTAAATAATTGACCTTACCCACTCTTTTGATTACTTTATACATACAACTGAACAGCATATTTAATGTTTCACTCTGTAAAGATAAAAATACCAATACTTCATCCCCTGGTTAAAAGTTTCGTGTCTTTAAGTTCTTGTCTGCCCATTATTTGCATTTTTTTGTCAGTAAACCTATTTGAAAGGACTAAAACCTGTAGACTCATTCGGTGAATGTCTCACCACAAATAAATACATTCTAGCCCTTTATCCCAATCATGTGGATATTCATGTCAGTATGATCTGATCATTATTTTGAGAGTTTGATAGTACCTCTCTAAAGCTCCCTGCGTCTGTGGGGGATATGCTGAAGATTTTAAATCTCTGATACTCAAATTGCTCATAAATTCTTGAAATGTTATTGACATGAAATTAGAACCTTGTTACACTTGCACTTCAAGTCATCAATCATATTTCATAACAAATTGGGTTAATTGCTCTACTAATACCTGATCAGTAATTGTCATCAAATGAATGGCCACTGGAAATTGAGCAGCCATATCAATGATAGTCAGTATATGTTGATGTCCTGCTTTTTTTGGCAATGGTCCTACATAGTCTACCAATACTCTACTAAATGGTTCCTCAATAACTGCTGTGGGAATTAGTGGTGCTGGTTTTATGGTAGGTTGCGGTTTTCCCAACATTTGGCATGAATAACAAGCCCAACAAAAATGCCTCACATCGTTTCTGATTTAGTCTTCTGAATCCCCCTGTGTCATGCTAGAAGAACGTCATGTGCTAACCTTAATAATCCCTGGTGATATTTAGGTGGCACCATTATATGTTGAATAACTGCCCAGTCTTCATCCGCAGGCCTGTGATGTGGCCTCCATTTCCTTCTCAGAACACCGTCTTCAACATAATAACCTTCTGGAACTCCTTTTGCCTCAGATTCTGTCAGAGCCAACTGCTGTTCTATATAACTCTGGATCAGCTTGCTGTGCTGCAATTATAGAAGATTTGATAAACGACTCATCTGGATCATCCAAATCACCAAATAAAATGTCAGATACTCGGCTATCTGTTTGTGGTGCCAATTTTACCTCCAACAATGGAACCTGCTTAGCCATTGCTCGGGTTATGACACAGGCAGGAAATATTCCTGAAATGTGTTCCTGTAATTATTCTGTTTAGAACATAGAACATAGAAAAATACAGCACAGAACAGGCCCTTCGGCCCACGATGTTGTGCCGATCCTTTGTCCTCTGTCAAGGACAATTTAATCTATACCCCATCATTCTCCTTTATCCATATACCTATCTTTAACTTCACTTGGTCTCTCTTTAATTATAGGAGAAACTGATACATTTGGTCTGGCAAAATCATTTCCCAGGAGTAGGTCAATTCCCTCTACCAGCAAACTATGGACAACTCCTAGAGTTACCGTATTAGGTCACACTTTAGGTGCACTCTATATAAAGGTACGTGTATATAATCCCCTAAAATTACATTAACTAATACTTTAACCTTCAGTGTGCTCTCTAGCAGAAATGTTCTCCCATCCCCCAGCAAAAGGGTGGCACAGTGTTGCAGTGGTTAGCACCACAGCCTCACAGGTCTAGCGACCTAAGTGCAGTTCAGGGTACTATTTATTTATTTTATTTAGTTAGTGATACAGCACTAAAATAGGCCCTTCAGCCCACTGAGTCTGTGCTGACCAACAACCACCAATTTATACTAATCCTACATTAACCCCACATTCTCTACTGCATCCCCACCATTCTCCTACCACCTACCTCCACTAGGGGCAATTTACAATGGCCAATTTACCTATCATCCTGTAAGTCTTTGGCTGCAAGTACTGCCTGTGCAGAGTTTGCAACTTCTCCCTGTGACCACGTGGGTTTCCGTCGGGTGCTCCGGTTTCCTCCCACTGCCAAAGACTTGCAGGTTGATAGGTAAATTGGACATTGTAAATGCCCCTCGTGTATGTACGTGGTAGGAGAATTGAGGGAAGGTGGGGATGTGGTCGGGAATATGGGATTAATGTAGGATTAGTATAAATGGGTGGTTGATTGTTGACACAGAGTCAGTGGGCCAAAGGGGCTGTTTTAGTGTTGTGTCTCTCTATGAAAAGGGTTTGGGTTGCTCCTGTATCCCGAAGTAGAACAATATGTTTTCCACCTTCTTGAAGGGATGTACAGTTACTTTTCCCTTTGAAAATATTCATTTTAACTTTCCAAGTATCATTCCTAACCTCTACACTCACTTCTAGATTTTGTGCCTGGTTTTACAGCTACCGTTAAAGCTACAGTCTGGTCTGCTGTACTCTCAATCAGAGTCTCTTTCTCTGCAGTACCATTGTGTATCCCAACAAGTCCCATGGGTTTACCTCGCAGCTTCCAGCATTCTGACCAAAGTTGTCCTAACTTGAGGCAATGCTAACACTTCGACTTGTGGATCTCACTTCTACCCACAGCACCTTGCTTTCTGGCCTGAGGAGGTGATCTTTGGGCATTCCCAGCTCTTCCTTCTTGTCTCCTGCTACTTACCTTCCTTTCACTCTCCCAATTCCTATCCTTCTCGGGTTTGTGGGGGTGACAGACAAAAGGTTTTGGCTTATTCACAAGTTCAACATCATCAGCAATTTCCACTGCTTGCCGAGATTTTAAAACTTTCAGGTTATTTACATGAGTTCTCACGAATGAAGGGATTTAATTTTCAAACTCTTCCAAGAGAATCAATTCTCTAAGGTTTTCATACATGGTTTCCCTTCTTAATGCCGTATCCAATGATCAGAATTAATTTACGTCACCCTCTCTAATTCTCCATACGTCTGCCAAGCCAATGCCCTTACGTTCTGAAACTTCTGATGGTAAGCTTCAGGACTAACTCATACACAGCCAGAATAACATTTTTTGGCACCTCATAATCTGCAGAAGCCTCTTCAGGAAGAATGGCAAAAATGTCATAAACTCCGCCCATTAACCTACTTTGCATAAGTGCTGGCAAGCTTTCCTTTGGCCATTTCATTTGTTTGGCTATTTTTTCAAAAGATATTTTTTTAAAATGCCGCGACATCCCTTTCCACAAACTTCGGGAGAGCTTGTATAAATGTAAACTGCTTTTTGCAGGATCCAGGGCTGGATTCAGATTCTTGCAGACCAGAATTTACTCTGGATTCAACACCATCCCTTTGTCTTAGTTCCATCCTTTTTAATTTGATTCCCTTACTTCTTTTGCACTTTCTCTCTGAAATTCAAGCCGAAGTCTTTCCAATGCGATTGCAGTTTATTTTTTATTTTTCCTTATCAAGTTTTCTTAATCGTATTTATTTTTCCTGCTCAAGGTTTTTGTTCAAAACTGTACTCTAGCCAATTCCACTTTGAGAGCATCACTCTCTGATTTTCTATCATCATCTTCATCATCTTCATCTTCGTCATCTTCTTCATCTTCTTCATCTTTCCAATGTTGAACTATTACATAAAAATATCTCTGCCTTCTTGGCAACTCATTTCAACTTCAACCCCAATTTTGCAGCCAATTTTATCAATTTAATCTTGGTTAATGTTTTCAAGTCACTGAGGGAGAAATTTTCCTTTCCCAGAAACTCTGTTACTGTGCTCGTGCCATTCTGATAGTACACCCTTTACCCTTGTACAAAAAAACCTGGTTTCATTTTGTCATTTCAAATTATTACTCCCCTTGAAATTCACATAATTAATGCTGGATTTGGATCGGGTGAGAGTCCTCAATTAATATGTTCCGACCGAGGCGGGAGTAATGCACTGTTAATTCAGTCCCAATACTCTACGGTCAAAGTGTATTAGTAAAGTTTCCACCTACCGAAAAATGGCCAAATTAATCACTTTATATATCAACAGGATAAAGCATGCCTCACAAGGTTTCTTTAAAGAACAACAAAATTAATGATTTATTATTAAACAAAGTTTGAAACGATGCTGAGATGAATCTATATGTATTAAAGGATTTTATAACTCCCTAATCTTCCTAACCCTCATGCACATACATATATTCAATTACCAGCAGTGAAATGGGGATACGGAAATTGATTTTACAATAGTCCCTTAGAAATAAATAAATAACTGGGTTGTAACGTTTGCTTGTATTTTCCTGGATCGATGAGTTCCCAGAGTAGAATAGTCAGGTGCTACTCCATGTCTCTCTGGGTGAAATTAATAAACAGTCTCTGATGGATAGGCGTGCAAGTTAGTTCATCTGCAGCAGGCATCATGCAGATATTTCAGCAACTGGTTGTAGCAACAGGACTATTTACATTTTTAAAGTAGCAGTCTAATGTTAGAAACTTTCCTGAGACGTCAGGAATTTCCAAAAAATATAAAAATGCAACAGGATTCACACTTGTAGTAGAGATTTTTCAGAGACTGTAGACTATCTTCAACACTGCAGGCTTCCTCACAGCAATGCAGTCTCTCTCTATAGAGCAGTGTTCTTCCAATGTATAGCAACTCCTCTTCCTCGGAGTCTTTTCTCTCTCTTCAGGCAGAAACAGCAACAAGGGTTTTCACTCCCATACATGAGATCTTTTCCCAACTCCTTCAAAGATCTTTTTACTTCATGATGAAATCAGAATTTCATTTGATCAAAGAGTTATTTTCCAAGCAAAGAATTTTCTGGGCAGTAATCCTGGTCAGTTCCAGCAGTAACTGAAATGAAAAAGCCTTCTTCACCTGAATCACCAGACCATCGTAAATCTTCCTGTTGCTTAGTTACTAGAGCGACAGCCTGCTTTCTTCAAACCGAATGTCAACATTCACTACACAGTTTTTTTTCTCATCAGTCTTAAAGTCATATAAACTTTTTTGTTTCAATCTGAATGCATTGGAGAAGATGTGGCTGTTCTCTCTGGAGAAGGGAAGGTGGAGAGGAGATTTGATAGAAGTGTTCAAAATTATGAGGTGTCAAATTGGGTCGTCAATGAGAAACAGTTCCCATTGGCAGAAAGGTCACGAACCAGAGGAAACTGATTTAACATGAATTGTAAATGAACCAAAGGTGACATGAGGAAAAATACATTTACTGCAGTGGGTGGTTGGGATCTGGAATACACTGTCTGAGAATGTGGGGGAGGGACATTCAATCGTGGATTTCAAAGAGAAATTAGATAATTATCTGAATAGTAAGAAAAAGCAGGCCAATGGGGAAAAGGTGGGAAGTGGGATGAGCTGCTCTTGTAGAGTCCATCATGGACACGATGAGCTGAATGACCTCCTTCTGTGCTCGAAAACATTCTATGATTCCATGTTTCTTTGCTTCTATGTCGAATTTCCCCAAACCCAAGTGAAAATACCTTCTCTATTTCTACATAATCAAACTCCCTCATAATGATAAAGAACTGTGTCTACTTTCTGTGGAGAAAAGAGACCCAGTCCGCCCTATCTTCCTTTCAAGTTCTACCATCTTACTACTGATCTCATTCTTGTAATTTTTTCACATGTTGGCCAGGGGCTGTAAGAAATACAGAATCAGTTACAAACTGCTGGGATTGATTGACCTGCAGTAACCTGGAGCTCGTACACTGGCCTGTGCTGGTAAAAAAAACATTTTGAACTAGTTACTTTATGAGACAAGATAAAGGATCGATCACAGGAAAAGGGCCTTATTTGGACACGGTGTGATACCGGGTTCTTTGGGCCTGGGCCAATTAAGAGAAGCTGTGAACGAGGTGATCAAGCTTAAGCCAACCGGAAAGAGGCAGCTCAGATTGGGAGAGATTATCAACAGGATAAGAATAGAGCTTTTTGGGCAGAGAGCCAGCGAAAATTCCAGAGATCAACCATCGTGGAAGCGGAAGACCCTGTGTGAGCGACGCGGCGACGACGTAGAAGAGAGAGAGAGAGAACGGAACGCCTGGCCAGCGTTATCTCTCCCTTTTTCGGGTAATATCCTTAAGTTTTCTGTGACTAGGTCAGGGAAAGGTCAGAGGAACCGAGTGGGTGCACTTATGAATTCTAGCTAGTTTTGTTATTAACTGTATAACTCAGTTGGAGTTGAAAGCTTTTGTCTAACTAAGTGTATAAGCCTTATTCTTACATTGTACAACAAGGTGAATAAAGTAAATTGATAGTTAAAGAAAGGACTGAGTTTCCTCCTCTTTGTACTAAGCCAGTAACTGTAGCTGTGGATTAAGCTGGAGGGTGGCTCTCTTGAAACCTGATATCCCAAACACTCAGCCTGAGCCTGAATTAAGAGGACTTCAGTCCCACGTGACGACCAGGATCAAGTGGGTACAGGGAATAAAGGGGACAAGGGGGAGTTGACTCCGTGCCATGGTTTACACACATTTCCTCCAGTGTTTTAATAATCTTATTGTAAAATGAAGACAAAAACTATGCACAGTTCTCTAACCGTAGTCTGTCCAAGACCACTCTGATTCTATGAAAAACTCTCATCGACTTTAAAAGTTTATTAAACATCCCCTTACGCTTCCCAAAAATTCTAATCTATCTACAGAACAGAAGTCCCCCATGCCTTGTATAACTCTGTTAAATCTCACAGACTTTCATATCTGTCCTAAAGTGTCATCCCGAAAATTGCTTCAGCTGAGGCCAAACCAATGATTTATAAAAGTTAAGCATCTCTCTATTGTGCAATGTTAGAACCAGACATACACTGCTAAAAGGACCGGGATAGCCAATTCCACAGGAATACACACACACAAACACACAGTTATATATATATATATAAATTATGCATTTACAGGACAAATAGGGTTCAGTACAGAAGTGTGATTAATTACATCAATTTTTCGAAGCTCCAGCATAGACACCATGGGCTGAATGGACTCGTTATATGCTTTTAGATTCATTGATTCTAATGGTACCGGTGCTTTTAACCAGGGTCTATACAGGCAAAGTAGGCACTGTACCACTGAGTTACACCAACGATTAGAGTTAACAACAATGAGGAAATGATGAAGACGATTGATGAAGGAAGGGCTGTGGATATTGTCTACATGGACTTCAGTAAAGCCTTTGACAAGGTCCCTCATGGCAGACTGGTACAAATGGTGAAGTCACACGGGATCAAAAATGAGCTGGCAAGATGGATACAGAACTGGCTCGGCCATAGAAGACAGAGGGTAGCAGTGGAAGGGTGTTTTTCTGAATGGAGGGCTGTGACTAGTGGTGTTCCGCAGGGATCAGTGCTGGGACCTTTGCTGTTTGTAGTATATATAAATGATTTGGAGGAAAATATATCTGGTCTGATTAGTATGTTTGTAGACGACACAAAGGTTGGTGGAGTTGTGGAAGTGATGAGGATTGTCAGAGGATACAGCAGGATATAGATCGGTTGGAGACTTGGGCGGGAAAATGGCAGATGGAGGTTAATCCGGACAAATGTGAGGTGATGCATTTTGGAAGGTCTAACACAGGTGGGAGGGATACAGTAAATGGCAGAACCCTCAGGAGTATTGACAGGAAGAGAGATCTGGGCGTACAGGTCCACAGGTCACTGAAAGTGGCAACGCAGGTGGATAAGGTAGTCAAGAAGGCATACGGCATGCTTCATCGGACATTTAAGAGGCATCTTGACAAATACATGAATAGGATGGGAAGAGAGGGATACGGATCCCAGAAGTACAGAAGATTTCAGTTTAGACAGGCATCATGATCTTTGTTCTTTGTTCACTGCACATGGATTTCTTCCTGTCTCAGCAACAGGCAACTCGTCAGCCATTAAGGTGTGTTCAGAATATTCAGTGTCGGCTGCACTTCACAGGGTTCTTTCACTTTCCCAAATAAGCTGAGGGAAAATCAGTTACCATGGTAAGAGTGGAGACGGGGCCGAATAGATAGGAAAAGACCTTTCTTGCAGCAACTGCTAATCTGTACTTCACAACAGGCTCTGTCCTCTACCTATACCTCAGTGGAGGAAAATTAATCAACAAGCAAATCTCCCCCCACACTCTCCATGTGATCATTTGTTTTTATTCATTCATGAGATGTGGGCGATGCTGGCCAGGCCAGCATTTATTGCCCATCCCTAATTGCCCTTGAGAAGGTGGTGGTGAGCTGCCTTCTTGAACCACTGCTGTCCATGTGGGGTAGGAATACCCACAGTGCTGGTAGGAAGGGAGTTCCAGGAGTTTGACCCAGCGAAGTGAAGGAACGGTGATATAGTTCCAAGTCAGGATGGTGTGTGACTTGCAAGGGGAACTTGCAGGTGGTGATGCCCCATGTATTTGCTGCCCTTGTCCTTCCAGTTGGTCGAGGTCGCTGGTTTGGAAGGTGCTGTCTGAGGAGCATTGGTGCATTGCTGCAGTGCATCTTGTAGATGGTACACACTGCTGCCACTGTGCGTCGGTGACGACGGGAGTGAATGTTTATAGATGGGGTGCCAATCAAGCGGGCTGCTTTGTTCTGGATGGTGTCGAGCTTCTTGAGTGTTGTTGGAGCTGCACCCATCCAGGCAAGTGGACAGTATCCCATCACACTCCTGACTTGTACCTTGTGATGGTGGATAGGCTTTGGGAAGTCAGTGGATGAGTTACTCGACTCAGGATTCCTAGCCTCTGACCTGCTCTTGTAGCCACGGTATTGATATGGCTACTCCAGTTCAGTTTCTGGTCAATGGGAGCGCCTAGGATGTTGATAGTGGGGGATTCAGCGATGGTAATGCTATTGAATGTCAAGGGGAGATGGTTAGATTCTCTCTTGTTGGAAATGGTCATTGCCTAGCTTCTTGTAGATGGTACACACTGCTGCCACTTGTGTGGCACGAATGTTACTTGCCACTTATTAGCCCAAGCCTGGATATTGTCCAGGTCTTGCTGCATTTCTACACAGACTGCTTCAGTTTCTGAGGAGTTGCGAATGGTGCTGAACATTGTGCAATCATCAGTGAACATCCCCACTTCTGACCTTATGATTGAAGGAAGGTCATTGATGAAGCAGCTGAAGATGGTTGGGCCGAGGACACTCCCCTGAGGAACTCCTGCAGTGATGTCCTGGAGCTCAGATGATTGACCTCCAACTACCACAGCCATCTTCCTTTGCGCGAGGTATAACTCCAGCCAGCGGAGGGTTTCCCCCCTGATTCCCATTGACCTCACTTTTGCGAGGACTCCTTGATGCCATACTCGATCAAATGCTGCCTTGATGTCAAGGGCAGTCACTCTCACCTCACCTCTTGAGTTCAGCCCTTTTGTCCATGGTGGACCAAGGCTGTAATGAGGTCAGGAGCTGGGTGGCCCTGGCGGAACCCAAATTGAGTGTCACTGAACAGGTTATTGCTAAGCAAGTGCCGCTTGATGGCACTGTTGACGACACCATCCTTCAGTTTCCTGATGATTGAGAGTCGGCAGATGGGGCGGGTTGGACTTGTCCCGCTTTTTTTTTACAGGACATACCTGGGCAATTTTCCAAATTTCAGGGTAGATGCCAGTGTTGTAACTGTACTGGAACAGTTTGGCTAGGGGCGCGGCAAGTTCTGGAGCACAGGTACTATTGCCGGAATATTGTCACGACCCATAGCCTTTACGGTATCCAGTGCCCTCAGTCGTTTCTTGATATCATGTGGAGTGAATTGAATTGGCTGAGGTTTGACATCTGAGATGCAGGGGACTTCAGGAGGAGGCTGAGATGGATCATCAACTCGGCACTTCTGGCTGAAGATTGTTGCAAATGCTTCAGCCTTATCATAGGATGTGAAATGTCTCTGCTGCATGTCAAGACTCCAGCTAATAAATGGATTCGGTGAAATCTAATCCAGGCTGCACGGAGATAAGGAAACAGAACACTCAAGGCTGGCCTTCAAAAGCCTCACAAGCTTAACCTTCTTTGGTCCGTTATCACACGGAAGCCTTTCTCTATTCACACTCCCAACATCTCTGCTAAACTTCTGGAGAACTACCCAAAAATGAACATTCCATTCTCAGGCTATCCCACACTTCACCTGCTCGGTCTAAAAGCTCCGATTGTATGGAATGTTATTGGATCCTATTTAACCCTTACAACGAACACAAGGGCTTACGTAAATGAGACTGTTCATCCACATCAACACCAGGGCTTTTGTTCCTGAGACTGTTCATCCACATCAACACCAGGGCTATTGTTCCTGAGACTGTTAACCCACATCAACACCAGGGCTATTGTTCCTGAGACTGTTCATCCACATCAACACCAGGGCTATTGTTCCTGAGAAGGTTCATCCACATCAATACCTGGGTTAATGTTCCTGAGACTGTTCATCCACATCAACACCAGGGCTATTATTCCTGAGACTGTTCATCCACATCAACACCAGGGCTATTATTCCTGAGACTGTTCATCCACATCAACACCAGGGCTATTGTTCCTGAGACTGTTCATCCACATCAACACCAGGGCTATTGTTCCTGAGACTGTTCATCCACATCAACACCAGGGCTATTATTCCTGAGACTGTTCATCCACATCAACACCAGGGCTATTGTTCCTGAGACTGTTCATCCACATCAACACCAGGGCTATTGTTCCTGAGACTGTTCATCCACATCAACACCAGGGCTATTATTCCTGAGACTGTTCATCCACATCAACACCAGGGCTATTATTCCTGAGACTGTTCATCCACATCAACACCAGGGCTATTGTTCCTGAGACTGTTCATCCACATCAACACCAGGGCTATTGTTCCTGAGACTGTTCATCCACATCAACACCAGGGCTATTATTCTTGAGACTTTTCATCCACATCAACACCAGGGCTATTGTTCCTGAGACTGTTCATCCACATCAACACCAGGGCTATTATTCCTGAGACTGTTCATCCACATCAACACCAGGGCTATTATTCCTGAGACTGTTCATCCACATCAACACCAGGGCTATTGTTCCTGAGACTGTTCATCCACATCAACACCAGGGCTATTGTTCCTGAGACCGTTCATCCACATCAACACCAGGGCTATTATTCTTGAGACTTTTCATCCACATCAACACCAGGGCTATTGTTCCTGAGACTGTTCATCCACATCAACACCAGGGCTATTGTTCCTGAGACTGTTCATCCACATCAACACCAGGGCTATTATTCTTGAGACTTTTCATCCACATCAACACCAGGGCTATTGTTCCTGAGACTGTTCATCCACATCAACACCAGGGCTATTGTTCCTGAGACTTTTCATTTCCTTCAACATCAGTGCTATTGTTTCTGAGACTGTTCATCTACATCAACACCAGGGCTACTGATCCTGAGATTATTCCGGGGATTGAAATAGCTCAGTTGGGAGAGTGCTAGGCTGAAGATCGAAAGGTCCTGGTTTCACCAATTTTAACGCAGCACATTGGCACAGTGGTTAGCACCACAAACGCACAATTCCAGCGACCCAGGTTCAGTTTTGGGTATTGCCTGTGCGCAGTTTGCAAGTTCTTCCCGATTGATAAGTAAATTGGCCATTGTAAATTGCACCTAGTGTAGGTAGATGGTGGGGATATGATAGGGAATATGGAATTAACATAAGAATAGTATAAATGGGCGGTTGTTGGTTGGTACAGACTCAGTTGGCTGAAGGACCTGTTTCAGTACTGTATCTCTATGACTATGTTCATCTACATCAACATCTTGGCTAATGTCCCTGAGACTGTTCATCCACAGAAACACTTGAGATCATAACAAAAGAAGTTGCAAATCATGTTATGAAGAAATTTCCACGGAATATAAAATAATTTGTTTTCCATATCCTCTAACGACTCTAATATATTGCATTAAATGCAAAAAAAGTTCATTATTTTTTATTTATTTACTTCGGCCCACCGAGTCTGTGCCGGCCAACAACCACCCATTTATACTAACCTTACAGTAATCCCATATTCCCTACCACCTACCTACACTAGGGACAATTTACAACAGCCAATTTACCTATCACCTGCAAGTTGCAAGTCGTTTAGATGTGGGAGGAAACCGGAGCACCCGGCGAAAACCCACGCAGACACAGGAAGTACTTGCAAACTGAACACAGGCAGTACCCAGAATCGAACCCAGGTCCCTGGAGCTGCGAGGCTGCGGTGCTAACCACTGCACCACTGTGCCACCCATTGAATCCGTCTATTCTCTGGACTGTAACTAATATCCCTGCTCACATTTCCCAGATGACTGTCCCTGTGGAGGTTGATCTGTGCTATTAATAAGGGCTCCTCTGAAGAAGTCTCGACATTGCTGTTTCACCTCAGAAATGGGATACCCTGTAATTTACCAGATCAAACTCATTTACTACCCTATTCTTGCAGCCATCAGTATTCCTGGTAAGACAGTCAAATAGCACAGTAAATGATAACTATCAATGTGTGATTCTTCATGTTATATTTTCCCTGTTTAATGGCATCTGTTCAGTGGCAAGTAACTTTCCTGTTATCTTGATATGATTTTTGAATTACAGTTATATTGTTTCTTGAATTTTCAACATAGAAAATGCTAAAATATCAATTCTGGTTAATGTTTACACTGGAAACTTTTCTGAAGTCTATATGAACATCAGATCAGAAATAAATAAGCAATTTTAAATGTGCTGATGTTGTTAGTAGGTTGACTTAGTAACCAAGGATTCTAGGAGTTATTGTACTGTAATTTTATTTCATGTTGAGAGATCATGTAACTGCAGAATTTCTCCTGTTTGCATGGATTTGAATTCAGCTTTGATTTTGTTTCTCAATGGAAGTGGAAGGGAACTCCTGGTGATTCCTGTTACAGGAGCATGATCCAATCCATGAGACTTTTCCATTCTGCACTTTTCCTGGCCAATGTTTAAAAATAAGAGGAGAGTTCACTGTCAGTGATGTACAAACTATAACCGAACAGGGTGAGAGTGTGCTCTCCATGTTGTACAGATCATATCCCAACAGGGGGAGAAAGAACTGTCCAGAATAATAAAAACAAAACACTGCGGATGCTGGAAATCTGAGATAAAAGCAGAAAGTTCTGAAAATACTCAGCAGGTCTGGCAGCATCTGTGGAGAAAGAAACATATTTAATGTTTAGGGTCTGTGACCTTTCATCAAAATTGTAAAGAATAGGAATGTAATAGACTTTGAGCAAGTGAGAAGGAGGGAGAGGGAAGAAGAACGAAATGGAATGTGTGCGATAGGGCGGAGGGCAAAAGAGATTAAATGACAAACATATCATGGATCAAAGGCAAAAGGAGCATTTAGCAATATGAAAGGACAAAGCATTAGTCCAGAGAGAGTGTTAACGGCAGAATAATGAACAGCTCAGTCCAAAAGCAAAAACCTGAAAAACAAGGTTAAGACAGGCCGATGGTTTAAAAATGGAATTACATAAAATAAAACAAAGTAAAATGCAATAATACAGAATGTAAACTCAGTAATAAAAACAAGAAATGCTGGAAATACTCAGCAGGTCTGGCAGTATCTGTGGAGAGAGAAGCAGAGTTAATGTTTCAAGTCAGTGACCCTTCATTAGAACTGGCAAATGTTAGAATGTTAAATGTTAGGTTTTAAGTAAATAAAGCGGGGTTGAGCAAAGAGATATGTTGATAGGACAGAGGGTCACAGAGAATAACTGACCCTAAGGTCATGGAGCAAAAGCAAACGGTATGTTAATGGTGTGCTGAAAGACAAAGTGTTAGTGCAGAGAAGGTGTTAATTGACAGAAAAATGAACAACCCTAGCCTAAAGCACAGAGATGAAAAAAAGACTGCTGGCAGGCGCATGGTAAATAAAAAATGAATTATGAAATAAACTAAAATAACATGAACAAGTAAGAATAGCAAATTATAACAAAAAGAAAAAAATAAATTAAAATAAAAGGTGGGCCCGTCATGCTCTGAAATTATTGAACTCATTGTTCAGTCTGACAGGCTGCAGTGTGCCTAATCGGTAGATGAGCTGCTGTTCCTCGAGCTGGCATTGATGTTCACTGGAACACTGCAGCAATCCCAGGACAGAGATGTGAGCATGAGAGCGGGGGTGGGGGACGGGTGTTGAAATGGCAAGCAACCAGAATCTCGGAGTCATGCTTTTGGACTGTGGGGAGGTATTCTGCAACGCGGTCACCCAGTCGGTGTTTGGTCTCCGCATTGCAGAGCAGACCACATTTTGAGCAGTGAATACAGTATACCAAATTGAAAGAAGTACAAGTAAATCAGTGCTTCACCTTAAAGGAGTATTTGGGGCCTTGGATAGTGAGAAGTGAGGAGGTAAAATGGTAGTTATTGCACCTCCTGCGATTGCATGGGAAGGTAAAGAGGAATTTTTATTTTATTCGGAGGTACAGCACTGAAACAGGCCCTTCAGCCCATCGGGTCTGTGCAGACCAACAACCACCCATTTATACTCATCCTACATTCCCCACTATCTACCTACACTAAGGGAAATTAACAATGGCCAATTTACTTATCAAACTGCAAGTCTTTGGGTGTGGAAGGAAACCAGAGCACCCAATGGAAACCTTCAAGATCACGGAGAGAACTTGCAAACTCCACACATGCACTAGCCAGAACTGAACCCAGGTTGCTGGAGTTATAAAGCTGAAGTGCTAACCACTGCACCACTGGGTAATGGAGGAGTAAACTAGAGTGCCGCAGAAGGAATGATCCCTTCAGAATGCTGACAGGGGATGGGAGTGGAAAATGCATTTGGTAGTGGCATCACCCTGGACGTGGCAGAAATGGCAGAGGATGATGCTTTGGATGTGGAGGCAGGTGGGGTGGAATGTGAGGACAAAGGGATCCCTGAGGCAGTTCTGGGAGGAAGGGGAAGTGGTGAGGATAGAGATGTGGTAAATAGGCTGGACACAGTCAAGGGCCCTGTCAGTCACAGTGCGGTTTAATCCTCGTTTGAGGATAAAGGAAGACAAATCAAAAGTGCTGTCGTGGAAGGTTGCATCATCAGAGCAGATGCGTCAGAGACGGAGAAACTGGGAGAATGGAATGTAGTCCTTACAAGAGGCAGTGTGTGAAGAAGTGCAGTCGAGCTAGCTGTGGGAATCGGTGGGCTTATAATGATTATTAGTAGACAGCCTATCCCCGGAGATGGAGACAGAGAAGTCGAAGAAGGGAAGGGAAGTTTCAGAGATGGACCATGTAAAGATCCCTCCGTGACATCCTGGTCCACTCCCCAATTACCCCCAACACCTCGTCCCCTTCGCACGGCACCTTCCCATGCATCACAGTAGGTGTAACACCTGTCCCTTTACCATCTGTCTCCTCACTATCCAAGGCCCGAAAACTCCTTGCAGGTGAAGCAGCAATTTACTTTACCTCTTTCCATGTAGTATACTGAATTCACTACTCACAATGTGGTCTCCTCTACACTGGGGAGACCAAACTCAGATTGGGTGACTGCTTTGCTGAACACCTCCGCTCAGTCCAAAAGCATGACTCTGAGCTTCTGGTTGCTTGCCATTACAACACACACCCCTGCTTTCATGCCCACATATCAGTCCTGGGCTTGCTGCAGTGTTCCAGTGAACATCAATGCCAGCTCGAGGAACAGCATCTCATTTCTGGATTAGGCACACGACAGCCTGCCGGACTGAACATTGAGTTCAATAATTTCAGAGCATGAGGGCCCCCCTTTTTGTTTATTTTTATTTTTATAATTTATTATGTTGATTTGTTTATTTTATGTTAGTTTGTTTAATCATTCATTTTTTACCATGTGCCTACCCATTGTTTTTTCATCTTTGTGCTTTAGGTCAGGGCTGATCATTTTTCTGTCAATTAACATCCTCTCTGCACTAACTGTTTCCCTTTCAGGACACCATTCACATACAGTTTGTCTTTGCTCCAAGACCTTCTGGTCAGTTATTCTCTGTGACCCTCTGTCCTATCAACAACTTGCCTTTTGTTATCTCTTGCCCCACCCCCGCTTATTTGCTTCAAACCTATTACATTTGCAGCATTTGCCAGTTCTGATGAAGGGTCACTGACCTGTAACGTTAACTCTGCTTCTCTCTCCACAGATGCTGCCTGACCTGCTGTGTATTTCCAGCATATCTTGCTTTTATTTCAGATTTCCATTATCTCCAGTATTTTGCTTTTATTTTAGAATGAAAAGACAGTCCTGTTCTGAATTTGTTGAACTCAGTGTTGAATCCAGAAGGCTGTAGAGTGTCTAATCTGAAGATGAGGTGCTGTTCCTCGAACTTGTGTTGATGTTGACTGGAACACTGCTGCAGGTCAACGACATGGAACAGGTTGGTGAATTATTATTGTAAACAATAGAAAGCTTGGGATCATGTTTACAGAATGAGTGGAGGTGTTCCGCAAAGCAGTCACCCAAATGCGTTTGGTTTCCCCAATGTAGAGACAATCGCATTGTGAACGGTGAATACAGTATAGTAAATTAAAAGAAGTACAAGTAAATTGCTGCATCATATGGAAGGAGTGTTTGGGGCCTTAGCTGGTGAGGAAAGCAGAGGTAAACGGGCAGGTATTACACCTCCTGTGATTGCATTAAAGGTGCCGTGTAAAGGGGATGAGGTATTGGGGGTGAGGGAGGAGAGTGGATCAAGGTTTCGTGGAGGGAACGATCCCATGAGAATGCTGAGAGGGGTGGGGCGGAGAGGGGAAGATGTATTTGGTGGTGGCATCATGCTAGAGGTGGTGGAAATGGAAGAGGATAATCCTTTGGATGTAAAGGCTGGTTGGTTGGGAAGTGATGATAAGGCAGCCCTATCACAGTTCTGGGAGTGAGGGGAAGGGGTGTTGTTGTCGAAGGCATCATCAGAACCCAACAGGGCGGAGCCGAGGTGCAGTTACTTGTTTTTGGAGGCTCTGGTGTTTTGGATACCAGAATTCCCCAGAAAGAAAGTCAGTACTTTTACTTTTGCCACAGTATATTTTTCACTATCTGAGGCCAAGAACTTGTTTTGCATTTTAATTTCCCGTACATTTTGCCACAGATTTCCCTGCGACAAATAAATAGTTCTTTCAATAAAAATTACATTTAATTCAGATCTGGAAACCTTACATTTCCATTTTGTCTTATTCAACTTTAAATAATTCTTCAAAATGATTGGGGACAGTGTCGAGGTAAATTTCATGTTTTCTGTTTCTTCCAGTTAACTTGGTGGCGATTGTGATTTTGTCTCGAGGAAAGTGCGGTCTCTCCAAATGTATCACTCACTATCTGGTGGCCATGGCAGTGGCGGATCTAATGGTGGTTATCATCCATGTGATATTACACCGGATTAATATCATGTACTTTCCAATTAGTTTCCTGTTTATAACTCCTGTGTGTACGGTGAACCTTGTCGCATACACTGTAGCTTTAGACTGTTCTGTCTTGTTTACTGTCGCCTTCACTTTTGATCGATTTGTAACAATTTGCTGTCGGAAGCTACAATCAAAATATAACACAGAGAAAACAGCGACTGTGGTTATTGCCATCTTGTTTGTGGTGAGCTGTCTTGTAAATATTCCCTATTACTTTACAGGTGACCCTGTATTTATAATTGACAATGTACCTTGGTATTGTGGTGTTACAACGGATTACTTCACCTCCCCCTTGTGGAGAGCATACGCATGTATCAAAGGCATCATCACCCCTATCTTACCAATACTGTTAATTCTGTTGTTCAATGCTTTGACTGTCAGACACATTATAATGGCAAATAGAGTTCGCAGGGGACTCCGGAGCAACAGTGAGAATCAGAAAGATCCAGAGGTGAGGAATCGGAGGAATTCCATGATTTTACTTTTCACTATCTCTGCCAATTTCATACTGTTGTGGATGACGTATGTTGTTCTTGTGATAGACCGGCCAGTGGAAAACTTTTACTATACAGACAAATATTACAGTAACCCGATATATATTGCACAACAAGTTGGGTTTATGTTGCAGCTTCTCAGTGTCTGCACAAACACTTGTATCTATGGACTGACACAGAGAAAATTCAGAGAGGAGCTGAAGAATGGAGTGAAATATTTGTTTACATTGAATGGGAAATTGTGTCCATAACAAATAACTAACGTTGATCTGGAGCAGAGCTGAAAAGTTATAATTCACTTGCCTTTATATTCCTGAAATCCTTGTGGGCAGGTGAAGGACAACGTGAAGTCTTACTATCTTTAACAAGACTTTGGATAATGGTGTATAATTACCAATAATATGAAAGGTGAATGTTAATGTAGATAAACAGAATGGTACAACGTGAAATATCCTAATGTCAATTTAACTGCTGAATTTGTGGAGTTGCAGTGACCGGACAACATCCAAAGACATCAAATTATTTCCCCATAAAGGAGCAGTGAGGCAACTATGGAGTGACCTCTCCACGGCGCATGCCTGGGCATATTTATGGAGGTTGAGAGTTGCCCAGTCGTCAAAACCCCCCTCTCGGCCTTTCTGGTGGGGTCCAAAGGAGTGCAGGGCACGACGTTTGGCACCAGAATGGCTGCAGGAAGTGCCGGAAACATGCCAAAGGTAACACATGACCGCCTACGGGGTTCCGCTCTGGATTTTCTGTAAGGGTTTACTCCCTTAGCCTTGGTCTCTCCCGAGACGCCCACAAGGCAGTGGGATTGTTAGGGTCCCGACACAGGTGTAGGATGATGCAGGTGGGAGGAGGGGATGCGAGGGGGAGGGGTGGAGGGAGTGGGGTGTGAGGGGGAGCTGGGAAGGGGGCTGTAAGGGGGTGGGGGTGGTGCAGGGGAAGGTGGTGCGGGGGAAGATGGTGCTAGTCGGGGGGCAAGGATAGGGTTGTAAGGGGGTGAGCTGAGAGGGTGGAGCAGGGTAGGGGACAGGGGGGTGGAAGTGGGGGAAAGGGGAGGGGAAAGGGGGGGAAAGGGGGGGAAAGGGGGGGAAAGGGGGTGCAGGTAATAAGCCATTTCCTCAGTGCCCACCATCGACGTCCGAAAGCTCATCCACATCCTTCGGGAGGTGAAGCATCTTTTGGCAGACTTACAGAGGTGATGATGTTCGTTGTGGGTTTTTTGCAGTGGTTTAAATAAAGGCATGCAGCATTGCCGACAGTGCGCTGCAGATGCTCTCCGAGCCATCTCCCGCGGGAGCTTTGAAGTTGCGGCCGGGGGGGCCGTTCGTGGATTTTTTGGGTGCTCGGGGCACCTTTTCTCAAGACTTCTCTCGGGTCCCGCAGCTCCTTCTTCACCTCAATGGACTTACCGCACGCCGTGGCTGCAGACACTCTGGGTGGTGAAGACAGCAGGATCGGACTCACCGCACGCCGTGGCTGCAGACACTCTGGACAGTGAAGACAGCAGGATCGGACTCACCGCACTCCGTGGCTGCAGACACTCTGGGCGGTGAAGACAGCAGGATCGGACTCACCGCACGCCGTGGCTGCAGACACTGTGGGTGGTGAAGACAGCAGGATCGGACTCACCGCACTCCGTGGCTGCAGACACTCTGGGCGGTGAAGACAGCAGGATCAGACTCACCGCACTCCGTGGCTGCAGACACTCTGGGCGGTGAAGACAGCAGGATCGGACTCACCGCACTCCGTGGCTGCAGACACTCTGGACAGTGAAGACAGCAGGATCGGACTCACCGCACGCCGTGGCTGCAGACACTGTGGGTGGTGAAGACAGCAGGATCGGACTCACCGCACGCCGTGGCTGCAGACACTGTGGGCAGTGAAGACAGCAGGATCGGACTCACCGCACGCCATGTCTGCAGACACTCTGGACAGTGAAGACAGCAGGATCGGACTCACCGCACTCCATGGCTGCAGACACTCTGGACAGTGAAGACAGCAGGATCGGACTCACCACACTCCGTGGCTGCAGACACTCTGGGCGGTGAAGACAGCAGGATCGGACTCACCGCACTCCGTGGCTGCAGACACTCTGGGCGGTGAAGACAGCAGGATCGGACTCACCGCACTCCGTGGCTGCAGACACTCTGGACTGAGAAGACAGCAGGATCGGACTCACCGCACTCCGTGGCTGCAGACACTCTGGGCGGTGAAGACAGCAGGATCGGACTCACCGCACTCCGTGGCTGCAGACACTCTGGACAGTGAAGACAGCAGGATCGGACTCACCGCACTCCGTGGCTGCAGACACTCTGGGCGGTGAAGAAAGCAGGATCGGACTCACCGCACTCCGTGGCTGCAGACACTCTGGGCGGTGAAGACAGCAGGATCGGACTCACCGCACTCCGTGGCTGCAGACACTCTGGACAGTGAAGACAGCAGGATCGGACTCACCGCACTCCGTGGCTGCAGACACTCTGGGCGGTGAAGAAAGCAGGATCGGACTCACCGCACTCCGTGGCTGCAGACACTCTGGGCGGTGAAGACAGCAGGATCGGAGATTGAAGTATCGACAGCTGTGCTCGTCAGTTTCATCCGGATCAATTTAATTGAGAAAACAAAGAGCAGGTGTGGCTGGGGGAGGGCAGTGGGCCCAGGTAACATACACTAAACTAACTGTTAGCCTTTAGATAGGGCTAAAATGAACTGATTTCAAAAGCCAGGGGAATTTAAACAGTTTCAGAGGGCAGATTGGGGGAGAAAACGTTAGGGATGGGAGCAGATGGCCATGGATAGAGTTGAACAGCAAGGGAGCTTCCTTGGGAGCTTGCAGCCCAGGTGCCATCTTGTTCAGGAACATTTACGTACGGCCCCCCACCAGGAAGGCAGAGAGGGGGGTTTTGACGACTGGGCAACTCTCAACCTCCATAAACCTGCCCAGGCATGCGCCATGGAGAGCTCACTCCATAGTTGCCTCACAGCGACTGAAACAACATGATCGGCAGCAGTTACGAGTTATAAGTCCAGATAAATTGGCGTAGAAACTGGGCGCCACGGGTTGCCTTTGTCGGTGGGAGAGGTCATTGCACCTCACTGGACAGCTACCGCCCGCCTCAGACAGGGCAGCCCCCGGTCAATAAGGTTCTGTCCCGCCACAGTCTGCCTGCTTCAATGGGTGCATGGAGCTCAGGGTCATTGCCCGAAAGGTGGACTGATACACCACACCAAACAACATGAAAAAAGGAAAGAAGGTACCAGCCCTTCGCTTTGCAAGCTGGAACGTCAGAACTATGTGTCCTGGCCTGTCGGAAGACCTTACACAAATCAACGATTCTCGGAAGACCGCCATCATCAACAACGAGCTCAGTAGACTCAATGTAGACATTGCAGCACTTCAGGAGACTCGCCTCCCTGCGAGTGGATCTCTAGCAGAGCAAGACGACACCTTCTTCTGGCAGGGCAGGAATCCTGAAGAACCAAGACAGCATGGAGTGGGCTTCGCCTTCAGAAACTCCTTGCTCAGCATGATAGAACCTCCCTCAAATGGCTCAGAACGCATACTGTCCATCCGACTGCTCACCACCTCTGGTCCAGTACACCTACTCAGCATCTATGCTCCAACACTCTGATCCCCACCTGAAGCGAAAGATCAGTTCTACGAGGAACTCCATAACATCATTAGCAGCATCCCCAACACCGAACACCTATTCCTGCTGGGGGATTTTAATGCCAGGGTTGGGACCGACCATGACTTATGGCCCTCCTGCCTTGGGCGCTATGGCATTGGAAGGATGAATGAGAATGGGCAGAGACTGCTTGAGTTGTGTACCTATCATCACCTCTGCATCACCAACTCGTTCTTTCACACTAACCCCTGTCACCAGGTTTCATGGAGGCACCCAAGATCACGTCGTTGGCACCAGCTAGACCTCATTGTCACAAGGCGAGCTGCCTTAAACAGTGTTCAAATCACACGCAGCTTCCACAGTGCGGACTGCGACACCGACCACTCCCTGGTGTGCAGCAAAGTTAGACTCAGAACAAAGAAGTTGCATCATTCCAAGCAGAAGGGCCACCCGCGCATCAACACGAGCAGAATTTCTCACCCACAGCTGTTACAAAAATTTCTAAATTCACTTGTAACAGCCCTTCAAAACACTCTCCCAGGGGATGCTGAGACCAAGAGGGCCCACATCAGAGACGTCATCTATGAGTCAGCTTTGACCACCTACGGCAAAAGTGCGAAGAGAAATGCAGACTGGTTTCAATCTCACATTGAAGAGCTGGAACCTGTCATAGCGGCCAATTGCATTGCGCTGTTGAACTACAAGAAAGCCCCCAGCGATTTAACATCCGCAGCACTTAAAGCAGCCAGAAGTACTGCACAAAGAACAGCCAGGCGCTGCGCAAACGACGACTGGCAACACCTATGCAGTCATATTCAGCTGGCCTCAGACACCAGAAACATCAGAGGAATGTATGATGGCATTAAGAGAGCTCTTGGGCCAACCATCAGGAAGATCGCACCCCTCAAATCTAAATCGGGGGACATAATCACTGACCAACACAAACAAATGGACCGCTGGGTTGAGCACTACCGAGAACTGTACTCCAGGGAGAATGCTGTCACTGAGACTGCCCTCAATGCAGCCCAGCCTCTACCAGTCATGGATGAGCTGGACATACAGCCAACCAAATCGGAACTCAGTGATGCCATTGATTCTCTAGCCAGCGGAAAAGCCCCTGGGAAGGACAGCATTACCCGTGATATAATCAAGAGTGCCAAGCCTGCTCTACTCTCAGCACTACATGAACTGCTATGCCTGTGCTGGGACGAGGGAGCAGTACCTCAGGACATGCGCGATGCCAATATCATCACCCTCTATAAAAACAAAGGTGACCGCGGTAACTGCAACAACTACCGTGGAATCTCCCTGCTCAGCATAGTGGGGAAAGTCTTTGCTCGAGTTGCTCTGAACAGGCTCCAGAAGCTGGCAGAGCGCGTCTACCCTGAGGCACAATGTGGCTTTCGAGCAGAGAGATCGACCATTGACATGCTGTTCTCCCTTCGTCAGATACAGGAGAAATGCCGTGAACAACAGATGCCCCTCTACATTGCTTTCATTGATCTCACCAAAGCCTTTGACCTCGTCAGCAGATGTGGTCTCTTCAGACTACTAGAAAAGATCGGATGTCCACCAAAGCTACTAAGTATCATCACCTCATTCCATGACAATATGAAAGGCACAATTCAACACGGTGGCTCCTCATCAGAGCCCTTTCCTATCCTGAGTGGTGTTAAACAGGGCTGTGTTCTCGCACCCACACTTTTGGGGATTTTCTTCTCCCTGCTGCTTTCACATGCGTTCAAGTGCTCTGAAGAAGGAAGTTTCCTCCACACAAGATCAGGTGGCAGGTTGTTCAACCTTGCCCGTCTCAGAGCGAAGTCCAAAGTACGGAAAGTCCTCATCAGGGAACTCCTCTTTGCTGACGTTGCTGCTTTAACATCTCACACTGAAGAGTGCCTGCAGAGTCTCATCGACAGGTTTGCGGCTGCCTGCAATGAATTTGGCCTAACCATCAGCCTCAAGAAAACGAAGATCATGGGGCAGGACGTCAGAAATGCTCCATCCATCAATATTGGTGACCACGCTCTGGAAGTGGTTCAAGAGTTCACCTACCTAGGCTCAACTATCACCAGTAACCTGTCTCTGGATGCAGAAATCAACAATCGCATGGGAAAAGCTTCCACTGCTATGTCCTGACTGGCCAAGAGAGTGTGGGAAAATGGCGCATTGACACGGAACACAAAAGTCCGAGTGTATCAGGCCTGTGTCCTCAGTACCTTGCTCAATGGCAGCAAGGCCTGGAGAACGTATGTCAGCCAAGAGCGACGTCTCAATTCATTCCATCTTCGCTGCTTCCGGAGATTACTTGGCATCAGGTGGCAGGACCGTATCTCCAACACAGAAGTCCTCGAGGCGGCCAACATCCCCAGCTTGTACACACTACTGAGTCAGCGGCGCTTGAGATGGCTTGGCCATGTGAGCCGCATGGAAGATGGCAGGATCCCCAAAGACACATTGTACAGCGAGCTCGCCACTGGTATCAGACACAGCGGCCGTCCATGCCTCCGCTATAAAGACGTCTGCAAACGCGACATGAAATCCTGTGACATTGATCACAAGTCGTGGGAGTCAGTTGCCAGCATTCGCCAGAGCTGGCGGGCAGCCATAATGACGGGGCGAAAATGTGGCGAGTCGGAGAGACTTAGTAGTTGGCAGGAAAAAAGACAGAGGCCAACTGTGTAACAGCCCCGACAAACAAATTTCTCTGAAGCACCTGTGGAAGAGCCTGTCACTGTCGAATTGGCCTTTATAGCCACTCCAGGCGCTGCTTCACAAACCACTGACCACCTCCAGGTGCTTACCCATTGTCTCTCGAGATAAGAAGGCCAAAGAAGAAAGGAGCAGTAATAATAAATGGCCACTTCTGCACCCTTAGAACAAACTCAGACAGTATGTTCTGACAATCATTACAATTCACCATTGGATCAATTCATGTCAACTATATTTTTTCGAGAATAAACTTACATGGTTATGAAAGGAACAAATGCAGATAAAAGTTCCTCAAAAGAGGCCAAAATGGATTCAGTGTTCGAGAAACATTTCATCTTTGCTGGTTCCTTGACTCTCTCACACACTCATAGAAGATCTTGTTCTGCTCTCAGATTTCCTGTCCCAAGTCAGTTGATGGAATCTTGATTGTTTCTGCTCCACAGCTGGTTCATGCTGGACTACATGAAGCAGCCTCACTGTCCTCTATGCGGTCATTTCTCCAGGGTCATCCTGGAATGCAAATATATCCCCTGTGTCTCTTCTTCACTAAAAGCAAACTTTATAAACCCTTTCCCTTACCTTCTCCTCCCTCACCTCCAACAACATGTGAAAACCTCAGTTCCTTCTTTCCATCTAACTTTAAAAGCAACTTTTCACCAACTCCTGTTGAAATCAGCCATCGATTGCCCACCCAAACAATCCTTTCTTTATTTTATTTATAGATCCAGCACTGAAACAGGCACTTCGGCCCACCGAGTCCGTGCCAACCAAGAACCACCCATTTATACTAACACTACAGTAATCCCATTTTCCCTATCACCTACCTACACTACGGGCAATTTATAATGGCCAATTTAACTATCACCTGCAAATCTTTGGCGGTGGGAGGAATCCGGAGCACCCAGCAAAAACCCACGCAGTCATAGGGAGAACTTGCAAACTCCGCATCGGCAGTAGCCAGAATTGTACCCGGGTCCCTGGAGCTGTGAGGCTGCGGTGCTAACAATTGTGCCACTGTGCCTCCCTTTCTCCCCGAAACAAACCTCTTTCACCAAATTCTCTCCTTTCTCTCCTCAGTTTCTATGCAAATTTGTCGAGTCCATGAAAGACACCTCCTGCAACCTTGAGCTTATTTCCACTAAAATAATAATCACTCCTGCTCTTTTTCCTCATATTAGTTGATATTTGACATGTATCTCTATTCTCACCTTCTTCCCCATCGCTTTCAAAATCACTATTTTCACGCCCTCCTCAAAAGTCAACGCCCAACCCCTTTGTTCTTAAAAAAGAAACTCCAATCCCATCTCACACCTCTACTTCCTCTCCAAATTCCTTCAGCATGTTGTCGCCTCCCAAAACCGTGTGCATCCTTCCGACTGTATCATATTAGACTCTCTTCAATCAGGTTTCTACCCCTGCCACAATATTCAAACTGTCCTAAACAAAGTGAAATATCACACCTTCTGTGACAGTTATTGTAACGCTCTATCCATCCACAAGACCTCCTCAGTCTCTCTGCAATCTTTGACATGGCTGACCATGCAATTCTCCTTCAATGTCTCTGATTCATTCACCAGATAACTGGTATTGTCCTCGTGTGGTTCTACTCTTACCTGTTGACCTGTTTTTCCTTTGAGCCTCCAAGTATCTACTCCAGCGTTCCAGCTGTTCTTTCCCATTTCCATGCTGCCCTTGAAAGAAATGATCAGAACATAAAGGGTCAGCATCCACATGTACACTGACGACACCTATTTCTACTTCTCCTTTACCACAATCTACCCTGACACTGCCAATGAGTTTCAGGTTGATTGAATGATGTACAACATTTATGATTCACAGTTTCTTCCAGTTAAACATTGGGAGGACAGGAGTCACCATCTTCATGTCCACAGCACAAACTCTGTACCTTCTATTCTCCACCACTATTCCTTGGATTTTGTCTCAGTTGGACCCATAATATTTGTCACCTTGGCTCCCTGTTCGATCCCACGATGAGCTTCAGGAACTCATATTCTCTCAACACAAAGACCACCTACTTCCATAACATCAAAGTCCTCCATTCACTCCACAGTCCACGTGTTGTTGAAACGCTCATCCCTGCTCATGTCATCTCGAGACTCACTTTATCCAATGTGGTCCTGGTCGACATTCCACTGACAAGATTAACAAAGCTCAGCTCCACTAAAACTCTGCTGTCCACATCCGATCTCATCCAAGCTCCGCTATCCACCAAGCATATTCTTGTTGAACTACATTAGTTCCGAGGATCCCCAAAACCTTGAATGTAAAGAGGGATACAGTTCCTGGAAGTGCAGAAGGTTTTAGTTTAGACGGCATCAAGATCGGCGCAGGCTTCGAGGGCCGAATGGCCAGTTCCTGTGCTGTACTTTTCTTTGTCACAATGCTTGTTTAACATTATCTGTTAACTCAGAACAAACTCCAGTCTCTCTCCAGCTATCACTCTCCCTTTGTTTTATTTATTTAGAGATACAGCACTGAAACAAGCCCTTCGGCCCATCATGTCTGTGCTGAGCAATAACCACCCGTTAATACTAATCCTACATTAATCCCATATTCCGTACCACATCCCCACCATTCTCCGACTGACACTAGGGGCAATTTACAATGGCTAATTCACCTACCAACCTGCAAGTCTTTGGCAGTGGGAGAAAACTGTTATTTGTTCTTTGTTCTAAAGTTCTGATCCTTGTGTTTAGACCCTTCTATATGAAAATATCTTTCCACGTCATTAACATTCTCCAGCCCGACTAAAACCCACCCTCCACTCACAACTCTCTTTTGCTCTAACACCCATGTTAATGCTCCTTCCCTTTGCCCTACCATGCCCGGTGATGCCTTCAACCATCAAAACTCCATCTAGGGATCGAAAGGGCAATTAAATCTAAAACATTTATCTTCATTTCTGCTACTAGTTCATCCATTTTATAATGGATTCAGAGAAGGAGCCTTTAATTTTTTTTTATATTATTCTTTTCATTGACCTTACTCCCTGATGCATTATTACTGTTAAACTCTTTGTCCCCTCCTGCCCTACTTTGCTGCCTGTGGTCAAATCACTACACTGCTCTGGTTCCTGGTAATTTTCTATTTAGTTTTATAAATCTCCCTTCACCTGAACCCTCCCCCACTCTTTTACTTTAATGCCCTGTCCATATCCCTGGTTATACGATTCATCAGGACAATAATCCCAGCCTGGTTTAAGTGGAATCCATACCAATGGAACAGCTCCCTGTTTTCCCAGTGCCCCATGAATGGAAGACCCTCCTTTCCACACCACACATTGAGCCACACATTTAATTCTCTAATCATCTTGTCCCGATTCCAATTGGTCTGTGACCCAACTAACAATCAGTGATTATTATGTTTGAGCTTCTGCATTTTAATTTGAACTCTAACTTCTCAAACACTCTCAGTAGAACATCATTCCTGTTTCTATATATTTTCTATGTTCCTATATGGACCATGATTGCTGGATCCTCCCCCATCCACTCCAAATTCAAATCCAGCTGTGAATAGGTGTCTTTCATCTTGGCAACGGGAAGGCACACAACCTTTGGAATTCCAGGTCATGGATAAAAGTATCCATCCCCTGACTATACTCTCCCCTATCATTGTCACATTCTGTTTTTCTGCCCCAATTGAATGGCTTCCTTTATCATGGTGCTATGGTCAGTTTGCTCATCCACCCTGCAGTCCTTGTTCTCATCCACACTGGGAGAAAGTATCTCATGCCTGTTGGTCAAAGTCAAGAGCCAAGGCTCCTCCATCACTAAATGCTGGATCTCCAGACCTGCCTGACTCACAGTCACATCCTCCTTTCCCTGACCATTGACTAACTCCGAACTTGAAATAAACCTAAGAGGTGTGACCCCCCTGCTGGAACATTGTGTCCAGGTAACTCTCCCCCTTTCTGAGGGTGCACAATGTATGCAGCTCGGACTCCACCTCAACAACTCGAGACAAAGTTCCTTGAGCTGTAGACACTTAACCACAGATCTGCTTGTCCAGCATCACAATGCTCTACACAAGCTCCCACATATTGCAGTTATGGCACATCTGCTCTGCCATGTCTGTAAATCCTTATTTATTTATTTGATTACGATACTAGTTACTAATTTAGTAAAGTAATAACAAGTTACAGTCTTGGACAGTTACAGACTTGGAACACCAGTAAAGTTTCTGACTTAAATGGAGGGGAATTTGCCAGTGACGTGTTCAGAGACATGGGTGAAGGTGTCAACATCATGAGCATGAATATCACAGCTGAAAGTCCTTTCAGTAATGGACTCTGTGAAAGGAATCAGGTGGTGATTACTGAAGTATTGCAAATAAATAAATAAATAACTGATGAATCACACTGCAATAATAAAAGCAAAATAATGCAGATGCTGGCAATCTGAAATGAAACAAATTTGTGCTGGGAAATACTCAGCAGGTCTGGCAGCATTTGTGGAGAGAGAAGCAAAATTACCGTTTCAGGTCAGTGACCAGACTGCAAGTTGACATCCACCCTGGCACGGGCGGTTCACACAAAGAATTCACTCCAGATAGTTGGAGGCTATCGTTCCTATTAATTATTTTATGTGCGATATCCCAAATCGCATTTTGTTCTGTGCAATAGTCCTCCTGTGCTAGAAGCTACCATAATTAGTTCCATTTCACTGCATAACTGACTAATTGAAAATTCGAAGAGCACTGAACCATTGTTTAAGACCATCTGAGACTGACTTCAAATCAGGAGATTTAGTATCCTATAAATCAGAGAGTCATACATAAAAGACCTAGGGAAGGCACTGTTAAGTTTCTTTCATCAGGATTAGTCACCATTCATTACAAAATCTCAGACTCTGACCGACCAATAGAAGTAAACGAGGTAACATGTACCACAGATGCTCATGTGTTTAGTAATAAAGGTTCTGCTGGAACAAGACACAAGGGCCAGGATTGGTCAGACCAGTTTCATCACATGAATTTGAACTGGCCACAAAGCTTGGAATGGGGGCAGAACGCTCTTTGCTCCTGGGCTGAGAACATCTCTCTCCTGTCTGCTCCCATCACTTTCTCACAGAACTGTATCTTGTGAAGTCACGTGAACCTCAAAGGGAGAAAAGTCTCTGATGTCAACAAGGTTTAAGAAGAATACTGAGCCCCAACGAAAAGTAAAAGCTGTCTACTATCAAAGACTCTACAGTGAGCGTGAAACAGAGAAAAGGTCACAAGAAACCCCCTTTAGAGACTGCATCAACCCTTTCACCTTATACTTTCTTCTCTTCTCTGTCCCCAGCTGCATGTGTACATCACGTGTGCACGTTATCATGGGCGCGTCATATATCTGTACGCATCGTTAGAGTTAAGTAAGTTTAATAACATTTCACTTTTCTTCTTTAAACCTGAGAAAACCTGTTTGTTTGATTTCTTTGCCTAATAATTGGAAAGGAATAATCAAGGATTCATCAAGGGGGAACTAAAAATACATTGTGTTTAAAAATTAAACTCTGTTACAATAAGACCAGGTGAAGACAGTAAAATACCCCTAGACACCTTTCTCACCTGGTCATAACAAAAAAATTGGGTGCTAGCATCCAGAAGTGACCCACAGACAATCGAGGGCAAATGGAAGTGGGAAGGCAAATCATTCCGAATCAAAAATATCACATTTCAGTACAGGTTTTCTGGTGGTTGTGTGTGATTGAAAACTAACATGTCTGCAATTGAACCTAGTAGTTCTCAAGCCAGGGTGAAATAACTTGGGATAAGTTAAAAACACTGTCTATGGAGGAGTTGAGGAAAATGTCTGAGCAGTGTGAGATCACTGAACGTCACAAGGCTAGAAAGTCTGAATTAATAAGACTTGTGGCCAACCATTTTTCCCTTGAATCTGAAGAAGCAGAAGCAATGTTAGAAGTAGACCAAGACAGGGTACTTGCCAATCGTGTGATTGGTAAAAACTTTTCGTTCCTTTTTCATTCATCTAAGTTAAGACTAAGTTAAGCTTAAGATTAAAAATGGTAGGAGATCTCAGACCCGTCTTATGCTCCTCTTGCTCAATGTGGGAGCTCAGGGACATGGCTGATGTCCCTGACTCCTTCACGTGCTGGAAGTGTGTCCAGCTGCAGCTCTTGTTAGACCGCATGACGGCTCTGGAGCTGCGGATGTACTCACTTTGGAGCATCCGCGATGCTGAGGAGGTCGTGGATAGCACGTTTAGTGAATTGGTCACACCGCAGATTAGGATTGCAGAGGGAGAAAGGGAATGGGTGACCAAAAGGCAGAGAAAGAGCAGGTAGGCAGCGCAGGTGTCCCCTGCGGTCATCTCCCTCCAAAACAGGTATACCGTTTTGGATACTGTTGAGGGAGATGGCTCACCAGGGGAAGGCAGCAGTAGCCAGGTTGATGGCACCGTGGCTGGCTCTGCTGTTCGGAAGGGCGGGAAAAAGAGTGGAAGGGCAATAGTCATCGGGGATTCGATTGTAATGGGAGTAGATAGGCGGTTCTGTGGTCGAAAATGAGACTCCCAAATGGTATGTTGCCTCCCAGGTGCACGGGTCAGGGATGCCTCAGATCGGCTGCAGAACATTCTGAAGGGGGAGGGTGAACAGCCAGTTGTCGTTGTGCACATAGGCACCAATGATATAGGTAAAAAACGGGATGAGGTCCTACAAGTAGAATTTAGAGAGTTAGGAGCCAAGTTAAAAAGTAGGACCTCAGAGGTAGTAATCTCAGGATTGCTACCAGTGCCACGTGATAGTCAGAGTAGAAATGAAAGAATAGTCAGGATGAATGCGTGGCTTGAGAGATGGTGCAGGAGGGAGGGGTTCAGATTTTTGGGACATTGGGACCGGTTCTGGGGGAGGTGGGACTATTACAAATTGGACGGTCTACACCTGGGCCGGACTGGAACCAATGTCCTTGGGGGTGCTTTTGCTAATGCTGTTGGGGAGGGTTTAAACTACTGTGGCAGGGGGATGGGAACCAAATGAGGAGGTCAGTGGACAGTAAGGAGGTAGTAACTAAAGCCTGTAAGGAACTAGATAATGAAGTCAGTGTGACTAAGGGAAAGAGTAGGCAGGGAGCAGATGATGAACGCAAAGGGACTGGTGGTCTGAGGTGCATTTGTTTTTATGCAAGAAGTGTAGTAGGTAAGGCAGATGAACTTAGGGCTTGGATTAGTACCTGGGATTATGATGTTATTGCTATTACTGAGACTTGGTTAAGGGAAGGGCATGATTGGCAACTAAATATCCCAGGATATCGATGCTTCAGGCGGGATAGAGAGGGAGGTAAAAGGGGTGGAGGAGTTGCATTACTGGTCAAAGAGAATAACACAGCTGTGCTGAAGGAGGGCACTATGGAGGACTCGAGCAGTGAGGCAATATGGGCAGAATTCAGAAATAGGAAGTATGCGGTAACAATGTTGGGGCTGTACTACAGGTCTCCCAACAGCGAGCGTGAGATAGAGGTCCTTTTGGGCCTCCTTATCTCGAGAGACAATGGATACGCGCCTGGAGGTGGTCAGTGGTTTGTGAAGCAGCGCCTGGAGTGGCTATAAAGGCCAATTCTGGAGTGACAGGCTCTTCCACAGGTGCTGCAGAGAAATTTGTTTGTTGGGGCTGTTGCACAGTTGGCTCTCCCCTTGCGCCTCTGTCTTTTTTCCTGCCAACGACTAAGTCTCTTCGACTCGCCACAATTTAGCCCTGTCTTTATGGCTGCCCGCCAGCTCTGGCGAATGCTGGCAACTGACTCCCACGACTTGTGATCAATGTCACACGATTTCATGTCACGTTTGCAGACGTCTTTATAACGGAGACATGGACGGCCGGTGGGTCTGATACCAGTGGCGAGCTCGCTGTACAATGTGTCTTTGGGGATCCTGCCATCTTCCATGCGGCTCACATGGCCAAGCCATCTCAAGCGCCGCTGACTCAGTAGTGTGTATAAGCTGGGGGTGTTGGCCGCTTCAAGGACTTCTGTGTTGGAGATATAGTCCTGCCACCTGATGCCAAGTATTCTCCGAAGGCAGCGAAGATGGAATGAATTGAGACGTCGCTCTTGGCTGGCATACGTTGTCCAGGCCTCGCTGCCGTAGAGCAAGGTACTGAGGACACAGGCCTGATACACTCGGACTTTTGTGTTCCGTGTCAGTGCGCCATTTTCCCACACTCTCTTGGCCAGTCTGGACATAGCAGTGGAAGCCTTACCCATGCGCTTGTTGATTTCTGCATCTAGAGACAGGTTACTGGTGATAGTTGAGCCTAGGTAGGTGAACTCTTGAACCACTTCCAGAGCGTGGTCGCCAATATTGATGGATGGAGCATTTCTGACATCCTGCCCCATGATGTTCGTTTTCTTGAGGCTGATGGTTAGGCCAAATTCATTGCAGGCAGACGCAAACCTGTCGATGAGACTCTGCAGGCATTCTTCAGTGTGAGATGTTAAAGCAGCATCGTCAGCAAAGAGGAGTTCTCTGATGAGGACTTTCCGTACTTTGGACTTCGCTCTTAGACGGGCAAGGTTGAACAACCTGCCCCCTGATCTTGTGTGGAGGAAAATTCCTTCTTCAGAGGATTTGAACGCATGTGAAAGCAGCAGGGAGAAGAAAATCCCAAAAAGTGTGGGTGCGAGAACACAGCCCTGTTTCACACCACTCAGGATAGGAAAGGGCTCTGATGAGGAGCCACCATGTTGAATTGTGCCTTTCATATTGTCATGGAATGAGGTGATGATACTTAGTAGCTTTGGTGGACATCCGATCTTTTCTAGTAGTCTGAAGAGACCACGTCTGCTGACGAGGTCAAAGGCTTTGGTGAGATCAATGAAAGCAATGTAGAGGGGCATCTGTTGTTCACGGCATTTCTCCTGTATCTGACGAAGGGAGAACAGCATGTCAATAGTCGATCTCTCTGCACGAAAGCCACACTGTGCCTCAGGGTAGACGCGCTCGGCCAGCTTCTGGAGCCTGTTCAGAGCGACTCGAGCAAAGACTTTCCCCACTATGCTGAGCAGGGAGATTCCACGGTAGTTGTTGCAGTCACCGCGGTCACCTTTGTTTTTATAGAGGGTGATGATGTTGGCATCGCGCATGTGATAGAGGTACAAATATGTAAACAGATTATGGAAAGATGTAGGAGCAACAGGGTGGTGGTGATAGGAGATTTTAATTTTCCCAACATTGACTGGGATTCACTTGTGTTAGAGGTCAAGATGGAGCAGAATTTGTAAGGAGAATCCAGGAGGGTTTTCTAGAGCAGTTTGTAAATAGTCCAACTCGGGATGGGGCCATTCTGGACCTGGTGTTGGGGAATGAGCCCGGCCAGGTGGTTGAAGTTTCAGTAGGGGACTACTTTGGGAATAGTGATCACAATTCCGTAAGTTTTAGAATACTCATGGACAAAGACGAGAGTGGTCCGAAAGGAAGAGTGCTAAATTGGGGGAAGGCCAACCAAACCAAAATTCGGCAGGAGCTGGGGAATGTAGATTGGGAGCAGCTGTTTGAAGGTAAATCCACATTTGATATGTGGGAGGCTTTTAAAGGGAGGTTGATTAGCGTGCAGGCGAGACATGTTCCTGTGAAAATGAGGGATAGAAATGGCAAGATTAGGGAACCATGGATGACGGGTGAAATTGTGAGACTAGCTAAGAGGAAAAAGGAAGCATACATAAGGTCTAGGCGGCTGATGAAAGACGAAGCTTTGAAAGAATATCGGGAATGTAGGACCAATCTGAAACGAGGAATTAAGAGGGCTAAAAGGGGTCATGAAATATCTTTAGCAAACAGGGTTAAGGAAAATCCCAAAGCCTTTTATTCATATATAAGGAGCAAGAGGGTAACTAGAGAAAGGATTGGCCCACTCAAGGACAAAGGAGGAAAGTTATGCGTGGAGTCAGAGAAAATGGGTGAGATTCTAAACGAGTACTTTGCATTGGTATTCACTGAGGAGAGGGACATGACGGATGTTGAGGTTAGGGACAGATGTTTGATTACTCCAGGTCAAGTCGGCATAAGGAGGGAGGAAGTGTTGGGTATTCTAAAAGGCATTAAGGTGGACAAGTCCCCAGGTCCGGATGGGATCTATCCCAGGTTACTGAGGGAAGCGAGAGAGGAAATAGCTGGGGCCTTGATAGAAATCTTTGCAGCATCCTTAAACACGGGTGAGGTCCCGGAGGACTGGAGAATTGCTAATGTTGTCCCCTTGTTTAAGAAGGGTAGCAGGGATAATCCAGGTAATTATAGACCGGTGAGCCTGACGTCAGTGGTAGGGAAGCTGCTGGAGAAGATACTGAGGGATTGGATCTATTCCCATTTGGAAGAAAATGGGCTTATCAGTGATAGGCAACATGGTTTTGTGCAGGGAAGGTCATGTCTTACCAACTTAATAGAATTCTTTGAGGAAGTGACAAAGTTGATTGATGAGGGAAGGGCTGTAGATGTCATATACATGGACTTCAGTAAGGCGTTTGATAAGGTTCCCCATGGTAGGCTGATGGAGAAAGTGAAGTCGCATGGGCTCCAGGGTGTACTAGCTAGATGGATAAAGAACTGGCTGGGCAACAGGAGACAGAGAGTAGCAGTGGAAGGGAGTTTCTCAAAATGGAGACGTGTGACAAGTGGTGTTCCACAGGGATCCGTGCTGGGACCACTGTTGTTTGTGATATGCATAAATGATTTGGAGGAAAGTATAGGTGGTCTGATTAGCAAGTTTGCAGACGACACTAAGATTGGTGGAGTAGCAGACAGTGAAGGGGACTGTCAGAGAATACAGCAGAATATAGATAGATTGGAGAGTTGGGCAGAGAAATGGCAGATGGAGTTCAATGAGGGCAAATGCGAGGTGATGCATTTTGGAAGATCCAATTCAAGAGTGAACTATCCAGTAAATGGAAAAGTCCTGGGGAAAATTGATGTTCAGAGAGATTTGGGTGTTCAGGTCCATTGTTCCCTGAAGGTGGCAACGCAGGTCAATAGAGTGGTCAAGAAGGCATACGGCATGCTTTCCTTCATCGGACGGGGTATTGAGTACAAGGGTTGGCAGGTCATGTTACAGTTGTATAAGACTTTGGTTCGACCACATTTGGAATACGGCGTGCAGTTCTGGTCGCCACATTACCAAAAGGATGTAGATGCTTTGGAGAGGGTGCAGAAGAGGTTCACCAGGATGTTGCCTGGTATGGAGGGCGCTAGCTATGAAGAGAGGCTGAGTAGATTGGATTATTTTCATTCTGAAGACGGAGGTTGAGGGGGTACCTGATTGAGGTGTACAAAATCATGAGATGTATTGATAGGGTGGATAGCAAGAAGCTTTTTCCCAGAGTGGGGGATTCAATTACTAGGGGTCACGAGTTCAAAGTGAGAGGGGAAAAGTTTAGGGGGGATATGCGTGGAAAGTTCTTTATGCAGAGGGTGGTGGGTGCCTGGAACGCGTTGCCAGCGGAGGTGGTAGATGCGGGCACGATGGCGTCTTTTAAGATGTATCTGGACAGATACATGAATGGGCAGGAAGAAAAGAGATACAGACCCTTAGAAAATAGGCGACATGTTTAGATAGAGGATCTGGATCGGCGCAGGCTTGGAGGGCCGAAGGGCCTGTTCCTGTGCTGTAATTTTCTTTGTTCTTTTTTCTTCGTTCTTATATAACCGAAACAAAGGAATCCTAAATTAGAGCAGAAAGCGAGAGAGAGGCAGGAGAGGGAGAAAGAAAGAATATTCCAGAAAGAATATGAAGAGAAAGAGTTGAAGTGGCTTGAGTTAACTAGGGGGTGACAGAGTAACCCAGTGAAAGCATGGCCAATATGGAGGAGTCTAATTCTGGGCAAGGTACAAAATTGTTAGAACGAACCAAATTAATTCCAGAATTCAATGAGGACAAAGTGGATTCGTTTTTTGAGAAACTGGCAAGGCAGCTCAATATGGCCAACTTAGAGCTGGTCTCTTTTACTGCAAAGCAAATTAACAGGATAGGCCCATGAGGTTTATTTCTTGTTGTCAGATGAGAGTTCATCAAATAATGAACTGACCAAAAATACTATCCTCGGGGCATATGGAATTGTATGTGAAGTCTATTGCCAAAAGTTTAGAACCACGAAGAAGCAATCCAATCAAACTTATCTGGAGTTTGAAAGAAGTAAGTAGCTGGTTTTTGACCAGTGGCTGAGAACTCATAAAGAACAGCACAGCTGTGAGACTCTCAGAGATTTAATTCTGTTAGAGGAATTTAAAAACTCTCTCCCATTCTCAATAAAGTCTCATGTGGAGGAGCAGTGGGTTTAGAGAACCCGGCAAACGGCCGTTTTAGCCAATCAGTTTGCTTTAATTTATCAGTCAGTTTCCCATGGGAGAACCTTTCCCAGTCACCCCCACAAATCCGAAAAGGACAAAGGGTGGGAAGGTGATAGAAGCCCAGGCAGTCCTGGGAGAGAAAGGAAAGCAGGAGACACATGGGGCACTCCTCCAGCCAAAAAGGAAGGTGCTGTGACAAGAGTGAGACCCGGAGACCTGTGTGCTTCCATTGTAATAAAGCAGGGCATTTAAAAGCGAACTGCTGGAAACTAAAAGGAAAACTGATAAGGTTGCTCAGGGCAAACCCGCTCAGTGACGAAGGGACCCTGATGGAAAGCACAGCAGAACAAGCTGTGGCTTTAACTGCAGGAAGAGTGCAACCCAGGAAGCTTACAGCAGCAAGAGCAGGAAAAGTTAATCGGATTCCTGAAGGTTAACAGGGTTTTGTGTTTCAAGGGCAAATAACCTCATATCCCTCGAGTGGTACAAGCAATCCCATAGTAATTCTCAGAGACACAGGGGTCACCAGATACTTTTTACTGGGAAAAGGCATGGCCTTTCTCCCAGAGAGTGCATTGAACACCAGAATGGTGGTGAATGGTATTGGAGGGCAGTGTATGACTATACCTGTACACCGGGTGCACCTGGAGTGTGACCTAGTTTCAGGACTGGTGACTGTCGGGATTGTCCCTTGTTTGCCTGTGGACAGTGTTGACCTGCTCCTAGTTTAGTTTAGTTTAGTTTAGTTTAGAGATACAGCACTGAAACAGGCCCTTCGGCCCACCGAGTCTGTGCCGACCATCAACCACCCATTTATACTAATCCTACACTAATCCCATATTCCTATCACATCCCCACCTGTCCCTATATATTTCCCTACCACCTACCTATACTAGGGGCAATTTATAATGGCCAATTAACCTATCAACCTGCAAGTCTTTTGGCTTGTGGGAGGAAACCGGAGCACCCGGAGGAAACCCACGCAGACACAGGGAGAACTTGCAAACTCCGCACAGGCAGTACCCAGAATCGAACCCGGGTCCCTGGAGCTGTGAGGCTGCGGTGCTAATGATCTGCGGTGCCTAGATAATGATCTGATGGGGATGAAGGTGTTAGTCCCCCGCAGTAGTGAAAGAAAGACCGCAGGAGGTCCGAGAGACAGGGCAGTGGCAGGAGACAGTCCCCTGCAGTTTCCCTGAATGTGTAATGGATCAGGTTTTGATCAAACCAGCTCCCCCAGAGGAGACTGAATTGACACTGCAGACAGATGACTAGATCTGTCTGTCTGAGACTTTCCTTGGGAAGTTAGGAGACCCAGGGAATGAATTAAATGGATTTACCCGAGGTGAGGCTCAGCGAGCTGACCCAGTATTGAGAGAGTTAACACAGGCTGCCCAATCTGAAAGTGAAGCAGAGGGAGTCCCTGATTTCTACTATTTAAAGAATGAGGTACTGATGAGGAAATTGAGTTCTCCTCACAGACCTGAGAGCAAAGAGTGGGCAGTAGCTCACTAGTTGGTAGTGGCGCAGAGGTACCGGAGAGAAATATTAAAAAGGGCCCACGAGGCTATAGTGGCTGTACATGCTGGTATACAAAAGAACAAAGCCTGTATAAGACAGTAGTTTGACTGGCCAAAATTCCACAAAGATGTGATGGAGTGCTGCAGGAATTGCCACATGTGCCAGGTTGAGGGGCAAACACAACGTACAGCGAAATCTGAGCCCCCAATTCCTGTACCAATGATAGGAGGACTCTCCAGCAGAAGGCTGGTGAATTGTGAGGGACTCCCGCTGATAAAGAAATGTGACAGGCAGGCACAAAGCTGGCAAAAGTTTAGACAGAGAAGGGGAAAAAAGTGACCAAGAGGGCAGATTAAAGGAAGTCTGCGAAGAATCGCGGATGAAAACCCCTGCAGTCCAGTCAGCCAACTCCAAAAAGCGAAAGGTTAGACCCCACATACTCCTATGTAAATGCAGACTCTAAAAGCACCCCACCAGAGCTGGTAACAGCATTTACAGGAACCTGCAGAGACAAAGAAAGACCTCTCAGTGGCAGAGAAGCCATGAGGGTAATGTCTCACCTCGCTGAAATGCCACAGTAGAGTCCAGACAAATACCTGCAGACAGAGGTGTCCAAGAGAACAAAGGGGAAATTCACAAAGAATCCTCCCCCACAATCAGAGAAAAGGGAACTACTCATCCCCTGAAGTCAAATGCCTAATCATCTCAAAGACCATAAGCAGCCATAGAAATGGGAAAACTGAACAAAAGCTTCCCTCAAGAAACACATCTTTGTTGGGATGCCAAAAGGGGAAATTAAAGCAGCACAGGCACCCAGAAAAGACAATTTTAATAAGTTTTATGATTCATGAATGAATCGAAGTGAATGAGAGAAATGCATGGTTTCTTTTTCCTGTATCTTATATTTCTCTCACAACTTTTTAATGAAATGTGTATTTGTTTCAAATTGCATTTCATTCCCTTGGGAGTGGAGGTGTCATGCAGGCCCCACCTGCCAAGAATGAGGAATATTAATTTCACCGCATGAACATTGATTTTAAAAACTGTTGTTGGGAAGAAAGAACTGGCTTTAAAAAAAAAATGCCCGATTTTAGCTGGAGAGACATTTGCTTATCAACAGACAGTACTTCAAAGGACAAAGGGACTATTCCCTGCTCCAATTTAATCCACAACAGGCCTTTGATCACCAGGTATTGCGTGTAGAGTAGACATTCCAGGATCTGCTAGAATAAGACAAATACACAATGGTAGGATTGGTCAGACAAATTTAGTCACATGAGCCCCAACGAAAATTAAGAGCTGTTGTCAATCACCGACTCAACAGTGAGCTGGAAACCCAGAAGCAGTCACAAGAATCCCCCTTCAGAGACTGCATCAACCCTTTCACCTTATATTTTCTTCTCTTCTCAGTCCCTATCTGCATGTGCATATCACTTGTGCATGCAAGCGTGGGCAAGTCGTATATCCATAGACATTAACTGAATTAGAGTTAAGTAAATTTAATAACATTTCACTTTTCTTCTTTAAACCTGAGAAAACCTGTTTGTTTGATTTATTTACCTTATAATTGGAAAGAAGTGAACAAGGATTCATCAAGGGGGAGCTAAAAATACAGTGTGTTTAAAAATCAGACTCTGCTACAATAAGACCAGGTGAATACAGTAAAATGCTCCTTTGACACCTTTCTCACCTGGTCATAACAGTTGTTTTGTGCTGAAAAACTCCTTGTAAATTTGACTTGTAAGTCGAAAGCGAGTCGAGGTGCTCAGTGTTTTGAAGAATAACTGTACAATACAGATGTTTGAATGGACACTCCCACAGCTGGAAATGTAACTTTAAAAAACCTTCAGATTTTTTTGGACACATAGTCATGGGAGGATAGGTAAGTTGACATATACACCGTATCTCTGCACGGTACTATTTTTCAGAGACAAGTGTTTCTGCAACTACCCAAAGACTCAGCCGATGCAGTAAGAAAGCATTGGAGACTGAATAACTGTGTCTATGGTCTGAATGATGCCTCCATAGTTCGGTACTTTTCAGTGAGATGTGTTCAGCTAAAAGCAAATCCTGCAATTTTTCATTGGCATCATAAAGGGGAACATTTAGCCATCATCATGATACATGATAATATTTTCTTATGGGATGGTTCTGCGGAATTTGAGAAATATGTTATCAATAAAATTAGCCTGGAATTTAAAATTGTGTCAGTTTGGAGAGTTTTTAAATATATTGGTTTACATATCAAGCAAAGTAGTTCTGGAATAACTTCAAGTCAACAATCCTGTTTAGAGGATGGTATTCCAATCATACTCGGTCCTCAAAGAATGAAGACTTTTTAATCTCAGGAAAAAAAACCGGACAATTGCTAAGCTTAATTTTTCAGTTGAACTAGTTGTTCACTCAGATTTGACCAGAAGCTACTTTTGATGTATTGGAGTTAACTACTTCGATGAAATAACCTAAAGTGGGGAATGTTTCAGGGCAAATAAAACATGAAGAAAATTAAATCTGGATGATTGCGTACTTAAGTTCCTATTATTCGGTTACCCAGAGAACATGAAGCTGGTGATTTTTTAACAATGCTTCACATGCTAATCTTCCTGGTGGACATTCTCGTCCAGCTTGATTCATAATAAATTTGATGGGTGAGTTTTGGAAATGTCCCATAGCTTGAGAAGGTAAGAAAATAAAATGGACTTAAAAGTACTCTGTCTACTGAAACACTGGCCCTTGTGGAGACAGTGGATGAGATTCTCTTTGTTAAATATTTACGTGCTATTCTACGTGATAGGCATCCTGAAGACAGTATATTGTTGCGACCGACTGCTCCAGTCAAATTCCCCAATCAAAATATACGATTCTGATTGTGGTGGGAGAAATGCACAGTTAATTCAATCCCGTCTCTCCACAGATCGCCTAACATATCATTTTAAACTTTCCAAATTAAAGAAAGACCCAGCCAAATTGTGCTTTCTATTAACCCCCGAATGAGGCTAAGCAAACCGGGTGTCTTTAAAACAACAAATTTACTGTTACATTTTTTAAAAAACTAAATTCTCAAAAACACTATGAAGATATAACCTACATTTTAATAGAAACAATTCGAGTCCTTGCAAATTTACAGTCCAATGTTGCTTGAAGTCCTCACAGCCGTCCAATGGGGAAAAAAGGTTCTTTCACAGTAGAACAGTCTGTAGTCTTACTCCAGCATTAAGTGATGCTTCTTTCTTCAGCAATGGATTTCAACAATTAACAACTTGCAAACATTTTCAATAGAATCACTCTGCCTTTAGAGCTTTTGAGGGATAAAAAAATTATCATGCATTAACTTCCTTTCCTCCAGTTCAGGTTATCAGAGATCTCCTTTTTGGCTTGACTTTTTTTTTAAATTTTGAGAGATAATAACCATTAAACAGACTAACATTCTCTTCCTTCAGTTTACATGGCTGAGAGCTCTTTTTTCAGGGGCTAACATGAGCTATCTGTCTATGTTCCCTCTTAGAACAAACTGTGTTCAGCGAAAAGCCAGTTCAAAATTGAATTGTAACAAATGTATCGCATGATGCTCAATCCAAGTGGTTGTATCCATGGCAATGAAAATGCAACTTCTTGATAAATCTGGAGAACTGTTGGTTCTGAAAGCAGTACTAATCCTTTGCAAACCTTAAAGGTACACCGCATTTTCACGGGAAAAATAAACTACAGGACCAGAACAACTCCACCAAACCCCTGGTGGAATGAAACGCCATTCCTGGAAAACATTTCATTACGATCGGTTAAAAAAAGAACATATTTTTTCCCCCGCAATTACAGATATACACATTTCTAAAAAAAATGTCGAGACAGCAACCACAAGTTCCAGCAGAACATTATGGCTTTAAATTTTGAAAAGGTTGATCCAATTAGCCCATTTCAAATTTACAAGCATATTTTTCCAATTGTTTTGTGTTTTCCTTTCAAGTATCCCTATTGTCCATCACCTCAGCCAGGTGAACTGCAGAGCTAGGAGCACTGACCACTACTGGGTTCACTAATCTCTGAGAAGTTTCTCGAGTACCCCTTAACCTATGTTTCATCACTTGACACTGGAAAACCTTACCCGGTGTAACAGAAGCTGATTTTACTCTGGGGTTTCAAAGGAATTTGACAGTATCCCTCTGACACATCTGTCTCTTTAAGTATTGTGTAATGAGAGAGGATTAATTGACAATCCAGTTGTGCGAGGCCCCTTTGGGGATGAGCAACCATAATATGATAAATTTCTTCATCAAGATGGAGAGTGATGTAGTTGATTCTGAGACTCGGGTCCTGAATCTTAATAAAGGAAAATACAAAGGTATGAGGCGCGAGTTTGCCATGATGGATTGGGAAATGTTACTTCAAGGGATGACGGTGGATAGATAATGGCAAACTTTCAAAGAGCACATGGATGAACTGCAACAACTGTTTATTCCTGTCTGCCACAAAAGTAAAACGGGAAAGATAGCCAAACCATGGTTTACAAGGGAAATTAGAGATAGCATTAGATCCAAGGAAGAGGCATACAATTCGCCAGAAAAAAAAACGGACCTGAGGATTGGGAGAAGGAAAGAATTCATCAAAGGAGGACCTAGGGATTGATTAAGAAGGGGAAAATAGAGTACGAGAGTAAGCTTGTGGGGAACATAAAAACTGACTGTAAAAAATTCTATAGGTATGTGAAAAGAAAAAGATTGGTGAAGAAAAATAGAGGTCCCTTACAGTCAGAAACAGCGGAATTTATTATGGAGAACAAAGAAATGGCTGACCAACTAAATGCATACTTTGGTTCTGTTTTCACAAAAGAGGACACAAATATCATACTATAAATGTTGGGGAACACAGGATTTAGTGAGAGGGAGGAACTGAAGGAAATCAATATTAGCAGAGAAATGGTGCTGGGGAAATTGATAGAACTGAAGGCCAATAAATCCCCACGGCCTGATAATCTGCATCCCAAAGTATTTAAGGAAGTGGCCCTAGACATAATGGATACATTGGTGGCCACCTTCCAAGATTCTATCAACTCTGGAATAGTTCTTACAGATTGGAGGGTAGCTAACGTAACCCCACTATTTACAAAGAGACGTAGAGAGAAAGCGGGGAATTATAGACCAGTCAGCCCGACATGGGTAGTGGGGAAAATTCTTGAGTCCATTATCAAAGATTTTATAGCAGAGCAATTGAAGAACAGTGGTAGAATTGGATGGAGTCAGCATGGATTTACGAATAGGAAATCATGCTTGAAAAATCTGCTGGTATTCTTTGAAGATGTAACTAGTAGAGTTGATGAGGGGGAGCCAGTGGATGTGGTTTATTTGGACTTTCAGAAGGCTTTTGACAAAGTCCCACATAAGAGATTAGTGTGTAAAATTAAAGCGCATGAGATTGGGGGCAGTGTCTGCGATCGATAGAACATTGGTTGGCAGACAGGAAACAAAGAGTAGGAATAAGCAGCTCTTTTTCCGAATGGCAGGCAGTGACTAGTTAGGTACCGCCTCTGAGTTTAAAAGCCTATGGTTTAATTTTCTTAGCCATTTTACATTCGCTAATGGGATAATTCGAGGTTCAATCTCAAAATTTCCTAGGCCTACCTCTGCCTCGTCCTCACTATCCTTTTCCTTCTCCACAGTCCCAATTACCTGACATAACTGTACTGGCTTATCCTCCTCCCTGTGGTAATATGGTTTGAGCATATTAATGTGTCACAACCTGTTCTCCTTCCAGCAATCAGGGGTGGCAATCAATTAATCAACCTTACCCACTCTTTTGATCACTCCATATGGGCCACTGAACCACTGCTTTCACTGGGTCTCCCTGTGACGTTAACAACACTAATACTTCCATCCCCTGGTATTATGGTAGGTTGTGGTTTTATCTGTTCAACAACTGTCCAGTCTTTATCAACAGGCCTATGAGGCAGTCTCTATTTCCTTCTCAAAACCCCGTTTGCCATAGAATAGCCTTTCGCCTCAGTTTCTGACAGAGCCGTCTATGCTATTCGGTAGATCTCTGGATCAGCTTGCTGTGCTGCAGTGATAGACGATCTGTTAAACAACTCATTTGGATTATCTAAATCCCCAAATAAGGTTTCAGATACTTGGCTACCGATTTGTGGTGCCCCTTTTACCTCCGACAATGGAGCCTGTTTCACCATTGCTCGGGTAACTACACACGCCAGAAATATTCCCGGAACTTGCTCCTGTAATTGCTCTGTTTCCATAATTTCACATGATTCCGCTGTAACTATAGGAGAAACTGATATTTTTGATCCAGCCAAATCATTTCCTAGGAGTAGATCAATTCTCTTTACTGGTAAACTGTGGACAACACCAACAGTTACGATCCCAGATATTAAGTACTCTCTAGGCATACTTTATACAAGGGTACGGATATCTTTTCCTTAGATACTGTGATCCAAATTAATTAATTAAATAGAATAGAGATGGCTGGGCAGGCGATATGTTGCAGCTGTAGAATGTGGGAGCTGATGGACGCTGGTGCGATCCACAATGACCACATTTGCAGCAAGTGTTGGCTGCTCGAGGAACTTCGGCTCAGTGTTGATGAGCTGGAGTCCGAGCTGCAGACACTGTGACACATCAGGGAGGGGGAGAGTTACCTGCACACTGTGTTTCAGGAGACAGTTACACCCCTCAGATTAATTACATCCAATCTGGACCGTGATCAGGGACAGGAGCGAGTGACTGCGAGTGAGGCAGGTGTGGGGATCCAGAATTTAGCTTTGGAGGAGCCTCAGCCACTGCCCTTATTCAATAGGTATGGGTTCTTGCTCCCGGTGTGGACGAGGGCACAGACTGCAGGGAGGATGAGCAAAATGACCACAGCATCGTGGTTCAGAGCGCCATTCAAGTGGGGGGAGAAAAGAGAAATGTAGTTGTAATTGGGGATAGCATAGTTAGGGGAATAGATACTGTTCTCTGCAGCAAAGATAGAGAGTCCCGAAGGCTAAGTTGCCTACCTGGTGCCAAGGTTAAAGAACATCTCTTCTGGGCTGGAGAGGAACTTGGAGTGAGAGGGAAAAGATCCAGTTGTTGTGGTCCACGTAGGTACCAACGACATCGGTAGGACTAGGAAAGAGGTTCTGCTGAGGGACTATGAGCAGCTCGGGGCCAAATTAAAAGGCAGAACCAGAAAGGTAATAATCTCCGGATTAATACCTGAGTCATGTGCAAATTGGCATAGGGTAAATAAGATTTGAGAGGTAAATGTGTGGCTCAAGGATTGGTGTGGGAGAAATGGGTTCCGATTCAGGGAACACTAGTACCAGTACTGGGGAAAGAGAACTGTTCCGTTGGGATGGGCTTCACTTGAACCATGCTGGGACCAGTGTCCGGCGATCGTATAACTAGGGTTGTAGATAAGGCATTAAACAAAATAGTGGGGAGGGGGGGCGGGTTTAATTGAAGGGTAGTCAAAAACGTTGAAAAGCAATGAGAGAGCAGAGGTGCAGGGTAGTGAAGGAGCATACATTAGTCAGAGAGTGACAGGAAGGGACAGAGAATACAAGCACAAGATTACAAAGAACAAAGAACAAAGATAATTACAGCACAGGAACAGGCCCTTCGGCCCTCCAAGCCTGCGCCGATCCAGATCCTCTCTCTAAACATGTTGCCTATTTTCTAAGGTTCTGTATCTCTTTTCTTCCTGCCCATTCATGTATCTGTCTAGATACATCTTAAAAGACTCCATCGTGCCCGCATCTACCACCTCCGCTGGCAATGCGTTCCAGGTGCCCACCACCCTCTGCGTAAAGAACTTTCCACGCATATCCCCCCTAAACTTTTCCCCTTTCACTTTGAACTCGTGTCCTCTAGTAATTGAAACCCCCACTCTGGGAAAAAGCCTCTTGCTATCCACCCTGTCTATACCTCTCATGATTTTGTACACCTCAATCAGGTCCCCCCTCAACCTCCGTCTTTCTAATGAAAATAATCCTAATCTGCTCAACCTCTCTTCATAGCTAGCGCCCTCCATACCAGGCAACATCCTGGTGAACCTCCTCTGCACCCTCTCCAAAGCATCCACATCCTTTTGATAATGTGGCGACCAGAACTGTACGCAGTATTCCAAATGTGGCCGAACCAAAGTCCTATACAACTGTAACATGACCTGCCAACTCTTGTAGTCAATGCCCCGTCCGATGAAGGAAAGCATGCCGTATGCCTTCTTGACCACTCTATTTACCTGCGTTGCCACCTTCAGGGAACAGTGGACCTGAACACCCAAATCTCTCTGGACATCAATTTTCCCCAGGACTTTTCCATTTACTGTATAGTTCACTCTTGAATTGGATCTTCCAAAATGCATCACCTCGCATTTGCCCTGATTGAACTCCATCTGCCATTTCTCTGCCCAACTCTCCAATCTATCTATATTCTGCTGTATTCTCTGACAGTCCCCTTCACTATCTGCTACTCCACCAATCTTAGTGTCGTCTGCAAATTTGCTAATCAGTCCACCTATACTTTCCTCCAAATCATTAATGTATATCACAAACAACAGTGGTCCCAGCACGGATCCCTGTGGAACACCACTGGTCACACGTCTCCATTTTGAGAAACTCCCTTCTACTGCTACTCTCTGTCTCCTGTTGCCCAGCCAGTTCTTTATCCATCTAGCTAGTACACCTTGGACCCCAAGCGCCTTCACTTTCTCCATCAGCCTGCCATGGGGAACCTTATCAAACGCCTTACTGAAGTCCATGTATATGACATCGACAGCCCTTCCCTCATCAATCAACTTTGTCACTTCCTCAAAGAATTCTATTAAGTTGGTAAGACATGACCTTCCCTGCACAAAACCATGTTGCCTATCACTGATGAGCCCATTTTCTTCCAAATGGGAATAGATCCTATCCCTCAGTATCTTCTCCAGCAGCTTCCCTACCACTGACGTCAGGCTCACCGGTCTATAATTACCTGGATTATCCCTGCTACCCTTCTTAAACAAGGGGACAACATTAGCAATTCTCCAGTCCTCCGGGACCTCACCCGTGTTTAAGGATGCTGCAAAGATATCTGTTAAGGCCCCAGCTATTTCCTCTCTCGCTTCCCTCAGTAACCTGGGATAGATCCCATCCGGACCTGGGGACTTGTCCACCTTAATGCCCTTTAGAATACCCAACACTTCCTCCCTCCTTATGCCGACTTGACCTAGAGTAATCAAACATCTGTTCCTAACCTCAACATCCGTCATGTCCCTCTCCTCGGTGAATACCGATGCAAAGTACTCGTTTAGAATCTCACCCATTTTCTCTGAGTCCAAGCATAACATTCCTCCTTTGTCCTTTAGTGGGCCAATCCTTTCTCTAGTTACCCTCTTTCTCCTTATATATGAATAAAAGGCTTTGGGATTTTCCTTAACCCTGTTTGCTAAAGATATTTCATGACCCCTTTTAGCCCTCTTAATTCCTCGTTTCAGATTGGTCCTACATTCCCGATATTCTTTCAAAGCTTCGTCTTTCATCAGCCGCCTAGACCTTATGTATGCTTCCTTTTTCCTCTTAGCTAGTCTCACAATTTCACCTGTCATCCATGGTTCCCTAATCTTGCCATTTCTATCCCTCATTTTCACAGGAACATGTCTCTCCTGCACGCTAATCAACCTCTCTTTAAAAGCCTCCCACATATCACATGTGGATTTACCTTCAAACAGCTGCTCCCAATCTACATTTCCCAGCTCCTGCCGAATTTTGGTGTAGTTGGCCTTCCCCCAATTTAGCACTCTCCCTTTTGGACCACTCTCGTCTTTGTCCATGAGTATTTTAAAGCTTACGGAATTGTGATCACTATTCCCAAAGTAGTCCCCTACTGAAACTTCAACAACCTGGCCGGGCTCATTCCCCAACACCAGGTCCAGTATGGCCCCTTCCCGAGTTGGACTATTTACATACTGCTCTAGAAAACCCTCCTGGATGCTCCTTACAAATTCTGCTCCATCTGGACCTCTAACACTAAGCGAATCCCAGTCAATGTTGGGAAAATTAAAATCTCCTATCACCACCACCCTGTTGCTCCTACATCTTTCCATAATCTGTTTACATATTTGTACCTCTATCTCACGCTCGCTGTTGGGAGGCCTGTAGTACAGCCCCAACATTGTTACCGCACCCTTCCTATTTCTGAGTTCTGTCCATATTGCCTCACTGCTCGAGTCCTCCATAGTGCCCTCCTTCAGCACAGCTGTGATATCCTCTTTGACCAGTAATGCAACTCCTCCACCCCTTTTACCTCCCTCTCTATCCCGCCTGAAGCATCGATATCCTGGGATATTTAGTTGCCAATCATGCCCTTCCCTCAACCAAGTCTCAGTAATAGCAATAACATCATACTCCCAGGTACTAATCCAAGCCCTAAGTTCATCTGCCTTACCTACTACACTTCTTGCATTAAAACAAATGCACCTCAGACCACCAGTCCCTTTATATTCATCATCTGCTCCTTGCCTGCTCTTCCCCTTAGTCACACTGACTTCATTATCTAGTTCCTTACAGGCTTTTGTTACTACCTCCTTACTGTCAACTGACCTCAATTGGTTCCCATCCCCCTGCCACATTAGTTTAAACCCTCCCCAACAGCGTTAGCAAAAGCACCTCCAAGGACATTGGTTCCAGTCCGGCCCAGGTGTAGACCGTCCAATTTGTAATAGTCCCACCTCCCCCAGAACCGGTCCCAATGTCCCAAAAATCTGAACCCCTCCTTCCTGCACCATCTCTCAAGCCACGCATTCATCCTGACTATTCTTTCATTTTTACTCTGACTCTACAGCAGAAATTAGAACCAGAGTAGGTTAAAATGGTAAAAAGTCAAAGCTTAAGCCTCTTTATCTGAATGTACGTTGCATTTGCAACAAGATAGATGAGCTGATGGCACAAATAGAAATAAATGAATATGATTTGATAGCTATCACTGAGACGTGGTTGCAGGATGACCAAGACTGTAATCGAAATGTTCAAATATATTCAACGTTCCAGAAGAATAGGCAGAAAGGAAAAGGAGGTGAAGTAGCTTTGTTATTAAAGGAAGGGATCAGTTGTGAGTAATGATATAGGTGTAATAGACCGTGATGTAGTATCAGTTTGGGTGGAAAAAAGGAATAGCAAGGGAAAGAAATCATGCGTGAAAGTGATCATTAGGTCCCCGAAGAGTTTCCTCGCTGTCGGACAAGATATAAATCAGGAAATATTGGAGGTGTTTAAGAAGGGCACTGCAATTATCATGGGTAATTTTATTCTGCATATAGACTGGACAAATCAAATTGGCAAGGGTAACATGGAAGACAAATTTGTAGAGTGCCTCAAAGATTGTTACTTAGAGCAATATGTTGCAGAACATACCATGGAACAGTCTATTTTAGATTTGTTATTGTGTAATGAGGTAGGATTAATAAGAGATCTCATAGTTAAGGATCATTTAGGGTGAATCAATCATAACATGGTAGAATTTCAAATTCAGTTTGAGGGTGAGCAACTTGGGTCTCAAACCTATGTGTTCAACTTAAACAATGGCAATTACAGAGGTATGAAGAAAGAGTTGTCTAAAGCGGGCTGGGAAAACAGACGACAGGGGAAGTCAGTGGATGAGCAGTGGCAGACTTCTAAGCAAATATTTCATGACACTCAGCAAACATTTATTCCAGTCAGAAGGAAGGACCCGAAGCAAACGATCACCCACCCGTGGATAACAAAGAAAGTTAAGGAGAGTATCAAATCAAAAACAAAGGCGTACAATGTGGTGAAAATAAGTGGTAGGTCAGAGGATTGGGAATTTTTAAAAAACCAGCAGCGGATGACTAAAATTCTAATAAAGAGGGAGAAAATTGATTATGAGAGTAAATTGGCAAGAAATATAAAAACAAACAGTAAGAGCTTCGATGGGTGAGGGACCCTGAGAGGATGAGACTGGGGAATTAATAACAGGGAACAGGGAAATGGCAGATCATTTAAACCAATATTGTGTGTCTTCACTATAAACATCCCAACAATAATAGATGAGCAAGGTGTAAATAAGGAGGGAGGCAGAAAGCAGGAAACTACAGACCAGTTAGCTTAACATCTGTCATCGGGAAAATGCTTGAATCAATTATTAAGGAAGAAATAGCAGGACATTTAGAACAACATAATGCATTCAAATAGAGTCAACACGGTTTTCCGAAAGGGAAATCATTTTTGACAAATTTGTTAGAGTTCTTTGAAGGTATAACAAGCAGAGTGGATAAAGGTGAACCAGTCGATGTTGTATATTTGGAAATTTCAGAAGGCGTTTGATAAGGTGTCACATAAAAGGTTATTGCACAAAATAGGAGCTCAGGGTATTGGGGGTAATGTGTTGGAATGGATTGAGGATTGGCTAACACACAGAAGGCAGAGAGTCGGGATCAATGGGTCTTTTTTAGGTTGGAAAGCAGTAACTAGTCGGGTGCCACAAGGATTGGTCCTCGGGCCTCAGCTATTTACTTTCTACATTAATGACTTAGCGGAAGGGACAGAGTGTAATGTATCCAAGTTTGCTGGCGATACAAAAATAGGTGGGAAGGCGTGTAATGATGAGGCTAAACAAAATCTACAAAGGGATATAGATAGGTGAAGTGAGTGGGCAAAAACTTGGCAGATGGAGTTCAATGAGGGAAAGTGTGAGAAAATCCACTTTGGTAGGAAGAATGAAAAGGCTGATTATTATTTAGATGGAGAAAGACTACAAAATACTGCAGTCCAGAGAGATCTGGGTGTTCTTGTACATGAAACACAAAAGGTTAGCATGCAGGTGCAGCAATTAATTAAGACAAATGGAATTTTGGTCTTTATTGCTGGGGAGTCAGAGTTTAAAAATAGGGAAGTCTTGTTACAACTGTACAGGGTGTTGGTGAGGCCACACCTGGAGTACTGCATACAGTTTTTGTCCCCGTATTTAAAGAAGGATATACTAACATTGCAGGCAATTCAGAAAAGGTTCACGAGGCTGATTCCTGGGATGAAGGGGCTGCCTTATAAAGAACGGCTAAATTGCTTAGGCCTTTATTCATTTGAGTTTAGAAGAACGAGATGTGATCTTATAGAAATATATAAGATTTTAAGGAGACTCAACAGGGTAGCTGTTGAGAAGATGTTTCCACCGGTGGCGGAATCTCGAACGAGGGGACATAGATACAGAATAAGGGAGCACACATTTAAAACTTTAAAAGAGAAGGAATTTCTTCTCTCAGAGGGTGGTGAATCTCTGGAATTCTCTACCTCAGATAGTTGTGGAGGTTAGGTCACTAAATATATTTAAGGAGGAGGTAGATATATTTTTTAATTCTTGGGGAGTCGAGCATTAGGCGGAGCAGGCCTGAAAGAGGAGTTGAGGCCTGGGACAGATCAATCATGATCTTATTGAATGGTGGGGCAGGCTTGAGGGGCTGAATGGCCTACTCCTGCTCCTAGTTCTTTTTAAACATTTTCAATTCTTAATGTTTCTCTATTCCAAACCAACCATTCCATGTGGGGTTAATAGTTTCAATGGGGTTGTGAGCTCAAGAATTGGAATCAAAGAAAAAGACACAAAATGATCACCCACTGCTGAGACTGAGGGTCATTAGATATTCAGTCTAACACTCTCCTAACTGAGTTATTTCAACCGCACACTCCCTGCAAACCCTTGTCATTGTTTTGGAAGAAACTATAACTCCAGTGACATTGTCCCTCCCACTCATCCCTCATCGTGGTCAATTGGAACCTGACCAGGTCTCGGAGCTCGGATTATGTTCATGTTTGGTTGTTGATATCTCAATGTGATCTTGTGTTTGGATCACTTTTAATCAGGTTCAAGGACAAATTCTTCCTTCATCCCTTCTCCCACATTGCTTCACTCTGTCTCATTCATTCTTTATTTCTTACAGCCCAGAAAGAGGTCGGAATCAGAGCTTACCCCCAAACCCTCTGCAGACAGACCCCCGTCTGTTACCCTGTTTGATTCAAGAGATCACTCAATTAAATACTCTAGTAATAAACATAGTTGGACACAGGAGCTAACTACACTGCAATGTTTATAAAAAGCACATTTTATGGGTTGTGTCACTGAGTCCACAGAGCAGGACGGGCCCAGACTCCAGCCCCAGCCTGTGTTGTGTTAGCCAGTGTCACCTGGTGTGATACCGAGCCACACAGAGTAGGAAAGGGAGTGGCTGTATTCGTAGCCTGCGTTGAGTTAACTGATCCCACCCAGTGTGATATGGAGCCACCAGAGTAGGAAAGGGACTGGTTGTATTCGTAGCCTGCGTTGAGTTAACTGATCCCACCCAGTGTGATACCAAGCCACACAGAGTAGGAAAGGGACTGGTTGTATTCGTGACCTGCGTTGAGTTAACTGATCCCACCCAGTGTGATATGGAGCCACACAGAGTAGGAAAGGGACTGGTTGTATTCGTGACCTGCGTTGAGTTAACTGATCCCACCCACTGTGATATGGAGTCACACAGAGTAGGAAAGGGACTGGTTGTATTCGTAGCCTGCGTTGAGTTAACTGATCCCACCCAGTGTGATACCAAGCCACACAGAGTAGGAAAGGGACTGGTTGTATTCGTGACCTGCGTTGAGTTAACTGATCCCACCCAGTGTGATATGGAGCCACACAGAGTAGGAAAGGGACTGGTTGTATTCGTTACCTGCGTTGAGTTAACTGATCCCACCCACTGTGATATGGAGTCACACAGAGTAGGAAAGGGACTGGTTGTATTCGTGAACAGCGTTGAGTTAACTGATCCCACCCAGTGTGATATGGAGCCACACAGAGTAGGAAAGGGACTGGTTGTATTCGTGACCTGCGTTGAGTTAACTGATCCCACCCAGTGTGATATGGAGTCACACTGAGTAGGAAAGGGACTGGCTGTATTCATGGCCTGCGTTGAGTTAACTGATCCCACCCAGTGTGATATGGAGTCACACAGAGTAGGAAAGGGACTGGTTGTATTCGTGAACAGCGTTGAGTTAACTGATCCCACCCACTGTGATATGGAGTCACACAGAGTAGGAAAGGGACTGGTTGTATTCGTGAACAGCGTTGAGTTAACGTATCCCACCCAGTGTGATATGGAGCCACACAGAGTAGGAAAGGGACTGGCTGTATTCGTGACCTGCGTTGAGTTAACTGATCCCACCCAGTGTGATACCAAGCCACACAGAGTAGGAAAGGGACTGGTTGTATTCGTGACCTGCGTTGAGTTAACTGATCCCACCCAGTGTGATATGGAGTCACACTGAGTAGGAAAGGGACTGGCTGTATTCATGGCCTGCGTTGAGTTAACTGATCCCACCCAGTGTGATATGGAGTCACACAGAGTAGGAAAGGGACTGGTTGTATTCGTGAACAGCGTTGAGTTAACTGATCCCACCCAGTGTGATATGGAGTCACACTGAGTAGGAAAGGGACTGGCTGTATTCATGGCCTGCGTTGAGTTAACTGATCCCACCCAGTGTGATATGGAGTCACACAGAGTAGGAAAGGGACTGGTTGTATTCGTGAACAGCGTTGAGTTAACTGATCCCACCCAGTGTGATATGGAGCCACACAGAGTAGGAAAGGGACTGGCTGTATTCGTGAACAGCGTTGAGTTAACTGATCCCACCCAGTGTGATATGGAGCCACACAGAGTAGGAAAGGGACTGGCTGTATTCGTGAACAGCGTTGAGTTAACGTATCCCACCCACTGTGATATGGAGTCACACAGAGTAGGAAAGGGACTGGTTGTATTCGTGAACAGCGTTGAGTTAACGTATCCCACCCAGTGTGATATGGAGCCACACAGAGTAGGAAAGGGACTGGCTGTATTCGTGAACAGCGTTGAGTTAACGTATCCCACCCAGTGTGATATGGAGCCACACAGAGTAGGAAAGGGACTGGCTGTATTCGTGACCTGGGTTGAGTTAACTGATCCCACCCAGTGTGATACCGAGCCACACAGAGTAGGAAAGGGACTGGTTGTATTCGTGGCCTGCGTTGAGTTAACTGATCCCACCCAGTGTGATATGGAGCCACACAGAGTAGGAAAGGGACTGGTTGTATTCGTGACCTGGGTTGAGTTAACTGATCCCACCCAGTGTGATATGGAGTCACACAGAGTAGGAAAGGGACTGGCTGTATTCGTGGCCTGCGTTGAGTTAACTGATCCCACCCAGTGTGATATGGAGCCACACAGAGTAGGAAAGGGACTGGTTGTATTCGTGACCTGGGTTGAGTTAACTGATCCCACCCAGTGTGATATGGAGCCACACAGAGTAGGAAGGGGACTGGCTGTATTCATGGCCTGCGTTGAGTTAGCGTATCCCACCCAGTGTGATATGGAGCCACACAGAGTAGGAAAGGGACTGGCTGTATTCGTGACCTGGGTTGAGTTAACTGATCCCACCCAGTGTGATATGGAGCCACACAGAGTAGGAAGGGGACTGGCTGTATTCATGGCCTGCGTTGAGTTAGCGTATCCCACCCAGTGTGATATGGAGCCACACAGAGTAGGAAAGGGACTGGCTGTATTCGTGACCTGGGTTGAGTTAACTGATCCCACCCAGTGTGATACGGAGTCACACAGAGTAGGAAAGGGACTGGCTGTATTCGTGGCCTGCGTTGAGTTAACTGATCCCACCCACTGTGATATGGAGCCACACAGAGTAGGAAAGGGACTGGTTGTATTCGTGACCTGCGTTGAGTTAACGTATCCCACCCAGTGTGATATGGAGCCACACAGAGTAGGAAAGGGACTGGCTGTATTCGTGAACAGCGTTGAGTTAACGTATCCCACCCAGTGTGATATGGAGCCACACAGAGTAGGAAAGGGACTGGCTGTATTCGTGACCTGGGTTGAGTTAACTGATCCCACCCAGTGTGATACCGAGCCACACAGAGTAGGAAAGGGACTGGTTGTATTCGTGGCCTGCGTTGAGTTAACTGATCCCACCCAGTGTGATATGGAGCCACACAGAGTAGGAAAGGGACTGGTTGTATTCGTGACCTGGGTTGAGTTAACTGATCCCACCCAGTGTGATACGGAGTCACACAGAGTAGGAAAGGGACTGGCTGTATTCGTGGCCTGCGTTGAGTTAACTGATCCCACCCAGTGTGATATGGAGCCACACAGAGTAGGAAGGGGATTGGTTGTATTCATGGCCTGCGTTGAGTTAACTGATCCCACCCAGTGTGATATGGAGCCACACAGAGTAGGAAGGGGACTGGCTGTATTCATGGCCTGCGTTGAGTTAGCGTATCCCACCCAGTGTGATATGGAGCCACACAGAGTAGGAAAGGGACTGGCTGTATTCGTGACCTGGGTTGAGTTAACTGATCCCACCCACTGTGATATGGAGTCACACAGAGTAGGAAAGGGACTGGCTGTATTCGTGGCCTGCGTTGAGTTAACAGATCCCACCCACTGTGATATGGAGCCACACAGAGTAGGAAAGGGACTGGCTGTATTCGTGACCTGGGTTGAGTTAACTGATCCCACCCACTGTGATATGGAGTCACACAGAGTAGGAAAGGGACTGGCTGTATTCATGGCCTGCGTTGTGTTAACTGATCCCACCCAGTGTGATACCGAGCCACACAGAACAGAATGGGCCCAGGCTTCTTCCTCAGTTTGTGCTATCTTAGTTTAAAGGCGGGGCTAAAGTGTGGCGAGTCGAAGAGACTTAGCAGTTGGCAGGAAAAAAGACAGAAGCACAAGGTGAGAGCCAACTGTGTAACAGCCCCGACAAACAATCTTTTCTGCAGCACCTGTGGAAGAGTCTGTCACTCTAATAATGGTCTTTATAGCCACTCCAGGCGCTGCTCCACAAACCACTGACCACCTTCAGGCGCTTTCCCATTGTCTCTCGAGACAAGGAGGCCAAAGAATCAAGAAAGCTCATCTCACACCACTGTTATGACTAAGGGAAGAGGAGAGCACTGTTAATTCAGTCCCACTTCTCCACCGGTCACAACATGTTTATTTTATTTTCCCACTTATCTGTATGGTTAATCATATAATCTACTTTCCCAGATTAGAACACACTAACCAGGTTTCTTTCCCGAACAACAAAATTATTAATTTATTATAAAACATGTTTTACCTAGTAATGAATTGAAGCATAAATGCACAGGTTAAGATTTTTGAACTCCCAACATTAAATTTTTACCTTTGCGTCTCACGCTCACACACACATACCCATATGTTCACCAGTTAACCGAAATAAAAGGATTTTTGGGTCTGAGCTCTATTACAGACAGAAAAAAAACCACCCGGCCAGATCATTTGCCCAACCCTGAAAAAAACAGTAGATGAGACACAATATACCAAAACTGGCACACAGTCCAACCTCCTCGCACACACAGACAGGCCATCAAAATCCCCCTGAGAACAGTTCTCTTCAGGCAGCGTTGAGAATTTTGTTTCGAAGGCTTTTTTTCAAATACAGGAAACAAGATGAATTAACACAATGGACCCCATTGAAATTGCTGGAAAGTGAGTTTGGTTGTAGCCTTCTGTTCTGCCTTGGAATTCTCTGTTTCTTCTGTGGAAGACTTGACTTTATCTCTTTCCAGAAGGTAAAACACACACACACACTGATGCACAACCAGAAAGCTTGTCAGTTTTTCTGCCCATCCCCGGTGGCCTGCTAATACTGAGCTTGTCCAATCAAATGAGCGCTGGCCACTTCTCTGTCCCTGTTACCAGGGTTTCTGTTCCAAGCCTAACCTGAGCCATGTGACAATCAGCAAGATTGTTGCCAATCTGGCTTTCTCAGTGCCCTCTTGATGGCTCTCACTTATATTAAAAAATACGTGGTCCAACATTTAAATACAAGAAAAGTGCTGTGGATGCTGGAAATCTGAAATAAAAACAGAAATGCTGCAAATACGCAGCAGACTGATACAAAAGGTGAAGTCACACAGGATCAGAGGTGAGCTGGCAAGATGGATACATAACTGTCTCGGTCATAGAAGGCAGAGGGTAGCAGTGGAAGGGTGCTTTTCTGAATGGAGGGCTGTGACTAGTGGTGTTCCGCAGGGATCAGTGCTGGGACCTTTGCTGTTTGTAGTATATATAAATGATTTGGAGGAAAATGTAGCTGGTCTGATTAGTAATTTTGCAGATGACCCAAAGGCTGGTGGAGTTGCGGATAGTGATAAGGATTGTCAGAGGATACAGCAGGATATAGATCTGTTGGAGACTTGGGCGGAGAAATGGCAGATGGAGTTTAATCCGGACAAATGTGAGGTAATGCATTTTAGAAGGTCTAATGCAGGTGGGAAGTATACAGTAAATGGAAGAACCCTTAGGAGTATTGCCAGGCAGAGAGATATGGGCGTACAGGTCCACAGGTCACTGAAAGTGGCAACGCAGGTCGATAAGTTTTTCAAGAAGGCATACGGCATGCTTGCTTTCATCGGTCGGGGTACAGAGTATAAAAATTGGCAAGTCATGCTGCAGCTGTACAGAACTTTAGTTAGGCCACACTGAGAATATTGCGAGCAATTCTGATCGCCACACTACCAGAATGATGTAGAGGCTTTGGAGAGGGTACAGAAGAGGTTTACCAGGATGTTGCCTGGTCTGGAGGGCATTAGCTATGAGGAGAGGTTGGATAAACTTGGATTGTTTTCACTGGAACGACGGAGGTGGAGGGGCGACTAGATAGAGGTTTACAAAGTTATGAGCGGCATGGACAGAGTGGATAGTCAGAATCTTTTTCCCAGGGTGGAAGAGTCAGTTACTAGGGGACATAGGTTTAAGGTGCGAGGGGCAAAGTTTAGAGGGGATGTGCGAGGCAAGTTCTTTACACAGAGGATGGTGAGTACCTGGAATTACTGCCAGGGGAGGGGGTGGAAACAGGTACGATAGCGACGTTTAAGAGACATCTTGACAAATACATGAATAGGATGGGAATAGAGGGGTATGGTCCCTGGAAGTGCAGAAGGTTTTAGTTTAGGCAGGCATCAAGATCGGCGCAGGCCTGGAGGGCCGAATGACCCGTTCCTGTGTTGTACTGTTCATTGTTCTTCGTTCATTGTTCTATCCACATCGTGTGTGGCCATTTTTTGCATATCCTGGCATATCACCAAAAACTCTTTTAAAGGTTGTGAAATGCTTGGTTAGGTCTTCACATTGTTCTGCATCTAAGTACAAAAGTTTGTTATCCAATTTTCCTAGTCGTTCTGTATTCACTAATCGGATAGTCGGAGGTTCAATCTGAGAATTGTCTAGGCCTCCTCTGCCTCATCCTCACTATCCTTTTCCTTTTCAACAGTCCCCATTACCTGACATGCCAGTACTGGCTTATCCTCCTCCATGTAATAATATTGCTTCAACATATTGATATGACACCACTGATTCTTTTTCTGGTGATCAAGGCTGTCAAGCAAGTAATCGACCTTACCCACTCTTTTGATCACTTTATACATACCACTGAACAGCATATTTAATGGTTCACCCTGTAAAGGTAAAAATACCAATACTTAATCGTTTGGTTGAAAGTTTTGGGTCTTTAAGTTCTTGATGCCATTATTGGCATTTTGTTTTGCCACTAAACCTATTCGAAAGGGCTAAAACCTGTAGACTCATTGGTGAATGTTTGCCACAAATAAATACATTCTAGCCCTTTATCCCAATCATGTGGATATTCATGTCAGTATGCTCTGATCATTGTTTTGAGCGTTTGATTGTACCCTTAAGCTCCCTCCGTCTGTGGGTGATATGCTGAAGATTTTAACTCTCTGATAGTCAAATTGCTCATAAATTCTTGAAATGTTATTGACATGAAATTAGAACCTTGATACACTTGCACTTCAAGTAGCAAATCATATCTTGTAACAAATTGGGTTAACTTCTCTACTACTACTTTATCAGTAATTGTCCTTAAATGAATGGCCACTGGAAATCGAGCAGCCGTATCAATGATAGTAAGTAGATATTGAAGTCCTGCTTTTTTTTAGGAAAGCATCCTACACAGTCTACCAATACTCTGCTAAACAAGGCGATGTTGCTCGCGCATCCACCAGATCCATCAACGAACACACCATTGACATGTTGAAAATGTACTTTCACTGCGTTGACGTATCTGGATGGGCTTTTCAGTTCACACCACACAGGGTCTCAAAATAATCATCATCTGCTCTTCCTTACACAAGCTGGTAATTAGACATTGCAACATTCTGCAGGTGGAGGAACAGGAGGAACACTAGTCCTCCTCAGATGAGGATGACTATGAAGTGAGTGAGGAGGACAATAATGCAAACAATGCCATTCTAGATATAAGGGCCATGGGGAGACATGCGAGGAACATCAGGAAAAGCCTCACATTTGCATGTTTCAGCCAACAATGGGTCACTTCAAAAAGAAACGTTGGGAGGTGACAACAAACATTCTCTCAATATGCTTACATACAGCTGAGGTCTGAATCACTGCTGTAATCCAAAAGAAGATCTCTTCTTACAACAGCACATGGACCTACTGTGGAGATGTGTCAAATGGCCTGTATGTTATCAACATTAAGAAAATCTCCCTGTGTCTCCACTGAAAATATTATACAGCATCAACACGCACTTATAGGAAGCTAGAACTTTTATGCATTTGGATGTGGCCAGCAGATCAAATCTCCTCCCCGGGATATGATGGAACTAGTGTTAGGGGAGAGTATAGTCAGGGGATGGATACCTTTCTCCATGACCTGGAATTCCAAAGGTTGTGTGCCTTCCCATTGCCAAGATGAAAGACACCTATTCACAGCTGGATCTGAATTTGGAGTGGATGGGGGAGGATCCAGCAGTCATGGTCCATATAGGAACATAGAAAATATATAGAAACAGGAATGATGTTCTCCTGAGAGTGTTTGAGAAGTTAGAGTCCAAATTAAAATGTAGAAGCTCAAACATAATAATCACTGATTGTTAATTGGGTCACAGACCAATTGGAATCGGGACAAGATGATTAGAGAATTAAATGTGTGGCTCAATCTGTGGTGTGGAAAGGAGGGTCTTCAATTCATGGGGCACTGGGAAAACAGGGAGCTGTTCCAATGGTATGGATTCCACTTAAACCAGGCTGGGATTATTGTCCTGATGAATCGTATAACCAGGGATATGGACAGGGCATTAAAGTAAAAGAGTGGGGGAGGGTTCAGGTGAAGGGAGATTTATAAAACTAAATAGAAAATTATCAGGAACCAGAGCAGTGTAATGATTTGACCACAGGCAGCAGAGTAGGACAGGCGGGGACAAAGAGTTTAACGGTCAGGGAGTAAGGTCAATGAAAAGAGTCATGTGAAATAAAAATTAAAGGCTCCTTTTCTGAATCCATTATAAAATGGATGAACTAGTGGCAGAAATGAAGATAAATGTTTTAGATTTAATTGTCATTTTGATCCCTAGATGGAGTTTTGATGGTTGAAGGCATCACTGGTCGGGCAAAGGGATGGAGCATTAACATGGGTGTTGGAGCAAAAGAGAGTTGTGAGTGGAGGGTGTGTTTTAGTCGGGCTGGAGAATGTTCCTGCTATAGAAAGATATTTTCTTAAGTAATTATCTAAACACAAAGATCAGAATTTTAGAACAAAGAACAAAGAAAAGTACAGCACAGGAACAGGCCATTCGGCCCTCCAAGCCTGCGCCGATCTTGATGCCGTCTAAACTAAAACCTTCTGCACTTCCGGGGACCGTATCCCTCTTTAAATTCAAAGTTTTGGGGATCGAAGGACCTAATGTAGTTCAACAAGAATATGCTTGGTGGATGGAGGAGCCTGGATGGGATCGGATGTGGACAGCAGAGTTTTAGTGGAGCTGAGCTTTGTTAATCTTGTCAGTGGAATGTTGACCAGGACCACATTGGATGAAGTGAGTCTCGAGATGACATGAGCATGGATGAGCGTTTCAACAACACGTCGACTGCGGAGTGAATGGAGGACTTTGATGCTATGGAAGTAGGTGGTCTTTGTAATGAGAGAATCTGAGTTCTTGAAGCTCATTGTGGGGTCTAACGGGAAGCCAAGGTTACAAATATTATGGGTCCAATTGAGACAAAATCCAAGGAATAGTGGTAAAGAATGGAAGGTACAGAGTTTGTGCTGTGGGCATGAAGATGGTGGCTCTTGCCCTCCCAATGTTTAACTGGAAGAAACTGTGAATCATAAATGTTGTACATCATTCAAGCAATCTGAAACTCATTGGCAGTGTCAGGGTAGAGTGTGGTAAAGGAGAAGTAGAAATAGGGGTCGTCATGATGGACACAGGTGTACATGTGGATGCTGACCTTTTATGTTCTGATCATATCTTTCAAGGGCAGCATGGAAATGGGAAAGAACAGCTGGAGGGCTGGAGTAGATACTTGGAGGCTCCAAGGAAAAACAGGTCAACAGGGAAGAGTAGAATCACATGAGGACAGTACCAGTTATCTGGTGAATGAATCAGAGACATTGAAGGAGAATTGCATGGTCAACCATGTCAAAGATTGCAGAGAGACTGAGGAGGTCTTGTGGATGGATAGAGCGTTACAATAACTGTCACAGAAGGTGTGATATTTCACTTTGTTTGGGACAGTTTGAAGATTGTGGCAGGGGTGGAAACCTGATTGAAGAGAGTCAAATATGATACAGTCGGAAGGATGCACACGGTTTAGGGAGGCGACAACTTGCTGAAGGAATTTGGAGAGGAAAGAGAGATGTGAGATGGGATTGGAGTTTTTTTTTAAGAACACAGGGATTGGGCCTTGACTTTTGAGGAAGGGGTGACAATAGTGGTTTTGAAAGGGATGGGGAAGAAAGTGAGAATAGAGACACATGTCAAATATCAACTAATATGAGGACCAAGAACAGGAGTGATTATTATTTCAGTAGAAATAAGCTCAAAGTTGCAGGAGGTGTCTTTCATGGACTAGAGAAATTTGCACAGAGACAAAGGGGAGATAGGAGAGTGATTGGTGAAAGAGGTTGGTTTCGGACAGAAAGGGTTGTTTTGTGGGCAATCGAAGGCTGATTTCAACAGAAGCTGGTGAACAGTTGCTTTTAAAGTTAGATTAAAAGAAGGCGCAGAGTTTCTCACACATTGTTGGAGGTGAGGGAGGAGAAGGTGAGGGAAAGGGTTTATAAAGTTTGCTGTTAGTGAAGAGACACAGGGGATATCTTTGCATTCCAGGATGACCCTGGAGAAATGACCACATAGAGGACAGTGAGGCTGCTTCATGTAGTCCAGCATGAACCATCTGTGGAGAAGAAACAATCAAGAATCCATCAACTGACTTGGGACAGGAAATCTGAGGGCAGAACAAGATCTTCTATGAGTGTGTGAGAGAGTCAAGGAACCAGTAAAGATGAAATGTTTCTCGAACACTGAATCCATTTTGGCCTCTTTTGAGGAACTTTTTTCTGCATTTGTACCTTTTCTAACCAGGTAAGTTTATTCTTGGAAGAAAATAGTTGCTATGATTGGATCCAATGGTGAACTGTAATGATTGTCAGAACATACTGCCTGAGGGTGCAGAATTGGCCATTTATTATTACTGCTCCTTTATTGGGGAATTAATTTGATGTCTTTTGATGGTGTATGGTCACTGCAACTCCACAAATTCAGCAGTTAAATTGACATCTGGATATTTTATGTTCGATCAATTTGTTTATCTACATTAAAATTCATCTTTAATATTATTGTTAATTATACATCACTATCCAAAGTGTTGTAAAAGATAGTAAGTCTTCTCATTGTTTTTGACAAGGATTTCAGGAATATCACGACAAGTGACTGAGAAATCTATAAGCCCTGCTCCAGATCGATGTTCATTCCTTGTTATCAACACAATTTCTCATTCAATGTAAACAAATATTTCACTCCATTCTTCAGCTCCTCTCTGAATTTCCTCTGTGTCAGTCCATAGATACAAGTATTTGTGCAGGAACTGAGAAGCTGCAACATGTATCCAACTTGTTGTGCAATATATATCAGGTTACTGTAATATTTGTCTGTATAATTAAAGTTCACCACTGGCCAGTTTATCACAAGGACAACAAACGTCATCCACAACAGTATGAAATTGGCAGAAACAGTGAAAAGTAAAATCATGGAATTCCTCCGATTCTTCACCTCTGGATCATTCTGATTCTCACTGTTGCTCCGGAGTCCCCTGCGTACTCTATTTGCCATTATAATGTGTCTGACAGTCAAAGCATTGAACAACAGAATTAAAAGGATTGGTAAGATAGGGGTTATGATGCCTTTGATACACTCGTATGCCCTCCACAAGGGGGAGGTGAGGTAATCAGCTGTAGCAACACAATACCAAGGTACATTGTCAATTATAAATACAGGGTCACCTGTAAAGTAATAGGGAATATTTACAAGACAGCTCACCACAAACAAGGTGGCGATAACCATGGTCGCTGTTTTCTCTGTGTTATATCTTGATTGCAGCTTCTGACAGCAAATTGTTACAAAGCGATCAAAAGTGAAGGCGACAGTAAACCAGACCGAACAGTCTAAAGCTACAGTATATGCGACAATGTTTACCATACACACAGGAGTTATAAACAGGAAACTAACTGGAAAGTACATGATATTAATCCGGTGTAATATCACATGGATGATAACCACCATTAGATCCGCCACTGCCATGGCCACCAGATAGCGAGTGATACATTTGGAGAGACCGCACTTTCCTCGAGACAAAATCACAATCGCCACCAAGTTAACTGGAAGAGACAGAAAATATGAAATTTTCCTCAACACTGTCCCCAAACATTTTTGAAGAATTATTTAAAGTTGAATAAGACAGTATGGAAATATAGGGTTTCCAGATCCGAATTAAATGTAATTTTTATTGAAAGAACTATTTATTTGTCGCAGGGCAAAATGTAAGGGAAATTAAAATGTAAAACAGGTTCTTGGCCTCAGATAGTGAAAAATATACTGTGGTAAAAGTAAAAGTACTGACTTTTTTCTGGGGAATTCTGGTATCCAAAACACCAGAGCCTCCAAAATTAAGTAACTGAACTTCGGCTCCGCCCTGTTGGGTTCTGATGATACTACCTTCAACAACAACACCCCTTCCCCTCACTCCCAGAACTGTGATAGGGCTCCTTTGTCCTCACTTCCCATCTCACCAGCCTTTACATCCAAAGGATTATCCTCTTCCATTTCCACCACCTCCAGCGTGATGTCACCACCAAATACATCTTCCCCTCTCCGCCCCTCCCCTCTCAGCATTCTGAAGGGACCGCTCCCTCCATGACACCTTGATCCACTCCTCCCTCACCCCCAATACCTCATCCCCTTTACACGGCACCTTTAATGCAATCACAGGAGGTGTAATACCTGCCCGTTTACCTCTGCTTTCCTCACTAGCCAATGTCCCAAACACTCCTTCCATATGATGCAGCAATTTACTTGTACTTCTTTCAATTTACTATACTTTATTCACCGTTCACAATGCGATTGTCTCTACATTGGGGAAACCAAACGCATTTGGGTGACTGCTTTGTGGAATACCTCCACTCATTCTGTAAACATGACCCCAAGCTTTCTGTTGCTTACTATAATAATTCACCACCCTGTTCCATGTCCTTGACCTGCAGCAGTCTTCCAGTGAACATCAACGCAAGCTCGAGGAACAGCACCTCATCTTCAGATTAGACACTCTACAGCCTTCTGGATTCAACATTGAGTTCAACAAATTCAGAGAAGGACTGCTTTTTCATTCTAAAATGAAAGCGGAATACTGGAGATGCTGGAAATCTGAAATAAAAACAAAAAAATGCTGGAAATCTTTCAGTATCTGTGGAGAGAGAAGCAGAGTTAACACTTCAGGTCAGTGACCCTTCATCAGAACTTAAAAATGTTGCAAATGTAATAGGTTTTAAGCAAATAAAGCAGGGGTGGAGCAAGAGATAACAAAAGGGAAGTTGTTGATCGGACAGAGGGTCACAGAGAATAACTGACCAGAAGGTCTTGGAGCAAAGACAAACGGTATGTTAATGGTATGCTGAAAGGGAAAGAGTTAGTGCAGAGAGGATGTTAATTGACAGAAAAATGAACAACCCTGGTCCAAAGCACAAAGACGAAAAAACAGTGGGTCGCCACGTCGTGAAAAAAAAAAGATTAAACAAACTAAAATAAAATAATAAAATAAATTAATACATTATAAAAAATAAAAATAAATAAAAAGGGGAGCTCTTCATGCTCTGAAATTATTAAATTTAATGTTCAGTCTGGCAGGCTATAGCGTGCCTAATCCTTAAATGAGAAGCTGTTCCTCGATCTGGCATTGATGTTCACTGGAACACTGCAGCAAGCTCAGGACTGGTATGTCGGTATGAAAGCAGGGGTGTGTGTTGTAATGGAAAGCAACCAGAAGCTCGAGTCATGCTTTCAGACTGAGTGGAGGTGTTCCACAAAGCAGTCACCCAATCTGCGTTTGGTCTCCCCAGTGTAGAGGAGACCACATTTTGAGCTGTGAATACAGTATGCAAAATTGAAAGAATGCTTCACCTGAAAGGAGTTTTTGGGGCCTTGAATAATGAGAAGACAGAGGGTAAAAGGACAGGTGTTGCACCCACTGTGATGCATAGGAAGGTGTCGTGGGAAGGGGACGACGTGTTGGGGGTAATGGAAGAGTGGACCAGGATGTCGCAGAGGGAACGATCCCTTCAGAATGCTGACATTAGGGGGGGAGGCAACTTGCATTTGGTAGTGGCATCATGCTGGACGTGGTGGAAATGGCAGAGGATGATCTTTTGGATGTGGAGGCAGTTGATGACTGTATTAGTGCAGTTTCCTGATCCGCCCCCAAATGGAAAACTTCATCAACGTTAC